>NW_004955429.1:16922147-16957873 GCF_000276665.1 Chinchilla lanigera | reverse complement strand
GAGTAGTTGGAGCTCTGTTTGAGCTGGTACTACCACTGCATCTTTTGACAGGGTCTCATAGTTTTGGAGGCTATTTCTGCTTTCTAGCACAAGGTTTTCCAGGTTTACTGTTCCTTTTCTTGGTCCAGACCTGAAATCAACCTTTTCTCTCCTAGAAGCCCTGGTTTCATTTTATTTTTCTTTGTACAGCAAAGCAGCTGTACTTCCTCTTCATGGTAACAAATGAAAACAAAACACCTCGGTTACAAGAGTATTAAAATATAAAATAGTGATAAATCTCACCCCAGAATTTACAAGACCTGTATACAGAGAACTAGAAAACACTACAGAGAAATTACAAATTTCAAGAAACATTTTAAGGTGAAACACTTGAAGATAACAGTTTTCTATGAAAATCCAAAAGACTTTAAATCATTAAAACCATTTTGAAAAAGAAGCAAAAACTTTGGACATAATTTCCAGAATTAGTATACATTTAT
Source organism: Chinchilla lanigera (assembly GCF_000276665.1). Lineage (NCBI taxonomy): Eukaryota > Metazoa > Chordata > Mammalia > Rodentia > Chinchillidae > Chinchilla > Chinchilla lanigera. Next base: position 16,957,394 of record NW_004955429.1, on the reverse strand, counting down.
AATATCTTACTCTTTCACCGTCTCACACTAGGGAGACAATACGATACTTACATGTATGAGTGATTTATTTCACTTATAAGTATAGGCTCAGGTTGCATCCATTCACCTATAAAAGTCTCCAGTTTATCCTATTTTATGGATGAATAATAATCCATTGTATACAAAAACCACATCTTTTTTTATCCATTCCTTGGTTGATGGGCATTTGGGTTGTTTCCAAGATTTAGCTATTACAAATTGTGCTGCTGTACACATACATGCACATATATCATGGTAGTATAATGTTTATAATTTTTCTGGGAAATACCCAGAAGAGGAATACCTGGGTCAAATGGGACCTCTAATCCTACTTTTTTGAGGATTCTGCACACTGATTTCCACAGTGGTTGCACAAGTCTACACTCCTACCAACAGTGGAGAGGGTTCCTTTTTCCCCACAGCCCTTCCAGCATTTGTTGTTGGTTCATTTCTTTATAATAGCCATTCTTTCCAGGATGAGATAGAATCTCAGTGTTGTTTTAATTTGCATCTCTCAAATGGCCAGTGATACTGAACATTTCTTCATGTATTTGTTTGTATTTCTTCATCTGAGAAGTATGTATTCATCTCAGATGCCCATTTTTGGATTGGATCTCTTAATTTGGGAGGTGTGATTTTTTTTTTGAGTTCTTTATATGTTCTTGATAGTAAGTCATTGTCTGAGGAACAGCTGGCAAACATTTTTTCCCAGATTGTAGGTTGTCTCTTGACTCTGTTGATAGTTTTTGCTGTGTAAAACCTTTTTAATAAAATGAAACCCCAGTTGTTGATTCTGGTAGTTCCTGTGTGCTCAGGGTTTTATTCATAAAGTCTTTGCCTATACCAGTGTCTTCAAGAGTTTTACCTATTCTGTCTTTCAGTAGATTTAATGTTTCTGCTTTAATGCTTAGATATTTAAATCTGGTTCATTTTAGGAGAGCCTGTATGTGGAAACAGTTTTGTCATTGATGCATTCATTGCCAGTGAGAGGTGTCCTGCCCTCTAGTCAGAGTTCTTTAAAAGGGTTTTTGCTCGTAGAGTCTCCAGGTAGATCCAGGCAGGTAAATTCTGTTTCTTACAATTAGTGGTACAAGCTGTGTTGGCGGGGCAGGGTGATGAGCTGAGAAAGATGTGTTCCTTGTGAGTTACAGGTTTCTATCTGAGAGTGGAAGACAGACAGCTAAAACATAACTCTAGGCAAAGCAAATTGTTGTCAGTGTTACTGTAGAAGTACAGTAGGAGATTGTTCTTAATTTGGTTTAAAAAAAAATGTTTGTGGGTGTTGACAAAGGCCTGTATTTAATTCAGCTCAGTATGTCTCAGTTCCCTCATCTGAAGACTGTCAGGGCTAAATGGGATGAATGAATGTAGCACACTTAGCACAGAGCCTGCCTGGGAACTCAGAGCCTGGTATGAGTAGTCTCGCCACTGTGGACCTTAAATCCATTCCTTACTTCTTCCCAGCAGAACCTCGATCTCCTTCAGTGTATTAGCTATTACTGTTACTGTTATTTGATCTCTAAAAATTTTTGTTGCTAGAACTTAGTGGACCTGCACCCGGTGATGCAGGAGGAACTTCAGCCTCTCAATCTGTTCTGCCTCTGAAGCCAGTGGAGATAGAGATCGAAACGCCAGAACAGGTGAAAACGAGAGAAAGAAGGTAAGACCAAGTCAGGTTCCAGGTTCCTGTTCTGAGTCATGGGCCATAGGCACACTCAGTGGAAACTTGGGAGGAACATACAGAGGACACAGCTGGATACACAGTGGTCAGTCAGGAAATCCAGAGGGAGCACCTGGGCTTCACTTTAGACTCTGTCCTGGCTGGGGTGGAGGTGAGAGAGGCCTCTCCTGTGTGCCAGTGGGTCATCGGTGTCTTACCTAGTCGTCAGTGCAGCGCCAGAGATGAGGAGCCAGGGCACAGAGCTTAGGTGACACTGCAGGAGCCACCCAGCCAGTTAGTGGACTCAGCGGCATGCATGCTTTTCCCCAGCACTTTCTGCTATAGGACTCGAGACAGTGCCCACTATGGTAGGGGCCTCCGTCTGTTCCAGAATCCCCAGGACCTCTGCAGGCTCTGCGATAGCTTGTAAAATGTAGCATGAAGCCTGTTTGGTAGCCGTGAGACCACTGTAAGGCAAAGAGGGGGGAGATGTATTTAATTTAAGTGAAAACTTACACTTTTTGAGTCCCAGCAGTGGTCGTGAGACCACTGTAAGGCAGAGAGGGGGGAGATGATCCCAGTCATTCAGGAAGCATCAGGTTTCCTTGAGATGAAAGATTTTGCCCTGGAAGTATCCTCCATTAACAGGAAGGTGGTGCTTCCCAAGAAGGGAGTCGGCAGTCTGGAGGGTGGGCAGAGAAGCCTTCCTGGAGGAGGTGAGCTCCAAGGCGTGTCTGAGGTGTGGGTGGTGCGGATAGAAGCCTGAGCCTGGTGAAGTCCCAGCTCAGGTTTGCAGGTGAGAAGGATGTGCAGGTTTGCTTGGTAGCGCAGTCTGTGCAGGACAGCAGGTCTAGGCTCCATGTCACAGAAGGCATGACCAGGGACATGGGGTGGCTCACTCCCCCACTTCATTCTCAAGTTCTCACTCTGCCTTGCAGGGAGAAGATAAAAATAGAGTTTGAGACCTATCTTCGGAGGATGATGAAACGCTTTAGTAAGGAAGTCCGCGAGAACACACACAAGGTAAGGATGGGGCGGGAAAGGGATGGAAGGGCAGGATTTGTCTGCGGGGCACAGAATTGGGTGCTCAGTCAGTTGAGCCTACGCCTTACCTCTGGCTCTGCCGCCTGCAAGATAACCCTGGCAGCTGGCTTTTTTTTCCTTTTCTTGGCAGTATTAGGGAGCGAACCCAAGACTTGCACATTGTGCTGCATCCCCAGCCCTTCACTACATGTGTCTCATTCTCTCTCAGCTTTTTGCCTTAGCTGTGAAGTAGGAGCTGATAGTGCTGCCCGGTTTGGAGGGCGCTGTGAGCCTTAGGCCACGTCGTGTGTGAAGTAACTTGCGGTGCAGTGCCTGACAAGCAGCAGGGCTGAGGAGCAGGTACTCGCTTCCCATCTCCTGTTCCAGCCATTTAATAAGCTCAGTTCTGAGTGCAGTGAAAGCCTGTGCTTTTAGCTCCCGCTGGTACTGAACTTGTACACAGACCTGGTCCTCTTACGGGGAGTGAGAATTGCATAGGTTGACCATCCCCAGTCCCAAAATTTGAAATGCTGTAACACTGGAAACTTTTTTCCCTTTTTTTGAGACAAGGTCTTGCTATGTGGTTCAGGCTGGCTTTGAACTCACTATGTACCCCAGGCTGGCTTCAAACTCATGGAGATCCTCCTTCTCAGCCTCTTGGGTGCTGGTGTCTTGTGGGTATGTACCACCACACCCGACTCAAAAGAAAACGTACACTTTTTGAGTCCCAGCATTTTGGGATTTTGGAGCATTTTGATCTTTGGCTTGGGATTAGAGATGCTCATCTAGTCGGGGTCTATTGAGATATTCCAAAGTCTCAGCCCTGAAACACTTGCGGCACAGGCATGTCAGATAAGGGACACCCAGCCTGCGTGAAGCGCATTTCCTGCAGTGAGGAGCTGGGCTCACCGGAGGGGTAAGAGGGCTGCAGAACAGGAGCTGGGATGGTGCTCAGCAGTGGGAAGCTGGCGGCGGTCTCAGGTGCTGAGGAGGCTCGTGTAGGAGCGAGTGGGAGGCCAGGAAGGTGTATGGCGCAGGCGGGTGGGCACGGGTGGGAGAGATACCGAGCCTACGGCTGCCACAGGCTCGATGGAGTAGAACACCCACTCCCGGAGCCTGGGGTTAAATGCAGCGCCCCAGGCTCTGTCATCTCGTGGTGGGGCTGGAGATGAGGAAAGAAGAATCAAGATGACTGAGGTTTGAAGCTTCCCTGAGGGAAGGAGGGCAGCAGCATTAATGAAAATACTGTTACGGAGAAAGAGGACCAACTTTGACAGGAAAACGACAAGGTGTACATGGGAAGGGGCAGACCTCGGAATCATTGCAGTGGGCTGAGGCACGCTGGGGTGCTGGGGACGGAGGCGCAGGGTTGTGCAGTGGCAGAGGAGTTGGTCAGATGCACCCTGAGGTGGAGACAGTGTCATTGAGGCCCGTCCTCCCCAAATCCACTGCTCCTGTGTGTCCGGCTCTCTCCCCACACCCGTTTCCCCTGACCTTGTGGAGCGGCTCCCAACGCTGCGTGTTTCCATAGTAATCCTCAGACCTGGACAAGGCCTCCAGAGGAAGAGTATACATGTCAGGCTTGGAGATGGGATGATTTATTTGAAGGAATGAGTATGCGGAGAGGAGGGGGCAAAGATACAGTCCTGCACAATGGTTCACGCTGGTGTTTTTACCTCGTTGTGTGGCACTAAGTACTTGCTGCCTGCAAACCTCTTATATAGCCCTGCAGCCTCAGCTGGTTCCCGGCCTTCCTTCCCTTCTTTCCCTCTGCAGGTTCACCTGCTTTGCCTCCTGGCAAATGGCTTCTATCGAAACAGTGTCTGCAGGCAGCCAGACCTGCTAGCCATTGGCCTCTCCATTGTCCCAGCTCGTTTCACCAGGGTTCCTCCTCAAGACGTGGACTCGGGCTTCCTCTCCAGCCTGGTGAAGTGGTAAGGCCCGGTGTCCAGGGCAGAGATAAGAGCATTGGAGGCCTGCCTGGCAAGCGCAAGGTCGTGAGTTCGGTTCCCGGTACCGGAGAAAAACCAAAAAAACCAAAATAAATAAAGAGCGTTGGAGGAGCTTGGCCCAGGTGCTTGGGGAGTGCCTCAGGCGGGGGCACCTCTGGAAAAGAGAAGAGAGCTCAGGCAGCGGAGTACAGGGAGGGCCAGGCAGGCATGTGGAGTCGGAGCCCTGGTCTCAAGTGGGAGGCTAGGCGGCACCCCAGCAGGCAGCGTCTGGGTGGGACTTCAGTGCTGCTGCGGATTAGCCCCACAGGCTCTGAAGAGCAGAGCCAGGCAGGCCCACCCCGATACGACAACCCTCCCTTGGTTGTCTTGGCTGTGAACAAATAGAACTTGCCCTTCACTCTCACCGCTGCTCAGGGCATGCCTGGTTTCTCCCCAGGTTCATCGGAACATTTACTGTTAATGCGGACCTTTCAGTGCCTGAGCAAGCCGGCCTGCAGACCACTCTGGAAAGGAGATTCGCTATTTACTCTGCGCGGGATGAGGAAGAGTTGGTCCATGTAAGTGAGCCCTTGGGTGGTGCTATTAACTGATGGTAGTGAAAGTTGATTTTACCCCTGGAAGATCCATTTGATTTGTGTACTTACATTTGGGGCCCCAAGATTCCCCGCTTGGAGACGGAGACCAGACTTTTTACGTATGTCAGGGTCAAATGACCAGTGTCTTGGTCTTCTGACTCCGCTTTGAGGAGTCTAAGGTATCTGACTCATCAGTGCTGAGATACGACCACCCAGAGAAAAGCATTAAGATTTAAGGTTGTCCTCCCAAGTTTATTCCTATGTGTTTGTGTGTATGTTATTTGTTCTCTTTTTTTTTTTTTTTTAAACACAGAAGTGTGGGATCTTACAGGTTTTTGAAAAGAGAGCAAGTTTAGTGGCGACTTAGTATAGTCAGAATTGTGCAACCACCAACCACCTCTGTCCATTTCCAAAACGTTTGTGCCACCCCAAGGGAAACCGTACATGTACCTCTGAAACACACCTTTGTCACCATCCCTTCCTCCTGCCTGTGTGGCAAGCACCAGCCAGTCTGCTCTCTGCTCTCTGGATTCTCCTAATCTGGCTATCTTTGTAAAAGAAATCATACAACATGTGTGGCTTTCTGTCTTTCACTTTGCATAATGGTTTCGGGGTTCATCTGCAGTGTATGAGTAATTCACTCCTGTCTGTGGCTGAATAACATCTCAGTGCATGTGTGTATTACATTTTGTTTATCCATTTATGGACATCTTAGGTGGTTTCTTCCTCTTTGCTATTGTGAAGAGTGCGCATCTGTACATCATTTATTTGAGTCCCTGCTTTCAGTTCACTTGAGAATATACCTGGGAGATGCTGGGCCACGTGATACACTGTCTAACTTTCTGAGGCACCATCACACTGCTTCCTGTAACTGCTGCCCCATTTATAGCCCCACGAGCAGTGAACAAGGGTTCCCGTCCTCCAGATCCTCGCCACCCTCTTCACAGTCTGCGTTTTTGGTTCCAGCCATCCTAGTGGGTGTCGGGGCTGTCATTCTGATTCTGATCTGCATTCCCATGACTGATGAGGCTGCCTATCCTCCGTGGGCGCTCTCTCAGCTGTGTGTCTACTGTGGAGAGATTTCTCTGCAGGCCCTTGCCACTTTTAAGCTAGGTCACCAGCTTGTTGAAGAGAGAGTACGCCTTACACAGCCTTTTGCGCTGCTTTGCAGATGTCTTCTGCCATTCTGGAGGTTGTCTTTCGTGAAGCCCTTTGATACACAAGAGGTTTTTGTTTCGACAAAGTTCTGCTTACCTACTTTTATTTTGTCATTTGTGTTTTTGGTGTCATATCTAAGAATTCACTGCTAAATCCAGAGTTGTGAAGACTGGCACCTATATTTGCTTCCTAGCGATTCTTTCAAGTGGACATCCAGTTGTTCCAGCACTCTTTGTGGAAGAGACCACTGTTTTGACTATTCGTTGTATTATTTTCATGGTTGGTGTTACGGCTTGTGTCTAGATGTCCCCCCAAAGCCTCATGTGTTCATAGGTGGGGATTTTTAGAGGTGCTGGTTCTACAGTATGTAAAGCTGAGACCAAGGGTGTAGGATTACTAAATTAGTCCACTAATTGGTTTGGCATCCTTCTGGCTAGAATTAAGAGTGCCCCACCCTTAATTTGCATCCTACCTACACTAAGCAAGGGTTGTTTCTTGATTCTGCTGCTGCTGCTGTGCTACTTCATAGCTTTGCTGCCTTCTGGCCGCCATGAACTTTTTCTCTTCTGTGATGCCCCTCTGCCATGCCACCCTGCCTTGGAGCCAGCTGACTGTGAACTGAAACCTCGACAAAAATGTGAGCTACAATCAACCTTTCCTCCTTTATTTTGGGTTTGGTTCTTCATGGTCAATATTGCTTTGGCTGTGGGAGTCCTTTGGAATTGCACATGAATTTGATGGTCTGCATCTTTATTTCTGTGATAGCAGCTGATGGAGTTTCGATAGTGATTGCATTGAGTCTGTGGATTCATCTGGGCAACTTTGCTGTGTGGCTGGTACAGACAGTCATTTAATGACCAAGTGTCCTGTGGCTAGGTCATTAAATGAATTGGTCACTAAATGAGGAATTGTATATAGTATGTACATTGCAATATTCAGCACAAAGAAATGGTCAAAGGAAACCTCAACTGCTTTTATTTACATAACACTTCCATGCAGTACTGTAATATATAGCAGAACATAAACTATAGGACTGTACTGTATATTACAAACAGGAAAAATTACAGTGCTGTATCAACAAGGTATATTGTACAAAACAAGAGACATTGAGGCTTCATAAACAAAATGTACAGAACTGTACCAAAAAAAGAAAAAGACAAGTTTTAAGTCCGAGCACCAGGTCATAAGTCCACACAGCATGCTTCAGTTGTAAGTCCAGACGGATGTTAAACAGGTCATTAAATGAGGAACAGATGGGGGCTGGGGATTTAGCTCAGCAGCAAAGCGCCTGCCTGGCAAGCGCAAGGTCGTGAGTTCGGTTCCCGGTACCGGAGAAAAAAAAACAAAAAAAAAAGAGGAACAGATGTATTAATTTTTCCAGTCCATAAATATGACATCAGTCATTATATTTATGTCTTTAATTTCTTTCAGCTATGTTTTGTAGTTTTCAGTGTACCTAGCTTTCATCTCATTGGTTGTGATTTTTCCTAGGTATTTTATTCTTTTTGATGCTATTGTAAATGATACTGTTTTTTAATTTCCTTTGTAGACCACTCACTGCAGGTGTATAGAGACGAGTCTTTCCCTTTTGTTTCTTTTTTTGTTTTTGTTTTTGTTTTGTTTTGTGGTGGTAGGGATCAAACCCAGGGCCTCACATGTTAAATGTGTACTTTACCCTGAGCCACACCCCTGCTTCCTAGAAACAGCTGAATATTTTCTTGCCCTTGCACCCACAGTGTGCTGATTTGTTTCCTGGCTGTAGTAGCATCCTGCGTGTAGGATCATTTCCTCTGTGAGTAGGCATAATTTTACTACTTCTTCGCCATTTTGCGTACCTTTTGTTTCTTTTTCTTGCTTAATTGCTCGGGTTGGGACTTCACTGAATCTTTGCCTTGTTCCCAAGCTAAGATGAGGGAAATTTTCAATCTTGCACCATTGTGGTTTCATCAAAGCCTTTTACCATATTGAAAAAGTTCCCTCCCGTTCCTGGTTTCTGAATGTTTGTATTGTGAAAGCATGCTGGGTTTTGTCAAGTGCTGCTTGTGTGTTAACTGAGGTGACCTGTAATTTTTCCCCCTTTTGTTCTAGCAGGGTGGTGTATTACATTGATGAGTTTTTCTATGTTGAGCCACCTTTGCATTCCCAGAAGTCCCACTTGTTCATTCCCCTTCTAGCATGCTGTTGGATTTGGTTTGCTTGTAATTCGATGAGGATTTTTGCATCTAAATTCATAAGTTATATTGGTCTGCTGTTTTCTTACTTTGTCTTTATCTAGCTTTGGTACTAGAATAATGATGCTTTATGGAAGGAGTTAGAAAGTGTTCCCCCTTTTGTTGGGAAGACTTCATGAAAGATTGATGTTGATTCTTCAACTGTTTGTTGAACTCAGCAGTGAAGTTATGTGGTCACAGACTGCTGTGTTGGGGATTTTTTTCATTTCTGACTCAGTCTACTGTTAGAAGTCTATTCAGATTTCTCTTTCTTCTTGAGACACATTGGGAAATTGATGTGCTTCTAGGAATTTCTCTGTTGCCTCCTAGATTATCTAACTTGTTGGCGCAGGGATTGTGTGGTTTCATAACTTGATTTTTTCCCCCTCAGCAGTGCGCGCTGATAGAGTGCTTGTCAAAGGTGCTGACCGTCAGTGCTTGGGCAGCAGCAGATTGTTTTCCAGAGTGCTGTCACACCCTGCTCTTATGTCGTGCTCGTAGTCCTGGGAAGCAGACAAGGCAAGGGTAATTACAGGTGAAGTAGTCTGTCTCACTCATCTGGCGGCTGACACTCAGCTATCCAGACTCAGCCTGGGCTCCTGTGCCAAGCTGTGCTCTGAGACACGAAGACGTTACTGTGGGTGCCACAGGACCAGACTCTGGGCATCCGTTGGGCGGCTTGTGTTTCCAGTGGTGTCCCTGCTGTGTTTCAGGACATGTGTTGTATGTAGCGGCCATCTCACCTCAGTCTCCTCCAGGTTGTGATGCTTTTTTGTTCTCTCTTCACCTTTCATGACCTTCATACTTTGTAATTCCAGAAGAAACAACCCAAAATAATTATTTCTCAAATTATAATGTGGCTTCTAACTTTACTTCCTGTTTCTGAGTTTCACCTCTAACTTCCTTTCCAGGGTATCATGGTATATTAGTCAGCTTTCCCATTGCTGGAACAAAACACCTGAAACTTAGAGGAGAGGTTTGTTTGGCTCACGGTTTTAGCCTGTGGTCAGCTGGCTCCAAGGCAGGAGCAGGATGGCAGACGGGCCTGGAGGAGGAAAAGGTGTTTGACCCGTGGCAGCCAGGAAGCAGAGAGGGGAGGGAGGAGCGGGGACAAGAACACAGCCTCCCGGGTCACACCCAGTGACCAGCTCCAAGCAGGCCTCACCTCCTAACGCTGCGTTCAGCCATACCTCATCCGTGGATACACCCCTGCGATCCAGTGACCCTCCAAACACAAGGAGGCTTGGGGGAGATTTTATATCAAAACCATTGCACAGAGTAAGTGATGAGTGTGCTTGGACCTGCGTGGGGAGCTCTGCTTGAGCATGTCATCACTGTTGCTGTGTGGAGCTCCAGACCCCAAGGAGGCTGCTGTCCTTACAACTGCAGCGTCCAGGTGGGGAAAGTAGGAAGCAGAGAACATGTGTGATCTGATGATACTGACATTTCCTGCCTGTCCCTCCAAAGTGGTATTTCATTGTATTTTCTTTTAGTTATACATCAAATACAGAACAATCAAAAGATAGGTACTCAGGCAAAAAAAACCATAAACACCTATAACACAGCATGTGGATCCTTTTCCAAATATACGTATCCTTAATCATATATGATTTTTCTTATATAATTATGATCATATCCTATTATTTTAACTTTTCCTTTCCTTTAATATATGGTGAATAGGGGCTGGGGATTTAGCTCAGTGGCAAAAGCACCTGCCTGGCAAGCGCAAGGTCATGAGTTCGGTTCCTGGTACCAGAGAAAAACGAAAAAAAAAAAAAAACTTTAGTTCTATGGTGAACATTTTCCATTTTTCTATGAAGATAATCTCAGAATCAATTCTAATAGTGTCAAAGTTCCCGTGTCTGGTGGTCAAGATAGTTTGGTTGTTTTGACCTTTCCTGTTGCCCTGTTACAAACAAGTAGCCAGCGAAATTGAATTAAGTTGTTTCCTGTTTTCTCGGGACAGACGTGCCACACCTTGTCCTTACAGATGTTCCTGCTGATTCTGCGTGCCTTGCAGCTCCTGACCCGACTGGTGCTGTCTCTGCAGCCCCTTCCTCTGAAGTCCTCTTTGGCCAAGGTGAGGCTCTCAGGGCTTCCAAGAAAAAAGCCCAGTTGATCAAGAAAGAAGAAAATGGGCTTCCAAGAAAAAAGCCCAGTTGATCAAGAAAGAAGAAAATTCATCAAGCTTAAAAAGTATTTCGTTGCTGCCATATTTTTGAGGGTATTTATTCGTAAGAGCTACATTCATGGAGCCTGAGTTCTTTGCAACTGGCTTTGTTCCTACCCTGTGGTAGAGGGGTGCAGACATGAGTGGGTGTGCAGTACCCCAAGGTTGGCTGCGCACCGTACCCCCAGGAGGTCTGGCTCTGGGTGCTGTGGTTCTGTTCTGTGAGCTAGAGAAGTCACCTTGTCCTTATCAGCAGAGTGAGTGAGAGGTGGGGACTCTGGATTTCAAGGCACTCCAGGAAGGAGGCCCAGTGCTGTCTCATTCGGGTGGGCTTCATCTGAAGCTCAACAGCGCAGAGGTTGATTTTAATAATGGCTGTACTCTTACAACCACAGCTGAGGTGAGTTCCTAAGCTTTTGTTTGTATAATGCACGTGTGTAAGATGGGTGTTCTTACTGCTGGGGAAGTTGAGACTCACAAGGTAAATAGCTTGCCTAGGTCAGTAAGAAATGAGACAGAACAGGAAATCAGACCTAGATTTGTCTGTTTCTGAATCGTTTGAAAAGGAACAGTATTGTGGCCTCATCTGAGGGGTGATAGACTTTAGCTAGTGCATACCTAACCCTTTGCTACAGGGGAGCCAACAGCCTGTGTGACCTGGGGCAGCCTGGTACACTGATTCTCTACCTCATGACTTAGCCCTGTTAAATTATAAGATCTGTGATATGATTCGCAAAAAAAGGAAGAAAAAATAGTTTTGTTTTTCTGCTTAAGGTTAGAAAACTTCCTAAGGATAGAGCCACAAAGGATCCTGGAGATGCCCCAGGAACTTCCAGTGAAACTCCAGAGAGCCAGCCCGAACTGCAGACCAGTAAAGGAATCAGACAGGGAAAAGCCTTTTCCAGGGGCCCTGACAAGGCAGGCACCAAGGGGAAGAGGAGGAAGACAGCCGCAGGCAGCAGGAAGCACGGAGAGCCCTCCTCCAGTGAGGGAGAGGCAGCTGGGCCCAGTGAGCAGCAGCCCCAGCAGCCTCGGCGTGGCCGGGCCCAGCGCAGGGCCCTCAGGGTGTCTTACAAAGAGGACAGCGGGAGCAACTCCGCCGCCAGCAGCTCTGACTTTGTGCCTTCTAGCGGGGAAGCCCATCAGTCCTCTGAGGAGGGGTCTGAACCTGCCCCTCCCAGGCCGAGGAGGACCCGTGCCCCACAGTGCACGAAGGCTGGCTCCAAGAGTGACTCCAAGACCCAGCCAGGAAGCCGCCGCCAGCGCTCAGCATCTTGCAGCTCTCTGGGAAGTAAAAGAGGCAAGAAAGCATCCCAGGATGATGAAGAGGCAGGAGGGAAAGCAGCCGGTATAGACCAGTGGCTGGAAGTGTTCTGTGAGAAGGAGGCAAAGTGGATATGTGTGGACTGTGTGCACGGGGTGGTGGGCCAGCCCCGGGCCTGTTACAGATACGCCACCAAGCCCATGACCTATGTCCTGGGCATCGACAGCAATGGCTGGGTCCGAGACGTCACTCAGCGGTATGACCCAGCCTGGATGACGGCCACCCGCAAATGCCGCGTTGATGCTGAGTGGTGGGACGAGACCTTGAGACCCTACCGGAGCCCATTCGTGGAAAGGGAAAAGAAGGAAGATTTAGAGGTAAGGCCTGGGCCACAGGGGCTCCAGGATGCAGTGAGATTTTTTTCTTTCCGTTTTTGAGTACCATGTGTGCCCAGCACTGTGTTGGGTAATTTAGTGTGCTACCTCATGAAGGTATCACAGTCACAGTACATAGCTGAGTTATCATTGCTGTAATGTTCTGGTAAAATGCTGTCAGAGCTGAGCCCCAAAGTGGCCAAATATTTGAACCTAACTGTCTGTGGCTTTAAAAGCTGTGTACCTTTAGTTATTACTGAGGTATGAATTTGGGACTTTACAGTAATTCACACAAGTCAGCCAGGTGTGGTGGTCCACACATGTAATCGCAGCTATTTGGGCAGCTGAGGCAAGGAGGATTGAAAGTTTGAAGCCATGGGGTTGGGGATTTAGCTCAGCGGCAAAGCGCCTGCCTGACAAGCGCAAGGTCGTGAGTTCGGTTCCCGGTACCGGAGGAAAAAAAAAAAAAGAAAGTTTGAAGCCAGCCTTGACTACATAGCAAGACCAGTTTCAAAAGAAAAACTAACAAGGGCTGAGGATGTAGCTCAATGGTAGAGTACCCCTGGGTTTGATCACCAGTACTGAAAAAAGAACATATAGAAATCATGTAACACATAGCAAATGAAAGAAGGAGTAACTGTCACTATCTGGCTACTCCTTTGCCTTCAAGTGTGCGCAGACACATGGACAGATACTTATCTCCTGGTAAGGGGCGACCTGGAATGAGTCCCACCAGTTTGTTGCGGGGACCCAGCAAGAAGCAGCACATAAAAGCCTTGTCACTAGTCTAGAGCTGCCACCTACCCAGGCAAGGACATGAGCTGCTTGTGCAGGGCAGCTACATTTGGGTGGGGTGCACATTCATATATGGGCTCACATAGCAGTGCCCGTGGCAGTGTACTTACCCCACACGAGCCTTGCTCTGGCAGGGCCTGGTCCTCTTACTTAGTAGTGACACGTTAGACAGAAACTGTGAGCATGGTTTTCTGACCCACCTCAGGTGTCTGTTGGCAGTGGCTCACTCCAAAGGCCAGGCCTTACTCCCGTTGGGCTTTCCAGGGGAGCTTGGTGAACAGATGTGGGTCGAGGGGGTGTGGGTGCCCACTAAGATCAGAACCCTTAGGGAAGAGCTCATGGGGGTTGTCGCACACATTTCCACATCCCATGAGAGCACATGGTGGGAGCAGTAATGACACAGGCAACTTCACTGAGAAATGCCTCACCACCTCATGGCCTGCTTTCTCTGAAATCTCCACCAGAGCCCTTTTGCCAGGCTGGTTCAGGAGTCTGAGGATTGGAAATCAGTCAGATGACTTTCTTAATTCACTTAATTCTTCCTAGCTTTGGTTAATCTCAGCCACACCATGGCCAGGCTACAGTTACAGCATTAGTCAATAGTGCTTGGAAACCTTGGCCTGCCCTGTGTGGCCGGAGCAAGTTAGGTTAAGGTCATCACCTCAGAGCTCCCCACTCCTGATGGTGTGCTCAGCACTGCCTGTCCGGCCTTCTCAGTTTCAGGCAAAGCACCTAGACCAACCTCTGCCTTCTGCCATTGGCACCTATAAGAACCACCCACTGTACGCCCTGAAGAGACACCTCCTGAAGTACGAGGCCATCTACCCCGAGACGGCAGCGGTGCTGGGGTACTGCCGAGGTGAAGCTGTCTACTCCAGGTGTGTGCGGCGCACTACATGGCTTCCCAGTGGCCAGCTGGGTTTGGCATCTTCTTCCTGGGCTGGGCCAGGCCCAGGTAGGCAGGAGGTGTGGGCTCATCTCATCTCGTCATCAGCAGCACTCAGAGGGAGCTGTCATGTCGTTTTGTGTGTGTGCCGTGAAGGCAAGAGCAGAGACAGTGCGGGATGAAAGGTGAGGCAGGTGGGGCTGGTTATGTGTGAGCCTGGGCTTTATACCAGCCCTGCAGAAGACGAAGTAAGACAGGTACAATTGAAGACAACAGAAAACACACCCATCAAATGTAAGTTAACGTACCAGAAGGAAGGAGTGAAGAATTGGAGCACAAAAGTTAACCACCTACCAGCCCATTTATTTAAATACAGGATGACCAAAAATGGCTTTTTGTCTCATTAATTTTACAACAGGGAATATAAAAACAACAACTACTAGTGTATCTCATGCAGAACGGACTGGTTGAAATGACACCAGCCCAGGGAACACTTGGAGATGGTACACAAACAGACATGCCGCCTGAGTGTTGCTCGGGGTGAACTGTTCAGTGGTTAGAACAAGTGCGTGCCTTACTGGGTGCTGGGGGTAACGGAAAGCTCTGGGAACAGATGGTCTGATGGTGGTTCGGCATTGCCAGTGTACTTAATGCCCCTGAGCGGAACACTTAAAGATGGTTACTCCACAGGGAAAAGTAATCACCAGAAAAGAGGAATAAGAGAAAAAGGAGTTGGGTGTGGTGCACACCTGTAATCCCGGCACTCTGGGAGGCTGAGGTAGGATCATAAGTTTAGCCCCAGCCTGAGCAACTTAGCAGGACCCTGTCTCAACATTTAAAAAATGAAAAAAGGTCTAGGGATGTAGCTCAGTGCAAAAGCCCTGATGCAATCCCTAGGACTGGCGGTTGAGGGGGAGTAAAATACATACAAAATTAAAACTTCGGTGTTGATGTAATTTTGAGATAAGTGTACATAAAAATAGATGGAGGGATTTTGAGAAGTAGCTGGAAGAAGTTGGGAGGTACCACATGAGTGGCAGTGCATTGGGGTAGACTGCGGTTTGTTACTGTGGCAGAACACAGCGTAACGTGTAGGCTTCACCATTTTTACAGTGCATAGCTCAGTGGCACTGAGTGCATTCATGTATACAGCTGGCACTGCCATCCCAGAAGGTCTTCACCCTCCCAGACTCAACCCTGTCCAGGTCCCACCCCTTCTAGCCCCTGCTCCTGCCAGTCCACTCCTGTCCGAGTGTGGCTGCCCTGGTGACCTCCTACGTGGTATTGCGGAGCATCTGGCTGTTTGCTCCACATTCCATCTGTGCTGTAGCATATGTCAAAGTTTGCTTCCTCCCTAAGGCTGGACATAGCAGTGGAGCACACTGTTTACTCCTGGGATGACGCTGGGCTCTTTACACCTTTGGGCTGTGAATCGCGCTGCGTGAATGTTGTTGGAGTCCCTGCTTCAGTTCTTTTGGGAATATACAGTGTCCAGGGTAGATTTCGCCAGGTCAGAGGCAGTCTGGTTCATGTTTTAGGAACTGCTGTGCCACTCCCATTGCAACTGCGCTATTTATACTCCTGCAGCGGTGCACGTGGTCCTCACCCATGCTGACTCTTGCTTGTTTGTGTAGCCATTCTGCGGGTGCAGGGGCCAGATGTGGACACTGGTTCTGCGAGGACTGTGTCCAAGCCTTGTTTCCTCAGGAATATGGGGGGCACCTGTCAGACGTGCCCTGCCCTCTCCCTCCTAAGGACCACCACCATGGCTTTACTAGTTCTTTGGGATTCAGGGATGGTCAGGCTAGGGCAGCATGGGGTGGAGCCTTCATGCTCAGACACAGGGATGATGTTGATAGAGAGGCCTGATCTGCCCTTGGGCAGCCATGGTAGCCATGGAGGTAGGAAGGACAGGGCTCATTATCCCTCATTGGTCAGTGAGGATGAGGAGGCTCTAGAGGGCCACTCAGTGGGAGGCGGCACAGACTGGATTCCATGCTGCCATCATGAGGTGCTGCATTTCAGCTGGGCTGTTGTGCGCGCTTGACCCCTTGCTCGCCAAGTGCCTCCCCCAGAAGGGTGGGGTGCAGACCGAGGAAGAGTGAGCCTGGCACAGCACTGCAGAGCAGAGCCCCACTACAGCATAGACTTACAAGGCTGCAGCATGGCTCTTAGCTCAGGAGAGGGAGCCGGTGGATCTCCGCCTGTGATCACTGTGGCCACCAGTCATTTGCCTGCTCTGTATGCATGCATCTTCATCCCATGGTGCTTCGTTAGCCTGTCAGAGTGAGTGTCCATGCGTCTCTTACTCCTGCCAGCTGTCCCAGGCATGGTGGTTAGTGGATCAGAACCTCGGCAGGCACTGCTGGGAGGCATGGGTTTTCCTCACTGCCACAGGCTGTGGAGGGAGCTCTTACTGGGCGT
The DNA here is from genome assembly GCF_000276665.1 of Chinchilla lanigera. Taxonomy (NCBI): domain Eukaryota; kingdom Metazoa; phylum Chordata; class Mammalia; order Rodentia; family Chinchillidae; genus Chinchilla; species Chinchilla lanigera. The sequence continues at coordinate 16,940,885 of NW_004955429.1, read as the reverse complement.
CTCGGGTGGCACAGGACAGGGAGACCTGGAAACGGACAGGTGGTCTGAGCCTCAGAGGTGCTCTCCACAGAGTGGGCATTGTAGTGGACACAGCTCGTCTGGGTGTGTTAGAAGCAGGGCCTGTCCCGGGACCCGAGCAAGGCTGTGGGGGGCAGGGTCTTCAGGGCTGTGCTGTCCCCTCTGCCACAAGTCACAGGAGGCAGGAGGTCCTGCTTGCCCACAGGCTGGGTGAGGGCTGAGTTCGTCCTTCGTCTCCGTGTGTTGCCTCCTGCAGGGATTGTGTGCATACCCTGCACTCCAGGGACACATGGCTGAAACAGGCAAGAGTGGTGCGGCTCGGCGAGGTGCCCTACAAGGTAACGGCATTGCAGCCAGGTGGCAGAGCTGGGCAGGGAGGGTGGCAGGGGCTGTGGGCACACACCTGTGACAGGAAGCCCCGGTGCTTTGTTTTGGCTTGAGCAGGATTTGAGGAGGAGGCAAGCATTTAAATGGTATTATTAATGAGGAACTTGTAAAAAGGGACCTCCCAAAACATGCAAAAAACTGAGACCAGAGTGTAACCTTCAGCCTCTCCTGGGAGCGTAGGTGGCGCTGCAGTGCTGGTTGGCTGTGAGAGGCTCGCGTGTGCCACACAGACACTCCCCAGTCAGGTGCTCGCGTGCCCCCATGTGTGTGAGCCCTGTGGGGTCTCAGCACTGGAGGCCTGGATCACGACGCGGAGACCAGAGCTCAGGAAGGGAAGATGGTCGTCCAGGCTTCAGTGGCAGAGCCAGCAGGCATCCTCCCCCCGGGGGTGATGCAGCCTGTTAGGGCAGCGGCCCACAGACGCCTCTGCGGTGCCACAGACCTTTCTCAGGACACTGGGCTCGGTCAAGCCAACAGGGCGTGGCTGGTCCTGGAGACGTGTTCTCTCCTTTGGGGCTGTGTGACACTGGGGAGCTGAGGGGCAGAGGACCTCAGTCTTTGGGGGTCAGTGCTAAGTGTGCGGTGCTACTTGTCGCACCTGAGACCCTCACTCCACTGCCCTGGGCAGTGAGCTGCCACCGCCACCACTCAGAAGCAGGGATCTTTTCACCTCGCTAGTGAAGGTCCGCCCTGTCCACAGTGCTAGGACTCACTGTGTGGGACGTGTTGTGAGGGTGACCAAGCTATTGTAAATACAGTTGCTCGTATTATTCGTGATCCTGTCTGCATGTGGCTGTCAGTTCCTCAGTGCATGTGGTCGCACTGCCCACTAGTCGGCCCCACGAGACTGCAGCTGTCATCACAGACAGCTCTAGAATAACTCCGGGCCACTTAGATCCATCCTTTGTTGTGACTCCCCTTGCTCCGCCTCCTGCCTTGTCCTCTCTTGGCACCCTTTCCAGTGAGTCTTGGTTCTGTAGATCTGACACCACCTGCACAGCCTGCCCCGCGAGCATCCTCCACATGGGGCGCTAGTGAGGCTGGAGCGCTGGCCTTTTCCCTGTCAAGCTGTGTCCAGAGTCTCAAGGCTTGCTTCTGCCCTGTGCAATTTGTACCTCCTCTTGCCTGTCACTCATGGTTGGCATGGCAGACCACATCCTGCTGCAATGGGGCTCGGAGCTGATCTCACAGTGGGCTAATGTGAAAGGTGGTAAAGAGGCAAAGAATGCAGTGGAGAAAGCTTGCACCAGGCCTAGGCGCCAGGCTGTGGCCCATACGCTGCTAGGGAGCAAGCCGGGGTCCCAGGCGGTATGGGGTTGGTGAGAGAGACCAATTGTCCTGAAGGACAGTCGGGTGGCGCCTGGGTGTGAATCCTGGCTCTTACGGGCTGGGGATTTAGCTCAGCGGCACAGCGCCTGCCTGGCAAGCATGAGGTCATGAGTTTGATTCCCAGTACTGGAAAAAAAAAAAAAAAAATCCTGGCTCTTAGCATATGTAGATCCTGATTCCTTGAGTGGGTCACCACTGGGTCCACTTTTGTCCCTGAACAGTGAGCAAGCCTGCTTCGCTGGCTGTGCCTCCTGGGCCATCTTCATGCTGTGCAGTTGACCTGACCTGTGGGTTTGTTGAAAGCAGCGCTGTATCAGTGTCTGTTTGCCAGTGCTAGAGACGATAGTGAGGAGGTGCCACCCCGCTCATGGCCTGTCACCAGGGTTGGTGAGGTGCTCAGGCCTGGTGACATGGGCTTCAGGACCCAGGGCCTCCTGGTGAGCCATGGCTGTGTGCTTGGCCAGATGGTGAAAGGCTTCTCCAACCGCGCCCGCAAAGCCCGGCTCGCCGACCCCCAGCTGCAAGACCAGAATGACCTGGGCCTGTTCGGCCGCTGGCAGACAGAGGAGTACCAGCCCCCTCTGGCAGTGGATGGGAAGGTAGGGCTCAGTGGAGCGGTGGGGACCGGGCCCACCCTGCCCAGGTGCTCACATCCTGCTGTCCCTCCCAGGTGCCCCGGAATGAGTTTGGGAACGTGTACCTCTTCCTGCCCAGCATGATGCCCGTCGGCTGTGTGCAGCTGCACCTGCCCAATCTGCATCGCGTGGCCCGCAAGCTGAACATCGACTGTGCCCCGGCCGTCACGGGCTTTGACTTCCATGGTGGCTACTGCCATGCTGTGTGCGTGAGGCCTGGGGCCAGGGGCTCCTGCGTCGAGGCCTGACTGATCTGAAGGCAGCCCTCTAAGTAGTAAAGGCAACTATAGGCCTTGACTTACTGTGGGTCCCATTGAGTCATAGCATCAGTGAATCCAGTGCCCTAGGAACACTGGATGCCGGCTTGTCCTTGGGTGGTCACAGGTGGTGACCCTGTCCTTCCTGGTTTCTAAGTTCTGTCCTGTGGAGCAGTACTGCAGACGAGCCCTCTCTGGCTCCTAGGCAGGCTGGGGAGGAGAGGTGGCATGGACTCCCTACGCCTGCTCTTGCCAGGTTGGCTGTCCCGGTTGGCCCAGTATACCCACAAGGGCCCCAAGTGCTCAGAAGGGGCCCCTGTCTCCAAGAAGGGGAGGGTGGGACCGGCAGGCAGCAGGCTCAGGTGAAGTCATCGTGTCATGCCCCACAGAACCGACGGCTATGTTGTCTGTGAGGAGTTTAGGGATGTGCTCCTGACTGCCTGGGAGAACGAGCAGGCCCTCATTGAGAAGAAGGAGAAAGAGGTGAGCGGTGGGGAGGAGTGGGAGGATGGGGCTGGCATGTGACTGGGTGGGGGGACCTGGAGATGTACTTCCCTTTCTGGCCACTCGTAGGCCAGGGAGAGCAGGTGGCAGAGGCCATGTGCTCTGCAGTCTCCCCATCTTGGGCCCCTGCTCCAGGGACTATAGCTCCTGTCTCTTTCCTCAGCCCAAGGCCTAGGTGACTCTGCCCACTAAAAATAGAGGATTTTATATTGGTGGCTTTCAAGTGATTTTCCAGACGACAGCAGTTTTTTAAAATGCAGCTTGGTGTGACTGACACTGTGTCTTCACACCGAACCTGCGTGGCTGGCTGTAGGCATTCTCCGGCTCCGCCTTGCTGTTTCCCGACAACAGCAGTGCTTAACGCGTCCTCCTGCTTCCTTCCTACTGCAGAAACGGGAGAAGCGGGCCCTGGGGAACTGGAAGCTGCTGGCTCGGGGGCTGCTCATCAGGGAGAAGCTACAGCGGCGCTACGGGGCCCAGGTCAGTGTATGGCCTTCACAGCGGAGCAGCGGTGAGACAGTCACTGCCCAGGTCCTGCTGACAGCAAGGCGTAGACAGCTGCACTCTTAGCTGTGGGCTCCCCACGCCTGCAGCCATACTCAGCCCTGTATCCCCACTCAGGTCACCTCACAGCACCTGTGGCATGCGGCAGGCCAGGCTGCACACACAGGTATAAATGTGACAGCACTCAAGGGCTCCCTTCTGGAACAGGCAAGTCCCAAGGCGGTGATGTGAAAGCCAGCAGAAGTGCCCTGTGCTGTTCAGGCCCCACCTCAACCCACTGCTTGCCCTTAGGAGCTATTTCTGTCCTGCAAGCCCGTAGGTCTGATTTTATATCTCATAGGCGCCGGGCTGCCACATGCCATGACCTTACACAGCTGTGCCTGCCTTCAGGGGTGCCACCTCAGGTCCTTCAGCACTGTGTGTCCGGGCAGACCCCGACATAACCACTGTGTCCACACCTGAGGTCACAGTGAAGCAGCAGCTGCAGTGGCTGGGAACCTCAGAGCTCCTGGAAGGCACTTCCTAGGAGCTACCTGACTGCTTTTCTCTCCTTCCCCTCTAGAGCGATGCAGCAGCTCCACACACAGCTGGAGGAGGTGGGCTGTCCGACGATGAGGAGGGGACCAGCTCACAAGCAGAGGCAGCCAGGGTCCTAGCTGCCTCCTGGCCTCAGAACCGAGAAGCTGAGGAAGAACAGAAGCTAAAGTGCCCCAGGAAGACCAGAAGGGCAAAGAAAGAGGCTGCCGGCCACCTGTTCCCGTTCGAGAAGTTATGACCTGTGCTCCTGGTCTGGAAGGTGGATGGACTCAGGCCAAGCTGAGGTCACGCTGTAGGTGGGTCCTCCCAGGACTGTTCAACAAACCCGAGCCCAGGGAGTTGCCCTGGGACTCCTGTTCTTCCATCTTTGGAGATGGGATAAATTTGTTTTCTTTAATAGGAAGCACTGGGACATTTGCGGGTAGAGGTAACCTATCCATCTTCACCCACCAGACCCTGCACCCTGGCCCTTCTTGGGGCTTAGGATCCTTTCTCTGCAGGCCACTTAATCCCCAGGTCAGGTTCCTGCTGCTGAGCACTGCCTCTTTGTAGAAGACAGAAAGTAAGAAAGTACAGGCCCCGTCAGATCATGGTGTTGGGGGTGTTCCCTGAAGTCACAGCAGAAGACTAGGACAAAGAGCTAACATAGGCAAGAAGAACAGTAATTGAGTGCTAAAAGTATGTCAGTAAAAGTGGATCAGTGTTCAGGTAGATTTTGCTTATTATCAGATACACTGACAAAGCTCTACGTGCTCTGTGTTGAGAAGAAATAACTTTTATAACATTTTGAGAAAAAATAAAGCATTTATCTAAAGATGTGCTTCAGCATTTTTTCCGATTTTACCTCAGCCGAGAGTGCCAACAAGAGCATGATGGTAGGAAAGATGAAGCTTTGTTTTCACACAGGCGGGAACTCATTATACACCTGGAAGATTTTTTTCTTACGCAAGACGTTACTTAAGCTTTGAGAAGAGTCCTTAACTACAGTTTTGAGTCACTTTTATCCAAGGGACACAAATAAAACCCTGGGTGTGACTCAGCAGCCAGAGCACTGCTGGCTGTGTGGCGGAGAAACAAGCCGGGTTGCTATGGAAGCCACATCTCCACACTTCTGTGCCGGAGCCCACGCCTCCTAGAGGTGGGCGCTTTTGAGATGGAGCTACGCCTTGGCTGAAGAAGTAACCTGTTCAGGCAGGGTCTAGGCGGCATGTTGTGGTGAAATGAAGCAGGTCTGCCTTGAGACTTGGGAGTAGGTTTTGGACAGTTACCACCTGCTTGTAGCTAAAGCAAGTGATGTCATTGCTGGTGTCAGAGTGGACAGTTAACAGCAAAAGCAGAAGTGAAGTGCCATGCCTCAGGCATTTCATGGGCTTCACTTTCAGTCTTTATAACCTTGTGAGGTAGAAAGGCTCTGTCCTCAATTTACAGATGAGGGAACTGCGACTCAGAGCTCTGATTTGCCAGACGCCATGAGCCAGTCTGGCCAGCGTGGGACTTGTGCCAGGCAGCAGCCAGCCCCTCCGCCTCTTCGCACATTCTAAAGGTGCCTGGGACATGAGTCACACACTGTAAACAGAGGCACAACCAGCAGGCTCCCCACTGCCTGGAGCGCTCGGGTACCCTTACAAAGATTAACACACTTGTCTTAATTATGCAGAGCAACTTAGAAGTGAGTTACATGGAATGATACAAATAAAGTTGATGGTCTCACCAAAACCAGCATAAATGGTAAACTCTTACACCAAGAGATAGGGAGAAATTTATTTTGAATTTTTATAAAAATACAAAGATAATACAAATTTTGTGGTGGTTTCCCAAAGCCTTCAAAGTACTAACACTATTTTGCTGCACTTTTGAAATTGGCAGTTTAAAATCCATATAAGAAAATTTTTTTTCAGATTTGGTCATCACCTAATTGTACTGTCTCTGTTTTCCAAAAGCATCTGTTGAGAGTTCAGTGATTCACTATGCGGTCGTGGATACCATGTCAGCCCAAAGCCCAGAGAAGTCCCTTCAGGTGCTGGGTGTAACAGAATTCCTGTGCACTGCGCAGACAACCGGACAGAGGGAGAGTACTACCGGTCACCAGGCTCAGATTCTCCTCCCAGGGAAGCCACATGCAGTTGGTTGCCGAAGCAACCACTCCTGGCAAGGGCAAAACAACTTGCTAGAAGAAACCACATAAAGACTGTATAAAACATACATTAGGACATCAAGGTTACAACCTGCTTTAAGGGGTGGAAGAGGAGCTGGAAAGCTCAGGAACTGAACTGAGTATGGGTGAGTTTTATCTAGGACGAGTCAAACCATGGACACTAAGCATGCAAAAGAACCACACAAAAGCAGCCGCTCGAGGGCTAGCACTGCCAGGACAAGGCAGATTCCTGCACCAGCCCTCGTCCTCTTGCTCGCAGATGTGACTGGGTTGGCATGGAGAATACCCAGCACAGAACTCCCAGCCCCCTCCTGGGATGGCTGACTGCAAGCTCAAACCATCGTCAGGTGAGCAGAAAGCAAACCCTGTTGCTGACACTTGTTCCCAAAAGCTTCTCAAAGCTTCACACCGTGCTATCACGTCAGCTGAGTCACACCCAGTTATCACGTCAGCTGAGTCACACCCAGTTCAGCAGCTTTCTGTGCTCTGACTTAACCTCAAAGGGCAGACTCAAGGCTGTCATCTGTAATAAAGAGGTCCACTGTTCAGGAAGTTTGGTTTTTTTAGGTCTTCAGTGACAACCTGGGGTAGAAGCAAAATACCAAAGAAAAATGTATATAAAGCTTTGGAGGTCTCACAGGCCAAAAGGTCCCTGCCCAGCCGGACCGCAGGCATATGCAGCCGACAGACATGCCGGTCCGCTCGTCGTGACATCCAGAGTGACTGTTAGGTACTAGATCGCGTTCTGTCCACAGATCTGTTCTAAGTGCACCTGCCGCCCAGGCCAGTGCTTGGTATGCCTGGTGCCGACCAAGGCTGTCCTCTGGGGTCGTGGCTATGACGGGCTGAGCAGTCTTGGCACTTGAGAAGTACGCAGTGACCAGGGCGATCCCCACCTCCCCAGCAGGTCTCTGGATCGTCGCTGCTGCACCCATGCAGTCCCAGGACAAGGGGGAGGGGACCAGGAAGCTGCTGCTTATTGGGTTACCACCCTCGAGCTGCCATGCTCACCAAAGCTGCTTACAGCAAGAAAGAAGGAGGGGTAAACCTGTGAACACAAGCCTGACAGGCATGCTGCTAGGTCTGCCCCTCTGAAGAACAGTGGGTGCAGAATCCAAGAATCCAAGACTGCCCCTGAGGCTTGGGGATGGAGCTGGGCCAGGCATGGGGCGGCCTGAGTCCCGAGGCTGCCACGGGGGTCAGGTGGACACTACAGCTTCCTTCACTCCAACTTTTTGGCAGGCACCCGTGTCCGGGCAATGAGGACGGGTACCAGGGCCAGGCAGCCGATGAGGAACGCCCACCAGGGTCGGTAGAAGAGCCAGCCAGCGGCCACTGTCAGAAGGGTCAGCGAGGTGGCCATGCAGAAGGCAAAGGCTTTCAGGCCGATGTTGACCAGGTCTCGGAAGACGGGAAACCAGTCCACTGCGGGGAGAGGAGAGGATAAGGCTCCAGGCCACTATGCCTCATGCCTAGCAGATGGCTCCCACTTCGTGGCTGCCCGTTAAGGGGAGGAGAGGGGCACTGCAGTGCGACGTGAGCAGCCTTGAGCGGATTCGGGAGCCCAGAGGGAAGGAGGGGTCCGTCCTGGCCCTGCGTGGTGTAGCTGAGTGCCCTAAGCTGACTGCTCTGCCCACCCTGGGGGACCTGAACACCCTCTCGGGCCTGTGTGCAGCAGCAGGGCTTATCGGGCCTGCCGGGGCCGGTCCTGAGCTAGACAGGGCCTCATCTGTCCTGCTTACTGCTTGGCGCCAGCTGCAGCAGTGTGTGGCGCTCAAGGATGGAACAGGGTGCGTGCACCTCCTGCTGCAGCTCCCTCCGGCCCACAGGCCAGGCCCACACCGGGGAGAACAAGGGGACAGATGGCCAGGTCTGGGGTGGGCGTGTGACACCCACTAGGACTGAGACCGCAGAGGAACCGGCCTGTCTCCCTGCAGTCTGGACATCGTACAGCCATGTAGCGGAAGCTTGGAGCTGCAGGGAGGCTGAAGCCTGAGGAGCACCTGCTGCGAGCACCCACAGCCCGACAGGTCAGACCTCCCACCAAGTCCAGCTCACCCCACAGGCTGCAGCCTCTTCCCCTCGGCTGCTCAACTGCAGAGGAAGGAGGGAGCAAGCAGACAGATGGTCGGAGAAGCCTCTCCGCCACGATGGCCTCCCCTACTCATCACAGAAGGGCCAGACACCCAGTCTCTGCACCAGGGAGTGGCTCTCACACCAGAACAGCTCACAGGAGAGGTGGCAGCACCAGGAACAGCATGAGGGGCTCCCGGAAGCCCCATCTCCGCACTTACCCAGGGTGTAGAGGATCCGAGTCATGAGGTTGAGGCCCATGAACATGGCCATCCAGCCAGCCGCCCGCAGGCCCCAGGTCTTCATGGAGTTGCTCCGGTGTTCTCTGCGAAACACCTCCTGCAGGGTGTGGAGACGAGATCAGGTGCCTGGGTTCCCCGCCCCCCCAGGCACCTGATCTCGTGCAACCCACCTGGTGTCCTGCATGTCCAGCTCATAGTAGAGCTCTGCCTTCCCTGCTTCTCTGTCTTTCCCAGCAAACATGTCCGGTACCCAATCACACTGCAGCAGGGGCTGCAGGGGCTGTGCCCACTCAGGCCACAGCCACTTCTGGACAGGCCAGAGAAGGGCAACCTCCCGCCTGTCCAGGTCCCACCATTTGCCAGCTGCTGCACAGTGTAGCATGGGCGCTCCCTGGAGAAGGTGCCAGCCTCAGCACAGCCGGGGCTCACACCAGCGGGAGGAGCCCCCCTCACCAGCACCGCGCCCTCTCGGTGCACACAGCGGGGTGTATGCAGGTCGGTGCCGACTCCTCCCGCTGCCTGGCCGTTCCTTCATTTCCACTGCTGTCCCGCACTCTCCTGGCCTCTCAGTGCTCAAGTGCTGTGGCTGCTCCTGTCCACACCCCACACACCCACCACCTGCTCCCCAGCTCCTCCACTGCCTCCTAGACAACCCACCTGGTGTCCTGCATGTCCAGCTCATAGTAGAGCTCTGCCTTCCCTGCTTCTCTGTCTTTCCCAGCTCAGCAAACATGTCCGGTACCCAATCACACAGCTGGGAACCCGGGTCACATGCACAGGTTCCTGGCCCCCTACCACCACCATCACCCAGTCTTATCACCCACCAGGGCCACCAAAGCACCCACATTCTCCCAGCCCATCACACGGTCCCTCAGGGACAGCCCATGCCACCTGAAACCTGCCATTGCTGTCCCTCAGGGACCACAGTGTGGGCTTCCAGCTGGTCACACCACACCCTTTCTGCCCTGCCGCTGGCCCCTGGCCCCGAGGGCTGCACCCTGAGAAGGCCAAGGCTGCAGCCACTGCTGGACCTCTGCACCTGTGCACGACCCTGCCAGCTGTGCCTCACTCCTTCATCTCAGCTGGAACACTGCTGCCTCAGAGCTTCCCTGACACTCTAGGCCAGTGCTGGCGAGCCCCTTAGAACGTTCAATGATACGAACAGCTCGCTGGGGCACGTGTGCATAGGTTTGCCACCCTAGTACCAGTGCCCCCTCCTGACAAGATCTACACCCGCTACAATAAAAATGCACAGTATTCATTGCTTGATAGCTACCTTTCACTGCCGTATGGGTTTTACTTGCCCTTTAAACACTTAGCCCTCAGAGTAACTCAGTGGGGTGGGAGCGCATTCCCATTTGGGCAGGAGGCAACCAAGGTTCTGAGAGAACAAGGAACATGCGCAGTCTCACCCACAGTGAGCACGGCTCCTCCTGCCCTGTCCTGCGCTGGAGTCAGGGTATCCAGTGTGTGGGGATGAGGTGGCCAGCGAGTGTGGGGGTTGCCACTGCCAGGCAGCCCAAGGCTCAGTAGGTGGGGACACATATGTGTCCCACAGCTGCCATCTTCCCTCAGCCATAGGCCTCTCTCCCTTCTTGGGACCTGGTGAGACCTGGGGCTCCACCCAGGAGGCAGGAGAGAAACCAGGCCTGACCAAGCCTCCTTCCATTCAGGAAGTCCCTGAGCGGCTGAGCCTGGTGACTGGCCACGTACAAGGAGCAGCACTGCTGAAGGCTGGGAGGCCAATAGGGATGACAACAGGTGGCAGTCACAGTGGGCCTCCGTGCCATTGCCTGACCCCTGCCACCTTCTGGATGGGAACCTGCAGTGCTATGAAGGTCTGCATTGATACTACGTCCACCAACAACAAGCACAGAGCGTGACATCCTGCCTAGCATGACGTTGCCCTCCTTAGTGCTGGGTGCATGTGGCAGGGAAGGGACTCGGGGTGGCTTGGGGACCTGCCCTGCATGTTCCAGCACAAGCCCCTCTACTGCCCTCCAGATGCCTTGGGGGAGGACAAACTCCCTGTGCACTCATGATGCCCACCAAGGTGAGCCCCGACTCCTCCAGAGTGGGCACTGCTCTGCACATGGGTCCCTCACTGGAGAGGCCCCAGAACCCTCAGCCTGACCCAGGGAAGCCCACGGTATCAGTGGCTCTGGCCTTGTGACCTCCACAGCACTGCCCACTGTGTTCTCCCCCAGTGACTGCACACCTTGCACGGGGGAGCTCTCCATGTGCTGTCCTGTGCACTCCACAGGCTGGCCCTCTCCCTCCCCTTCCTCTTCCCACTCGCGGTCACCTCTGCTGGTCGGGGCTCAGGAGGAGGGCAGGCAGCATGACTCACCTCTGCAGAGAAGTCCCCATGGTGCAGGAGCAGCAAGGTCTCCCCTGACTGGGTGGAGTATGGGACAAGCTGATCATCCCGCTGCCGGGCAATCACTGTGACCTGGCCAGGGAAGGCACGTCAGAGCGAAGGGGCATTCAGGGGGTGACACCTCTCCCCATGATCCATGCCACCCAGGGAATTAGTAAGGAGCCCCCAGACTCATCTCCTTCCCAGGGCTCCCCAGCCCTGGAGCACCCACAGCTCCAGGATTCAGGGCAGGAGTGGGCCAGGACAGGACTGCATGTGGCCTGGATGGAGAAGCTAACTGCGGGCAGCGCTTGTGGGCACTATACACCCCACCTGTGTGACACAACGAATGGCGTGGCCAGGCCCTGGGCCGCCCTCCTGCCTCCTGGGCAGGGTAGGAACGCAGGCCAAGTGCTCACAGCCTGGAAACCAGAGCTGGGAAGGGAGTGTGTGTCATAGGGAGGACTCATCAGGAGGACCCTCAAGAACTGCGCTGAGCCTGGGGTCTGTGGCTGGCTGCGGGGCTTGGGGGTTGCAGGGCAACTGCATGTGGAGGCTGCACCTCCACAGGGAGCCTGCAGTGGTCAGCCCTCTCCCAGTCTGAGCCCACGACACCAGGAGTCCTGGCTGACTTAGTGCCGCCCAGGGAAGCAAGGTTACCACGTGGGCCGGGCCCAGGTCGGGATCATCGCTGCTCAGTCCTGCATAGGAAAAATAGACGCGCAGGTCTCCCACCTGGGTGCAGAGGGACGGCAGGGTGAGGTGGATGCACTGGCCTGGCCCACCCCACATTCACTTTCCCCCCCGCTTCCACCTCGCCTGCTGCCACCCAGGAGGCCTCTGTCCCCAGTCATCCGGCTGCATGCAACGCAGGTATGGCTGGCATGGCGCCCCCTCCCATACCTCCGGGAACTTGGGGTTTTCGCTGTGGTAGAAAAAGTCCCCTCGGCGGATGATGTCCACCTGAGGGTCCTCCAGTTTGGACAGGCTGAGTGGCTTGAAGTTGTCGATTTTGTCTATGAGGCCTGAGGGAGGCAGAGTGCTCAACCACTGTGCACCGCACAATCCCCCAGTCTGCCGCCATGCAGCCGCACACCTTCCCACCTGTCCGAGGGGCTCGGCCGTGGGAATCTCCCACCAGGTGTCCCCCTTTCCAGGGCGTCCCTGTTCCCCATGCCCACGCACCTGGGCGTGACCTTGGCCCCCTGCCCTTCCCTCAGATCACAGCCATCACTACCCTCCTGAACTGGGGCCTCCCGGTAGGCAGGACGTGGTGGCGAGCAGCAGAGGCCATGGGGTGGCCAGGCCAGCCCAGCACCGCCTCCTCCCTCCGCTCAGCCACCTGGGGTCCCGGGCTCACTGTGGCTGAGAGAGCTGCCCTGCCCCTGGGGGCAGGTATGGGTGGGCTCCCAGGGGAGCTCCGGGATGAATTCTGGGTCACACACCACCCCCAGGGCCAAGTACCAGGCCAGCTTACCTGCCGAGAGGAAAAACCTGCCGATCTGGACAAAGGGGGCAGTGGCCGTGAAGGACTCCACTGCCATGGCACTGTGGGAGGGAAGGGGTGCCATCAGGGTCCCCGGCCCGGGGCTGCTGTCTGCCTTCCCTGGCCGAGCAACTCACTTTATCCCTGTTCCCCAGTGCTTCAGATCTTCCTGCGTACACCCGACATCCTGTCCTGCACCACCAGCCCCCAGGTGAATCTCTCCTGGACTTGATGCCCCACAGCCCACTGGCCCTGGGTACAGCTGACTCTGACCACCCTGCCAGCACAGCCCTGACCACTGCTCATCACCACACATGGGCAGGCTGCACTGGTCCTCTGCCAACATCCTGAGAAGGCCCAGGCCAGTTGTCTCTTGCCTCCAGGAAGCTCTCCTTGGTCATCCTCCCGCCAGGCTAACCAACAGTGAAATGCTTCCCCGGCATAGTACATGCGAAGCCCCCGGGGCCTCTGTCCATGCCCTGAGTTGGAGGCTTCGTTGAGGGGACCTTGTCTGGGGTTGGCAAGGGCCAGATCATGCTCTCTGTTCCCAGGGCCCGGCACAGGGGTTGGTCTCAAAGCTATGCCTTATGTCATCCCCCGGGGACAGAGCTAAATCAGTCCCATACACTCAGACGTGGACATGGGGGCTAGGGGCTGGCCAGCAGCAGGCTGGCCCACACACACCTGGGGTTTTTGTGGCCAATCTCTCGGTCAAAGTTCCGACTGTTGACGATGTCTGACCGCCACTCGGTATCTGTGAGGAGAGCACAGCTCAGGGTTGGGCACATGTGGCTGGGTGGGCAGCAGGGAGGGCGGGGCAGCACCCAGGGAATCCCACCCGGGCACCACTCCACCCCACAGCCTCCCACGTGGGGCAGGTGCCCACAGGCCGCACTCACTGTAGGAGTACCGTGTCTCCTTCTTCACCTGCCCGTCCTCAGTGTACTCCCTGCAGTGGGGTACAGGCAGCTGCTGTGCTGGCTTGGCCTGCAGGGGCAGCTCCAGACAGAAGCCACCTCAAGGCAGAGGAGCCCATATCCCCACACAACACAGCAGCCGGAGCTAGATGCTCCCTCCCCGGCAGAGCCGCTCTGCCGTTTCTCAACCCAAGGTGACATGCATGCAGTCCCGGCCTCTGGGCTTGGGTCACCCTGTACCCTCTGTCCCAGGAAGACCCTGGGGAGCCCAGCCTGTTCCTGGCTTCCTGCCACACCCATCCAGTCCCACACTGCAAGTGACCTGCCCAGGGACCAGGAAGAGGACGTATGGAAGCTACCCTGCCTGCTCCGGGAGCAAAGGCAGCAGAGGACACACCGGGCTGGGTGAGGCTGTCTGAGTCTGGACCCAGCCATGCCTCAAGCTGGAGCAGCTCTAACGGAGGGAACAGACCAATCCCCCTTTCTCTGAGCAACCCTGCTACTCTGCCTTGGACTTTGCCACCTCCCAATGAAAGGTCACTGGCTGTGAACTCTGGAAGAAGTGGGCATCTTCTGATAGGAAGACTCTGCGCTCTGAATTCCAGAGTGACAAGATGACTCCAGTACTGCTCTTCCTTCCCCATGCTGACTTCCGCTTCCGGCATCCGCCTCACCTGGACTCCTCGGTCTCCACCCACTGGTACATCTCAACATGCCTCCGCAGCTTCACAGCCGGAAGATGCACCCCATAGTTCGGGTCAGACAAGAGCTTCAAAAAGAACCCAACAGAACACAAAAGTTAGGACAAGGCTGTCATGGGCCCAGCACCCCTGGCTCAGGAAAGCCAGACTGGACCAGATATAAAGAGAAGGGGACCAGAATGGACAGCCTTAAAGCTACTTCCAGCAAGAGGGCCAAGCGAGGCTGTCCACCCTGCAGTCCCAACCCCTCACATGGTGACCGCAGACAAGGACCAGGCTGCAGGGCCCAGGAGCAGGCCCACAGCCGCGTGATGGTGGTCCAAGTACTCCCAGGCCCGCCCCGCTGCTCCTGGTGACAAGAGCACCTATGGGGGAGAAGGGCTCAGCATACACCAGGTGCCATGCATGAGTGGCCTGCAAGTGTCACCCATGTCATCCCCAGCTTCCCGACACAGAGGTGAGCAGTGAAAAGGCAATGTAATTGGGCATGGTGGCTCAGGCCTATTATCCCAGCATTCAGGAGGCTGAGGCAGGAGGATTGCTATTAATTCGAGGCCAGCCTTGGCTACAAAGTGAGTTGAAGGCCAGCCTGAAGTGCATAGTGAAATCCTATCTCAAAAAAAAAAAAAAAGGCCATGTAGCTGCCCAATCTGAGCCCCAGCGGCGGCCAGCACTGCCGTGCCTACCTTGGACGTCCGAAGAGCCCCGATGATGTGCACCAGCCTGCCCTCGTTCTCAGGGGCCACACTGTGGATGCTGTCCGGGGTCACCACCAGCGACAGCCCCTCCTTTAGTGAGGTTGCAGTCTTCAGCGCTCGGCCCTGCTCGGGGGTAGGTTCGCAACTCAGGCCTTGGGGAGCACTGAGAGCTGTCACCCCACTTTACTACTAGGAACCTTTGGTCCAGCAAGTACAGACTCAGGACTGAAACCCAGGATTCCTGATTCCCTAGTCCCACCAGCCTCGGCACTGCCCCCTGCTGGACCCAGCTGGGGCTGAAGCCCACCTTGAGCCTTCCCTCCCTTGGGCTACTCTCCTATCCCCACCGCAGGCCTTGCCAACCAGACACATGTCCCCCAATCACTGAGTTGGCTCAGGGGACTGAGACTCAAACTAGTACACTGGAGCTCTCTGCAGCTCTTTAGAAAGATTCTCCTCTTTCTCTAGGATCTCTACGTTACCCAGACATGAGCCCAGATCCAACCATGCCTGAAGCAGGCTTTTCAGGTGTGCACACTAACCCATTCCTGCTGGCTGTTACATCAGTCATGAGGTGGATCACAACGTTACAAAATTCTGATTAAGTTCAGTGTTCTTTCCCTTGTGTAAAATCTAGGCCGTTTACTAGCAAATCCAGACTGGATTCATGACTTCTTGATGCCATGGGGACCTTCACTCTGTACAGGAGGGCCCAAGGTCTTACCTCATTGGTGAAAATCAAGTAGAAAGAGAGCAGGAAGGTCATGAGCCCCACAAACATTCCCCCCGACGTCTCGCTCAACCGCTCCAAGAAGCCTGGCTGAGCGTCCAACGTAACTTTTACATGTTCTCTCCTGGTACCTGTGGTGGAATACTGAGAGAAAAATATTTTAAAATAGAATAGAAATTAGCTTTTAAAAATAGGCTGAAGCCAAGTGTGGTGGCACATGCCTGTAATCCCAGCACTCGGGAGGCTGAGATAGGAGGACTACTTTTGAGTTCGAGGCTAGGCTACACTACATAGTGAGTTCAAGCCAGCCTGGACTGCATAGTGAGACCCTGTCTCAAAAAATCAATCAATCAATCAATAAAAGGAGGCTGAGTTTTGCTGTTTTATTTATGCTATCTTAGTTGTTTTAACATGTACAGTGAAAATGCGTGGATATGAAGTGTACAGTCTGATGGGTTTTGACGATCATCTGAGTGTCCCGGGGTGCCTGGAACACAAGCCTCACACACACTGAGGGACAACTATGCCTAGAAGTGGAACTGCTGGGTTGCTGTGAAATACATGCTCACCTTTTTCAGAAGCTGCCAAACTACAGTACAGAAAGGTAACAGCCACAGATGATACCAGGGGTCAGGCTGGGTGTCCACTGCGGGGTGGGCCCAGACCAGGGCCCCTTCAGCGGGGGTCTCAGGCAGGCTCACTGGGGGAGGGTGGGGTGGGATTCAGATCCCCAGGAGGCCCAGTGGGGAGCAGGGAGTGGTCTCTGGGAGCCTGGGCCAGGGAGATGGGGGCACAGACTAGACCTGAGGACGGCCTCAGCCGCAGCTCAGGGGAACAGCTGTGTGTCCAATCAGCAACATCACTACTGATGGAAAGCCGGCACCAAGGCAGGCTCTGCCACAGAGCAGCCACAGCCTGGGCATGAGCCCTGCACCTGCTGTGCCCTCTGCATCCTCACAGCCCAACCCGGTAGCACGGGGGCCAATCTCAGGCAACTGAGCGAGGGGCACTGTGGGCACCGTGGGGGTCTGCCAGGCTGTGAGTCTCAGGGATGCAAAGTGGACCCAGAAGGTATGGGGCAGCCAGGCCCTTCCTGGCACTGATGGGAGCGGCGGCAGCAGAGAAGAGGCTCCACTCGGTCTCTGGGCAAAGCAGCGGCCACATCTTTCTAACTGTTGCTGAACCCCACCACCCTGGGCCCGAGAGGAGCAGGTGTGCCCTGCACACGGCAATGGACTGACTTTCCACACCAACTGGGATCTCTACGGCGCATCCAACCATCCTAACGACAATGGCGAACACGCCCGGACATGTCACGGGGAAGCCCAGGTCACAGATGGCACATCAGGAGCACAGCCTCCGGGCAGAGCTGAGGCTCCGGTCCCAGCAGAGCAAGGCCACCTGTCCATCCTCTGTTCCACACCATCCTCATCTCCTGAGCCGTGAGCAGCTGCAGGCAGTGACAGAGACAAGAGACTCGCCCTCCTCCTGTCCCCTCAGCCAACACTCAGGACAAGGGCTCACACACCTGGGAGGATGCCCCAGAGACAGGGACCAAATCCGCAGTAAACCGGAGGGTCCTGAGGAATTGTGGAGAATGAATACTCGTAATGCACATCCGTCTCTCAGGAACACGCACCCTCGCACACCCAGCACTGGGAGCCCACAAGGAATAACAATGAAGAGTGGGGAGAGAGAGCCACACTGTCCATTCCTGGGAATGGACAGACCTGGCCAGAAAGCTAGCTGTGCCAGTCACTTGCTGTGTGTGCCTGGGTAAGTCACTCTACCCCGCTGGTCCTGTGAGTAGTAACACCTTCACCAGCGGACAGGCGGTGTTATACTGAGATCTGCTGTCTCCCTGCCCTACCCCACTATCTCCGGGTCTTTCTTCCTCACTCAGCCTGGTGGCTCCATAGACATGTACCCAGCTACACAGCCAGTAAGCAAAGGCCTGGCAGTGTTACAGGCAGCGGAGTTAGACAGAAATATTATTATAGGCAGTCAGACAGGGTCAGGCCTTTAAAGGAGCCAACATGAAAGACAAGATAAGATACCTTATGAGGGCCAGACCTCAAGACAAAGGACTAAACAAATGTACCACATACCTCCCTAGGTGTGAACACCAGGGATTGATATTCTAAATAGGTAAGAACCACCTTCAAAAAGCCAGAAAGAGTCACTAGCCCAACCCCCTACGGGAAAAGCCCCTGTTCTGTATTCATGCCCGCTTGTTAAGTAACTCACTTCCCCATTGGATCCCAGTTTACTCAATTTTACCTGAACAGTTATACTTGTAATCTTATTGGCTGACCATACTTTTGTCCCACCTCATGCCCACCTTGTAATTCCCATTTTCCCCCTATCTTGGACCCGACCAACCTCACCCGGGAGTATTGCCCCATAAAGTCCCTGGGAAGGGCAAGGTCCTTGGCAACCCACTCAGGCCCGCTTCTGTCCCTCTCTTGGACAGAAGCTTCCTTTTCCTCAGTAAATATATTCTGCTCTTAACCTCTGTTGTTCCTAAAATTCATTCTTCGATTTTAGAGAACACGAACTCATCCTAGATATCGTTCAGGTTGGGAGTTTTTCTTTTCCTGTATCAGTAGCAGAGGATAGATACCCGGGCTGTGCTCCTCCGAGGGCTCAGATCCCAGCACACCCAAGGACCACGGGTGCTGGACCACGAAGATCCCTCTCTGACACCATTCAGTAAGTACCTGCCTCTCACCAAAGCCTGCCCTCGCTGGCGCCTCCGCACCATGCCGAGCTGGCCGGGGGCCCTGTGGACTACGCAAGGTGAGGGTGCAGACACAGGGCCATCTCCAAGGCCTTCCAGGTGCAGCGTTCAAGGGCAGCGCTGGGTGGGGTGGTGGGTGACACAGACCCTGGCTCTCAAGAGGTGTGGACGTGGAGGAGGGGAGGGGACACAGGGGACTGGAAAGTAGGTGTAGGTGTCAGGGGAGGGCAGCTAGGCACTGCACCAAGCAAGAGGGCGTGGTTGGGACTGGCGGCTCCCAAACTGGCTCCAGTAGCACTTTCAGGGGTAGGAGGTGAGTCACCAGCTTCTCCCACACCCAGGGCCCTGCGAGGAGGTGGCTGCTGGTTTTGTTCATGAATATGGGACTTTAATAGAAAGTTTCTTTTTGTTTCTTTTCTTTTTTTTTTTTTTGGGGTCGGTCTTGCTCTGTAGCCCAGACTGGGCG
>NW_004955429.1:16899406-16922047 GCF_000276665.1 Chinchilla lanigera | reverse complement strand
TGGGTCGGTCTTGCTCTGTAGCCCAGACTGGGCGGGAACTCGCAGCGATCCTCCTGCCTCAGCCGCCCAGGTGTTGGAATTGCAGGCATCCACCACCACGCCCGGGTCTCAAAGAATCTCTGAGGAAGGCCGGGGCAGAAGGGGCGGGCAGTACTGAGGAGCCCTCGGCAGGGACCTCTCCAGGTCCGCGCGTACTCTGGGCGGAGGCTCCCTGCCCCGGCGCGCACACCCCGGCAGCCGAGGCTGCACAGCTCCAGGCAAGGTCGCCTCCCCGCCCTAACGATCAGGCTCTGGCCCGAGGGGCCCGTCCAGCTACAAGTACCACTCCCTCTCCCCTGTCCGAGCTCCAGGGCCCAGGATCTGCACCAAGGGCGGATCCCAGGGGCCTCTGAGGACCGGACAGGCATCCTTCAGGACACTCACGTTAGCGGCCATGCTGGGGCCGGACTCCCGCCCTTGACTCGCTCCGCTGGAAGTGGACTGGCCCGGCAGCTTGCAGCCTGCTGGCTTCTCTGTTGACCAGAGCCTCGCAACCCGGTTCAGACACCAGGACCCCCGCGCGACTGGCTATTGAGTTACCGCCCTTCGGTTTTTATGCGCCTGCGTGCCGCACAGCCTGCTGGGAAATGTAGTTAGTGGGGGTGTGAGGCGCTTTCGCAACAAATTTGCGGCCTCCGCGGTCCTTAGCTGGTGCGCCTGCGCACTCCAGGGTTCCTGGGAAATGTAATTCTTGTGGCTAGGAGCCGCCTCAGAGGCGTGCGGCCTGCTGGGAAGCGTAGTTTCCGGCAAGCCCGCGGCGGGCAGGCCTGAGGGCGGTGCGCGGAGCTTAGAGTCCGCTTGCTGGAGTGAGGAGCGCGAGGTCTCTCGCGGGGAGTGGCAGCGCCGGCGCCATGTCGTACTGCCGGCAGGAAGGTGAGTGGGGCCGGGCGACGGGATCTACGCGGAGCGGCGCGGGGGCCCACGGCGAGCGCGGGCCGGCCTCTCGGCAGTGTGGCGCGCGGGCTCCCGGAGGGGATGCTGCCGCGCACCACGTGCCGGGGCTCGGGGCTGTGGCACCCACGTGGCTTGCGCGACCTTTATGGGTCAGGCTCCGTGCGGTCTGCCGGGGCCCCGGGGCGATGCGAGGTCGGGTGAACGGTCTGGCCGCGGCCGTGAGGCCACAAGCGGGGACTGCAACCCAGACTCCGGCCGGGCAGCTCCCGGTCCCGCGCCACCCGACCCTCGGGGGCACTGGAGGTCGCGCCTCGCCCGCGGGCGCAGGAAGCACCTCCCAGCCCGTAACGGGAATGGTGGGCACTGGGAACCCCCAGCCGCTGGGACCGAGCCTGGGAACGCCGGGAGGCTGGGGCGAAGGATCGCAGCGAGTTCCAGGCCAGCTGGCGGACTACAGGGCGAGACCTGGCTCACAAGTTTAAAAATTAAAAAAAAAAAAAAGGAGAGAACTGGCAAGCACCCAGGAATCACTTGGTGCGCGGTCATTAGGGAGTCCGGAGCCCAGAGAGGGAGGCGACGAACCGAAGGTCATTTATCCAGTCTGAGCACAGTTTAAACTATGGAGCCTTCGCCCAGCTCCACATCCGGCTTCTGGACATAGCCGCTGTCCCTTGTGAGCGCAGTGTCTGGAGGGACGCACACCTCT
Source organism: Chinchilla lanigera (assembly GCF_000276665.1). Classification (NCBI taxonomy): domain Eukaryota; kingdom Metazoa; phylum Chordata; class Mammalia; order Rodentia; family Chinchillidae; genus Chinchilla; species Chinchilla lanigera. The sequence goes on along the minus strand of NW_004955429.1, from coordinate 16,920,408 downwards.
CGGACGCCACAGTTGGGAGCCCTGGTCTCCCCAGGCGTTAAGCAGTTTCCTTCACGACCTGTTTTCTGTTTCTCCTGCGTGTGCTTTACCTTTTCAGGAAATTCTGAGCCTTTGGGGTAAAAAGGCTGTGCTGGTAAAATCGCCTCTCTGGAGGACCCACAGGATCCACAGTTTCTCTGGGAAAGGAGAGGCTGGTGGCACTGTCTGACAGCATGACCTGGAGCCCTGACGTTTCCTGGTTCCTAGTTAGGGGTTGAGAACTGAAAACAACTCAGGAGTAGACCTTCCTTAGATACCTCACCCCTGTTTCTCTGCCTCTCTGCATTATCAGGGATTGAACCCAGAGAGCACTGAGCAACATCCCCAGTCCCTTTCTCTTGTCTTACTTCGATATGGTTTTACTGAGCTGCCCTTGAACTTGAAATCCTCCTGCCTCAGCCTCCCAAGGAGCTAGGACCAGAGTATCTGGCATCACAGATACATGCCACCACTCTTGGCAATGTTTTCTTTCTAATGCAGAGCCTGCCCTGTCCTGGTCAGTCAACAAATGTTTATTGAATGTGTGTGATGTGTCAGCCACTAGGCATGGAGTCGTGAGCAAGGCTGCACTTTCTTTGCCTTCGTGACATGATGGAAGAGATGGCGTGAGAACCAGAAATGTGCAGAGGGTCAGAGGTTTCCCTTGTTCAGAGACTGTTTCAGGTTCTCCTTTCTTAGACCGTCTTCCTGTCTTCTGACCATTTGTAGAGTATCTTCCAGAAACACCTTTTTCCTTCCAGCTTTGCTGCTGGGACTCCTGAGATGTCATTCATCCCTTGCTCCTTGAAACCTCTGGCAGGGGCCTTGCCCCACGGGAAACCCTTCCCTAGCACCCGCTTCTTGATGGAAATTTCCCTCCCCATCAGGCTTTTCCATAGGGGGCCTGTGTTATGTTCAGCTGTGACCCCTAAGTCCCACACAGAGCTGAAGCTAATGAAGGCTGAGCTAAACCTCTGCTATCACTTGCATCCTGAGTGTCCCCCCAAGGCCCATGTGTGAAAGGTGTGGTCTCCAGGGCGGCACCATGAGAAAGTTAGGGGGTCTTACGGGAGGTTCTGGTCACTTCTTGATATCTCCACCCAGCGCCCATCAGTGGCCCAAAGCTGCATGTCCAGTTGACCTTGGACTGGAATCTCCAAACCCCTAAAGCTTAAATCAGCTTTGTTGATCATTATCTCAGGTACTTTGCTACAGTGATGAAAGCTAGGGGCTGGGGATTTAGCTCAGCGGCAAAAGCGCCTGCCTGGCAAGCGCAAGGTCGTGAGTTCGGTTCCCGGTACCAGAGAAAAACCAAAAACAAAAAACAAAAAAAAAAAACAGTGATGAAAGCTAACCCAAGCTGGGAGTGGTGGCACACGCCTATAATCCCAGCACTCGGGAGGTTCAGGCAGGACGATTGCTTCGAGTTCCAGGTCATCCTGGGCTACAAAGTGAGTTCAAGGCCAGCCTGGAAGGAAAGAGGGAGGGAAGGAAGGAAGGAAGGAAGGAAGGGAGGAAGAGAGGGAGGGAGGGAGGGAAGGAGGGAGGGAGGGAAAGAGAGAAGGAGGGAAAGAGGGAAAGAGGGAGGGGAGAAAAAGAAAGCCAACACAACCTGTGGCATTTTTCTCTTTACACTGTTTCTGAAAGCTCTTCGTGTACTCCTCACAGACCACTGCTTTTCATGATTCCCTCTGGGTCTGGGGTTCCAAAGGTCCAGAAGAGAATCTTGATCTCTGTCCCCAAGCACTGGAAAGGTCTCTAGCACAGACTGAGGGCTCAGCAGGTATTTGCTGCGTGAAATCTTCCTACATTTAGAATCTCCTTCCTAAATATTGGGCTGCTGCATTTGTCAAGGGAGTTAGATTCTAAACCTGAAAACCCTGCACAGTTTGTGTGTTTTAAGAGTTTGATAAATCTCATGAAGTACTCCAAGTCCAACTGAGCCAGGCCAACTAAAGCAGCTTTTCTTCTGGCTGCTCATGTCTTCCCCACGGCCGCCCTGGGGCACCACTCAGCTGGGGGTGGGGAATGTCCAGAGGTGCGGGCACAGATCTGGATGCACTTGCAGGTAGAGTGCTGAGAGTGAGCCATTTAAAGAGACTGAGCCACATACTGCTCGATGAAGAGTGGAACCACAGCTGGGAACAAGCACCTTGGTTCCAATTGCCCAGCCTCTGGGGCAGGGAGTGGCTTCCCCCAGGCTCCTATCACCACTGGGTGAGTGGGCGAGCTCAGCCCGTTTCCCGATGTCTCTCTTCTGCAGCCTATGGTTGGTGTTTCCACTGTACCCTTGTCAGTCATGCCATTAATAAGCAGAAACTCACTCACCTGCTCTGTTTGACCTGAGAGGTGGAGGGCTAAGCCAAGGTTGGGCACTCCTCACACCAGTGCCACCGGGAGCAGAAACTGCCCACATTCTTCTGAGGATGTGAATCCCACCTCTGGGTTTTTTTCTTTAGATCTTGGAAATGAAAACAGGATTTCTATATTTTATTTCTCTAGAAAAATGCTTCTTGAGCTATTTCATGAGAACAAGTCTGGCTGATTAGTGTACTAGTTGGCCTTCTTAAAACTGGTACTTTTACAGCTAGGTTTGGAAAAGCATAAATAAGCACTGACTTTCATCATTTCTACATGTGCTTCCTTCCTTTTTTCTGCTTTGTCAGTGTTGGAGTGGAACCCAGGGCCTTGCATGCACTGGGCAAGTGCTCTGCTCTGACTGACACCTGCAGCCCCTGTGCCTTCTTAAAAGTGCCAGAGAGAAAGGCCTGGTGGGGCACACAGTATGAGGTAGCATGCTCGGATCCTTTTGGCCAAAGTTAGCTCCTGCCCTGTCCTTGCCCACCATGCAACTTCGGGCTGTTTCCCCTCTTGCACTGTAAAAGGTGAGCAGGTCACACCTGTTTCTGTGGCTGTGACAGCCTGATGACCTCATGGACGTCTGACACACCTGACAGAAGATGCACTGCTGCTGGTCTTCCTGCAGCCCACAGTGAACATGCACTAAGGTTGCTGTCCAGGGTGGTGCTGGAGGCTTGGCCTGGTGGCAGAAACCTGGGCCTTCTCCGTGTTGTGCCAGGCCTGTGAATCCTGACCTGGCTGTGTATCCCCACTCTGCTGTGAAGCCCACAAGCAGGCTGGACCCGCCAGAGGGCTTGGTTCAGCTTTGGCTGGGCGAGACATGACCTCTGTGCTTTATAGGCTGTGTCTACCGATTCTGCTTAGTATCTGACACTTTGCAATCTGCTTCCAGCATTTTCTTTAACACTAGCCCCTGACATGTCCCTACTGCTGGCCCAAATGTCCCCTGAGCCACATGGGATCATTGGTCTCTTTGGAGATAACATGGGAGAACTCACTCAGGTCCGACTGTGGCACTTTAGATGTAGCTGAAGTCTTCATCCCCACCCATTAAGGATCCTAAAGTCTCAGATCTCCTGGAGTCAGCTGAACAGTCAGGAGGGCTGTCGAATTTGCCCTTGTACTTTTCCCAGAAGATTCAATCACGATCCTCACATTCACTCAGCAGCCGTTCCCTTGGTTCTCTGTGCAAATGGTGCTGGGTACCTACCTGGTCAGCCATCCTTGCTCCTGTGCTGGAGAGGGGCCTTGGGTGTGGGCCAGTCTGGAGGCTCCAGCCCTGGGTGAGCCCAGGCAAGTCCCTGCCCAGACCCTGGGCTTAGCCCCAGTAGAGGGGCTGCTGCTGTCCCCTCCTGTTCAGGGATGGGGTAAACTCATGTGCTCCATCCTGTGGGGACTGTCGGGGAGAGGAATGATCCCTCTTGTGCATGGGGCACTGATGTTGAGGTGCTCCCTGCCACAATGGAAACAGCTGGTGTGTCCCTGTGGTCGGCCAGCTGATGGCCAGAGCATTCCGGAAGATGGGTGACGGTCTTACAGCTGCACAGCATCCAGGGGAGGACAGTGAAGGACATGGCTAGGTGGGATCAGGCCTGCCACTTCCCCATTGGTCTTTGGTAACCACTCTGGCTCTTCATTTCCTGCTGCCCTCTGTGGGTCGGGTAATGCCTGCAGGACATTGTAAGGTTTAGGTAAAACCAGGTATTGAATGCCCCACCCCAGTGTGATCAGTTCTGATGCCTTTTTCTGTGCCTACCCAGTCCCCCTATTAGGAAACACTGCTGGTGTAAAGTGTATCTGGCTCCCACATGTTTCCCTGGAGGCTGCAGGACCCTCTGACAGCCAGGCCACAGGTTGGGGCTCTGGTCCTGGACAGGACGCTGTGTGTGGTTTGTGGATACTGGGCACCGAGGTTGAGCACTTCTGTGACAGGCTCCCCGGCCCCAGGCTGTGGGATGGCTGTGGCGTTCCCCACTGCCATGACCCTTCCCTCTCCTGGAGGGTCTTCACCCTCCAGGCCACCTGTGTCTGTCAGCCTCAGGGGAGCTGCCTGGGCATCATCATCCTGGGCAGACTGGCTGCATCAGCCCACAGGCCAGGCCTCCACATCGCCATGTGCTTCTCTTTGCCCAGGCCTTGATCCTCCTCAGACTCTACATTTGGACCCAAGTGGGTAAACCCCCCCCCCGGGGTATAGAAAGCATGCATTGTCTTCAGAGCCTTTTTCCTGCCCCATAACACAGTGCAAGTGCTGAGCACCCTGACCCTGTGCTCTGCAAGGTCATCTGGTCTGCCAGTTGCTGGGCATGTGGGCAGTCGTATCATGCAGGAGAGAGCCTACAGCCAGGGTGGTGTGGACAGTGGGTGCCATGAGAACCTTCAGAAAATGCTTCCTCCTCATTTCTTTCTTGAGGGTGGAGGTGCTGTTGTTTTTCTTCCTAATGCAGCCTGGCCTTGAGCTCACTGTGTAGCCCAGGGTGGCCTCAAACTCAGAGCAATCCTTCTGCCTCAGCTTCCCAAGTGCTGGGGTTACAGGTGTGTACCACCACACCCGGCTGCTACTGCTTTCTTCATGAGGATGAGACCGGGGGACTGTCAGCAAATTGGGGAAGAAGCAGCCACCTTTGGTGGACTGGAGCATTGTGTCCCCTACCTGTAGGGTGCACCCAGAAGGCAGGGTGTGCTGCCTCAGTGGAGTTTTTGTTCCAGCTCAGGCTCTCAGGGAAGTGGCTGCTGGGCCATCCTCTAGAGCCAGTGATGCCACCCAGGGGAGCAATAGTTGGTGTTTTGTGTGTCCATGGCCACTCTGGGCATAAGGCGGACTGTACGGCTCTCAAGTGATACATTTCTCCTTCCACTCTCCAAACACTAGGCAAAGACCAAATAATATTTGTGACCAAAGAAGACCACGAGACCCCCAGTAGTGCAGAGCTGGTGGCCGACGACCCCAACGACCCATACGAGGAACATGGTAAGTGATGCAGGGCTTCCTGGGGACCCCCACCGTGTCCTAGGGCAGGCTCAACGTTGAGGATTGTCCTCCCATGGTGCCCCGGGCAGCTGTCCTGACACTGCGCCAGTCTCTCCCTTGGGGAGGTGCTGGGCCTTCGCTGCGCTCAGCTGTGTATAATAAGCAACAGTCGTTCACTCCTCATGCCCATCGTGACCACTGAGAAGCCTCCTAGTACTAACCGGTGATAGATAACGGCTGAAGAACTTGAAGTTTTTAAATGGTGTCTATACTCTAAGATGGGACACCTCACTTGTTACCCTTCCTGCTGCTCAGGTTAGAGGAAAGCTGAGCATGCATATGCAGTAGGATTAGGAATATTTAAATCAGAATCTATTATGGTAAAAGATACGTTGTCGTCACCCCCTCCCCGCGCCCCCGGCTCAGAACACTTTCAACACACTTATCCTGTTGTTCTTGCCACTTTCCAGAGCAGTTCTGAAAGCCCTCTTTTTTGAGTGTCTTTTTGAGGTAAGTCAAAACTAAGGTGAATGCTGCTGCCCAGTGCTACCCAGTGGAAAGGCAGGCCGGTAAAAATACGGTAGTGTGTCCTTGTCTACCTTATCCTCCAGATCTGGCACCATGTGACTTCCAGCTCCTCCTCAAAGTCAAAATGACCATGAAAGGTAAATGTTTTTAATAGAGTGAGGACATCAAGGCAGCCTTGAAAGCACAAGCAAAGACACCCAGGAAAGAGGTCTTCAGAGCTAGTTCACGAAGCAGCAAGGACAATGATATCAAAGAGGAATATTTTCAGGGGGCTTAACGTGTGTTTTATTATAGCAAATTTTAAAAAAAAAAATTTTTTTTCTTCAGTCATACCTCACCTAGCACCCTGTTGGGAACAGTCGATAGTAGAGCCATACACAGTGTTAGTATTCTGAGAATGACAGCTGCAGGAGTAATCTTCACTCGGGAGGAGTAATCTTGAATTTATTTTATAAAGAAAAATCACGTGAGTTCCCATACTCTGCCTACTGTTAGGTCCAAACTAGTTCAGCATGCTTGTTAATTAATCAAGAGTCTGGAGGCTTGCAGCACAAATCAGGCTTTGTTTTATTTCCTTTTGGTGATTTTTTTAAATGTACGTCTGGCCTTAATTTAACTATTGAGGCCCCTATCTGTGTGGATTTATATTGAGTCCCTGCAGACCTGGGCTGTCGCTTTTGAGTGTCATCTTTCCTTGGGAAACTGCCTGTGCAGGTTGTTAGCAGAGGTGCACCTCCAAGGGTAGCATTTGCCTTTTCAGCACTGAGAGTCCCAAGGAGAGTTGGAGAGGTGTGGGCCAGAGATGGACTCTGGGAGTCCTGGTGGTCTGGCTTAGACCCCACAAAGCCTGGAAACCACACATGTAGACAGGAGTTAGTGCCACGGTGGAAGGTGGTTGAAGATGACCGGGTCACCGGGTGTAACTCAGTGCGCAGGCGCCTGCTGTGTGGCTGTTGCTAGTGTTGGTGGTGAATGGTCGCAAAGGCACAGTGCCAGTTGGTAGCACCGTTACCCTGCAGTGCATGGGAACTGGTGGCAGCAGGTACGCTGAGCAGTGCAGCTTCCGGGGCTAGAATGGAGAGACGGGGCTCAGCCAGGACTTTGCACATGGGTGTGAGTGCCATGCCTGGCCATGTTCCTGGAGGGAAGTTCCTGTGGAGCACCAGTGGCCAATGTAGAGGCTCTTTTAAAGGCTGCTCTGCCTTCGTAGGGGTTCATACAATCAACCTTTATATGAATCACATGCTGTCTATCAGTACCATGTAGATGCGAACAAAGTTCAAAGATGAGGCAAGATAAAACGCAAAAGTTAAGAGGCTTTCACTTCCATTGACAATGAAAACCCATCTAAAAGTTCACCTGTATGCATTTTAACAGTACCATAGTTAGGCTTGAGTTTTTGGTTTGTTTTGGGGGGTGTTTTTGGTTCTGAAGGTCAAACCAAGGGCCTTGTGCATCCCGGGCAAGTGCTCTTACACTGAGCCACAGCCCAGCTCTAATAATTTCTTTCCACAGAATGCAGTGACACTGCCCTGATAGCCGTTAGTTTTCATCGCACAGCATGTCATGCGCAGCTAGCTTCCCGCACATATGCGTGTGGGTTCGCCACTTCATTTTCACCTGTCCCCGCTGCTGAGCTTGTCGCACGGTTGCGTGGGAAGGGCTCAGGGACCGTGGGACAGGATCAGTAATGCAGTTCCTTCAAGTGTTGGCTTTCAAAGAGCCCCGCGGACCACCTTAACTGCAGGCTTCTAGGGCATAAATAGCTTCCGGAGTTTACTTCTCAGCACAGCCTCCAGCACTGGGAGGTGGCACAGAGCTCCGTTCAGTATTGTTCCTGAAGAGGGGTGTGCACCCTGTCCTGCAGGCTGAGGAAGGCTAGACTTGTGCTAGGCCTTTCGACCTGCTCCAGAGCCAGGGCTGGGTACAGAGAGGAGGGCTCAGCAGGCCCCAGGAGGACTGGAGTAGACCTGAAGGGCACCTCTCACTTTTCCCTTGCCGCCTTCCCTCCACAGGGTTGATACTGCCAAATGGAGACATTAACTGGAACTGCCCATGCCTGGGGGGAATGGCCAGTGGCCCTTGTGGGGAACAGTTTAAGTCGGCCTTCTCCTGCTTCCACTACAGCACGGAGGACATCAAGGGGTCGGACTGTATAGACCAGTTTCGGGCCATGCAGGAGTGCATGCAGAAGTACCCCGACCTGTATCCCCAAGAGGACGAGGAAGAGGAGGAGGCAGAAGAGAAGCCAGCAGAACATGCAGAGGAAGCAGCTCCCACTGAAGCCACTGCCACCAAAGAAGAGGCAGCGTCCAGTTAATGCAGGCCACCGTGTGGGCTCCTGTCCTCCCATTCCAGAGTGACATGGACCTTTTGCAAAACACCCTTTTATTACTCTCCAAGCAATGTCTTTCCCTGTGTTGGTCTGTGCACTGTAATGTATAAAATAATTTATTTTGATGATCGGGGCTTGGCCCCTTGATGGATACACTGAAAAGGAAAGCGGAGGGTGTGTGTGTGTGTGTGTGTGTGTGTGTGTGTGTATGTCCTGCATAAACCTGTCAGGCAGTGTAGCTGCCACTTTAGATTTCTCTCTCTCAGATTGCCCTGAATTTTGCCACTCTGAAATAATGTACTGAATGTTCTCAGCAATTGAAAATTGTTAGCCAGGAGTGTTTCTTATGAGTGAGTTGATTTATTCTGATCCGTATCATCCCTTATCGTAGCTTTCATACCTGTTTGGGAAGTTAAATAGAAACAGCAACATCTTCCTTCTAAAATGCTCCCGCGGGGCCATTCCTCATAGAAGAGGCCGGGTGGTCAGGGCCGCCGCGCCCTTTCCAAACTGCATTCCTCATACACTTTGGTTTCCACTCACCTTGAGCTCGGTTTTCTAGTCTGGACAGTGAGGATCTGGACCCTCCAATTCTGTCCCTTTCTATTTGAAAGGAAAGGCTCGTATTTTGCTGTTCTTATTTGACTGTTCTGAGAGCCCTTTGGGTTCGTGTTCACACTGGCCCTCGGACTGGTCGGATGTCATGTTCTTAGAGGTTGGGACCTGATTATTACCAGTGTAGCAGCCAAGAAAGGAAACTGTGAATTCAGTAACTCCATTAAAAGAAAGGTGATCTCTACCTGATTTGAATGTGTCCTTTTTTTATTAGGTTTTGTTCTTTAGAGGTACTGGGGGTTGAGCCCAGAGTCTTTACCTTTAGTGGCCTGCTGTTTTCAAGGACTTTCCCATGAAAGCTTGTTCAGCAACGCAAGCCGTGGATCTCTGCTGCTACAGAGAAAAATGAAGCTTTCCTAATGAATGGCCACGCCTCTCTGGGCCTGTTGATGTTTTTCTTCTAGTGCTAAAGGATCAAATCCAGTGGTGTTCTGCACCTCCCCAGCTATAGCCCCCATTCAGAACTTTGAGACTGGGTTTTGTGAGGTTGTCCATGTGGGGTTCAAACTTGCAACGCTGTCAGGCTCCTCAGTGCATGCCACCACACCCAGCTATGGAAAAGCTGTTTGATTTTTTTTTTTTTTTTTTAAGACAGGGACTTGCTATGTAGTTCAGGCTGGCCTCAAACTCACTTTGTAGACCAGGCTGGACTCTCAGTAATCCTCCTACCTCAGCCTCCCGAGTGCTGATATTACAGGTGTGAACCACCACGCCTGGTTTGAAATGAGACTGGCTAGTCAGAAGCCTCGCTCTATCCCATTTGTATTCTTGTCTGTGTAGTGGAAAAAGCCACTGCACTGTTGGTGCCTGCTACGTCTTCCTTCACTGTGGCTTCTCACTGGCAGTCCCTGCTGTGTGGGGCGTCCTCACGTACCACCTGCTGTCTGCCCGCCATGTGAGCTGCTCTGATGCTGTCCTCCTGGAGTTGGGTCAGCGCCGCACATCATAGGCCGTTCCACCGGAGCTCCCAAGGACCAGCCACACATTAAGGTGCCTGTGACCACTACCATGGATTGCATGAGCAGCTCACAGACCTCAGGGAAACGCTTTACATACTATTGCCGATTTATTACAAAGGTTGTTTTAAAGTCTGGGTTGACCAGACATGAAGATATAAATATCATTTGAGGATGAGGAAGGGGCTGCTACCCACCAGGTACCTCTGTGGGCTCAGTAACCAATAGCTGGGTTTTAGGACTCAGTTAAGAAAGTGTGGTGGCTTTATAGCATCACAATTTGTAATAGCTAAACCTTGGAAACACCCCAAATGCCCATCAACTGAAGAAACTGCTTTTATACAATGGAGTACTACTCAGCTATAAAGAAGTTTAAATTTACAGGTAAGTGGATGCAACTAGAGACCGTACTCATAAGTGAAATAAAGCAGTCTCGCGTGTGTAAACATTGTATTGTCTCCCTTGTGTAAGAAGCTGAAGGAGTAAATAAGATCCAAAGTGTACAACAGATACTGGGAAATGGGCAGAAACTAACTGTTCAAAAGGAAAGAGAAACTGGGATGAAGAAAGGAGAAAAGAAGGAAGGTAACAGGTTAATATCCCTTAGTTATTGCAGACTGATCAGGCCCACAATCTCCCAAATGAGTGGACAGCAAAGGCTAAAATAAAAGAGACCAGTGGTATGATTTCAGGGCTCCAGGAGGTTAAAAACCCTCTAACAGAATTTGAGATTCTGTGCAGGCTGAGACAAAGAACTTCTCTCGGCAGCCTGTATTTATTTGGTTTTTAAGCAAAGGAGGGGAATATTGAAAACGCAGGAATCTGAGTGGAATCTTAGGACCTTGGGAGATATTTTCCCAAGTAGTAAATTGTGTCAATCAGGAGAACCACCTTATCTTTAGGTTGACGTTTATTGTAGGAGTGTGGAGCCTGCAGCTGCAGTCTCCTTTTAGTTAATTGGGGTTGGAGCCAGACGTCCTCAGCCCCGGCCTTAGACAAGGGGCCTAGGCCTTGTACAGGCTCACAAGTAAACATGGAAAGTCAGTTGGTTAATACTATGTATCTTCTTATGAGTCACAATGTTACAGTTTTCTAAGGGCTACCATTATAAACCAGTGTGAGCCAGTCTATTTTTTTCTGACTACTCAGAGCCACTTTGTAGTGGTCTCCATCAGGATGGGAAAAGGAAAAGTAAATACATATTTACACAAGATATACGTACACAAGATAGTTAAGATAGCTATACTACTAATTTCTATTCATTCAAAAGAGAGGTTTGTGCTTATGTCATTTGATCAGTTTTTTATGCCTATATCTTATAATCTCAGCAACTACTTTGAAGATAACAATAAGCAATGTATTAACCATTGTTACTCTCCTACAATCTTGTTGTGAAATTTTGTTTTATTGTTTTTACTCTTTAAAATAAAAAAAAGTGTTGTGACGTCAGCATTGGTCACCATGACCGTTGTCGTCTCCAGTCTCTCAAGATGAAGGGCCAGTGCACCTGAAGGTCCCAGCATTTGGATCACAGGGCTGGTCCCTGGCACCAGCCATGCATTAGCATGCAGGAAGATAGATGCTTCTTATTTTAGGGATTCCAAGGGTGTTAGGAGCTGTGTTCCAGGACTGGGAACAAAGGGGGTAGATATGGATTTATAACAAATATCTATGTATCTTCTTTTTTTTTTTTTTTTTTTTTTTTTTTTTTTTAGTTTTTCTCTGGTACCCGGAACTGAACTCACGACCTTGCGTTTGCCAGGCAGGCACTTTGCTGCTGAGCTAAATCCCCAGCCCCCTATGTATCTTCTTATCAGTCACAATGTTACAGTTTTCTAAGGGCTACCATTATAAACCAGTGTGAGCCAGTCTATTTTTTTCTGACTTAAAAAAAATCGTGACATAGACATGGTGGTACATGCCTGTAATCACAGCACAATGTACCAGCCTGTAGTGGCCTTTGCCACCTCTCTCCTTCTTGCGAAGAAATTCAGTTCAGGTGGATCATGGATGGGCAAAAGGGCTTGTGACCCAATTTCCACCTGTCTGGCGCTGTCCCCTGCTTTGCGTCCTGGCTGCCAGAAACTAAGCTTTGCACCACCAAACCATCCTGCCATGATGTTTCTGTCTTGGACCAGCTAACAATGGACTGAATCCCCTGAAACCTTGAGCCAAGTTAAGCCTGTCCTGTAAGTTGTAGTGCATTGTGCCCCAACTACGTGAAAGCTAGCATCCATGCCCACCTTCAATGCACCTGCCCAGGCTCAGCTCCAGCTCCCACATCCTCCTTCCTCAGCATGTAGGGTGGGGTATCCACACCTCGGGCTCCAGCTCTTGCTCTCCATTCTGTGTGTCCTTTGAGCAAGAAAGTCATGATGCCTGGAGCAGGGACACAGATCCCTTCCCTTGCATACGCCACAGACTGGGTCCTAATAAATCCAGCAAGGTGTCCAGGTTTTGGGGTGCTGCCCTCTGCATCTCACACCTCAGGCCAGCGCCCCTCCACCCCCACCCTTGGTCCCACTCCTATTGTGCACATTTGTGTTCACCTGGTAAGTTCTCCTGCTCTCTTCCACTTGAGGACACTTCACTATGAGGTCCCCTGACTTCCTGGTCCCCACCCAGGCCACACCTTTGAGCCCCAGAGGTTGTACTGCCTACTGTATGCACAGTAGCTCTCACATGGAATGGGTCCTCGAGGCCATGTCCCCATGACCCCACCCCCATGTGCCCCATTGCCCTTGCATCATCTGCGCGCAGGCTCACTGAGCACCAGGGCCGCCAGACAGCAAAGGCATGGCACTGAGAGGCCAAGCATGGCAGCAGTGCGGAGCAGAAGTCTAGGGCCCAGGCGCAATTTGCCCTCCTTAACCGCAGGAGGCCTGGGGGATGCGGCTTCGTTGTGGGGACACAGGTAGGGGAGCAATTCCACACAGGAAGGCCGGGCCCGAGCCGGGGCACTGCGCCTCAGGTCAGCCGGGTTCACTGCTGCCCAGGGGAAGATGTGGGGAGGTGCCTGGCAGGTGGGGCCTGCAGGAGTGGGGCTTCTGAGAAAGGGATGTGGGCGTGGCTTCAGAGGGGCGGGGTCACTTGGGCGGGGCCTTAGGGACGGGAGGGGCTGTGCAAGAACGGGGCGCGAGGCCTCTGTTCTCTCCTGCTAGGCTTCCAGACCTGCAGGGGAGGGGATGTCACAACCGCTCCAGAGCCTGAGCAAGGGGACCACGCCCCCTCCGTGGACCTATACCTCCAGAGGACTCTGATTTGGGGACCCCAGGGAAGGCAACCTGAGAGACTGCTGGGTGGCATGAGCTGGGCCACTTCTGGCCAGGGCTGCCTGCACCCCCAGGCCACCAGCTGCCTGCCCTGGCCCAGGCCCCTCCTCCAAGCCCCTTTCCTCGCCTGTCCGTGAGGAAACTCTCGTGGCTCACCTGGTCTGCAAACCCCTTTGATCGTTTTCTGACTCTGTGAAGGAAACTTGGTAAGTGGACACAGTGGGTTCGCCCGTGGTATGAAGAGTGGAGGAAGTTTGTCCCTTGCCGCCAGGAACAGAACACCCGTGCTACCTGCTTAAGCACCGTCTCCTGATCTAAGGAAGGAAGGGGCTTGTGGAGGGGACACCTGTGCATACTCACACCAGAGACGCGTCCTGGCATGTGGAAGGTGTATGCAGTTGTGGTCATGCGTCTCCATACGTGGCGTATTTACAGGTGGTGGGTGGGCACTGTTGGGTGGAGAATTTAGATTCCAAGGAAATGATAGCGATCTGAGTTTAGTGAGGTCACCGAGAAGAGGAAGGAGTTAAAGCATTTTTGTTGTTGTTTTCTGTGGTCTTCTCTCAGGGCATTGTCTGAAACAGAGAAACAAGTTGAAAGGGTTTTAGCAGTCAGCACTTCTCTCCACCCGCTGCAAGCGCAGGAGCTTACCCCTGTACTTCCTGGCCTCGCTGCTGACAACCTGTTGAATGGCTCCTAGCCCGAAGGCTGGACGCTGGTCCCTGACACAGAGTTCCTTGGGCACCCCTTCCTCTAAGGCTGTTCTCACCAGCTGCGCCGCAGCGCCGCCTGCCCCTGAGCTGTGGAGAGCTCGAGTGAGCTCCAAACCCAGAGGCTGTGTGCCCGGATGCCAGGCCCTCAGCTCACGCCAGACTGCCGTGGGCAGCCGGCTCCAGAAAGGAGGCTGAATGAGGCATTTCCTGGGGTCGCCCCACATGTATCCCACCCATGCCCTCCAGACTCTTCAGTGGTCTTCTGCGTTTTGGTCGTGTCTTTCAAGATAATAGTCACTTTCACATGTGTGGTCAGATTTGTGGGCTTACATTTTTGTTCCTTTCTTACCTTTTCACGTTCCTGGTACCACTCGTAATACCACCTCTCTGAGTTTTAGCTAGAGGTTTGCCAGTTTGTCTCTTTATGTTTATTTATTTATTTTATTTGGTACTGGGAATCGAACTCAGGACTTCATGCTTGCCAGGCAGGCGCTATCCCTGGTCCCAGTTTGTCTTTTTAAAGAACCACATTTTGGGTTTGCTGATTTTTAAAAATTGATACTCTGTTTTCAGTTTCACTAATTTATGCACTAATTTTATTATTTTTTCCTGGTTACTTTGGATCAAAATTGCTCCTTGTTTTCTAATATCCTGATCTGGAGGTTCAGATTCTTGGATTTAGTTCTGTTTTCTTTTGCACTGTCTATTCAGTGCTATTAGCTTTCCTATGTTTTACGGCATACTACAAATTTTAATTAGTTGTTTTTCCATTTTCTTTTAGATCAAGATACTTTTAAGTGTCTTGAGATTTCATGCTGACCACTGTGTTATTTAGAAGTGTGTTGTGTAACCTGCAACTGTTTGGAAATTCCTCACTATCTATGCTTGATTTCTCTCTTCATTCTGTTGGAATTCTGGAGTATGCACTGACTGTACTGATCCTGCTGTGGAAGGTTGCATAAGACATGTTGAAAGACCCACCTATTAAACGGTGGTTGTTGTGGCGAATGTTCTTTCTAAATGTGAGAATGTGCATTCTTCCCTTGTTGGATGAAGTAGTGTATAAAGGATAATGAGGTCCAGGCGATCGACTGTGCTTGTGAAGTCTGACCTCACTGATTTTCTGCCTGTAGGACTTGCTTATTCCTGAGGGAGAAGTGTGGAGGGCTCCTAGTATTATAAACAGCTAAGTTAGGTAGAAATATTACAGGCAATCAGACAGGGATAGGCCCTAGAAGAGGTCAGTGCAAAAGATAAGAACACATTACAACTATGACCAGAGGTACATTCATTGAAGGCCAGGCCTCAAAGCAAAGATGGAATGACTACACCTACATACCTCCCTGAGGAATAAACAGTAGTGATCAATATTCTAAACAGGCATCAGTTACCCGTGCTGTGGGCTTCGTGGCCAGCAGGGTCCTGAGAGGGAGTGACAGGAGATTAACAAGAAACTGGACACATAATAAAAGGAAAGCTGGGACCGGGTGGGACACAACCTCTCTGATGGAGAGACAGCTACAACCCAGCACAGTCTGTGTCTTTATTTATACACAGTAAAAAGGTGGGAAGCATGCAATGGGGCTAAAAGTGCAAGGTCTCAGTGTTTTGCTGAGAACACTGAAAGTGAAACATTCTCCAAGCTCTCTGTGCTAACAGGGAGGAGCACCAGGGCCGGACACCTGCTGCACTGGCTTTGCTCTAGTCCCAACGACTTGTTCACATGGCTCTGCTCTGGTGCTCCATGTTCTCGGGGCTGGCCTTGCTCTAACCCCAAATGTGTGGTCGATCTCCAGCTCAGCTGCTGTCTACAACCTGGGTGAGGCACCGACACCTCCTGATGTGTCCCTTCCAGGAAACGTCTTTCCATGTTCTTTCCATGTACACTTGCTATGTGACTTGCTTCCCCACTGGATCAATATTACCTAAGAGACTACACTTGTAATTTTATTGATTGATCATAGTTTTATCCTATCTTATACCCTAAGAGCCTGTCCTGTAAGTAGAGTCCACGGAAACCCACTTTTCAGGTCCCCTCGTGCCTTTCCCAGGCAGAAGCTGAGTTTCCCTGATAAAATTTCCTCCTCTTAACTTCTGTTGTTCCTCAGTATTCATTCTTCAGCTTTGGGGAACATGCACTCAGCACATTGGACATCCAGCAGGTTGGGAGTTACAATATTTTCCTGTGTCATTTGGAGGTCCTATATCATTCCTGAATCACCTGATTCCTGGGGGATTCCTCATATAGTTCTGTCGCTGTTTGCCTGACACATATTGATGATCTACCAGGTACAGATGTAGTAAGGGTTGGAATAACTTCTTGGGTTAATGAACCTCTTTGCCATCAAGTGATTCCTCTTTATCCCTAATATGTATCTTCTGTCTAAATTTGTGTAGATACTTCCACTTTCTGCACTGTATATATGTGTGTTCCTTTCATCTATGTGTCCTTGTATTTAAAGTAGCTTAGTTATAAACAAGATACCATTGGATCTTGGTTTTTGGTCCCTTATGGCAGTCTCTGTTTTAATAGTTTTTTTTGTTTTGTTTTGTTTTGTTTTGTCTTTTTGAGACAGGGTCTCGCTATGTAGTTCAGGCTGGCCTTGAGCTCACTTTGTAGCCCAGGCTGGTCTCAAACTCGCAACGATCCGCCTGCCTCAGCCTCCCGAGTGCTGGGATTACAGGCGTGCACCACCACGCCCGGCCCTAATGGTTTGTTTAGACTATTGCTTTTTAAAGCGCCCACCTTACAGTGGAATTAATAGTTACCGTATCTGTTACTGGTTTTACTCATTGTTCTGTTCTTGTTTCTCATTTTGTGTCCCATATTTTCCCATGTTATGTAACTTACTCGGACATCTTATCTGATTTCATTTTCTGTCATTTGCTGGTAGATGTAGTTCCTTTTTTACTTATTTGACCAATTGTGATGGAACTCACAATATACACTTAAACTATTCCTAACCCACCTTCAAATAATAGCACGCCCCTGCGCAGGTACTGCAATTCTTTGTGGGTGTTTCTGACTTCTTCCTCTTGTCCCTTTTATCATTTCTGTCATTCATTTCCCTTATCCGAAGTTACCAAATCCACAGTCGGCAAATGCAGTGTGGCCATTTTTATTTTGGACAGAGCGGTTTCAGTTAGATCAATGAAGAATAAGAAAAATTAAGTTTTCGGTTTTACATTCACATATTACTCAACAGTTCCTGCAGGGTAAATGTACTGGCAACAAATTCTCCAACTTTTTTTTCTGGGAAAGCCTTTGTTTTTTCTTCCTTTCTAAAAAGTAGATTTTATTTTTTAAAGCAGTTTTAGGTTCACAGAAAAATTAAGTGGAATACACAGAGACAGCTCGCCTATGCTTTGTCCCAGATGGCAGAACTTTCCCCTGTATTAATTTGCAATACGAATTTGTTACAGTTTTCACAATCAGTGACCCTGCATCTTTACGGAAAGTGAATACTGTTACTCTTGCATGTTCTGTGGGCTGTGACAGATGGGTACTGACAGGCATCCGCCCTCACAGTAGCATACAGAGTGATCTCCTTGCCCTGATTCATGTGTACTCTTTTCATGGAGACCACTATGAAGCGGCTCTGAGCAGGATTTAATATTAACCAGTTGGCTCTCCATGTTTAAGTGTGAGTTGTCCCAAGGCCTAGGCCTCTTGTCTGGAGATGGGTAGCGGACTCATAGTAAGTGAACCTCTATGAATCACCGGTCCCTGCTGAGGCCTGTATTGGCCTTTGAAGCTGGAACACCTTAAAGGACAAGATAAGGCCACAGCTGAGGATGTTTGGCTCCAACCCCAGTTAACTAAAAGGAGACTGCAGCTGCAGGCGCCACACTCCTACAATAAACATCAACCTAAATATAAAGTAGTTCTCCTGATTGACACAATTTACTATTTGGGAAAATATCTCCCAAGGTCCTGCAAGATTCCTCTCAGATTCTTGCACTTTCTTCAGTATACCCCTCCTTTGTTTGAAAACCAAATAAGTATGGGCTGCCCAGAGAATTTCTTTGTCTTAGCCCCCAGAGAATCTCAAATTCTGTTAGAGGGTTTTTAACCTCCTGGAGCCCTGAAATCATACTGCTTGTCTCATTTATTTAAGCCTTCGCTGTCCAATTTAAGCTTCACGGTCCACCGGTCCACTTGTTTGGGAGATTGCGGGCCTGATCAGTCTGCAGTAACTAAGGGATAACATTAACCCATTACTGTTCTTCCCTCCCGACCACTCCGGGCAACCACTATCCTTTCAGTGTGTCCACGGATTTGCCTTCCCTGGACTGTCATGTGGTTGAGTGATACAGCCTGAGGGCCGGGGATAGAGCTCAGCGGCACAAGTGCCTGCCTGGCAAGTGTAAAGTCCTGAGTTTGATTCCTGGTACCAAAGGAAAAAAAAAACCCTCAGTGGCACAAGCGCCTGCCTGGAGTGATACAGCACGTAGCGTTTTTACATCGGCTCTATCTAGCGTGACTTATGCATTCTCCATGCTGTCTCTTGGCTCATGACTCCTTTATTGTTTAGTGCTGAGTCCTAATTCGTTGTCTGGATGTACCAGTTTACTTCTCCATCTTCCTTCTGTAGGGCATCTTAATCAAGTGCTGGAAATTTAAAGTAGTATTTAAAGTAGCTTACTTGTGAACAGTATACCATTGGATCTTGGTTTTCGGTCCCTTATGGCAGTCTCTGTTTTAATGGTTTGTTTAGACTATTGCTTTTTAAAGCGCCCACCTTACAGTGGAATTAATAGTTACCATATCTGTTACTGGTTTTACTCAGTGTTCTGTTCTTGTTTCTCATTTTGTGTCCCATATTTTCCCATGTTATGTAACTTACTCGGGCATCTTATCTGATTTCATTTCCTGTCATTTGCATCTTTCGTGCTCAGGGTTGCCTGAGGGCTTAACCATTCTCATTTAGATAAATCCCAAGGTGCGTGACTGCAGGGTGTTATGGTAAGAATACATTTTGCTTTCTGAGACCGAGCCTGGGCTCTCCCAAGACTTCTGTGCCCCTTCTTGCCCTTCTGCAGTGAAGGGCGATCCCTGTTGTTTCCTACCCTGCTGGCTTCTGGTGTCATCGGGGTTGGGATTCGCGCACTCCAGTGGGCAGCAGTCTGCTTTGGCTGAAAGGATAACATCTCTCTGTACGGAGTTCTAGGTTCACCTTTTTCCCTCTTTCTCAGAACTCATTATTTCACCCTTCTGTCTTCTTTCTTGTTATGGTTGGAAAGAGAAGTGTGACGTCATTCTTAGGATTGCCCCTCTCTGGGTATTGTCTTCCTCTGGCTTCTTTCAGGTATATTTGTTTATAAAATATGTTTTCTGCAGGTTGATTATGAAGAAGACTTGGTGTGGATTTTTTCCACGTTTGTATTAGTCAGTGTGTGCAGTACATGATTACATTCCTCATGGGGAGTTGGTACACGTATGTAATACATCTTAATTTTTTTGTTCCCTTCCTCTCCTGTCCATTCCCAATCCTTCCACCTCTTGTTACCCTTACCATTTGCAAAAGATCTGTCTCCCTGTTTACTATTATCCATCTTTTATTTTGCTTTTTAATTACTTATACTTTGGATTTCTCATATAGGAGAAATCGTGATATTTAAATGTGTGTCTGATTTACTTCACTTAATATTGTGGTCTCAGCTTCAGTAATGAATTAAAGAGCAAGAGTTTAAAATAAAAGAAGTCAGTTTATTTGGAAAAAAACATGGAAAAGAAAGAAAATAGACAGCTATCTTGGGAAGGTAGGGGGCATCAGAGTTGAATACCTCTTATACCTGGCTTCTTTTATTTAGGGCTAGTAATTTTCTCATCTCCCATGTGGGCCCTTGAAGTCGTCACCATCTCATTGACCCTCTTAAATGTCTTTGATCCTAACCTGGGCACATCTGCCTACATTTCTTTTGGCCATTTGATTTCTTCCTGTCCTTTAGGGATGGATAAGTGGGGGGCTTTATAGGAAGACAGACTTACTGAGTAAGTAAAGGCCATATGTATACATGTGTGTAACAGCATAGTGATGGTAAAGTGAGAACATAAATACATGTGCCTATGTGTAGGCGTGCATGTGTGCATGCGTGTCTTACATACCAAATAAGAGTCCTGAGGTGGCTGCCCCTTCCTTGTCTCCTTTGCATTTTATCAGGTGGGTGAGGGGGGCTGGTTTTCAGGTCTGGTATGTTTCTGGCTTCTTCACATTTTGTTAGCTCTTCCTGATAAATTCCAACGGTAACTGTGTTACCTTCTGCCTCTCTCAGTGGCCTCTCCCTCTCCCTCTCTCTCCTTTGTTTAATTGCTCTAATTATAGTGTCTATGTGTAGAGCCAGAAACTGTCTTTAGTAAATTTCCCTATTAATTTTTAATAAAGCCTATCTTCTCCCTCCCTGGTTGCCTCCATTCCCTCCAGGGTGGAGAAACAAACAGAGGTTATACCTCTGGACCAGCTTAGTGGGCATGCGCCAGGGGAAGCCCAAACCAGTAAACTCTGATAAGCTCAGGACTGTCAGGGCTCTAATGAAAATCCAGCTGCTTTCCAACACCAGCTTGAAGAGGCATCCCATGAATACACCAGGTTAAACCCATAGTCGAGGGAAGGTCAGAGTATCCTAGGACAGTATTTTATTAGCTAGTCAGCTCTGGATATTAGGAAAAAGCTCCAGAAACTCCAACAGGCCCCATAAGCTGGGATAAGCCAGTTGGTCAGTGTGGCTGATTTGCTTTTGTTAACCCTGACCAACTAGAGTTGACTAAGAGAGGTAGGCCAAAGCCACGCTCATCCTGATGGATAACGCCTGCAGTGCTAAGGGAAACTGAGGTAATCCAAAGAGTAATGGAAGCAAGTCAGAGTGCATCAGATACAAGCGACCAGGGCACTGGGCAAAGGAAGCCTTCCAGTGCCACCAAATCCTTACCAGGCCCGTCGGAACATGGGAGAAGACCCTTGGCGTTGGGGTGTACTCATTGCCAGAGAGGGATGTGGTCATTCATCACCACGGTGGCCGGGAAAGAATGCCTGGAGAGTGACTGATGGTGCCTGAGGTGGCCTGCGTGGCCAGGCCCGTAGCCAGGGGTGATTATGGGTGTAGCAGGCAAACAGACCATACTCTTCTGTGATACTGAAGTATCTTAATTCAGATTTCTTATTGGGCTGAGTTATCCTGTTCCTCACTGTATCAGGGTTTACTAGAGGAACAGATATAATACAAGATAAACAA
>NW_004955429.1:16893667-16898646 GCF_000276665.1 Chinchilla lanigera | reverse complement strand
AACGATCCTCCTGCCTCAGCCTCCTAAGTGCTGGGTTCACAGGCGTGTGCCACCACGCCCAGCAGGTCAGCTTTCTTTACCCCCACTCTGAACTGCCAGTTAGGAGACTTCCTTTTCCAAGCTGCCTTTATAGTACTAGCAGAGTGCCCCATCTGAGTAACCGGAAGAGATATACTTTTCCTACTCAGTGCTCCTCTACCATTCAAACCTCTGGTAACCTGTGTCCTAGATGCTGGAGACCCAGCCAATCTGACCCCACTGGGCCCAAGTTTTCTGCTAGGAGTTGATCCTTAAGCATATGATGGCATCCCAAGGAGGGCTGTCGAGGCCACTCCAGTGATCATCCCCGGGAAGACTCTAATCTTTATCTTCATAGAAGACAGAATTGCCTTACAAGAGAAGCTAGGCAGGAGCTAAAACCCATTATTGACAAATTTTGGGTACACATTTGCTGGTCCATGCCAGTCCCTGTGCATTTCACCCATTTCACTAATGCTTAAGTCATCGGGCAAAGATGGCCTAGTACCATATGTCAGAGC
This sequence comes from Chinchilla lanigera, assembly GCF_000276665.1. Taxonomy (NCBI): domain Eukaryota; kingdom Metazoa; phylum Chordata; class Mammalia; order Rodentia; family Chinchillidae; genus Chinchilla; species Chinchilla lanigera. Next base: position 16,898,107 of record NW_004955429.1, on the reverse strand, counting down.
CATTGGTGATGCAATGGTGTACCTATTCACCCATCAGTAGCAGACTTATACTCTCTTGTAGCACAGATCCCTAGAGACACTAGCTGGTTTTCTGTCCTTGATCTCAGAGGTGCCTTCTTTTCTATCCCTTTGAATCCTAGCTCTCAATAGTTGTTTGCCTTTGAATGAGAAGATTCCCACATAGGGCCCCAACAACAGTCTACTTAGGCTGTCTTGCTTCAAGGATTTAGAGATAACCCCTACCTGATTGCATGGGCCTTAGCTCAAGCCCTAAGGGACTTAAAGTTTGGAAGGGGGGACTGTTACTGCGTGTAGGTGACCTTGTTTGTACCCCTGTTGTCCAGTGGTTCCAGGCTCTTGCTAACCCATGGAAAGAATTGGCTTGGACAGCTGACAAACATGAAAACATTAAAGTAAAAGAAGAAAAACGAAAACGTAAAGAAGGAGGAGAAGGAAGAAGAAAAAAGGGCAAAAAGAGGAACGTGAAGATACGTCCCATATGCACGATGGGCTACTGCACAAACAGGAAGACAGCAGTGGCTCCCTAATCAGTGACTGCTGTCTGTCTTCCATCTTCTCAGATCCACCCCATCAGCAGTTGCTGTGCTCACGTATCCTGGCTGTGATGTGACAGTTTCCTGGGACTGACAGGTCATACCCAGTTGCCCAGCTTCCATTCTGGTTCTTTGTAATTGACAGGTTACATCCTGTTGTCCAGGCAGCCTGCCATCCCCTAATATCCTGCCTCAACCCCACAAGGGGTTATCTGATAACAACACCCTTCAGACTCAATGTTCTAGCAAAAAGGGCTTATATCTCGTTGTGACATATGTCCCAGCTGCTCATGGACACAGGCTACAGCTGTATCCTGGAAAAAGACACAGATACGCAGGCCCTCCATTTGCTATGTGGTACAAAGGGACATTACTTCCTGGGGACAGAGAGAAAGCAGGTCATGTGCTCTTTCCTGAGGCCAAATAATGAAAGTTCACGAGTTCCTGGGAGTGGCTGGGTTCTGCAGGATCTGGATTCCGGCGTTTGCAGAAAAGGCTAAGCCCCTCTGTGTTACCCTCATGATGGCAGAAAATCAGCCCCTAAAATGCGAAGCCCAATAGGAATCAGCCTTGAAAGAGATTAGATGGCTACTTGCCAGCACTCCTGCACTGGCGCTACCAGACGTAAGCCAAGAATTTAATCTCTTTGTTCACGAAAAGGACCACGTGGCCTTGGGAGTCCTGACTCAGACTGTGGGGGCTCTGGCAGAGGCCAGTGGCCTCTCTGTCTGAACAACTGGACACTGTGGCAGCTACCATCATTCTCATTAAAGAGGCGGACAAACTAACTCATGAAAGAGGCGGATAATCTAACCTTGGGACGAAACCTTCAAGGAAAAGCTTCCCATTCAGTCAGGACTCTGATGAACAGTCAAGGACACACATGGCTCTCAAACGCCAGAACAGTTCACTCTGAAGGCCTGCTCTGTGCACACCCTCGAGCCCGTCTGAACACTAAACCCAGCCACGTTCCTGCCTGCGGAAGGGGCCCCCAGACCACGACTGTGAAGAAGTCACCAACGAACTGTTCTTCGGCAGGCCTGATCGCACCAACGAGCCCATTCCCCAGACTGGTGCTACCTTGTTCACAGATGGCAGCAGCTTCATCCACGCTGGGGAACACCTCGCAGGATAGCTGTCACCACCACAGACCGTCACTGAAGCAGGACCCCTTCCTCAGGACTGGTCAGCAGAAAGGACAGAACTCTGGGCCCTCATCCGAGCCCTCTGGTGCGCTCAAGACTGTCGATATTTACACTGATTCAGAGTGTGCTTTTGCCACAGTTGACATTCATGGGGCAACATACAAAGAAAGGGGACTCCCAGCAGCAGGAGGAAAGGAGGTTAAAAATAAAAAGGAAACACTTCAGCTCTTGGAAGCCATCTGGGAACCCAAAGAGGTGCCCGTCATATGCTGTTGGAGACACCCGAAGGGATCAGATCGCATTACCAGTGGAAATCAACTGGGGGTCACACTGCCAAAGAGGCCACCAAGCAGACTAAACCAGAGGTCTCCAAGGCTTTCCCCACCCTGAGCCCCAAAGGATCCCCGCTCGGACCCTTGAAGAAGCCACCCCCTGTGAGCGCAAGGCTGACATCTTTGATCGCTCCTTTGCAAGAGATTACTGGCTCCTAACTCCTACCAGTGTCACTGGAGCAGAAAGACACTGCCGACGATAACTCCTGGGTCTCTTCTCCAGAAGAAAATTTCTGGGCTCAAGAAGAAGGCGCTTCCAGGGACGAGGGACGATGGTGGATGTTCAGAGACCATCAAACCTTTCTATGCCAGCGGATTGCTTACTCCATTGTGTAAGAGGGCTGTCAGCACCCTCGCCTTGGAGAAACTGCTTTAGAAACCCTCTTGGGAAGATATTTCTACTTCTCAAGACTTCTGTCAGTCTTTCCTCTGTCCAGTGCGCCAAGCCTGTGCCTGCAACAGTCCTCTACAGAACTCCACACACGGGCACCTCACCGTTTGAGGACCTGCAGATAGAGTTTACTGAAGTAAAGCCCTATTTTAGATGCAAATACCTACTAGTGATTGTCTCCACCTATGCAGGATGGGTGGAGGCCAAACCAACCAAGACAGAAAAGATTCAAGAAATTATCCAGCTCCTCCTTGAGGAAACTCCCTGATGCTGACATCCTCTAGCAATCGGGAATGACAACAGACCTGCTTTTGTGGCCCAAACTGTTCAAAGCCTCACAGATCTCCTAAAGATTAAACGGAATCTACATGCAGCCTACCTAGCACAGAGTTCAGGGAGAGTAGAATGCATAAATCGACCTTAAAATCCATCCTGGATAAGTTCTGTCAAAAAACAGGAGCAACCTGGATAGAGAAGCTGCCCCTAGCCTTACTCAGAATTAGATGTGCACCTGGAAGGCCCCCGCTGGTTGTTAAACATTTGGGGAGACATCAAGCAGCTAGGAGACCGCTATATTGTCCAAGAGCTACAAGTACTAGGAAAAGTTTTCTCTCAGCTTAACAAAGCCCCTGTCCCCACTGGCAGTCCAATACACCCATTTCAACCAGGGGATTCGGTCTGGGTAAAAGACTGAAAAAAAGGAGCCCCTCCGGCCCATCTGAATCTACCACACCACGCTTAAGAGGGTGTACTCCCAAGAACCCCGTCAACTTGGACCGCCCATCATGATCCCCAAAGCACACTCAGGACTGACGTCAACGCAGGCCACTCCGGCCCGGACCCAGTCTGACTCCAGGCTCTTCCGACAACTGTCCTCCTCTGGTCACACCGGAAGCTGACCAGTCCACCCACGGCTGAAGCTTGAGGACACTGTTCATGGGACGCCTTGAGCTACCCCATGGACTGTCATTACTGGTTGTGAGGTCTCCATCTTTGCTCTTGGCCTTGTCACAGTTGTCCTAGCCCAGTGAATTACTACCCAAAGGGCGTTCCTAGCTTTGCCTTTAATATCTGTATAGGGTATTTCACCAGTATCTCTTGCTTCCTTTAAAAATAAGGTAACCACTCTCAGTCTGATTACTAATGACCAATACCAATAGCCTGATACTTAGCTGGGCATGGTGGCACATGCCTGTAATCCCAGCACTTGGGAGGCTGAGGCAGGAGGATCTCTACGACTTTGAGGCCAGTCTGGGCTGCAAAGTAAGCTCAAGGCCAGCTTGAACTGCATAGTTCAAAAAGATTAAAAAAAAAAAAAAGCCTGATACTGTCTTCTTTTGCTGCCATTGTCATGGGACAATACAACCCAAACCCGCTTCCCCCTTATTTGCCCAAAACTCTGATTCTTGCGCAGTCTCTGTTAAGCAGGGCACCTAAATCTCACATTGCAACTTCACACTGAGATTAACGCCCCTCTTTACCAATGAGGTCTCTGGCGGGGTGTAGATGGCTTGTACATCCGAACCACCTGTCCTGAAGGCAGCCTTTAAACGTGCCCTTCCCTGGCTGGTACTGTGTCTCATTTCACTGAGCACTAGTGCCCCCTCCTGAGCGCATCCTAGCTTTACCTCTAACAACCCTTTTGCCTCTTTTGTGGCTGTGTCCTGAAAAGTCTTTTCTGCAGTGGAAGTCAGGAAACTCGCAAACTTATTAAAAGGATGAGTTAAATTCCTTGTTTCAGCCTCAGGGACCCCAGGCCCAGCCTGGTGACCATTTCCGTTAATCGTATTCAGAGAGATCAAATGAGAGGCACCAGGGCGGGGCAGGGCGCCCATCACTTAAAACCTGAAAGCCTGCTTTATCTTTGTTCTTCCTGTTCCCCGGCCGTCCCAGCACCACTTGTCCATCTGTGCCACGGTGCTCCGTGTCCGCCCGCTCGCCCCTCCGCGGGCCCGCGAGCGAGGAGGGCTCCGGGCGAAGAGAGCCGGCGCCGCGCCTGCTGCGCGCCGGGACCTGGC
>NW_004955429.1:16845465-16893352 GCF_000276665.1 Chinchilla lanigera | reverse complement strand
ACACCCGCGATCCCGACCGCGCTCGCCCGGGGCCGGGCTTCCTCGCACGGTCACGGTCGCCGTGACTGCACGAGGAGCACGACGACGGACGGATGCGGTGAAATCCCAGACTCCGCAGCCAGGACAGGGCCGAGCTGGGAGCTGGGTCCGCAGCTCATCGGCTTCGGGTCGGCGCTGAGCGCTCAGCTTTGCTGCCGTCACCCGGAGAAGACAGCCTGGGGCCACCGCGACGGGAGGGAGCACGGACACCAGCACTGCTGCGCTGGCGGCTTTCCCCGCTGGCAGGACCCTGAGACTCGTCAGCAAGACCCGGGGCACCGCAGCGTATCACGGCGGGACCGCGCGGCGGAGGACACCGTTCCTCCGGAACAGCTGGGGAACGGAGACGAAGAGGCCACGCCCACAGTGACCTCACTTCCGCACGCTCGGCCCCACCTCCTGGAGGCCCCGCCCCCTCCCGCTGCCCTGCAGGCGGGGACCACGCCTTCAACTAGGGGCTTGGGGGGCCGTTCAGGTGCAACACGGCAGAGGGTTTGGGCTGTCGAGAGCAATTAGAGTGCTCACGGTAGGAGTGGGCTGTCACTCAGACCAAGGCTGGGACCCTTGGGAGGCCAAGCAGAAGGAACGGGGACTCAGTGCAGAGCTCAGCAAGCACAGGAGCGGAAGAACCCGCTGGGAAGAGGAGCACCTACAGGTGACTGAAGAGGCCGAGCCTGAGAAACCGGACGCTAGGGAAAAGAGCCTGAGAGCGAGACAGGCGTTTACTGCTTCGGCCTTCACACAGAGCTAGGGAGGCTAGGGCAGGCCAGGGGCCAATCCGGCCGCCCCAGCACCTCGAGATCTTCAGGGTCTGGCTCCAGATGCCATTCGTGCCCCTCATTTTGCTTCCTGCAGCTCCAGTTACCCACAGTCAACTGTGGTCTGAAAACATTAGATGGTCAATTCCAGAAATGACAGTTCGTAAGTAACTCTTATGAACTTTTGTGAACTCCAAGCCCACAGGCTCACGCCCGAGTGTGCACACCCATGCACAAGACACACCCAGCACACCCAGCTGACGATCTCGAGGTGCTGGGGCGGCCAGATTGGCTTGGAGTTCACAAAAATTTAAGTAACTTTTCTTGTGCAATCCTGTTGTAATTGTTCTATTATGTGTCACTGTGCCTCATTTTAAGTCCAGCCCTGTTACAGGAGGTATTTATAGGGAAACCCAGCCTTATCTGGAGTTCAGTGGGGGTGGAGATGACACTAATAACAGTGCAGGAGGAACCACCCAGAGACTGAAGCTGTGGGAAAGATCAGATTTTATTCCTTTACGTAGTCGGGCTGACACTGGAGTGAATATTAGCAAATATCTAAAGGGGGGGACTAAGTATATATAGATTTTAAGGTTGGGGATGTGCAATTTTAGGGAATCTCAAAAAATGTGGATAAAGGGGGCTTGCCTGCCTGGCAAGCGCGACGTTGTGAGTTCGATTCCCGGTACCAGAAAAAAAAATATGGATGAAATGTTTGAGTTTAAGGCCGTAGGGGCAATCAGTGCAGGTGGGTGCACAGAGCTGGCTTCAGGGGACTGCGGGGTGACCTTAGTCGTAAATTAAACTTTTTATTGCCTTTCTTGTTTACCAGGGGCAGCTCTTGCCTGTGGTGGAGAGGCCCTTGTTAGTACTGGGTAGCTCAGCGTCTCTCTCAGGTCACCCTGAGGCCAGTCCTGGCAGACACCACCGCAGTTTCAGGGGAACTCATGCCCTGAGGAGGGGGCTGCTGCGCTCCTTTGGTCTCCACTTTTCCAGGCCCCACGCGCAGCTCACAACAAATCAGAGGGTAGGCACCAGCATTTACATAAAGGAAAGAGACCAAATAAAGCCAGAGGGCATCACACACAGTGAGGTTCCAGCTGGGTGTGCTGGGTGCCTCTCGTGCATAGGTGTGCACACTCGGGCGTGAGCCTGTGGGCTTGGAGTTCACAAAAGCCCTGATTCGCCCCTCCAACCGTCATGATTTGCACGTACCCCGAACACCTTTCACCCTCTTCCTCTCGCCATGTCTTCCTAACGCATCCTCAATCCCGAATAGTGTTTGAGCTCGGGCTTCCTCTGGGGCTCAATCTCCTGGTCATTCAATCCTTGGGGGACCGTGAGCTCCCCAAAGGAAAATCATCTCAGTCACCAGAAGCAGGTGTGAGCAACTGTTCGTGCCTCAGGAACTCAGGGCAGAAGTTACTTTTTGCCAGAACTGTGCTCACCCAGCATGTCTTCCCCGCCTTTCTGCTTGGATCCTGGAAGGAAAGGGACTAGCTTCCCGAGCAGAGCAGGTTCCAGTTCCCTTCCTGGGGGCAGGTGCACAGCTGGGCAGGTGCTTTGGCTCCACCTGCTGGAGAAGGAAGGAAAAGCGATTTAAATCCTGGCGCAGCCCTGAGCCAGCTGACGTACATGAGGGATCTCCAGGGCTCCTGGTCTGGCTTCCAGTGGCATTTGGTCCTTTCACTGTCCCCATGCACACATGTAGGAGAAGAGGGCAGCCGCACAGACCCCAGGTGGCCCGTCTGTTACTAAGCACCAGGAGCCGTGTGTGGGGCCCGCGATGCTGGTCATGAGTACACGGACGGAATATTCATCGGGAGCAGAGCTCAGAAGCAATTACACCGGGAGCCTCCAGGGCTTAGGGGGAGCTTCTGGGACGTCGCCGCAGAAGGCTCTCTTCAGAGGAGACGTGTCCTGAGAGCTGGTAGTGACAAGCCCAGCTCGCCTCCTCCTGTCCCCCTATCACCCAGCTGTCCTGGGCCATCAGCTTTGCCCACAGCCTGCTCTTACCCCCTGGTCTGGCATGAGCCTCCAAAGGAGGAAGGGCCTTCGACTTCAGCACCCGGGTCACAGCGGGCGTGGTGGCACATGCCTGTAATCCCAGCCCTCGGGAAGCTGAGGCAGGAGGGTCGTTGCGAGTTCAAGGCCAGCCTGGGCTACAAAATGAGCTCAAGGCCAGCCTGAACTGCATAGCGAGACCCCCGTCTCAAAAAGACAAAAGAAAACCAACAAAAAACCCCACCCAGGTCACACTCACAGGACCCCATGTGAGCAGCTCACAGAGAGCGAGGGCTGGACAGAGGGATGCTGGGAAGAAGGGTCTGACGCCACTCAGGTGTCCCTGGAAAGAGCGGTGGACATGCTGCAGAGGAAGCCACCAACCAAGGTGGGCGGGGCTATGCCTCCCTTCTGGGTCGTCCTGGGGAGCTGAGCTCGTTACTCTGTGGCTGTACCGGGCAGGGTCTTGGCTCGGGAGCCTCCCGGTGTGCCAGCCTGGTGGGGGCCGCACGGCCCTTGGGTGGAAGCTCCACTTCCTCCTCCTGCCATAGAGTTGCCACCTCCACCAGGTCCTGTCTCCCAGGGCGGACAAGCGGCAGGGCCTGCAGACCCCGTGCTCCAGCTGGGGAAGGGCAGGAACCCGCACACCTCCGCTCTGGTGCGGAAGGACCGGCCCCTCCCTCTGAACTCCGGCAGCGTGCGCAGCTTCTTGAGCACCTGCTGTGCCCACTCTCTGACGGACCCGATCCATTTCTTCTCTGCCTGGCCCACTCTTCTCCGACAGCTATGTGTGTCACCCCTTCCAGCAGAGACAGCTATGTGCGTCACCCCTTCCTTCCAGCAGGGCGGCACCTCCCACATCGCTGCCCCCAGGGAGGAGGCCCCTCTGTCCGCTGGGGATGAATAGATAAACAGAACGTGGGCCATCCCTACAGCAGGACCGCAGTTAGTCCTGAAAGAGGCCTGCTGAGTCACGCGGCACCCTGGAGATCCTTCGCAAACACTGAGTAACTAGGCCGATTGCAGAAGGTGAGACATCGGGACAAACGCTTTGGGGCAGGACCTAGAATAAATAGAGGCTGTCAAGGAGCTGGCAGAGGAGGGGATTAAGTTACCGTTCAGTGAGTCCAAGTTTTCCGTTTGGGACTGTGAAGCATTTCGGGACCAGAGCGAGGCGGTGTTTGCACAGCACCGTGAAGGTACTGAATGCTCCAGGGCTGTGCGTGTGGGAAGAATTAGTCACTGTTTGTGGATTGACCTCAATGCACAGTTAACGATGAGACTAGAACATCTTGTTTGCCAGACAGCGAGCAACTTTATGGTCATAGGAAACGAGGAGGCGACGTCAAAATGAACCGGAGCCAGACTGCCCTGGTCAGATTGGGAGGAATCTGTGTTCGCTCATGCAGCGGGACATTAGAAGAGCGACAGAGAGGCGCTATGGCTGCCCAGCCTAAGGGCGAGTCTCAGTGGGATGTGCAGACGCAGTGGGATGTGCAGACGCGGGGGAAGAACCGCGGAGCCGGCGATTCCGGCCGCAGAACGACAGCAGCAGAAACCGGAAACCGGTCGGCTGTCGGGGCCAGGGGCTCAGGACCAGGGGCTCGGGATGTGGGGAATCAAGGGAATGGACTTGTTTCAGGACGATGGAATCCTTTAGCATAACGATCGTGGTGTGGCTCATCAACAAAGCTGATGGGAAAGGAATTCGCTCGTGTTTGCAAGGGGCTTCACGTTTCTCTTTAACTGTTTGGGAGATCATGATGTCCCCAGGCCACGTGACCGTGTGGTCACAGAGGGTCAGCGGCTGGCCCCAAGCACAGATGAGGATAAGAGATACTGCCTGGTTCCTAAACGGCGCAGGACAGAAAGGAGTGCGGCTGTGCGGGGTTGAAGCCGCGCCCTGCAGGAGCAGCACCCCTCCGCTCCGGAAACCCCTGTGGTCCCCGCAGCCTGGGTCGGCCCCGCCCGCCCACGGCGCAGATGCTGCGTCCTCTGGTGCCACCGTGTGGTAGCCAGACAGAACAGCAGCGGCGAGGATGGGCTAGATGCAGGCTCCTCGGAAAAACTTGCTGTCCTGACTGTGGGGCTTCTGGACCCTCTGGTTTGAGTATGTGGAGAGGGGCAGGAACCGCAGAGAGCCTGCGCTTTCTGACAAGGGAGTGTGAGCGGAAGGGATGGCTCTGGGGGTAGGGGGAAGGGAAGGTGGGGCTGGACAAGAGCGCTTGTCCCCCTCAGGCTCCCTGGCACCCTGGAAGGGGCTGGGCGGGTGGCGCGGGTCCCCAGGGGAGCAGCCCACGACCCAGGCCCTGGGCCCGAAAAGCAGTGGGGAGGTGGAGGCCAACTCCGCCGCAGCTCAGTGCCCGGGTGAAGGCGGGCCACACGCCCGTGCTATGGGCTCGCGGCCTGTGTGGGGCCCTGGCCGCCTCGAGCTGAGCACAGCGGCAGCAGCAGGACCTGCCTCGCGGCTCCCAGCACCCGGCCCCAGCGCACTCTTCCGCTGCGGTCCCTCCATGTCCCGAAATCTCCGACACTCACTTGCTGCTGCGCTGCTTCGTGAAGGTGGTGCCCCCGTGGGACCTACCGTGTCTCGGCTCCGATCCCGGGCGGTGGCGGTGGCCGGCAATGGCAGGCACACGGGGGACCCTGGCGGCACTGTGCACACAGCCATGATCCCGGGGCTCAGAGTCGGGGTGCAGCGGGGGCCCCGGGTTGTCTTGCTGAAGAGGCAGGTGGAGCAAGGACAGCACCCAGCAGGCCACTGGCACCAGGATCAGGAAGCCAGACAGCAAGGATGACGTCCAAGCATCAGAGACATGGGTGAGGGACCCCAGGCATGCGCCGTGGCCTGTCCACCCCGGGTGCTGTGCCTGCAAGCCTTGTGTGGTCAGACCAGATCGTCCCCTCCTGACAGCGTGCATGACTCCTGTCCCTCCCCAGCTACAGACCCAGGACACCCGCAGACCTTGGCAGCCCTGGTACCTGCCCTGTCAGACGAGCATGAGCTCTTCTCCCTGGCGGCTCCCACCTTCACCTCTCTCACTTACGGTGGTGGCGCGGTGAGAAAGGGTCTTCATGCATAGCCCAGGCTGGCTGCAAGCTTGCAGTGATCCTCCTGCTTCAGCCTCCTGAGTGCTGGGATTAGAGGCCTGCACCACCACACCCAGCCTTTTACTTTCAATAAATCTGACTCTGGTTCTTCCTTCTGAGTGTCCTCAGTTCTTTGTTGGGGACACCAAGAACCTGGATGCTACTTGCCTAGGTCCTTCTCTGATGGCACTGGCAGGCCTGGGGGTGGAGGTGTGACGGGCACAACGGGGAGTGCTGGCACTGAGGCGGGGGCGGCTGCAGCTGCACACACACTGTGGCTCGGTGGGGTCCAGCCCTCTGGCCTGGGGCGCCCCACTCTTGGGCCCGGCTGGAGGCCACGGCTGGGGTCTGGGTGACAGGGACCCTGAAGTCGTCTTCTGGGACAGAGCAGGTGGAGGTTGCGCAGTGGCCCACGGGGAATGGTTTTCCTGGACCCGACCTTGGTGTGAGCTGCCCTGTGCAGTGGCGCTGGCCCGGTACTCCTGAGCTTCGTGCATTCCGGGCTTGTGTGTGCCTCGCCCTCCCGTCTCAGGCAGCGCTCTGGCAGGTCCCCCACGCTGTGATCAGCGGCAACAGCTCACCCCTCTGGGACAGAAAGTTATTCTCAAGCATGCATGCTTGTGAGTGTGGCATAGCGCTTGCATTTCTTTTTACTTTTCTTTCCTGTGTGTAGTGCTGGGGATGGAACCCAGAGCCTGTGAACTGAGCTACATCCCTGGCCCTTTGTTTTGTTTTTGAGATAAGTTTTCATTAAGTCCCTAAGTTACCTAGGCTGGACTCAAACTAGGAACCCTCCTGCCTCAGCCTCCCAGAATGCTGTGGTTTTTTAATTTGTTTTTGGTACAGGGAATCGAACTCAGGACCTTGCCCTTGCCAGGCAGGTGCTTGTGCTGCTGAGCTATATCCCCGGCCCCTCCCAGAATGCTGTGATTACAGGTGTGAGCCACCACAGCTGGCTTCCCTGTTTGTATTTGGGACCTTTTTTCATTTTTCACTTTTTGAGGCCTTTTTCTTATTTGAGGAACACCTGCACGTGATCTCCAGAGAAAAGTAGCTCTAAAAGTCTCAGGCCCATCCAGCCTTCTTTCCCTACATGCCCATCTCTCAAAGCAGACTGAAGAGAAATTTTGACCCAACTAGCATTCACTACACCTTCGTGTCCAAGCACGTGTCACCCTGCATCTCTTGCCTGGCTAGAGGCGAAGGCCTGGCCCAAGTGCCCAGGAGCCCAGAGCAGCCTGGGTCTCGCTTATCACACAGGCCCCCATTTGTCTTGTGTCCCTCCAAGGTAGCTGGCGGTCCCAGAACAAAACCTCCACGTTCACTGCGTGGCGAGGGCGGGGCAGGTAACGGTCACAGCCAGCCCCAAGTCCCGTCAGGCTCCGTCCACCCCTGCAGTCACCATTCACCCCTCAGTGGCTTAGAAAACGTCCTGCCAGGAGGTGCCCGGTGATACAGGACTGATATCAGGACCTCCAAGTGATCGAAGGGAAATTTTGAAGGGAAATATTTCTCCCAACCTGCTAGATGTCCGATGTGCCGAGTGCGTGTTCCCCAAAATTGAAGAGTGAATTCTGAGAAGTAATGGAAGTGAAGAGTAGAAAATTTTATCGAGGAAAAGAACCCCTACCTAAGAGAGATGGGAGGGGCCTGAAAGTGGGTTGCCCGTGAGCCCACTTCTCAATGGAAGTTTTACAGAGCAGAATCACGGGGTGGATACAAAATAATGAGGTGGGTAGAAGGTGGGGCAAAACTACGTTCAACCAGTAAGATGACAAGTACAGTCGCTTAGATAACATTGATGTAATGGGGAAGCAAGCCATGTAGCAATTGTACATGGAAAGAGCGAGTTGTTTATGGTAGGCGTCTTCATTGTGAGTATTGAGAACCCTTAGGAAACGGCTTCCGGGGCACTTAGCACTGCACACCTTTGAAGACACTCAGGAGAGAGGACTCCAGAAGTGCTTCTGAAAGTGGTGGGAAGGATGGGATGAGTCCATTTGAGGACAGTGAAGTATTCTGGGGAGGATTTCCCTCAGGGCACCTTTTGCTGCAATGTATTTTTATAGGTTCGAACACTCCTTGTATATTTTGCTCACACGTCAGAGATGCTAACAGAGAGAGGATACAGACAGCGGCATTAACTGGCTCCATGTTAAAAGAGCTTTTGAAAACTGTCCCCAGCAAGTAAGAGATAACACTCACGAAGTGACGGGAAATCTCAGGAAAGACGCAGAAGACGTAAAGAACAACACGATGGAAAATTTAGAACTTGAAAAGTCCAATAACAAATGTTTAAAAGTCATCAGATGGACTCCATAGAAGAACGGAGATGCGGGCCGGGGATGTAGCTCAGCGGCACAGCGCCCACCTGGCAAGCATGAGGTTCTGAGTTCGATTTCGGGTACCAAAAAAAAAAAAAGAATGGAAATGACAAGAGCCTGTGAACCTGGAGACAGCATCGGCAGAAAGCAGCCCATCTAAACAAGGAGAGAAAGAAGCTTGTAAGCCATTACCAGAGCCTGAGGGAACATGGGACATGGACATCTAACATTTGTGTCCTCAGTGTCCCAGAAGAGGGAAAAGCATAGAGAAGAAAATACTCTTGAAGAGCTAGCGGTTGAACACCCCAATTTCAACACAACGTAAATCTACAGAGTCAAGAACCTCAGTGAATCCCAAACAGGATAAATTCATCGAAATCCACACCTCAATGCACCATAATAAAACTGCTACGAAATAAAGACAAAATCTTGAAGACAGCCAGAGAAAATTGACACATTATTTATAAAGGAACACTGATTCCATTTATAGCAGCTGTCTTCTTGAAAGTCACAGAACTCAAAAAGAAGTGGGAACATAATACTGAAAAAAAAAAAAAAAAAAAAGAATTGCTAATCCAAAACTCTACTCTAAAATATCTATCAGGAATGGGAATTAAAATATAAAATTTAAACATTCTCAGATTAAAGAGAATTTGTGGCCAGCAAACCTACTGGAATTTTTAGTAGATTTGGAGAGAAAAGAAACATCTTAACAACACTGACTCTTTCGATCTAGGAATATAGTGTATCTTTATATTCACTTCCTTTTTAAATTTCAGCAACACTGTATGGTTGTTGGCATAGCAGTCTTGCACATACATTTTAACATCAACTTCTGGCCAGGCGTGGTGGCGCACGCTTGTAATCCCAGCACTCAGGAGGCTGAGGCAGGAGGATCGTTGTGAGTTCGAGACCAGTCTGGGCTACAAAGTGAGCTCAAGACCAGCCTAAACTGCAGAGCAAGACCCTGTCTCAAAAAGAGCCACCCTGCAAAAGAGTAAAATCAGTCTCTGTTTTGTGTCTATGTTCTGTTGTTCATGGTATTGTAATTATATATTCAATTCACGTTTTATTGCTCGTTCTTAGAAATAATAATTCAATGTGGTCTGAAATGCCCCAGATTCTAAAGATAGTCTAGCAACTAACCTAGCTTATGCTAACCAACCACTTCCCAGATCTACTTACTAACCTCTGCCATGGACCCTGTGACTAGCCCAGCCCCCCAGCTCTCCGGGCACTCTTCCTGGGTACTGTCACTCCCAGTCCGAGACGATACCAGCATCCACCGGGGCTGTGCTCTCCCTTGCTAGGTTTAATAAACAGCTTCACATGACGACCATGGCTGCCTGTTGTCGTTTAGCTGAGCAGAGAGTCGGGGGTCATGCAAAGAAGGCTAGGGAGGACACACAAGCCCACTGCGCAGCCCCCCAGAGGCAGAGGGCCCTCCCCAGGCTGCCTGTCTTCCCACTGTGATGCAGAGGGGCCAGTGCAGTGAGGAGGCGCAGGTCCAGCCTCGTTCTGTGGGGCTCCCGACTCCACAACAGGTTTGCTGTGTTCGCCTTAGGAATAAAGAGCCCAGAAGACACTTAATTATGTGAGCAGGTCGGTATTGATTTTAATTTCCTTGGTGAATGCGTTCATTATCTATTTTTGGGTTACAAATTACTCCAAAATTGAGCACCTTAAGTCACAAATATTTACTCTTCTGTAGTTTCTGAGGGCCAGGAGCCTGGGGGTGGCCATACCACGCGGTTCCGGGACAAGGTCTGGTACGCACAGGTTCAGGGAAGCCTGACTCATTTCCAAGCTCATTTGCACGAGCTTTGCCAGGCTGCAGCTTCTTGCTGACTTCAGTTCTGCACCATCTGGGCCTCCCCGTGGGTTTCCTGACATGACAGCTCCCTCCCGCAGAGTGAGGCATTAGAGATTGAGAGGGAGGGAGGGAGAGAGAAACATGATCACAACCTCAGCTGCAGTCCTTTTGTGGCCTAACCCCGGAAGCGCCACACCATCACCTCTGCTGTGTGCTACCGTGACACTGTCACATTACACAGCGCACCACACAGGCTGTGATTACTAGTGGTTAAGGACCCCTAACGTTGGAGCTGCCTGGAAGCTGCTTCCCTCAGTCAAGGTCTGCAGAAGCGCTGCTTGGCCCAGACTCACCTGGCTGGCTGTCGGGTGCAGTGTGACCACTACAGCCTCCCTTACCGGGCCCTGTTCATCACTAGAGGCCAAGCTGCCTGAAGCCAGCGTGCCACATGGTGGGAACTTAATGAAAGAGAGTAAGTCTTCGGGGCAGGCACACGGGGCATCACTGTCCACACTTAGTGGAAAGCTGAGCGATTCAGTCAACATCTGCTTTGCACGGGCCCAGGCATTGCCAGGCGTGTCACGCTTCAGAGCCGATTCTCCCAGTCCCTGCTTCAGTGCCCCGGCTCCTGGCTCTGCTCTGATGAGCAGCTTGCTCCCGTCACCTTCACACCCCACTCCCAGCCCACCCGCTGGTCCTAAGGCCTTTGGGTGCCTAGCATTGGTATCACAGCTGCAGTCCTGTTGTTCCACCGTTATCTGAACGCCACCTCGTGAAATGTGGTAAGCTTGGCCTCCACCTGTGACTACACGGCAAATTCTGTGCACGTTCCAGGTGTGCCTGAGATCAGTCGTTGTCCTCATGGGCACACTCCTAGCTCACATCCAGCTGTGTCACTCAGATCTGCATCTTTAGTTAACAGGTTAATAACCCATAGTATTGTGGGCTGATCAGGCCTGCAATCTCCCAAATGAGTGGACAGCGAAGCCTTAAATAAATGACACAGTTGAAATGATTTCAGGGCTCCAGGAGGATCCAACTCTCTTACAGAATTCGAGATCCTCTGGGTTAAGACAAAGACTTCCCTGGGCAGCCTGTATTTATTTGGTTTACAAACAAAGGGGAAGGATACTCAAGAAAACGTGGGAATCTGAGCAGGACGTTGGGAGATATTTTCCCAAGTAGTAAACTACGTCAGTCAGGAGAACTACCTTATCTTTAGGCTGGCATTTATTGTAGGAGTGTGGAGCCTGCAGCTGCAGTCTCCTTGTAGTTAACTAGGGTTGGATCCAGACATCTTCAGCTGTGGCCTTGTCTTGTCCTTTGAGGCGTCACAGCTTCACAGCCAATACAGGCCTCAGGGTGACCAGGGACTCACAGAGGTTCACTTACTATGAGTCGACTGCCCATCTCCAGACCAGCTGCCTAAGCTTTGGACAACTCACAAGTAAACATGGAAAGCCAGTTGGTTAATATTAAATCCTGCTCAGAGCCGCTTCATCCTGGTCTCTGTCATTTAGTGATTTTTTTTTTCATGTGTGATCTTATAAGCTACTGAATGATATATTACATATGAAAGTCTCCAGTATGACGGCGAACGTCAGGTTTTCCTTGTAGCTCTTTATGTATGATTAGAAGTATATGAGTTTTATCTTCTGGGTAATCTCGCACCATTACACAGGGGCTGTCCTTGCCCTAGAAGAGGAGAAAAGGGAAGGAGAGAGAGAGACAGGGGAAAGTGGGAGTCTGGGAGGAGGCCAGGTGCAGACAGGTTTCTATGTGAGCTTTTTATTTTTTTTTTGGTTTTTCTCCAGTACCGGAAATTGAACTCAGGACCTTGCACTTGCCAGGCAGGCGCAGTGCTGCTGAGCTAAATCCCCAGGCCCTATGTGAGCTTTTTAGTTCCTTGCAAACAGGTGATAATCAGCCTGTGGCCTGGACAGTGTTGTCAGGTCCTACTGCTAGCAGCTCCCTGGGGTCACTCCACACTGGGTTAGCAGCACACGGAGCTTTGTATTAGAAAAGTCGCTTTGGGGCGGCCCTGGGATATTTCCTCCTTCACTCAGTGCAAGGCGCGAGGCCATGGCTTCCAGGTCTCCTGGTTTCTTCGCTTTCATTTCGGGGTTCTGCACAACCTTGGCTCTGTGTGATGCCGGCACACGGTACCGTTGTGTGCGCATGGCTGAGCCTGGGCCTGTGCTATGCTGAGCAGGTGCTTACCGCTGAGCCACATCTCCAACTCCAGGTGAAAAGAACCTTACCTACTATTGTACTATTTTCACTGAATCTGTTTGCTTCTAGACTTTGGAAGCCCCTCTCTCCCTGGGCAGTCAGCTCAGTACCGCCACCTCCACTGCGCTCTGCTCGGCTGCCCCACCCCAGGGGACACGGGAAGTCACAGCACCTCGAGCCCGCCCACTGCACCGTCCTCCTCACTCATGGCAGGGCTGCATGCCGACAGCTCGGTCACATTTGCATCTCTGTCTCCCCAGCAGAAAGGCAGCGTGATTCCAGCCCTGAGTCAGCTTCCCTTGGGGGCCAACCCCATGTCCCCTGCCCCATCCCGCCTCCCGAGGAGGGCATGACGCCCACCACAGACACGTCCCCTGGTGACGGCGCCTGGCGAGGCGGCTAGGGCACCACTCAGGACACAAAGGACTGGAAGGAGCCTGGAATCCAGCCGTGTCTCCCTTCAAAAGGAGGGGAGGTTTTCCAAAGGACCCCGGCTAGGCCTCCCCCTCTTCAGGGCCTTTCGATGCGGCTGTGTGTTTAAGTCCACAGGAAACCTCCAACGCCACTGCTCGCGTATGAGCTCAACTATCACCACACAGACCGCGACGGAATCACTTCCAACAGTTTGAAATTATATTTCACATAAACAATTGTGAAAACTTTGTATACTATTTTTAAGAACAACATGAAGGAGGGCTCGAGTATTTTCTCTTCCGTGAGATGTTCCAGCCCGGAGTTGTGTGAGGGGAGCCATTCCAAGGTTACTTCCAGGGGATGCCAACGTCTGAGCCAGGATTTCGGCACAAGGTGAAGATGCGCCTCAGACGCAGAGCAGGTGGCTGAAACCCACGCACAGGCGCAGCCTCCTGCTGACGGACTCCGCACCCAGTGCTCACAGCCACCTGGGTTCCGGCCCAGCACCTCTGCCCTAAGGGTGTGTGCGCCAGGCCCGTGCTGGAAATCAACCTCATAGCCAGCTTCACAGAAAAATACCCTCATACAAAACAAAGCGTGGGGATAAAAACACCAGGCACCAGGAAGGGTCATTTGGGCTACCGGTGCCATTCGGGGTCTTGGAGGGAAGCTCGGTCTGATGCGCTGGAGTCAGCCCAGGCTCCCCCACAGGGTTCCGAGCCAGGGCGTCAAAGACGCAGTCTGCCTGCTGCGTGTCAGCCAGAGTCCCTGCAGCTGCCTGCTGCTGCTGTGTCCCTGTCACCTCCTCATCTCCGCCCCGTGGACGGAGCGGGTGTCTCTAGAAGCAATGAGAAGTGGCCAAGGAGCACAGCAGCAGCACACTAGCCTCAGCAGCCCTTCTGGGTGATGTCCCGTCCCGACGACTTGGTGATGTCCAGGGTTGTGAACACCTGTGCACAAGAAAGGAAACACATAGGTACACAGACGTGACCGGTGCTTTGGGAGAACACCCACACCACCGCTTAAAATACACACGTCAGCCAGGGGTAGTGGTGCACACCTGTAATCCCAGCACTCAGGAGACTGAGGCAGGAGGATTGCAATGAGTTCAAGTGTGGCCTAGGTCACACAGAGAGTTCAAGGCCAGCCTGAACTACATATGAGACCCTGACTCAAAAAAACAAAAACAGAAACAAAAACAAAAAACCTGCTACTAAGAATAAGTCTTTCTGACTTGTACTTTATAATGGTTTTTCAAATATCATCAAGTGAAGCCAAAGAAGAAACCTGTTCCCTACCTCTCCGCATGTGGGGTGGATCCCAACAGTGTGATCGAGCAGCTGTTTCGTTAGTCCGCATTTCATTGCGGCCGCAAACCCTTGGGTGATCTCGCCAGCGTTCGGTCCAAGAACATGAAATCCTACCACACGATCCTTTAAGACAGGCAACGACAGAGTCAGGTAGGTTAATGATCTGAACAAAAACCCGTCCCCTGCAAGCTCTTGGTAAGATTTAGAGCTCTCCTTCAGGAAAGGGAAACTCCAGTGTTCAAGCGAGCAGAGAACATTGCCAGGAAAGGGAGCCGCGGCCGGAATCTGTGAAATGAGCCGGTGAATGCACGGCCAGAGTCAACGCGCACTCAAATTGACCAGAACAAGCCATTTCCCCCCTGTGAGAAGGAGTTCATTAGGGCGATGGAAATTGCTGAATTATCCAGGGACGGTGTGCAACAACAACATGGCAACTCTAAATTAAAGTCTGATGCCAGAATAATCCCCAGATGTCAGGGCGACTGAAACGCGAGGCCGCCAGCCCGGGAAGCAGGATGCCGTCTCCGATGCGGAGCAGAGACCAGGGCAGCCGGGGCTGGCTGTCACCAGGCGTCCGTCCTCAGGTCTCCCTGCACATGGCAAACGACCTGTGGTGGCAGAGGCGAGACTCTCAGATTCCGGGGACAGTGTGCTTAGTCAGGGCAAAGAAGGAAAGACAGTAAAGGGCAACAGGGGACAGGGCAGGGCGGCTCTGCCCACGCTGATGGTGCTGTCAAGGCTGGGGTCAGGGAAGCCGACCTCGCGCAGCGCTCAGAGTCCTGGGCGGGTGGAAGTGCGGTTGCCAGGACCACGGGCGGCTGTGGGGTCAAATTCTGGGCTGCGTCAGGCAGCAGCCGGGGAGGGGGAAGATTCCCCTGGGAGCTGAAAATGAAGGTGGGCTGGGCCAGGCAGTGTGCAATGTTTTCTCCGTACAGCAGAGTTAAAATCTTGTTTTCATTTCACAAATACAGGGTTGATACCCAGGAAGGGCTGCTTGCAGCTAGGGTGCAGCTTAGGGCGGGGCGCTTGTCTCACATGTGTGAGGCCCCAGGTGCGAGGCCCGGCACCAGGAAGAAGAGGCGGGGGAAGGGCTGGAGCACGGAGGGAGAAAAGGATGGACATCTAGACAGAGGAAGGAAAGGCTCACTCTGCCTGTCTCTGGTGGCTGGTGGCAAGTGTGAGGTCACAACCTGGGGACCTGGCAGTGCTGAGGGTGAGCAGAGGGGACAGAGCAGATGGGACAGGCCCTGAGCACTGCCTAGGGCTTGCGGCCACAACCAGCACTTCTTTGAAGAGGCTACAGGTCTCATCACAGCAGGGCCCTCCCAGCCACCCGCTCAGGCCAAGAGGGCAGCAGTGTGAATCACAGCATCACCTTTCCTTTCAGAAAGGCTGCCCCACCAGGCACTGTGGTACATGCCAGTAATCCCAGCACTCAGGAGGCTGAGGCAGGAGGATCGCTGAATTTGAGGTCAGCCTGACTACACAGTGAGACTCTGTCTCAAGAAAAAAAAAAGAAAGAAAGAAACCAAGCAAACAAGAGAGTAAGGAAGGAAGAAAGGCTTCCCACCACTCCTACCTCGGGCTCCCATGACTTCTCCCCAAAGGACCTGAATGCAGTCCTCACCAGGGAGAGCACTGCCAGCCTGTCCCACAGGGTAGCACGCCAGGGCCGCTGTGACCATCCTCCCCATCACTGCCGTGGGGACAAGTGCAGCGTGGGCTCTAAGTCCCAGAGCCCAAGTGGTGAGGGTTGATCAGATGTGTCAACTTGAGTAAGAGAAGCTTAACTAAATTGGCTCAGCAATTGCACACCCTAGGGTATAGAAGACCCGCCCTAGGGCAGCTTCTTGCCTGGATGGTATAAAGGGGCAATGAAAGATGGATCTGCTTGTTTCTTCGGAGGAGCTCCAGTCTTCGCCTTTACTTGTTGCCTGCCTTCCAGGGCAGACCTTTTGGCTTCAGACGCAGACTCTTGAGCCTGCCGTTTCAGACCCACTGGCCCTCTAACACAACTTGCACAGGACACTGCAGTGAGCTCCAGACCCTGGACTGAAACCTTCAGTCTCCAGCGTGCAGACACCCTCTGCATGCTTCCTCATCCAGTTCTGTGGGTGGCCATTGTAAGCCAGTCTTGTAATTTCATACACATTTGTATATCTTGTGTTATATCTGTTTCTCTAGCAAATCACTGACTAACACACGTGCCAACAGGCTGGTGGCCTGGGATCCCCACTGTCTGTCATCTCAAGAATAGGACAACATGGAGACACGGTCTCACTTCATCCTCACAAGGGCGGCTGTACGTGCTACTTGTACTGATGATTTCATGCCTGATCTGTCCAGGGAGAATGAACAGGGCCACACACATGCCTGCTCCACTGCTGAGGCCCACCCTGCCCCAGCCAGACTGCAAATCCTTAGAGAAAGAACCGGATCTTCCCACCGTGGTCTACAGCCGAGATCATCACAAAGCAAGTCCTCAGTAAGTTGTACTCTCACCTGCCTTGGGAGCTCATTGGCTCTCCCACACCTCAGGAACAGCTGTCACCCCTTCTGAGGTTCTAATGTGAAGCCTGTCAGCTCTCTGCCCATCCTGGGATCCACTTCCCCAGGAAGGTGAACGTCTTCCCAGGACTCCCCTTCAGTTGCTTCCACAACACACACACACACACACACACACACACACACACACACACACACGGTACTATGCTGGGTAACAATCCCAAGCACTATGCTCATCCCATCCTAACCATCCATCCTGAAATACCCTGCAGTGCAGATGACATCCGGGACATATCTGTCAGCCTGATGACAGTCCACCCAACAACCTCTGTGCACGCATGTATCCCCTGAGAACACTGACGAGGTGACAGAACTCCAAACTCTACCCACAAGGGCTACCATTTTTTAACCTGTAATGTAAATACATACATAGGACTGCAGCCTTTCAGCTGCAGTCGTGTTACATACATTGTCAAGCTTGTTGCAGATGATCTTCGCATAGCAAGTGTTGTTGTCTCTGCCGGCCACCGTCCACTCCAGCGGCCAGAACAAGGTATGGAACACCTGTCGATGAGAAGAGGGAGAGAAAGGCCGAGGTGAACATCCATGAAGACCACTTCTTGCCACACTGTTTAATTCTGCAAGGACAGGGCTCTTCACACGGCCTGCAGAGAGATTCAAAGATCAATGGGGCTGACCTGAGGTCTGGGGTAGGAGCATCCGAGCTGGAGCCCCGTGAACGTTATGCACACAAGTGTCCTGAGTCTTTACAACTCAGCTGTCACAGGGAAAACAACCCTAACAACTCAGTTCAATTTCTGAACATGTACAGAGTACGGCCCATCTAAGGCAGCACACTAGACCCGGGATGGGCTGAGGAGGTGGAGACTGAGCCACCGCCTGCAGCGCACAGGGCACTCCAAGTCGAGAAGGGCAGCTGTGACAACCGTGCTCGCCACTCGGAGGTGGAGCACGTGACCCGGAAGTGGGGACTGTGCACTGCACACTTCTGTCCTGAGTCCCAGCCAGAGCCCTGGAGGACGCCTACCCCAGGCAGCCCTCCACCGCTCAGGACGGTAATGCCCCCCAGGGCATCCCCTCAGCCACTCCACACAGAAGGCGGGGAACAATGCTCAGTGCCAGAGAAGTGTATTCTGAGCCGTAATCCACGAGTGGAGTGAAACTGTTTAGGAGCCCAGCAGGACACAGTCATTTTGAGGAAGTGTCCGCGGCTGGGGCATGTGCAGCTAGGATGATGCTATAACTGAAAAGCGCTGTCACGCTTCCTAGTAACAAAGATCATTGTTTTTAACAGAAGAGAAACTCACCCATTTTAATGCCCATGTTTCAGTTTCTGACTGTTAGGAAGAGAAAACAAAGGTTTCTTTCCCACAAGATCCAGTTTCCTAAGATCTCCCTCTCGGGTAAAGGGGGAGCTTCCGGCATGGTTTAGGAAGCAGCGAGCCTCTACTTTGACCCCGCCGCAGAGTAAGGAAGCTCCAGCTTCCTCTGTCTCCCCTTCTGTGTCCCCTACCTCCCCTGGGTTTTGGTAAATGTGTGTTCTAACTTGGAGGCTTTTACTGGAAGCCTTTGGCCTAGTGCTTCAAAGCGGGTGTGCGGTATGGATCCAGCTGTTCCGTCCTCTCGGGCTCCAGCTTACTCCACCGGCCCCGAGTGACCGAGCTGTCTTTTCCCACTGACTAGCAGAGCTCCTACACCACACCGTCACCCTTACGAGCATCCATCCGCTCTGGATGTCGTGTTGCCCGCTGTATGCCTGCAATGCACAACTGTGATGACTGGCTATGTCGTAGATCTTCCTATCCATTGGTCTCCTCCCCTCTTCATTCAGTCTTCCAATTGATTATTGCTTATATTTTTTTTACAGTTTTAATTTTTGTCAAGTTACGTACCATCATTTAACATTATTTTCAAAGCTGTTAAGCAAGACAATGATCTCTGCCCCTGAGGACTTCAACCGACCCAGAGGCCCCTGTGTTTAATCCTTGTATTTTTTTTGTGTGTTTATCTTCATGTAAAAAAAACATGCTTAAACCGGTTCCACCTGACTTCCGGTTTGAAGCTTTGCTTATGAACTTGCCTCCGTGGAGGAGGAGGCCCCTCCGCCTCTCAACACCCTACATTCTCAGCTGTACAATTCCCAGGGCTTCCCGTACTCCAGAAAGATGCGCAGAGACAGTGGAAAGCCACACCCACAAGCGTGAAAAACAAAGCATTTCTTTAGGGCAGTTCTGTGGGCACTGAACTCCTTCCATCTTTGTTTTTCTGGATGTCTTCATTTCCCCTCCTTTTTTAAGGAATAGTTTGGCTGAGTACAAAATTTTTAGGTGGCAGTTTCTTCTCTCCAGAGTTAATTTATTTTATTATTACTATTATTATTGTTTTGTCTTTTTGAGGCAGGGTCTTGCTATGCAGTTCAGACTGGCCTTGAGTTCACTCTGTAGCCCAGGCTGGTCTGGAACTCACACTGATCCTCCTGCCTCAGCCTCCCAAGTGCTGGGATTACAGGCGTGTGCCACCACGCCCAGCTCTCCAGAGTTTAAATATGTCATCCCCTTGCCATCTGGCCTTCGTGATTTACGGTTTATGGTGAAAAACCAGCTGTTCGGTTACTGCTCTCAAAACTGTCTGGAGTCCGACAGGTGGCCTGGATGGACTCAGCGTTCATCTACCCTGGTGTTCCCTGGGCTGTCTGGTGTGTGGGTCCGTGTTTTTATTAACTGTGGGAGTTCTTGCCGTTATTCACTTAATCTTTTCCTGCCTCTCTCTCCTCTCTTCAGCTTCAGGGACCTGGCCATGTGCGCACCAGGGCTTCACATTTCCTGTAGATCTCTCAGGCTCTTTCCATTTTTCTTTACTCTTTTTCACTCTGTTCCTCAAACTCGGTCATTTCCATTGTCTTAGCATCAAGTTCGCCGATTCTTTTCAGCCTCTTCCAATCCGGTTCTAAGCCGTTTGTTCTGATTTGCACCTAGATGTCCCCTCAAAGCCTCATGTGGTCACTGGTGGAGCTTTTGGGGGTGGCTGGATTTAGGGTGTGTGCTGCTGGGATCAAGGGTGTGAGGTTGGAATTGATTCATGGTGTGATGCTAGGATTAAGGCTGCCCTGCACCAGGTGTGAGTGCTCCACACCCTAAATGTGGGTAGCCTGGATCAGACATAAGGGACTGAAAAAAGATCACTGCTTGTGGCTTGCTGCTTCTTTGCTACTTCACTGCCTTCTGCCCCCCATGAGCTGTTTCTCCTCTGCCATGCCCCTCTGCCTTGCCTCCCTGCTGTGGAGCCAGCCAACCACGAATGGAAACCTCTACAAACTGTGAGCTACATTAAACTTTTCCTTCTTGAAATTTGGGAGTTGGGTATTTTACCTCAGCAACAAAAAAAGTAACTAAGACATCCCTCTTGTGAGTTTTTCAATTCAGTTACAGTTTTCTGGGCCAGAGTTTGTTTGGTTGGTTTTTGTCACTTCTTTCTCTTTGCTGATACACTTGGTTTGTTCATTTGTTGTTATCTTGATTCCTTTAATTCTTTGTCCGTAGTCTCCTACAGCTCACTGAACATATTTAAGACAGTTGATATAATGTCTTTGACTAAAAATTCCAGTGCTCTAGGAGGAGACCATCTGAATCCCTTATATAGAGTTCATGGGTCCTGGCTTTATAATTTCTGATAAATTTATGTTCCTATGAATGGGGCTTACTTTCCTGGTCTTTACATTGTTATGATGTGAATTATATCTACATTATCTCAAGTCATGTTGAATTCCCAGTCTTCAGTACCTCAGGGGAAACAGGGTCACTGTTGATGTTATTAGTTAAGATGAAGTCGTACTGAAGTAGAGGGGATCCTCTAATCCAGTGTAACCAGTGTTCTTATAAAAGCACACACACAGCGATGCTATTCGGACAAACAGAATGACAGGGACACCAGCAGCCAGCAGGAGCCTGCAGAGAGGGAAGTCCACATCTCTGCTGAACTCACAAGGAACGACCCCGTTCACCTCAATCTCAGACTCCTGGGCCCCGAAGGTGAGATGATAAGTCTTGTTTAAGTGACTCAGTCTGTGGTTTGGGCAGCCTGAGCAAAGTAATGCACTGATTCTGCTGCTTTTGGTTGAGAGCTGAACAAGGCGATAGGATGCGGTGGCTCTGGAAGTCACATGTGCCCTCCTAAGGGACTGCTCAGCTCGCTTGTGGAGGACTAGTGTTGTCTGTGAGTTTTTCACTCTTGTGCAAAGTGTGCATTCATTGTTGGGCGTGGTTGCTGAGGCTCCTGCTCTGTTTTCTCTGTGGTCAGCCAGCACCCTCACAAAGATTTCCCAGGGGTCTGACTCCCGCGGGGCGGCGGTGGCCAGGGTACTGTCACTTTAGCTTCAGAGGGCTCAAAGAGTGGTGGTCTCTGTGCTGGACACTCAGGAATCACAAGCAGAGGTCCGCAGTCGAAGGGCACAACCTCCGTGTGGGAGGACAGGCTCCTTACTGCCACCCTGGCAACACCAAGCCGAACCATGAGCACGAGTGCTGCCGGACGGTGGCACCCGGCACCTCTAGAAACGTGGAAATTCCCGGAAACACACAAGCCTCTCTGTCAGGCCCTCCCTGCAGGCTGCAAGGGTTCAGCTCAACTCCACGGCTCCAAGACAGTGACTCAGGACACTGCAGCAGCACATGTCACAGCGACAGTTGGGAAGCCTGATGTAGCAAAGGCAGAGACAGGACCCGTGAGTCTTGGCTACGGGACTCGAGTGGGGCGGCCCTCTCTTGTCACTTTGTCTAAGTACAGTAACTCACCTCATCTCTTTTCCCTGATTTCACATGTAAGATTTAATAAAGTGTAATCTGAACATCTCAGAAAACAAAAATATCAAGCATTAGTAACTGTCAAACTCTTTTTATTTCTCTTTCTCCTATGTTGGGAGGGTGAGCAGAAAAAAAGGCCAAAATATCCCCCAAAATATGACATAAGAAGCTACTGTTTATGTTACTATGCTGGCAGGGTCTGGGTAGTGGACATCTTTTTGGCAACCTGAATAGCCTGCAGCAGAAGGCCACCTTGGGGCTGCCACCTTGGCCACTCTAGGCCCTGATGTGACAGGGTGCCGGCTGCACCAGCACAGTGGAGGGACGCCCGGCCCATGCGTCCAGCCAGGGCTGAGTAACACTGAGCCCAGGTGAGCCCAGAGCTCCTGCACAAACGTGGGAGCAGAGGCAAGGCCATCTTTGGGCTGCTGTGTGCTCTGAGGAGCAGAGCACATCGACCGCAGAGACAAAAGAATGAACTGCCGTGCGCACAGACAGACGCACGGACCCCAGAGGTCAAAGAGAGCATGAGCTCACCTTTCAATCCCTAGTTCTGCTTCCTCCTCGCTGGGATCTGTTTCTACCCAATATTCCTCAGAAACCTTAAACTGACGTTCTGCTTCCTTGGGCCCCAAGCTTGCTCAGGTGGACACCAGATCCTTGTGACTCAAAGTCCTAACTTACAGACTTTGACCTCACTCTGCCCCGACTGCAGTCTTATTATTAGTTTGCTATAGAGACGGTCTAAATTAATTTCTAATTCTCCTAAAATAAGAATATGATTTCTTAAATAAAACAGTCTAGTAATTTGCAAGATGATGACATAAGAAGAGACTGTAAAGAGCAATAGCTGGTTAGCAGCATAATTCTTAAAAAGACAACAGTAAAACACCATCTTACTTCCAGATTCTCTTTTTTATAGACTTCAATAGCTTTCTCTTCAGATAATCCGCAGCAACCATATTCCAGAGGGGTAAACACCGTGGTTGGAACATTAATATAATCACACTGAAAGATAAGAAAATACAATTTTTCTTATTTTGTGACACCTTTTTCAGCAAAAATCCCTAATACAAATATTTATTTTAAAAAGCAAAAGCAAATCAGTACAGTTCACTTACAGTATCACCAATTTTTTTTTCTTTTTTAAATCAGGGTCTCACTTTGTAGCTCTAACTGACCTTGAACTCACAGCGATCCCCCTGCCTCAGGCTCCCAAGTCCTGGGATTACAGGTATGCGCCACCACACCCGGCTCAGCATCACTAATCTCTGGACATTTTCGGTTAAACTAACAGAGACCAATGCCCCTTACTCAAGGCTAGGGCCAGGTGCTGGCCAGCTACCCAAGACCAGACTTCAAAGGCTGAAATCCTGGAGGTAGGGGCGAGGTGCAATTGCTGCACTGCCCTGAAGAATCTCCCCAGAACATTTCTTTCCATCCTGCTGGTCTGGACTCCGCCCTTCTGGAGTACTTCCAGTTGACTTTGAGTTCCGCCATGTCACTGGGAGCTGAGCCCACCCTGGCCACTCACACTCCTGTGCCACTGAGAACAGGGAGGCCACCAGGCACGTGGCTCGGTGGTGAGGCTGAGTTCTGTTCCTTGCCCACGAGGGGACATGGCTCGTGGGTGTGAGGTGCAGAGATACCACAAGCCCAGTGCATGTTAAGACACCAGCCCGCATCGGATAGCATCAGGGCAGAACGGACACTGCACAAAAGACTGGCTCTGCAGTTCACGAGGCCCTGCCTGTAGGAGAGTGAGTGGGACCGCAGGTGGCCTGGAGGAGGGGCCAACCTGGGAGACGGGGGCGTCCGGATTCTGGAGCAGGGCTGGACCACTCTGGTGGTGACACCATGAGGGGTGAAGGGCCTGCCTGCCACAGCCCTTCAAAGGACAACAGTGCTCCTGGAACTGTGTGCCCACCCCACTCCTGCTGACAGGGAATGGATCTGCCCAACGCTACAGACTCGCTGGGCCTGGTGAGCTACGCGAGTCTGCCTGTGACTCCTGTGACGCTCAGGACGAACTCCCGCAAGCTGCCAGGTCTGTTACCCCAAAGAGAAACTAAACACTACCAGGTAGTCCTAAATCAAGGCGGGGATTTGTGCAGCACACAGAGCAGCTTCCCCATCAGTCTGGCTCCACTAACTCATGCACCCTCATCCCACGCTGCCCTGGCCCACCTGTCCAACATGGCTATAGTGGTTTGAGTAAAAAATGTTAGCCCAAGGCCTGCGCATGGAAGCCAGTGGCACTTCCGGGGTGTGGACCTTTTAGCAGCGGGGTCTGTAGAAAGTTAGGTCACCAGGGCCAAGGCCTTGAAGGGGACCCTGGGACTAGGGCCCTTTGTCTCTTGTCACTCCCTGGACCTCCAGGAGGTGAGCGGCTTTGCTCCCCCACCCCGCATGGCCACCGCACCATGCTGCCCCTCTCCACGGGCCCATGGAGCCAGGGACTGAAACCAGAAATCAAAACAAGCTTTTTGGTCTTCTAAGTTGCTGATCTCAAATCTTTTGGCACAGGGAGGCAAGGCTGACAAATGCAGTGGCTGAGAAAGTTGCACCAGCATTTGACTCATCTTGGGCTTGTGTTCCTCGCCCACCCACTGCCTGACTGGCTGCAAAGCCCACGTCCCATGGCTTAGAGTGGAGGCCTCCTCCTCCCATCCTGTGTCAATGAACAAAAACCAGTGAAAAATTGCGCAACTTTCACCTTTCTCCCAAAACACTTTCTCTGCATCTTAGACTATCTCCTCCACTTCAAAACGCCTGCCGTGGGTGGGCAGCTCCTCCTGTGGGGGCACAACCAGCACTCCTCACGCTCCCACAAATGCCGGCGGGGCCCTCTCAGGTGCTCCCCATCTGTCAGCTCCCTGGTGTCCTAGCACCCCTGAAGCAGCAGCGCCTTGGGGGTCCCTTCTGAGACGGTGTTCACTCCTCAGCACAAGCCGGCACTCCGCACCTCCATGCTGTGACCCAAGTCACCTGCCTACCAGGGAGTCCTCTGCTTTCTCACCTCTGAGGAACTCAGCCACACAGCCCATCTCGAGCACTGGTCCAGGAACATGCGAAGTGTTAAAGCATCCAGGTCATAGTGCCGGCTCGGTGATGATGACACCCAAGCCTCGAAAGGCCACTGGCTGCCAAGCGCACACACCAAGCAGGTGTCAGGGCCGGGCCTGCAAGCTGACCGTGCTGAGCACACCTTCCCAGTCACACGCAACCATCCACTTTTCCGTCCTTTCAGTTAGGAGCCAATGGCCCTTTCCCTGGCCCTACAGCACCCGGCTGACAGCACTCTCCAGCACAGAATCACGTTCCGTCTTCTCATCCTCTGTGCCGTCAGACTCGGGGCTCCCACCCACCTGGGAGGCCCAGGGGCTGCAGCCACGGGATTTTTCAATCACCCAATACAACTTCTTGGCCACAGTAGAAGCCCAAAAATATTTGCTTGCAACAATGAATAAATAGCAAGTCAACTGCAAATTACACCTCTGAGGAATCCTTTACTTGAAAAACAAGAACATAGTGTAATTTGTACTGATTTTTTTTATATCATAATTTTGATCAAGATATTATCATCTCAGGGCTCAGAGTGTAGCTCATTGATACAGTGCCTGCTTAGCAGAGATGAGGCCTGGGGTTTAATCCTCAACACACACACGCACAAGCACACACACATGCACACACACATATGCGTGCATGGGTAAAAAGGCATGGCAACAATATCAAGAGACTTACCTTCTCTACAGAGGCCCCAAAGAGTCGGCGAGCTAGCAGCTTGCCTGCCTGTATGGCGACAGGAGTGAGCTCTGGCTTCCCCTCCAAAATGTCCCCAATAGCATAGATGTGGGGGACATTGGTCTGCTCCGCATCATTGACTGGTATTTTGCCACTCCTAGTAGGGTGGAAAAGGAAAAAGATAAAATATGACCGACTCATACTGCTGCTGAACACTATTCCAAAAGACAAAAGGCCTTTGTCTAAAGAACTCCTGTACCGCGGGTTATCACTGATCCATAAAATCATTGCTTAAGACATCTAGGCTTTCTGCAGCTCCAAGGGAAAGCCTCTCTCTGGCAGAGCCATGCACACTTCTTGGGTGCCCAGGATTAACCTGATTTCCCCCACAATCACCTTGCAGCTTTGGAATTTTCTCCTTGCCTGACCTGAGACACAAATATTCATACATGGTAAGTGGATACCCTTCCACAACTACTTTTTTTTAAAAATCTGTGGAAAGTATGATTCTTTAAGGCACACAGTAAGAGTTACTGATTGACCGACTGATTGACTGCAGAGTTGGCACAGAATTTATTGTAAGATTGACTGAGGGCACTAAAATGTTGTATCTTCATAATGAAGTGAGAACTTCTAAGAGCTGACTTGTGGAAAAACCCCGCTTGGTGGGCCACACATACCAACCTCTCATTGACGCTGACACCAATCTTCTCCAAGCCTAATTTCTTTGTACAGGAGTCTCGACCAATTGCTAACAAAACCTGTTTTATCGAGAGAGAAAAATGCAAATTACTCACCTCAGGAGCAAAACAGGGGGCATCGCCACAGATCTTTCAGACGTTGAAAGGATGACAATTAAATTCTACAGGCAAACTATGCCAGTAAGTTTGACAGTGTAGGTGAAAGAGTCTTTACCAATCTATTGGTACAGCTTACAAGTCTATTCGGACACAAAGGTCTGAATAAGTCTATGTTAGGTGTTGATCTGCCCCTCAAAATCTATTATGTTGAAGCTCTAACCCACAGTGTCTCAGGCTGTGACAGGATTTGGGGACAGGGGCTATGAAGTATAAGGCAGAATTACGGTCGGATGAGGTCACCATGGTTTGGAAAGTGTCCCTTGAAAGGTCTTCTGCGGCAGGCCCCGTCCCAGCAGTGGTGCTATGGAAGGTGGCGGAGGCTCTGAGCAGTGGGGCCCACGGGCTGCCTCCAGGGACACTGTAGGGCTCTGGTCTTCCCCTCCTGTCTTTCATTTTCCAGCTGCCATGAGTTGAGCAGCATCTTCTGCCATGACTGCTGCCTTACCACAGACCCAAGAGCAACTGGGCCAAGGGACTATGTATGAACCCTCCAAGACTGTGAGCCAAGACAGCCTGCTCCCTTCTGAAGACCATTCCCTCGCTTTTCCATTATAGAGATGGAAAACCGATGAGCACGGTTCTCACCCGGTGTGAGTAACGTCCTCCTGAGGAGAGACGAGGCCACAGCCGACACTCAGGCAGAGCCACCGTGAAGGGACACATGAAGGCAGCTGTCTGTAAGCCAAGGACAGTATCAGTCTGTGGCCACGTGGCTCATTGCTTTGTCCGGTCGGGCCACGGTACCTCAGGGGGGCACAGTGAGGGAGGCCTGTTTACCTCACAGCAGCCGGGAAGCAAAAAGAGAGAAGTGGGAATGGTCCCGGGTCCCAAAATCCCTTTCAGGGGAACACCTACCTTCCACCCATTAGGCCTCACAGACTAGATGAGTTCTGCCACCTCCCCAGCTGGGGACCAACCTGTTCATACACAGGCTTTGGGGGGACATTTAATGTCGAGGACCACCTAGACAACTCTCCTTAAAGGAAGAGCAGGTATCTCCATTTTGGCTAAACCTGGCCCTACTTCCGCGATTGCTGTGTGCACAGCTGGTTACGTTTTGTCCTTATCCCCTCAACTGACTTTCAGCAATGCAAAAGGGTCTAGCAAGGTGCTGATGTGTAGTCTTTGAAGCAAGGGTGTTGCTCTGCCCCGTAGCTCCCAAGAAGCATGTGTGACCTGGGTGGGCGGGAGAGCCATGCTCCACTCCACGCTGTCCACTGGGAACGAGCCTCGAGACAGAGGCTTTGACTTCTCAGGGCATAAAAAATTACACATCAGAGCTGAAGCACTGACCCCAAAACATTAGGTATTACCTCGAACTGTGTCATGCAAATGAATCTTTCTGCATATCCTTCCTGCATATGGCAGGGGGGATCTCAGGCCTCCTACCTAGTCCAGCTCATGGCACGCACCTGCTTCCCGCCATTCTCACAGTCACTCATCCTCGAGCCTCTCCCTTTTTCATGAAGTAATAAAACCTGGATTCGGTTCTGGGTTGAGTTAGCCATCACCCTAGCTGGACTTAGGACCCCTTGGCTCCCCACAACTACAAATACTTCTTAGTGTCTTTATTCTTGCCATATGTTGCACTGAAAGTGGCAGATTGGAATTAACTCATTTTGATTCCAATAACTTTTCCATGGGATTACAAATATAAACTTCCTAGACCTCGACAAGGACCAGGAAGGTCTCTCAATAATTTAACACCTAAACCTTAGCATAGCCCTAGCAACCTACACAGCCTTTATCCATTAATGAAACTGATTTCGTAATTTATAAACTCCCATTATGAACTCCAGGCCCAGACGGCTTCTCTGAAGTGAAAGAAGCTCCCGATGCTCAGGACCGTGTAGATGAATCCTAAAAGCATCAACCTGAACAGAAGAAGCCAGGCACAGACTGTCCAATTCTGTGTTTGCAAGCACGAGGACAGGCAAAACCAGTCTGTGGTGGCAGAATCAGAACGGGGTGCTCCGGGCCGGAGACTGGGAGGGGGCAAACGAGAGCCCTGCGCTGCTGCCCCTAAGGGAGTGTGGCCTGGCGAAGGTGTGTTTGTCAGGACCCCCTGAGCCCTACGTGTGAGATTGATGCTCTCAGTACTTAGCAATTATTCCTCCTTGCAAAAATAAATAATTTGAGAAGTTAGTTATTACGAACTTTATAGTGATATATTTGAAAACAGGTGAAATGGACTAAATCCTAGAAAAATATATTCATCAAAAATAACACAAGAAAAAAATAGAAAACCTGAAAGCTCCTTTGATCATGAGAAGCTGAATCATTGCTCAAATACATCTCCACAGAAAATTCTAGGCCTATATGGTTATGTCAGTCAATTCTAACAATCCAAAAAACGAACTATAATATCGCATAGACATGCAGAGAATAGGACAGAAGAAACATAATCCCCACTTTTATGAGCGAGAACCACCTTGCTACTTATTCCTGAAGAGTTGAGTGTGTGGAAGGGTAACCAAGTTGGGTTTATGTCAGGGATACAAAGTTGACCAAACATTAGAAAGTCAGCAAGATTTAATACATTGGTATAGTAAATAAAAAATGGTCATCAATAGCAGTAAAAGAAACACTGTTATAATTGCATATCCATTCATAATTTTAAAAGAAATGAAACAAAATAAACACAAAATCACTTAGCCAACAAATATTAGAAGAGAATTTCCCTAACTGGCCATCCACCAAAACCCTCGAGAAAGCATTACTCTTTCATAATGAAAACACTGTAAACGTCCTCTCTGACACTGAGAACAAGGCAGGATTGCTTATTATTGCCATTGTTTCTCAACACTGCACAGGAGGTCCTGGTTTAGGCAAGGAAAAGGAGAATTACAGCAGAAAGGAGGAACAGGGCTGTTAGTATCTGCAGATAATATGAATGTGCAGAAGGAATCCAAAATAATCTATAGATAAATGATTACATAAGAGGTTAGCAAACTACTAAATACTAAAGCAAAGCACAGAAATCAGCTTTTCTACACACCAGCAACAGTTAAAGACAGTATTTTTTTTTTAAAAAAAACCATTTATAACTATCTGTAAATACAAGAGCAACCGGGAGTAAGTTTAATGAAAGATGTCTCTTCATCTCTACCGAGCAGTAACTATTAACTTTGTTGGATGCGTGAGTAAAGAAGACCTATGAGCAGATACAGAACGGAGGACTGGATACTGGGAAGTCTGCAATTTCCAACCAATCTAGCCATCGTTGTAATCCTAATCAAAATCTCACAGGGTTTTTTTTTTTTTTTTTTGTAACATATTTGTGATCCTCTATATTACATTTATTCTTTTTTAAGTAAAAAATTATGTGGATAAAGAGCACATAAAAATAAATGCATAGTTTCTGTCAAAACGGTAATTACAAAAGAATTGCTGGTATCTAAATTATTCCACAGTCTATTCACAGTGTTTGAAGATGTTTGTATTGCTTTTTTCAAAAGACAACAGCTGTAGCTCGGTGCAGTGGTGCATGCCCAAGGTCCCGGCAGCTCTGGAAGCTGATGTGGAGGAACACAGGTTCAAGGCCAGCCTGGGTGGCAGAATGAGCCCCGTCTCAAGATAAAAAAGGCTTGAGTATAGCTCAGAGGGAAGAGTCCTGCCCTTGTGTGAGCGAGACCCTGCCTTCAATCCCCAACACCAAAAAATAAATGTATTGTTTTTTAAATTATAAAACATATTCAGTACTTACTGCAAAACCTTTCAAATGGATGGATGTATAAAACATCCAATTCTGCAGAAGCTGGCAGCAGTAACACTTGGATGCATGCGCTTCTGGAGTTTATTCTATGTGTAGTTACACAGACAGTACGTGCACACTACCACGGTAGTCCTCAGGGATCACTGAAAACCCAGTGTCAGCACTCAGCCCCTATGTGTGTTTAACACACTCTTATAAAGTATCGAAACCATCCTCCCCCGTTTTTTCTGTAAGTTTAGTCTCTGTCCACTCGGGAGTATGTCCCGCCACTTACTGCTCATAAGGTAAGTACTTACTGTGTTGTAAACATCTTCAATTGTTTCTGCTCCCTCCGTGGATTTAGCTGATACTTTCAGCTTCCCGGGCGAACCTTTTTCCAACTGCTGAATCTAATAAGGATAAAAATAATGCAATTGCTTCATCTGATATGACGAAAAACAAATGGACCAATGACCAAAGGGTGCACACATGTGTGGGTGAATACGTGTGTGTGTGTGTGTGTGTGTGTGTGTGTGTGTGTGAGCACACAGAGGCATTGAGGACTTTGGACTTGGCAGAGAGGAAAAGAAAACTGTCCCACACTAGGATGTGGAGGCAGAAATGAATGAAGATTGGCTGAATGAAAGGAGAAGGAAGGGAGGCTTCCTAGGTGTTGCCTTAACGCCTTGTAGACAGTGCCATCCTTGAGCACTGGGGGAGGACAGAAAGGTTAGCTGGGGAACACACCCTGTAGAAAATACACTTTCGTCTTTGGCGTGTTACATTTGAAATGTTCAGGAGGGACTGAAGCGGCGAGGGCCAGCCAGTAAGCAGTGGTTAGGAACGAGTGTGGAATCCAGGAGAGATGTCTGAGCAGGAGCTGTGGATCTGAGCACAAGTGTCTGCCCCTGCGGCGAGGCCCGGGACATACAGGGCAGAGACTGGATTTCCTGAACTGCAGCTTCCAGAGCGGGGAGAGATGGGAGGCAGTTGAGGGTCTGGAAGCATGAAGTGGAGCAAGAAAGTGGGAGAAGCGTGTAGAGACAATTTGTTTTTGTAAAGGGCAAACGAAAAATGTGGACCTGGTGAGAAGCGAACAGTGGAATTACTTAAGATTGAGATGTTCCGCTGAGAAAAGGGATGAGACCACAGCGGGGGTTGGACTGTCCTTGAAAAAGTGAGGAAAGGTCAGAGGAAAAGAACAAGGACACCTCCAGTGTCAGAGGCAGGAAAAAGGAGGCAGGTTCTGTAGATTGGGGTGGGTAGGGACCTTTAACACTGAGTACAAACTAGTTTACCTAATGCAATGAGGCAAGGAGGGCAAAATTAGCAATTTAAGAGTAAGAAAAAAAAAAAAAAGGAATTCCAAACGCCACTCAGACTTACCGTCACAGGCACAAATTTTCTTAAGAACTTGACGCCGTGCTGTTCCATGTAGGAACCCACTTTCTCTGCCATCTCTTGATCGAAGCCGCGAAGGAGGACAGAGCGCACCATCACTGTGACATCTAAGCCAAAGCCCGCAAGAAACCCTGCGCATTCCAGAGCCACGTAAGATGCACCCACTACTAATGTTTTCCCGGGGCAGTACGGCAGGGAAAAAAGATCGTCGCTGAAAAACAAAAAAGAACACCAGCTTGCGCAGGCAACGAAAGTGAAGTGAGTCGTCTAGGTTCCGTTGTACAGCGCTCTCTTGTTGGCAGAACTGCAGTTTGTTTGGCAAGTGAAGAAACACTAGAAGCAGCCCCCTTGTGAGTTTGTGTTGAGGCTACAGTGGACAGAATGTGCAGCAGGAGGTACGCCTTCTATGCGGTCAACTTAGAGCACAAGGAGTTTGTGTAAGTAGAGGGGAAAAACTGGACTACCTTGAGAAAAGCAGCCGTGAGGTGTGTGGATGTGGTGCATGTGGATGCATGTTCTCCCGAACAGCAGTGCGGGGAAGGACACACCGTGTTACCGTGCGCCTGCTCCGCAAGCCCGCAGGTCACTGTGCGTGACTGTGCGGTGTCTCGGACTATCCCGGTAAAGTTCCCGGAACACCTCGGTACTGAAGGGAGCTATGCCGCTCTGACCACCTGGTCTACCTCCATCCTTGCCGCTTAATCTTAAAGCTAATGGTTTTTACTTCTTCTCCTTGACCTCCATCCATGTTATTCCAGAAACTATCTGGAAACAGAGCATATTTTTGTGCATAAATTTTACCCCTCACATGATTTACTTCATTTCACTCCCTCTGTGTTATTACTTGAACTTTGTCACTTCCTGCGTTGTACTTTTTTTTTTTGGTACCAGGAATCTAACTCAGGACCTTGCGCTTGCCAGGCAGAGCTTTGTCCCCAGCCCCTTGCGTTGTACCTTTATTTGTCATCAGTTCAGATTTTCTGTACAATAAGCAAGGAATAAAATAAAGGGAAACATAAACATAATCCATTGATTAAAGCTGAAACACTCTCTTTACTCTTACCTGGTAATACAGTATTCTTTATCTCCTTGGATTCCTAAGTACCGTGGCCTTTCACCTGTTGCTATGACAAATTTTGCAGCAGTGTAAAAAGTTTCCTGTCCTTTTCTAGTGGTGGCCTTGAAAAAAAGAACAGAAAACTTCCCTTATTCAGCGAACGCACAAGCATCAGACACCCTGGAAAATAGTTACCACCCTTTCAGGGCTTCTCATTTAATACCAATAATGTGTGCAAAACTTATCGAGCAATAAGATAAACACACCACAGCTGGGAGTGGTGATTACACCTGCAATCCTAGCACTTGGGAAGCTGAGGCAGGAAGATCACTGAGAGTTTGAGGCCAGCCTGGGCTATAAAGTGAGTTCAAGGCCAGCCTAAACTACACAGTGAAACCCTGTCTCAAAAAGATAAAAAAAAAATATATAAAAACATGCCCACAGAAAATAGAGTCCTTTACCAAATGGTAGCCAATGCACCACAGTAGGGCAGGGGCAGCAGGCTAGAGAGCCAGTCAAAGATGGCTTCGCAGAAGGCATGGAGTTGAGGGAAGGAAGGTGATGGGGAAGAACGGAGCCCCGGACAAGACAGCATTGCACACATGCGCCCGCAAGGAGCCGGGTCATGGGGAGCAGGAGGCCAGAAGTGACTAGAGAGCAGCACTGTGCCGTCAAGGTGAGGAAACAGCCTAGGCCGGAGGTGAGGCCTCCCCACGCCAAGTTAGAAATTCAGACTGTGGAGCTGTGGGGAAGCGACAGCGACTGCTGATGCTTTGTAACTGGATGAATAATTCAAAATACATTTTCACGTAAATCACTCAAATACCAATGAAGGTGTCCAAAGAAGTAGATCGGTGGGGTAGAGGGCGGGCAGCCTGGAGAAGGGGCTGCTCAGGAGGCCCCGGAGCAGAGAAGTCAGCACAGGCTGGGGCAGGGAGAACCAGGGTCCAGCCTGAGCAACTGGACAGACGCGGGCATCACAGATGAGGCAGGGCGGGTGGGGTGTGATTGGCGGGTGGGGTGTGATTGTGCCAGGCGTGTTATAGTCTGAGGGAGAAGACTAGCTCGCATTTCCACAGTGACTCAGGGAGTGATGTTACTCAAAGTGGCCCATGTGCGGCTTTAAAGGGCAGCCTCTATGGACTCCTCACCTCGTCCTCAGCTGAGGAAACGCTGACCACAGAATCACCTAAGACCTTGTCCAGATCATCTCACATGGTATCACTGAAGTAGGAAATAAAGTTTCTGCAGTTCAGGCTAGCCTTGAGCTGACTTTGTAGCCCAGGCTGGCCTCGAACTCCCAACGATCCTCCTGCCTCAGCCTCTTGAGGGCTGGGATTACAGGTGTGCACCACCATGCCCGACTTATAACACCAATTTTAAAAATGTTATCATTATCAAATGATCTCATTTTCCTTAGGTATTGATCTCATAATGTATAAACATTATAAATATAAATATAAATGCACTGATTCTGGCATTGCTTTTACCAAAGAGTAACAATTTGTATTGAAGTTTTAGTAAAATCTCACTTTTTGAATTTTGAATAAAACTTTGAATCATTTTAGTCTTTTGAACACTGAACCATTTAGTTTAAACATTTTTCTCTTTTAAAATGGAAGTAAGATCAAAGGCAGACAACTTTAAGAATTCTTTAAAATGCAATGTCTTCAATTTAGCCGTCATGTATAATCAACAAACTGAGGGCAAACACACGTCTGTATAGTCATACGCACTGGGTGCACACATGCATACACACGCCAGCTATTGCCAATATGGAATTGTAGTTCCATGCAAATAAAAACCGTAGTCAGGAGGGGTAATGACCAAGACATGAAACACAGACAGTACCTTTATTTTATGC
Source organism: Chinchilla lanigera (assembly GCF_000276665.1). Taxonomy (NCBI): domain Eukaryota; kingdom Metazoa; phylum Chordata; class Mammalia; order Rodentia; family Chinchillidae; genus Chinchilla; species Chinchilla lanigera. Next base: position 16,859,423 of record NW_004955429.1, on the reverse strand, counting down.
TGCCCCATGAATTCTCCGTAGGAATTGACATAGGCCACCCCTTTCTCTCGCAAGGACACCCTGTAGCCCCAGTTCAGAGAGCCGATGTGGTTCTGAATCGCTTCTGTCATGGACTCCCAGTTGTGCTTCACTGAACAGAAATAACCGGGGTGAAGGCGTGGAGTGAGCGCTACTTGTGGTGACAAGTTACACACAGCCACAGAACCACACACAAGCCCCCCTACCTGCTGCTTTGAAAACCAAAGCATGCTCGGGCTGGGAGGCGCATGTCTATAACCCCAGAACTCTGGAAGGCTGTGGGAGGAGAACTGCAAGTTTGAGCCCAGCCTGGGCAACCTACTGACTGAGTGAGACCCTGTCTCAAAACAGAAATGTTTTTTATTTTTTTGGTACCAGGAATCGAACTCAGGACCTCATGCTTCCCAGGCAGGAACTGTGCCACTGAGCTAAATCCCCAGCCCCAGAAATGTTTTTAGAAAGGGCTAAGGATGCAGCTCGAGTGGGAAGGCCCTCAGTTCAAGCCTGAGGACCAAAAAAGAAAAAAATTACTTCCATCTTACTTTTCAGCTGGTGATGCCGCTGGGTAAGAAATGTCTTAATTTGTCTTTTATTTTTTTTTAAATTTTTTTATTTTTTTAATTTGTCTTTTAAAAGCAATGAACTTTCTGGGCGTGGTGGCGCACATCTGTAATCCCAGCACTCGGGAGGCTGAGGCAGGAGGATCGTTGCAAGTTCGAGACCAACTTGGGCTACAAAGTGAGCTCAAGGCCAGCCTGAACTGTACAGCAAGACCCTGTCTCAAAAAGACAACAACAACAAAAGCAATGAACTTAGCCCAACTCATGAATTCTATTTCTTGTTTAATCTCTTGTGTCCTCTAGGCACACTGGCTATAACTGGGGACAGTTTTTCAGACAGGTGCACCTGTCTCCCTGTGTATCCCCTGTGGACTCTGCTTTGGTGCAAGGCTGGCCACCTGAGTCGCTCTTAACACCAAGACCCCGCGCTCTTCCTAAACACGGGCTTTGGTTTTTCCCCATCACATCACCAGCACGCTTGCGTGGGAGATGTGGGAGATGCTCACCTGTCCCTCTGAGAACCCAGCCCCTGGGACCCCTCAGCCACCCACGCTCCTCTAGGACACCGCTGTAGAGGAGAGGTGACAGCGTGCTAGAGTTCTGGGACCTCCAGGGACAGTTTTCGGTTTTCAGACTACGTATCACTTCAGCCTAAAAAAGTAAAAAGGTAAACTTTTCATTTTTCTAAGTTCCGCAGCAGTTTAAATGACATCGGAAGAGTCTATTCCTTGAAGACTTGAGAAAATGGATTTGTAAAGCTCTGGTTGTCTTTTGGGACCCGAGGTGCTCAGATTCATTTCCTTTGATAATTTAAGTCACTCAAATCGTTCCTATTTTCCTAGAAGATATTTCTGTTCCTTGAGACACTTAAAATGATCAGCACTACCTTGTACAGCCACATTCAATGCTTTCACGTCTTCCCTGTCTGTAGTGCTATTTCTTTTCCCCCACCAATGTTGTTACACATGTGTCTGAGTTCTTGCTCCTGGACTCCTTGATTGGATCTGCAAGATCTGCCCATTTTATTTTATTTTCCAACACCACACTTTTTTTTTCAGACAGTGCCTTATTATGTAGCTCTGGCTGGTCTTGAACTCACTTTGTAGTCCAGGCTGGGCTCGAAATTGTGATGATCCTCCTGCCCTAGTCTTCCAAGGGCTGGGGTTACAGGCGTGCGCCACCACGCCTGGCTCACACACCCTACTCTACATTTTGTTTATCAATTCTGTTTGCACGAGGTGGGGACAGGGTTGCTTGTCAGTCTCTGGGTTTGTTGTTTGCTTGCCTTTGCTTACATTCTGCTTTTCTGGTGTTAACTGCTATTCCTTATATTTGAATTTCCTCAATATAGCTTCTCCCATCTATTCGAAACTTTCTCATACATTTAAATGAATAAACAGGAAATCTTTTAATCATCAACTAAAAATTTTATATTTTCAACACTGATCTCTCTGGATGTTAAGTATTTGTGTATAAACAACACAGGAAAGAATTTTGCTGTTAGTGAACCTGAGACTCTGACCCACTTCACTTTATGCTAATACAATTTTATTCCTGGAAATCATATGGCTGCTCTCACCGTCCGCTGCTATTGTGTTTACCGGGAATTACAATTTCATGCTGCTTCTCTCCTTAATTTTGCTTTGCTACCTATTCTCTGGGCATTTTCCCCTTTCCTTTTACCCTCCTATTGGAGGTTCTACACTCCACTTCTAATCCAGAAATTATCTATGCATTTTAAACCTATTTTAAACTATAGTGCTCTACCAAGAGTGGAAATATCTAAAACATTCTGCTGGAGTGAGACTTCAGCATGAATCACTTCCTTTCTCTCACCTCCCAGATTCTGCTCACTTCTGATCATTTACTGAGCCAATGCCTCACAACTGTAATGCTCCGAACTCCAAGTGAGAGATGGTCATTCCTTCCTCCTTCCTCCTCCTCCTTCTGCGCTTGGATGGTGCTGAGGATCGAACCCAGAGCCTTGCTTGTGCTAAGCAAGCACTCTACAGCTGAGCTACCTGCCCCAGCCCCAGGCTGATTTTTTTTTTCCTTGGTACTGGGAATTGAACTCAGGACCTTGCACTTGCCAGGCAGGTGCTTGTGCCACTGAGCTATATCCCCAGCCCTAGTATTTTGAAGCCTTTTAGAAGCTGACTGACTTAGAAGCATCTGATATGTAGGGAACTTTGAGAAACCTAAACTTTGGCTCACTTGACAAAATCACATTCCTCAAAGTTCCCCATCTATAAATGCTTTCTGAGTCAACTCTGGGGTGCTGTGCTAAGTAGAAAATGGAGCAAGCACTTGGCAGAGGTAGGAACACTGGCTGAGGCCTCTGCAGTGAGGGTGCACAGGTCCTGGCTGTCCCCTCTCTGGAAGGCAGTCACACGGTCGAGATGCGACGGCAGACAGCAAACAAACCCCAGAGCCCCTGCCAGCCTGGACCGAGTTGACGGCCTCTGCCTGCTCCACGGGCCTCCACGCCAGACAAGGAGCCACGCGCTGCCCGGCTCAGCCTTTCAGCCACGGGGACTTCAAGGTTCCTGCCACGCTGGCTTTGGATGTGCTCTGTCCCTATTAGATCCCAGGGGAAAGCTGGCTGCCTTGGTGACAGTGGCTGGGTCACCACAGGTGTCTGCGCCTTTCTCCTGGGAGTAAGTTCCGACTTGGTGGGGCAGAGGCCACCTCTGAGCGTGGCTTCTTCCCTGCATGCCCATTTGCCTGCCCCAGGGGCCAGAAGGATGCCAGGGTGCATTCTTGGACTTCCTCTTTTCTTTATAAACTACCCAGTCTCAGTATTCTGTTACAGCAACAGAAAATGGACTAAGAAATGCTACTTGGTGTCAATTATTTGAGAAACAGTATAGAAACGCTTGTATTTAAAAAAAAAAATAATATACTCTTTAGGGAGGCTAAGGCAGGGGGATTAAAAGTTTGAGGCCAGCCTCGGCAAATTTTGTGAGACCCTGTCTCTAAACCAGAATTTACAAAAGGCTTGTGGATATAGCTCTGTGCTCATAGGTTCAAAGCCCAGTACTACAAAGCAAGAAAGGAAGGAAGGAAGGAAGACTCCTTAGTTACCTGCTGAATCGAAATGCCCATCATCCAAACTCTACTCCCTTCAGTAGGAGTTCTGCGGCACTGGCTCGAGTTGGCTCCCTCTTTAGACTCCTAACGCCCTAAATCTTACCCTGAAAAAACCGACTCCCTTCAGCTTTGGTGACAGCCCTCCCGGTTTCTTCCTCTTCCTGACCCACTTATCTCGGGTATTAAAAAAACTTACCATTTTGTCTCTTTTCTGTTTATTAGTTCACATTCACAGTACTTAGTGATCACATGCATCGTGGGGAATTTGTAGGTGTGCATAACCCCTTTGTTCTTTTTGTCCCCTTCCCTTCCCCTTCCTCCAAGCCTTCCTCCCCTCCCCACCTGCGGAACCTCTGTTTCCAGATCTTGCAGACCCTACCCGTCCTCCATGTGACTCGAGAGCGGCTCCACTGTAGACCTGGTGAGGCCTCTGTCGCCTCTCACCCCCGACACTGCCGCCCTTCCCATCCCGAGGGCTGCGGTGCCACTGCAGGATCCAGAGCCCGACCTGTAGCTCACGCTCCTCTCCTGCTTTGACTCAACAGCTCTGTCACCTCTGGAGTGAACTTAAACTTAGAAGGGGGTACCAGCACCTTGCCGACCTCCTCTCTCCTGACACCTTTCCTCTCCCCATCCACTTGCTGCCCCCAGCCCACCCTGTCTTCTGACATCTGCACAGCATGGTCCTCAGTGTCCTCTTTCTCTGTGGCCTTCAAACTCAAGGGCCACCCCGTCCCCACCCTCAAGGCTGTACTAGGTGCCCCTCAAGTCAATGCCATAGAGCAGCATGAATTACACTGCACTGAACGAGCTTCCTTGTGTCTCCAGGACAGAGCTGTGCACCCTCAGAGCCCCGCCAAGAAATGCTTAGTGCTGAATTTGTTTTCCACTTCCCATTAACCAAAGAGATACAAAACCACTGGCACAGGGAAAATGTTATCACGGTAGTGGATAAAATTCACACAGTGACCCTCGCTACTCGATTTTCTCCACAAGGGAAAAAAACCTGAAAAGAACCATCACTGTCTCCCACATTGCTAGGGACTGAGAACACCCCATCTGGACATGGGCTCACGACAGCAGGGCCATCTCTGTGGCACCTGGACCTGCTGGGCACACAGGGCTCCTACCAAATATCTGGCTCTGCTGTAAAACATGACTGGCAAATCTCAATCTAAGGATGTCGCTTCCTCTGTTCCCTGCCGGTGTCTCCACTCACCTTGCTGACTGTACTCCCAGCCAAACTTCCGGGAGTCGAGCAAGGCCTGCCCCAGGAGGGCAGCCTGATGCATCAGCTTCTTAGGGATGCAGCCCACGTTCACGCAGGTACCGCCAAGGCCTGAGGAGCACGGGACAGTTGAGGGTTTCCTGTGTGCCATAGTGTGACTCCACACCTCGCAGTGTCACTAGAACGCATGAGTGCGACAAGCTCAATGGTAAAGGGGATGCCCCACCCCAAAATAAGACACAAGTGATTCAGACTTTCCAAATAACCTGGAGTCTGTGGAGGAGCCCAACCTCCGGCACAAATATGCGTGTGCACGTGGGGAGTGTGGCATCCGTCCCCATTGCAGTGTGTGGCTGGATTAGACTTCTGAGCAGTACCCAAGGGTCAGGAGCTCAGCTTCTGGGCAACGCTGGCCCCTGAGCCAGCTGGGTTCCCTGCAAGCTGCCTGGGAGCATCTACTCTGGAGCTCAGCAACCCGAACTGATTGTGTCGAGCGCCCCCTGCAGGGCAGGAGCAGGCTTCCCTCTGGCTGCCAGTTCTGCTCTGCCAGGTGCTAGTAGGGTGTCCGGACAGTAAAGGGGGACAGCAAGAGAGAAAGGGAACAGGGCAGGAAGAGCGGCACACAAGGATACAGATGCTCCAAGACTATCAGAGGAAACACCATGTTAGACTGTTTTACCACATGAGATTCTAGGCTAAAACTTTTTGAGATAACATGGGTTTTTAAAAATGATTTTGAGCCAGGGAGATAGCTCAGTGACCTAGCACCTGCCTGGCAAGCGCAAAGTCATGAGTTCAATACCTGGTACAAAGAAAAAAAAAAAAAAAGATTTTGAGCTGGGCATGGTGGCGCACACCTATAATTCCAGCACACAGGAGGCTGAGGCAGGAGGACTGCTGTGAGTTTGTGCCCAGCCTGGACTACAGAGTGAGCTCAAGGCCAGCCTGAACTACATAGCGAAACCCTGTCTAAAAACAGTAACAACAACAAAAGAATTTGATATTTTCTTCACCAGGGTCCGGCAGAAAAGAGAAACCACACTCAGGCTGGGTAACTGAAGAGGGTTCATGGAGAAATTATTGCAAGGTATAGGCAGAAAGGGACTGAACAGTCCCCCCAAGCCAGTGACAGCAGGGGCCACTGGGAGCCCATGGGCAGGGACAATAAGGCCGAGTGTCCTGACCCAGAGGAGCCTGTGACACATTTGCCTTCCAGAGGGGCAGGAAGTGACCCGACAGAGCGGGAGCCAGGAGAATAAGGACGCAGCTCCCCGCTCCTCCCCTCCAATACTCAGACTGGCCGAGCCCACCAGAAACCAGAGGGCAGCGAGGCTGCCACCTGATCCGTCTTCGGGGGCACAGACTGAAGGAAAATCGATGTGAAGCATGCACAGAAAACACCCAGCACTAAATCTGTGCGTTCTGCTCCTGACAAGCAACAAACAGCAGGGAGACCACGCTGGCCCAGCAGCGTGGGCCAGGGTACGCAGCAGTCGCAGGGCTGGGCAGCACCGTGCTTCTTACTTATCCACGCCGTGGGGGCCCAGACCCTAACTCCATCCATTCGGGCAGCTCCTAGACCCACTGATGACACTGGCGTGAAGCACAAGGTAAACCTGGACCAGGACCCGTACACACACTGTGCTCACGGCAGGGTGAAAACCCTGGCACACATACACCGAAAACCAGGGCACAAGTGGTAAGATGTTAGGGTCGTGGAATTTTTTTCTTTCTGTAAACTTTTCTTAGCTCCTTTTATATTATCTTTTCAATGCCACCACTTAACTGTGTGACTCAGTGTCCTCAGCGACAGAACAGGCTCCTGAACCCATTTGAGATTGCTGTGGGACTTCAATGAAATTACACCAGCAAACAATGCAAGTAAAAAGCGGAGGAGGGGGAAGTGAAGCAGCTCACCCCAGGTCGTGCCCCTCGGCGACGGGACCACGAAGTCCAGCACCATGACTTTCTTTCCCAAGGTGGCGGCCTCCTGCAGAGAAGCAACTGCATAAACACATCTGGCCATGTTCTTGCCCCCAAGTTTTCTCTCCCCTACGTGAACACATTCTGTGTTTGTGAACTAACACGGTCTCTTCCCTAAATGAAACCAGCTGAGACTGTAATGCTACAGTACGATCTTTTCAGACGGCATCTCCCACTTTCGCCCCACGCCCCACCTTTGCGCAGGAGAGGCCGCCAGAGCCACCCCCGATGACGATGAGATCGTAATCATAGGTCGAGTCCTCCTGGAGGAGCTTCTGAAGCAAGCCGCTCTGATGCGCCTGTGGGTGCCAAAAGGATAGGAAGGCTACTTGACTCAAAGTTTTAAAATTGTTTATTTCCACCCAGCGTTCAATCAGTGGATTTTCTTAAAAAAAAAAAAAAAAAAAATCTTAGCAACAACTGATAAACTGTCTAAGTTGGAATCATAATTTATCTGGATGCTGTTCAGATAGGGTCCGCCACTTAGAACTTAGGCCAAAGTACATGGATTTTGGCCCATTTTGACCTGTAACCCGGCAGCGAGGCATGTGTCAAACGACCCACAGGGTCGTGGCTTCATATCTATGTCACACAAGGTCCTTTTTCCTTGGTTTAGCATCAAAAGATCACTCAGGTGTTGTCAGATAACCAAGCCTCACTTTTCAAGGTCCCTGTTCCTCTGTGCTTGTCTTCATTTTGAGAATTTTTTTTTTTTTGTCTTTTTGAGACAGGGTCTCCCTATGCAGTTCGGACTGGCCTTGAGCTCACTTTGTAGCCCAGGCTGGTCTCGAAGTCGCAATGATCCTCCTGCCTCAGCCTCCCGAGTGCTGGGATTACAGGTGTGCGCCACCATGCCCGGCCTGCTAGTCTCCATATTGAAAACAACTTTTAGGCACCATCAGCAACTTTTTCCTCTGATTTCTACTACACAGATCACAATTTATAGCTGTGCTGGTGACTTCCTATACAATGTAAACGTTTTGTTTCTCTTTCAGCAATGGCTGTGATGCTGGCTTGGTCCCCATAGGGATCCGAAGCAGCTTAGTCAAGGTAGAAGTTTGATATTTTTATACATGAATGAAGAGCTGGGAATTGGGTATTCTTGTTTTTCTTGTTCATTGTTCTCTCTCTCTCCTTCCCTCCTTCCCTTCCCACCCCTCCTCCCCTCCCTCCAGTCCCTCCTCCTCCCCTTCTCCCCTCACTCCCTCTCTGCTAGTGCTGGGGATCAAACCTAGGGTCTTGTGCATGCTAGACAAGCATTCTACCACTGAGCTTGATGGGTGATTTAGCAACAGTTTTCTCTATGCGAAGTCAGCTGCTGAGCCCCCTTACTTCGGCTTTAGAGAGAGCAAGCTGCAACCAGCCCTTCCTGTGAAGTACAGCAGGTGTTCCACAGCCACGAGGCCCACCAGATGCTAAGTGGCCCCCAAAGAGCTGCTATCCGAGATGGCTTTTGAGACATCCTAAAAAGGGCTCCACTGCCTCCTACTGTTAGGTCCCCTTGGGGCAGTCCACCTGCTAACCAAAGAAAAACGCTTCCGTCTTGAGATACATTTGCTACCTCTTATGTCCACGTCCGTTCTCTGACATCATTTTCCAGGTGGGGACGGCCAGGCCGGCGCTTCAGTAAGTGTTCGGGGGCTGTAGTTACAGTACTTACCACCTTCACACCGGGTGCGAGCCTCCAGGACTAATAAAGCAGGCCATGACCACGTAACACGGTTAATCACGGATTAACATTCCACGCAGACAGTCTTTTTCCCCAACCAAAGTATAATTCTTAATTAAAATTTCAATTAAGTATTTAGTCAATCACTAGTTACTAACATTTGCATACATATATAAAGGATCCAACAGAACAGAATGCTAATAGAAGTAAATAACCAATTATCAAATAAGGACTTTATTTAATAAACATCAATTTGTATGTGTCACTCCTAACAGACTCCTGTTCGTTTCCTACATGCTAAGAACCAAACAATTACGGCCATGGATCTTGTAATTTTTGACTGCAATAAAGGGTAGCAGTTTTGATTGGAATCGGTCACCTTGGACACAGGTATTGGGGTTGCTTTCATTTTTCAGAGGGACAGCCTTCCTTTCTATCCTTGCAGGGAGGAGAACTGGCCTGTCTCCAGGGTGGCCCACCTGCCTGGCCTGGCAACTTCACCTGAACTTCTGAGCTTCTGGAAGTTGAGCTGGTAGAAAAGCTAATTCCCTTAAAATAATCAAGATTATCTGACAACAATCCTATATTCTTGTCCATTTTACAAACTCTAACAGGCAAATCAATGGACTCCTAAAGATCACTTTCTCCTCTTTCCAATACTTTTTGAAACAAAGCATGAACAGACAGCACTGAAGAATGTAGACGGTGGTTACCTGGAAAATTCGGTCAGATCCACCCATGTGTACTTTATTCACAAAAATACTGGGCACGGTTCTCTGGTTAGTCATCTCAAACAGCATTTCCTGCATGCTGGCCCCAGCATCTGAAGAGTAAAAAATTATATAAAGACCCTGTAAGCGGCTCCCAACATGCATGAATTAAAGCATGGAACACTCAAATGCTCACGGGTGTACACCCACAGTGGCCAGTGTGCTTTATAGCTATACAGTGATCACTCGATGCATGTATTGATATTGCTCTCATTTTTCCGAGGGACAGCCTTCCTTTCTATCCTCACAGGGAGGAGACCTGCCCTGTCTCCAGAATGGCCCAGGGATCACGTTTTCAGAAAAAAAACTTAAAAAATAAGACCAATTGATTCCTTTTAAAATAAACCTTTCTAAATTAGCTTTTGATACATAACTCAATGGCTCTGCCTTTTGTAAAGAATAAATATATCAAGATAAAACTGTTAGCTGGACGTGGTGGTATATGCCTGTAATTCCAGCACTCAGGAGGCTGAGGCAGGAGGATCTCAGTGAGTTCTAGGCCAACCTGAACTACACAAGGAGACCCAGTCTCAAACAAACAAACAAAAAAGATAAAATTGTTCTAACAGCAAGAACTTGGAAAATACTTTCTAATATTCCATCTGCAAAATTTTTATTGATATAGACCAAACTTTAGCCTCCATCCCTGAAAATAAAACCAGGAGATGAGCAGTTAAAGCTGTCTTGTCTGGTATACCGTTTACAAAGGTCTCAAAGGTTCAACAGTATTTCACTTCCTAAGGTGACCAGGATGAAGCAGTCACTGCCATGCAGGCAGATACCAACTCTTCCTGTCACCCCTGCAGAGCACCCCAAGTGCAGCAGTCAGTGCGTATCACGTGGATGCCAAGGAGTCAAAAGTGCCAAGCTGCAAACAGAATGTGCTGCCCTGAAGCAACACAGTCAGGAAACAGGAGCGGATTCCTTACATTCATTACAGCTCAATCTATTTTGCTGGAAAGATGGCAGAGACATCTGAAACACCTCAAATACTTCCAAGCCAGCAGCTTATACATCTTCCTCCCACTCCCTTCTCCGAAACAGGAAAAACATGTAAATAAGAAAATCTCCACCAAATTATTTGTCATATAAAGGTTCATTTTCTGCCTGGTGAAACAGACAAAAATGGCTCATCTAACACGAAGAGACAAGAGTAAATTGAATTGAACAAAGTAAATGGAGAAAAGTCAATCTTGTTGTCATTTATCACAAAGAATACGACATACTACTTACCGACTTGATCAAGTTCCAAGATATTATAGTCAACTCCCAAAGAAGAAAAGAGTTCTTTCACCTGTAACAAAAATACACCTGTTTCACTCTTGCAAAGGATTTAAAAGACGTGCATTACGGGCACAGCCATGATGTACAGCCCCCAACCCCCCTTGGCCTGCTGGGGGGCTCCCTTTCAAATGAGTGGGGCCAATAGAAAAGCTCCCCAAAACAGTGTCTCAGCACAACAGCGGATCACTAGCACCTCTCAACCTGTCACTCCTGCTCAGAGTCACACAGGTTGCCTTCCTAGCAAGGGTGATCAGCAAAACAGGAGCACCCTTCTTTTATTAAGCCCCCCAGGAGGAGGTCAAAGGCTCTACCCCACTTCATCAAGGGGTAAAATACTGGGGCCCTGATCACCTCCATCCTAGTCCACTTGCAAGGTGGAAGCTGCAGGCTGGGAAAAGTAAGCCAAGAAGAACAGAAATGTTCCTCTCTCTCTAAGCCCTACTCATAAAACAGGGATGTCACTTCAGGTAGGTCACAGTCCCCACCCCATGCTCCAGAACAAGGGCTCTGAGGCTTTACCCCAGAAGAGGCAGATCCTAAGCACACAGAGCTCCCAAGTTCTTCCCAAAAGAGCTGACTTTATTTGAAACAGATGAAGGGGAAGTCCAAGTCTAAAGATACTCTCAAGAACAATACTCTCAAGAACAATGGCCATGTGTGGAGGCACTAGCCTGTAATCGCAGCATTTGGGAGGCTGAGGCAGGGGGATCTCGGTGAGTTCCAGGCCAGCCTGGGTTACACAGTGAGTTCAAGGCCAGCCTGAACTACATAGTGAGATCCTGTCTCAAAAAAACAGAGAAAGGAAGGAAGAAAAGAAAGATGCAGATTTTAGTGGTAAGAAATTAAGAGGGAACGCTGGGCATGGCGGCACACACCTCTAATCCCAGTACTCAGGAGGTTAAGGCAGGAGTATCGGTGTGAGTTCGAGACTGGCCTGGGCTACAAAGTGAGATCAAGGCCAGCTTGAACTGTATAGCAAGACCCTGTCTCAAAAAGACAAAAAAATAAATAAATAAATTAAGAGGAAACTCATCACTCTAGTAGAGCCAACAAGCCAACAAGCTAAAGCAGCCTGCCAGATAGTTTAGCAGAGAGAATGAGTGAAAGAGATAGCTAAGAATGGTCCTCATAGGGTCGCGGTGAACTTCAAAGCTTCCCCCAGAAAGTGTCCCTGAAAAGAGGCCTAGACTTAATCCGATCAAAGAGTAGAACATTGAACACCCAGGCACTGTCTAGAACAACAGAGTAACCAGCCTACAACTAGTGGAGTATGAAGTGCACATGTGACTCCAGCAGGGGCAGACAGGAAAACAGCCAAGGGGGCCTGCTAACCCTGTTACCAGGGCTGCACCTGCTGCAGGGGACATGGAGACCTCAGCTGGGGTGGGAATGAGCTCCCCTGATAAGCCAGGCAGCTCACTATTGCACAGAGAGCCTGCAGGTACCTGGGCCTGAGCAGTGGTGAATGAGCATTCACACTAGTGTGGAAAGGATGGGTTCTGCAGAAAGTGAGACAGGAGCAACCAAATCACAGAAAAAGCACAGATCTGCACTTACACCACCACCACCAGTTCCAGGGGATTAAGGAAAGCCATTGTGGAAAGGATACTATAAAACTCCCAGCAGCTAAATCAGGAGAATATCTTTATGACCACAGAGAAGAGAAGTAGGTTTCCTAAATAAGACACAAAAAGCACAAGCTGGTTTATAAAATAGTGATAGGTTCAGTGACATTAAGCTTGCAAATTTCAGTTAACTAAAAGATCCCCAAAAGAGAACAAAAAGAGCAGTCAAATCTGGGAGATTTTCCAATCTATATAACTGAAGGATTAGTATTCAAAATATATAAAGAACACCCACAAATCTGCACAACAAAATGAAAACATCTCAACAGAAAAAACAAAGGCGTGGTTGTTTCACAGAAGAGGAAAATTCAAGCAACCCATAAACAGGTGAAGTCCATCAAGTTAATGCAAAAATTCAAGCTACAAGGAAATACCATTTCATAACTGCCTTGATGGCAAAAGTTAAAAATATCAACTGTTAGCAGAGAGACAGAGCAAGAGGAACTGTTATACACTGGCAAGGGCACACTGGTATAACCACCTGGAGAAACTGGTGGGCGTCACCGTGGCAACTGCAGATTTCATGCATCTTTCCTGGTCCAGCAGTTAGAGCAAGTCTTGCACATGGGCACTGAGAGATGTGCCCAACCACAGGCATGCAGCCATACTGTTTTCACGAAAACACACTAGAAAGATCAAAATGCTAAACTGTGGGAATCACCCTAGGGAATAGAGCGGCAAAAAAATTAATGAGCCACAGCTACAGGTACTAACACGCATGACTCTCTGGTCGAACACATAATCCTGGAGAAAAAAAAAAAAAACCTGCAAGAGATTCTATCTACAAAGCCCCCAAACAGGGGAAAAGGAACAAAATATTGATTAACTATACGTGTGTATATGAATGTACTTGGTGAAACTGAGTAAAAATAAGGAATTTCGGCCAGTGGTCAGTCCTGTGGGGTCAGGAGATATCCCAGGAGGCTTCCAAGCAATTAACATCATCTTATTTTTTAGAGTTAATATTCTCGAATACATGTTTTACAAATATGTATACATGTATGTGTAATCAGTGTAAGCATCAAATTTGAAAACGATAGCCTGCGATTCCATGAGCATGACCCAACAGCTGTGCCTAGATTACCGTCCATGTCTCATTTTTCAACTTTCTGATGTGACCTAAATTTCAAAGTATTCAAAGTCCCTATTTCACAGGTGGATTACGATTCAAAGGTTCATTTCTAAGTTGCTTTTAGATTTTTGCGGTGGGGGGATAGACCCAAGGCCTCGCGGCGGGCTCTACTCCTGGGCTTCGCCCCTCACCCAGCCGGATAATACGTTTGCCCCTGAAATGACACCCAACGCCTATCTGGCCCCAAAGCGAAGGCAGCAGAGCCCGAATGACCCGACTTCGTGTCCCCGCCGGCCTTCTCGCACCCTCACTTCAGGATGCGCGGCACCAAGGCTGCTCGGGCTGGGCCCTGCGGGTGACCCCGACCTGGCTCCGGGCGACTCGGAGGGAGCGGCGGCCTCTTCCCCTCCGCCCCCCTCTGGGCAGGAGGCCGGGCCCGTCCCTACCCGCGTGCTGTGGGGACAGTAGCTCTTGCTGAAGATCATCACCCGGTTGTTCTCGATGAGGCCGCGCAGATGGCGCCGCAGCTCCTCACGGGTCTCGGGCGGCAGCTGGGCGGCCCTGGGGGACAGGCGGGCGCGGCGCTCGGGCGGCGACATGGGGACCCCTCGGACGCTGCCCAGGGGGCGGTTGGGGGCCTGGCCTGCTTTCCCGCGCCC
>NW_004955429.1:16822046-16844854 GCF_000276665.1 Chinchilla lanigera | reverse complement strand
CCCCCGGCGCCGCCCCGCCCCCGGCGCCGCCCCGCCCCGAACCAGATAGCTGCGGACGCACTGCATAGAAGTCATTATGCTTTGGCAGAGGAGGGACAGGTGTCAAGCTTCTGTCTTCGCAATGTTGTGAGCGTGACCTGCCAGTCTCTGATGCCGCCCAAAGGTGGCCTCTGTGCTGCACCTTCCACTCCTGATAATCTCCAGTATACAGTCTCATTCTCCACGGAGGACAGATTGTCGATTTTATCTGGAAAGTGTGGGTAGAACCATCTTTAGGAAAGATCTGCAGTTTTCAAAGTTTGCACCACGCAAGCTAAATAAAACATCGCATTTCCCATAACGCAGTGGGTTGCTCTTCCTCGGTTTCCTCCTGCGCAGCGTCCTGTAGCCGCCCCTGGGGACCGGCCCGTCTAGATGGGTCAAGGGGGAAAGCGACACGGTGACAGCTGCCGTCTGACCCGGGAGGAATCCCTCACTGCCATCCCACCAGGTGGCACCCTGGTCTTGAACTCTCAGCCTCCAGGACGGTGAGGAGCGAACTTCAGTGATTTACTGGCTTCCTGGCCTCGCTTGTTAGGCTGACCACACTGACCAAGGGCCATTCCACAAGCGTGGCTCCTCAGTCAGCTCTCGCACGAATTTACTTTTTCTTTCTTTCTTTCTTTTTTTTGTCTTTTGGAGACAGTGTCTCGCTATGCAGTTCAGGCTGGCCTTGAGCTCACTTTATAGCCCAGGCTGGTCTCGAACTCGCAACAATCCTTCTTCCCCAGCCTCCTGAGTGCTGGGATTACAGGCGTGCACCACCACTCCCTGCTGAATGTTACCTTCTTGAATAGCCTTTTGCTATGTGCTGAGTGTGAGCAGCCCGAGCCCCATCATCTTGCACATGCTAGTTTCTTGATGCCCTACGCATTGCTACTTTCAACGATCTCCTACGATTGCTGGGCAACCTGGTTCTTGTTTACCCAGTATCATCACTACAACGTGAGTGCTTAATCGCTGATTGCTAGCTCTGGGCCCAGAGTCTAGCACAGTGCCAGGCACATGGTTGGCAAGCTGTACAGACCTACTGCAAGAGTGCCTCACGTAGGTTACATAGATTGCCCTAATTTGCTCCCCTTCCTGTCCCCACACGACAGGCCAGTGTTGCAACTGCCTTCCCTTCCTACTTTGCTTATCCAGAGAGCCCCAGACCAGGAAGGCAGGCCACAGACCAGGTCTTCAGGGACTCCCCACCCTGCTATCCCTGCCTGAGTCTGCGTAGTCCCTTCCAAACAGGCCCTTAGGGAACAGATATGAGGGAAGCCTCAGGAAATAAGCAATGAATGGTAGCGCCTGTCTGCAGGAGGTGGAGCTCAAAAACAAGGACCTTGAATGGGGAAATAGTGTTAAAGAGACGAATAAATAACTTCAGCCGTGGCTGAAGGACTGAAGGAAAATCAGCCCAGGTGGTAGGAGTGGGAAGAGGGCACCAGGCAGAAGGAGGGCCCGTGGCTGAACCAGAGAAGCAGGGCACAGCTTAGTGCATTTGGCAAAATGCTGGAAGACCCAAAAGTGGGCAGAGGTGAGGGAGAATTAGTGCCGCTGAAGTGAGCAGTGCCAGATGGCTGAGACACGTGACCTGCTGTGCGGAAACACTCCGGGAAACAAAAGCGAACGTGAGCCGGCAAATGCAGGCGTCCAAGAGGCAGCTCCCCTGCTGGCCTGAGGAAGGGCCACAGTTTGGGGAAACTGAGGAAAAAAGGAAAACGGAGCAAGAGGGAAGTCCTCTTTCTGCTTCCAAGTCGTTTCTCTCTTGTCTCTTAACCTCTTTACCAGCCTTTACTGTGCTCTATTTACCTTCACGGAAAGATTTCATTTGTTGACCAAATTCATTCGTTTTGTTTTCTAAGTCATAAATTTCCGCTTTTACCTTTGTTCCTTTGTTTCATTTTCCTGGAGTCGGTCATTTTCCATTTTTTCTTACTCCTTAAGTTGGACTTACTTGCCTTCATCTCTGTCTCCTTTTATAAAGTGTTCATTTTGCAGACACACACACACACACACACACACACACACACGCTCGTGCACGCGCACACACAAACATGGTCATTTTTTTCCCAAAAAACTCAAACAAAACACATAAAGTAGCAAGGACACCTCAAACTATAAGATAATGACCATCCCAAAGACTAGCAAAGCCTGTTTATGGCTAGTGTAAAATGATCATCATTCTAACCATTATTGGAAGCATTTAAACAGAGAGTAGGATGTATAGAGATATCATTTTACAAAATAGAGTCATGCTCATTGTAAAAACAAAAGTAAATGAAATTTTAAGGGAAAAAGCTGAAATGAAACTATAGGAGTTTTTAAATTTAGATTTCCCAGACATTCTTCCAGAAAAGATTAATTCCTTAAATAGCCCTTTAAAGAAAAATCATGAAATGAAATGAAATTGACGTCATTATATTGCTAATGATTTCAACCTTTAGCTCTATGTTTTTATTTCCTGGTGAAGAAAAATGAAGATGTTACAACACTTACGTGTTTTCCTATCTCTCCTTCTCATTCATGAATTTCATGAATTTCATAAATTTTATTACTATTTTTACATTGTCAGCCTCTGTGACGTTTGTATTCTCCTTGGTTACCATGAATTCTGCTTGGTAACCACACAATTTGTCCTCTTATAAATGGGTATTTAAGGAGATTTGATGTCAAACACCAACCTTCTTCCTATGCCTTTTTCATTCATGAATTTAAATATTTCAATCACCCCCTTCCTTGTTTGGTTTGCGTTATTACAGGGGCTTTTTGTTTCTTTGGTGGTACTGGGGATTGAACTCAGAGCACTGAACTATGTCCTCAGTCCATCACACCCTCCCTTTATATTTTGAGACAGGGTCTCACTAAGTTGCCCTGGCTGGCCTTGAACATCTGAACATTTTGTATCCGCCTCCTGAGTATCCCAGGTTATTTTTTAAAAAAGGGATCATGGCTGCTATCTGCCTTGAGTTTTTCTTTTCTTGAGAATGCTTCTGTGTTTCATATGTACATGAATAATCAAGCTAGTTCTAAAATGCGTGGATCATACTTTCTTTCCCTCTGAGGATTGCAGATGTCCCTCTCAATCTTGTGGAATGAAGTATGCACACGGAAAGTCCGGAGAACAAGTTTTCCTTCTCATATCACGTATTATATTTGCTCTCCATTGCTACAGAACAAATTACCCCCAAAGTGAGCAGCAGAAAGCAGCAGATACTAATTATCTCACAGTTGCAGTGAGTCAGAAAGGTGGAAACTGATTATCTAGATGGCTGTGTGAAGTTGTTCAGCTATGGAATAGGGTGGGTAAATCTGCTTCTGTGATGGTTCATCAAGAATGTCAACTTGGTTGGTTTGAAAGATGCCTAGGACATTAGTAAAGTACATTTCCACATCTGTCAGGGTGGGTCACAGGTGACCTTGGGGACTGTATCTGGTCCCTCACCCGCTCCTCTCTGGCTCTTTCCAGACTCTGATTCCTAGATTCCATGAGTGGAGCACTTTTCCTCCTCTACACCCTTTCACCATGATGTTTCTGCCTTGGACTGAACCCTCTCAAACCATGAGCAAAAATAAACCTTCTCTTCTTTAAATTGTGTATGTCAGGGATCTTGTCTCAGCAAGGAGGAAGCTGATAGAGCTTCCATGTTAACTTACATGGCTATTATGCAAGGTCATTATGTTCAGCTCATGCTCAAGGAAAGAAAAATTAAGCTCTGCCTCTTGAAAAGAAGAATATGAAAGAAGTTAAGGCCACACCTCTAAAACCACCACACACCACAACTTATTTTTCCTGTTTAAAAGACAATATTATCTTGTCATTTGCCCTTGAAATTTGGAAACTTCACTCAGCTATGCCTTGGGGTGATTCTACTAATAACCATCCTTTGGCTATAAGGAGAAACTATATAAGGCAAAATAAATGCCCTGAAAGCAAAGATGAGAAAAAGAAGGCAAATGAATCTTTGGCAACATTGCTAGGCAACTGGATCAGGCCTCACCTGAAAGCTGCTTTGTGTTTACAGAGTTGTGGTCTAATAAATTCCCTTAATTATTTACATCCAGATGAATTGTATTTTCTGTAGCTTTAAACCAAAATCATCTTCACAAATAAAAATATGTCAAAGTTATAATGTGAGATACAGAAAAACTCTTGATTCGTAGTTTCATAATAGATCACGTCTCCTATAGGATGTGATTCTTTGTCTTAGTTAATTCTTTAGTCTATTTTTAAACTGTTTTTTCCAAATATTGCAGTTTCCAAATCTGCTTTCTTTTATTGGTATTTGTATATACCTCTTTTTCCATCTGTGTTAGCTTTCCCTGGCTGTAAAGAAATTCCTGAGAGCAAGTGAAAGAGGGAGGATGGATGTATTTCAGGCTACAGTAACTGGGGGCCCATTGTTTTTGGCCACTGGTAACACAGTACATCTTGGCCGAGGCACATGGGATTGTGAACCTCCTTTCCTCATAGTGACCAGGAAGCCAGGAGAAAGAGGGAGAGAGGGACAGGAAGGGGTGGAGGAGGAGGAAAGAAAGAAGGAGACAGGAAGTTGCCAAAGTCTCAATGTCCCCTCCAAGGCCATGCCCCCAATGACCTCACTTCCTCCCACTAGGCCCCACCCCCTGGAAGGTCCACCACCTCCTTTAGCACCATCTGCTAGTGATCAAGCCTTTGCCATACCAGCTTTTGGGAGACATTTAAGATGCTAACCCTATCAGCACCATTTTCTTTTCAATACCTATTTATCTTTCCCTTCTGTATTTGTCTGGTAGGACAGATTCTTAATTAATTGAAAACAGATATGAAACAATCAGATGACAGAACCAAGAAGATACAGCATGGCAGTAGGCTGTGGTCACCTTGGGCCAGCAGGGTGGAAGAGAAGCAAAGAAAAGGGGGGAAGGGTGTGGAGTTGTGGCTGAGAGCTATAGTGTTCATATTTATGAGTGATAAAAACATTCTCAAGTGATCTCAGTGATTGATGTATAACTCTGTGACTACACTGGAAGCCACTGCATTGTCCTTTTTAGGTAGGAATTGTGTGGTATGTGAATTAGACCTTTTTTGTGTGTATGGTGCTGGGGATTGAACCCAGGGCCTTCATGCTGAGCTACATCCTTAGCCCTTTTTTTGTTTTTGTTTTTTATTTTGAGGGAGGGTGTCACTATGTCATTAAATATCCCAGGCTGGGCTTGAACCTGTGATCCTCCTGTCTCAGTCTCCTAAAGTGCTGAGATTACAGACATTCATAACCCCATCTGGCTGTGAATTATATCTTGAAGCATTTAGAAAAGAAGATATTGAAGAAACAAAATAAGAATAAGATGATTTGAAAAAGAAGCAATAGAACTATAAAAAACTTACATTTTAAGTATTGTTGCCCAAATTTATTTATGTGTATATAAAAATATTTTCATGTTTGGAAAAAATAAATATGTATGTATATGTATATGCACATATGTGCATGTGTCTATGTATAAAAAAATTTCCCACAATTTGGAACAATATGGTCAAAAGGCAGAAAATATAAAAGCAAAGATAAGAAATCAAGCAATCTATCCATGAGGTCAAAATGTCTAAGATAAGGCCCCAAAACAGAGGACAGAGAAAAAGGGACAGAAATAGTAAGATAATAATAAGAGAAGATAGATTTCTAGAAATGAATCTCATAGGTCTTCAAGTCAAATGTTCAGCGTAATAAAAGAGACTCCTGTGACATCAACACAAAATTCTAGAATATCAAGAATAGTGAACATATTCACAGAGTCGGGGGGGGGGGGATATAGCCAAAGAAGAAATCTGGGCCGGCCACAGCTGCCTGCCAGAGGCAGTACAGACCTGTCATGAGCAGGCTGCTAGAGCCATGCTCCAAAGGACAAAGGGTGGAGACGTAACCCACAGAGACACAGCCATCCAGTTGGATGACCTGGGACAAGTCCAGGAACAGAAGAATGAAGAAAGGAGTAGAAGAATGGATTTAGTAGGTGTATCAGTTAGTTACTGCAGTGTAACAAAACCCAGTTTAGTACCTTCAAATCACAGCCACGCAGTATTGCTCATGAGTTTGTTGGTCCTGCTGAGCTGGGCTCAGCAGGGCTTATTTATATATCAGCTGCACATAGGCTGTGTTCCAGCCGGGTGGCTCTTCCAATTTAGTTGGGCTCTAGCTTGTCTGGAGATTCAGCGAGGGCCACTGGGTTGTCTTGTTCAGCTCTAGGTGGTCTGTTGTCCTACAGCAGGTCAGCCCAGAGAGAGAGAGAGAGAGAGAGAGAGAGAGAGAGAGGTAGGGAGAGAGAGGGAGGGAGGGAGGGAGAGGGAAGGATAGAGAGAAAGAGGGAGAGGGAGGGAGGTGTCTTGAGGCCCAGGTTTAGAGCCAGAATACCTTACTTTTACCATGCTCTGTTGACCAAGGTCATGGCCAGCTCCGATCCAAGGGTCAGGAAAACGCTCTATGTCTTGCTAGAGCTGCTGCATAGTCACATTAGTAAGGACGCAAGAGCAGGACGGGCTACAGGAAAGGGTTAATTTTGTGATCACTCTACCATGGGGAAAGAAAAGGCTTATAAAAGGTAGCACACAGGCACCTCTCTTCCAATGGGAGATCTCTATTGTCTTCCTCTGTGACCTGGGTGAAAACGGGTTGTTTTCCAGATCAGAGCCCTGGACCCTCTGCCAGGCTTGGACACCGCTGTGTTCACTTCCCTGTATTCCACATGCAGAGAAGCCTCTGGGGGTCCCAACATGGCTCCCCCGAGCTCGCACCTGCCCCAGAGCGGTCTTCAGCTCGGCTCTGGAGCCCGAAGGGGAGGCACCCTCGCACTCCACTGCATGGGGGCAGCAGGGCTCAGAGGGAGGCTGGGGACAGAAGTGCGCCCCCCTTCCTTGCTGGAGCTGATCTTTCCGGAAGCCAGCCACGCAGGTTCCGAGGGTAATGGGAGTGCCTACTCAGGCGGAAACTTAGAATTATGCCAGCTGCTCCCCTGTCTGCGAATGGAGACCTTAAGTCACCTTGGAACAGATTCGCCTTATTATCTCTCCGGTCTCCTTAAGTTATATAAATGGGAGGTAAGAAGGTGCTGCTATTTCTGAGAAAGAGTTCGAGTGGACCTTGCCTTCTGTGGCTTGAAAATGCCCGCCTGTCCAGAGACCTTAACGTGCAAAGCCGAGGGGGAAGAGCAGGCGCAGGTTTGCACAGGGGCTGCGGGGCTGCTGGGACGAGCAGCAGCTCGGGCCTCTGAATTCTTTTTTTTCCTTGAACCCAGAGGCTCCCGGGCTGCGCTGGCTGGTTTGCAGTCCTCGATAAGAAAGAGCAGTCACAGCCTCAGAAGGGCCTTCTCCGCCAGGCTGGAGTCCGGGCCGGGTGCAGCTCGGGACGCTCCCACTGCTGTGAGTTTCAAGAGCAGAGGCCCCAGAGCCCCTGGGTGGGGCCCTGCCTCTAGAAGGACCTGTCTCTGGAAGGTCACAAGCTCGAGGTGTAGCATGTCTGTTGATAGGAGCAAACTGGGGACAAGAGATGTGACCCTCTGTCTGGGTGACTTGGCTGGGCTCTTCCATCTGTCTCTGTAATTCCTGGGGCTCCTCCGAGACAGAGCAGGGCTGCAGTAGCAGCCTCATCGCAGGGCACAGGGCCTGGCATCAAGAGGAATCCCGCGTGGGGTCAGTGCGTTGCCTTTCTGAGTCAGCAGAGGGGCGCTTGCGGGCGGAGAATCCTCCAGACTGGCGGTCCCGGATTTGCACCCCTCTGGCTGCCACGGGTCCCTCAGGCTGGGCAGTCAAGAGAAACGTACCCGTCGCGGTCCTCTGTGTGGCCACGAGGTGGCGCTGGGGCTCCGTGGGTCGCAGACAAAGCGCGGTCTCTCTTCCAGACCTGGCCCAGGCGTCTGGGGAGTGTGCTCACGACGGGAAGGGGACGCCACCTCCCGGCTTGACTTTCTCCTGCAGTGGGGAGGGTGACACGGCTTAGTGGTGATGGGGAAGGTGCCCCTTGACCGAAAAGGAGGGAGCAGATATGCCTGCCTTGGGTACGGGAGTGAAAAGAATGGAGCAAGGGCGTCTCCACTTTTTGTTTGCTTTTTGAGCCAGCGTCTTGCTGTGTAGTCCGCTCTGGCCTTGAACTCGCTATGTAGTCCTGGCTGGCCCTGAACTCACTATGTAGTGTAGAATGGCCTCAAACTTGCAGGGATTCTCCTGCCTCAGCCTCCCAAGTGCTGGGATGGCAGGCTTGTGCTGCTGGGTGGAGCTGGCTTCACCGTTGAGGAATGTCCTGGGAGGACCGCTGAGAGCGCTGACCGGGCAGAGAGGTGCTGAAGGGTGGCGGAGTGCAAAAGCTCTGAGAGTGTCCTGGTAAGGAGGGACCCTTAACAGCCGTGCCCCGCACCTGTTAATCCTGTCTACTCACTCTGAGGAACCGCACATCAACCTTCTTTGAGCTGCTCTTATGATTCCCTTTCTACAGACCTGAGACCCGGAGTGGCTGAGCCGTGGCTGGAGCCCAGTTCGTGAGTGGGATACAGCAGCAAGTGGGGGCACCCCGGAGAGAGATGGGCAGGAGGGTGCGGCGGGGTGCTTGGCTGGGACCCCACTGGGCCCCTTCCAAACCACAGCCGGAAGCGGCCAGCTGCCCAAGGATGATAAGCCAGGGGAAAGGCTGACCCAGCGCCCCCAGGGGTGTGGTGTGCACACTGAGCCCCCTCTTCCGTCTGTGCAGCCGACCCTCCCCGAGTGTGTACCGGTCCACGCTGCGCCCCAGAGCGCACAGGGGCGCTGCGATTGCAGACCGACTTCAGGGGAGGGGTAACTGAGACCTGCGACGTTGTGAAGCCCACGTGCTTTCTGCCACTGCCTCAGCTGCTGTCTGGCTGTGACACGTCTGAGAGTGGCCGTCTCGTCGCATTGAGATGGCTGTCTCGTCGCATTGAGATGGCTGTCTCGTCGCATTGAGATGGCTGTCTGGCTGTATGGAGCAGATGAGGATTTCTGAGAGATCTGAGCACAACTCGGAGGAGAACGAGCCGGCCGCATACCTGGGGGTGGGGGTGGGGCTGCCCACCTCCCTTCTCCTCCCAGGGGCTGCTCAATGGTCCCGTAAAACCGGGGCCAGCACGCTGGCCTGTCCAACTGCATTCCCCTTTGCTCCCAGGAACTTCTCCCCGACAAGCATTTATTTTATTCCTCCGTGGCAGAGATGCCTCTGCTGGGTAAGGATGCAGAGTAATAGTTACCGGTTTCTGCAAGTTCCAGTATCTGGAGACGGAGCAGAAAATGAGAGGGATTTGGGAAAGCACTAATTGTCGATGATTAAGCTGCTGGTGCTTTTATTTATGTGCTTATTTATCTTGCACATCGCTTGCGCTTCTCATCCTTAAGCTGTGATGTATGGAGCAGATGAGGATTTCTGAGAGATCTGAGCATTCTCCCTCCTGCCTTTGATTTTCTCTCTTTTTTAACAGCTACAAGAATTAATGTCTAAATAAAATCAACCAACAGGAAAGCGTGCGTACTGCCGCTTTCTGGCTCTGACGGATGGTAGTAACGGGCAGCAAACCTGTAGAATAGAAAACCCATAAAACAGGCCTCGAAGCGCCTCTCTGTTGTCAAGTTATGATGAAGGCTGTCTGTAGGCTCGGGGTGTGTGTGTGTGTGTGTGTGTGTGTGTGTGTGTGTGAATTTCTTAGGTCTGGCAGACAAGATGCGTATAACGTGCATAAGACTGAGATTCTAAATTGCAAAGATACTGAGGCTGGGTTTGGAGGAAGATGCAGTGTTTTCTTCCCAGCAAAGTCTGGATTTTGGGTTACTCCGTACTTATCCCAGTCACACAGAAACAAAGGGCAGAAGCTTCCCTTAGGAAAGGAGGACGACTCGGGAGTCCAAGTGGGATGCTGAGGTCCACCCAGCAGGACTAGGGCTGGGCTGGAAGCTTTTGCCCACCCCGTCAGGAACCTTTGGGTCGATGTATTCACACTTGGTCCCCGCAGGGGCTCAGCAAGGCCAGCTGGGAAGGCAGCACTGGCCCCAGGAGCCACCTGGCGTGATGTTTTTGTCAGCTTTGATTTCCCTTTCCAGCCTCCCCTGCACCTTGGATTGGTCCACTGATGTTATTCTTTGGGCTTTGACGCAGCAAAGGGATTTTTGATTCTTCCTGGTTTTCTCTTCTTCCTCCTTCTCTGCGAAGGAGAGAAGGCACATCAACCTCGCCTTGACTCCCAAGAGCCATCAACTGCTCCCAGGGTTACCAAAGCCCCTGTGGAGGAGGGCTCAGGGAAGGAACACCTAGCACAGGGACGAGGATGAGGGTGGAAAGGAAGAAGTGGGTAGTTCTAAAAGGCACCGGACTCTCCCCAGATGCAGCTGAAGGGCTGGGCTCTGACTGGTCTGCATTTTCTGTCTGCCTAGACCTGTTTGCTATTCTGTGAGGAGACTTGAGAATCTGAACAGGAGTTAAAAGTCTTTTCACTACCTCCCCTGCATAGTAACACTGTGGGAGAGAGGCGTAGAATCAGCAACCACAACAACTAAACGTGTAGCTCAGGGATCAGAGCTCAGAGGGAGAACAGAACGGGAATTTTGGATAAGACTTCAGAGCACTATTCAAGGATATTACCTTTATTAAAAAATAAGGATATCGAAAACTTGATTCCTTAACTAAGTAAAAAGCTCAATAGGTGGCGGACAAGTGAAATGAATACAGCTGAAAATCAAATTGGTAATCTGAAGACTCTTGCTGAGGAATTATCCCAAAACGTGACATAAAAGCAAAAAGAAATAGAAAGTATGAAATAAAAGTTCAGGGATGTACAGCTACTCAGGAGGCTGATGCAGTAGGGTCACAAGTTCAAGGTCTAGGCAATTTAATAAGACCTTGTCTCAAGATAAATAAATGAATAAATAAGTCAATAAAGAGCTGGGGATGTTTTTCGGTGGTAGAGTACCCCTGAGTTCAACCTGCAATACAGTATGTGAAAGAAAACGTAAGGTACATAGAAAGTACATAGAGAAATTTTGGGAAAGTATTAAGTTAGGAGTTCTGGAAAGACAGAATAGAATGAATGAGAAAGTTTTCTCCCCAAGAAATAAGAAATAACAAAGGCAGTTCTCTCCAACCTGAAGAAAGACATGAATGCTGTGATTGACAGGGTCCCTCAAAAGATGAACATAATAAGGTATCTTCAAGGTCCTGAGTGAAAATCACTTGAAACTTATGATTATATACTTCACCCATTATAAAGCTATTATAAAGCTATCATTGTAAGGGCAAAATAAAGATATTTTCAGACATGAAAGAAGCCAAACAATTTGAAGATCTCCTGACGTTGCCTAAAATAAATACTAGAGGTGCTCTCCAGCAGGAAGAAAAATGAAGACATGTAAAAGAAATTGGGCACAAGAAACAGTAGTGAGTAAATAAAACAGCAAAAGCTGTTCTGTAAGAGTAAGTACTATTTGTATTAATCACTCTACCACCAAAATACCCAGCATCCCCTACTTAGAGGACATTTTGGCTCACCGTTTTCAGAAGATTCAGTCCATGGTCACCTGGATTCACGGAAGAGACAGTATGGTGGAGGCACATGGCAGGAGAAAGCTGTCCAACCCACGGCAGCCAGGAAGCAGAGAAGGGAGGGGCTAGGGACGAGATGACATCCTTCCAGTCATGCCCCCCGTGACCCACCCGTTCTGACTAGGCTCCACCTCCAAACGTGTGACACATTTTAGATCTGAAACATAACACTATTTAAAGTAATAAATTCTAGATAGCGATGTGGGAACCTCGCCTGGAAAACTAGCGGTATCTGTGAATGGTAAATGTACACACAGCCTTTGACCTCACGTTTCTGTTCCTGGGTATGTATCCATCTGTTCCAAGGAGATAGTTACCGGAATGTTCCTAGCAGCACTGTTTACAACCCTTAACATGACACCAAAACAAACATTCATCAATAGTAGAATAAATACTGGGAGTGATAGTTGTAGCACAGAACACTATGCAACACAAGAAAAATACGGCCACCATATGCCTCTGCAGGAATGAGTTTAAGAGGTATAATGGCAAGCAGAAGAAGGAGCCAGTCACAAGGTAATTAATACTATGATCTTATTCCTATATAGCTGGAAACCAAGATAAACTTGTTTTAAGGTGGTTTCTCCTCGGTAGGGGAAATGACTGGAAGGAGATTCTATGACGTTTTATGGAGGAGCACTGGTAATGTTGTGTGTCTTGATCTTGGTAGTGTTTATATGTGTGTTCACTTTGGAAAAAATCATCAAGCCACATAAGATTTGGGCACATTACTGTGTGTATGCTACACCTTAATGAAAGTAAAATAAAATAATCATGGAAAATGAAATATCTAGAGAAGTGGTATATGCGATAGATGGAAGTAAACGAGTGGTGTTTGGCTACTGTGAGACATTTTAAATATAATATTATCTCTGCACTTTCAAAGGGTGTACAAAATTAACAAGAAAAGTTGGTCTAATAAAATATAAGAAAAAGAGCAAAAGCAACTAAATAGCATAGTAAATAGAAAGCAAAAATGGTATAATTCTGATAGTGTCAGATATTACAATAGATATGAATGGATTAAACTTGTTAATTAAAAGAAAGAGACATTGGTTGGATAAAATATTATCTTCAGCTATATCTCTAGCACTTTATGTGGGATACATTTAAAAGGGACAATCCAGAAAAAGTGAAATCCAAGGAATGAAAATCCCAGTAAAAACAAAGAAAGATGGTAATATTAAATTCAGATGAAATGGAATTCAAGATCTAAGTGTAGCAGAGAGTGCCCTGCAGCCAGGATACTTCAGTCTCTTAGTTGCTGTTCCGGTCACTGTTGCTAATTCCTGTTCCAGGTCCGATTGCTTCTGTCTCTTAGAAATGGCTGGTCACTGTGATGCATAGCTGGTCACTGTGATGCATAGCTGGTCACTATGATGCACATTGTATAAACCAATCCCTACTTGACAAGCCATTCTGCCTCTGTACTTCCTGCTTGCTTATCTCATATAAACCCTAGGCCACCAGAGATCAGGGCCTGATATTCTGGGATTGATCCTGATCAGTGCCTGTCAAAATAAATAAATTTGCCTCCAAATCCTGGGTGTTGTTTTGGTTTTTCTGCTTGCCATTGCATCTGGTGCATTGGTCAGAAAGACCAACCATGCTGACCTCTTTGGTCACCAGTCATGGCTATCATGGATGGAGCAGGAACCTCTCCAGTCCCAATGGGAAAGTCCTCCCTTGAGATTTCTCAAATCCCCTTGGAGGTCTAGCAGTTCACATTAGACCCCAAAGGGAGGAGGATGCAATCTGTCTGTCTGTCTGTCTGTCTATCTGCCTGCCTGCCTGATTCCAGTAAGATCACTGGGGACACCCCAGTTAGTCAGTCTGTCAGTCCTGCTCAGTTTGAACAGAAGAGCTTAATCAACTCTTGTTAGTTAAGGTCACCCTCCAGGAAAGGGGGGTTAAAATGTTTAACCTCTGAGTGCCTGCTGAAAGGTTGTGTGAACAAGTGGAATGGATAGTGTAAGCAATAGGCAGCTTAGTCTGTGCACCAAGACTGGGAAGCACTGGTTGAGGAGGCAGATTGGGACCTCACCTGCGGTTCCTTGGCAATTGACATATGAAAATAGCAGAGGCTCCCACTTTCCTTAGTTAAGTCGCATCTAAGTCCCCATGAGGGACATGGCTAAGTAGGCATCTGAATGGTCTCTCTCTGAGGGCCACCCATCCTTTGTCTGTTGTGCCATCACCCAAGGGTACACAACACATACCTAGGAAGTTAGAGATGCAAATTAATTAGTCAAAACCCACAGTCCCTGACTGCAGGAAAAGGGGCTTTTATGGAGTTAAAAATACAACCAAACTGCTCTCTGCATCTCAAAAAAAAAAAAAAAAAAAAAGTAAAGAAAAGTGAAAAGAGGCCCATTCTTCCTGAGAATTCTGCCTTGGAACCCTCATCAGCTGCCCCAGTTGCTGCCAACACCTATAACATCATTCCCCACTCCTGACTCATCTACTTCCAGCCAATTGAACTGGTTCTAGCTAGTCATTGCCTGCACTAAGCTGAGTGCGAAAATTGCCTGCATTTGGCCTCCTTCCAGATCCTTCTGCTTACATGCCTATTCTACTCAGATGGTGTCATCTAATTCCCGCCTGGGGTGACTGTCAGAAATTCCTTCTGAGTTCCACATTTTAACTGAGGAAATATTGGCCTTTCAGCCCTGACAAATGAATCGTGTCCTGTTAGGCCTGAATAGATAGGATGAATAGACCAAGCTCTATCAAATTTGGCCCCTGAGAGCCTGCAGTCATTGCAAAATTGCATTTAGTGCATTGTCTCAAAGCACAGGGGGCAAACCTGTAACTTTCCTGGTCGACAATGGAACAGAATTCTCTGCCTTCAAAAGTTCCTGTGTCAAAAAGTTACCTTCACTGGGGCAACTGGGACTCTTGCCTCTCACCCCTTCTGCCAGGCACAAACTTACAGCCTGGAAGGAATACTTTTTGCACCAAGCCAGTCAGACTCCCTCTCATTTAACCCTATAGTTTCATTTTTTTACTGTCTGCCAAGAGGAAGATGATGCCTGCATCAGCCTGATATGGGTAATCTTGAAGTTCTGAAAACTCTCCTCCTGGAGGTATAAATTAAAGACTCACTTCTGGGCCTGACCATCAACCATACCACCTCACCACAACCTTCACTGATGTCAGATGTCCCAGGGAACACAAAACAGGCATTTATCCACACATCAGCCAGATAGACTGTTAATGACTTTGGGCAATATCTCCATGCCCTCAACAATGCAGCTACCACCTTACATTCTGTGTTTCCCAACACTTGTACTTTTTTTGGACTGTTACTCGATTGCTACAAGGGTTTGGGAACTCTCCCACTATTTTCAGGGAGGCTTTGACAACGGATTTGGCTGCTCTGAGATAGCCTGTTTCTCTGTCCCTTCCAGTTTCACAATTCTGTCATTGTCCCCTGGGCCCAGAGATTGGGCTATCAACCACTTGCCTCTGGTTGCAAATTTCCATCCTAGGGCAAACCCCACTACATCAGACAGTATCCCATGCCACAGAAGACTTAGCTGGAAATTCAATCACATATCCAGAGGTTTCAAAACCACAAAATGTTTATAGACTGTCAAACTGCTGAAATATACCTCTCCTGCCTGTAAATCCAGTTCAAGATGCCTAGCTGTTGATGCCACCACAATTGCCCTCTGTATAAGTTGCCTCAGTTTTCTGCCACTTATATAGCCTGCTGGTATACCTACCTGGACCAAAAGAATGTCTTTTGCTTTTGGTTAGCTTCTGCCAGCCAGTCCATTTTCACAAAGACGTCACTTCTAGACTCAAAAGCCCACTGACCTGGACTCAACCTCCCAGAGGTTTAAGAACTTGTTTCCTCTAAAAAGAGCACTTCTGATTAATGATACCCAAGCTTCCTGCTGAAAAGACAAAAAGCTCTGCTGCAATATCTGGCAGAAACTGGTTACAAGAAAGAAACTCTACAAATTCCTTGGACTGCTGGCTTTGATAATATCTGGATCCTTGAGTTCATAAAAACAATGATGCTTACTCCAACTGTCAGCTCATGGGAGTGCCCAGTGGCCTACCTGTGCAAATACTTAGAATCAGTCACTAAGTGCTACCTCCTCCCTTTACCTCTGAGATCTAACAGCTGCTGTCCTTCTGATCAAGAAAACTGACAAGCTCACCTTAGACCGAGACCTAACTGTCCCGTTCTAAAAATGGACCCCCTGACAGATGCTGAGTACATCCTGTTTACAGACGGAAGTAGCTCTGTTATGAATGGAGCCCAACAGGCTAAATATGCTGTAGTCACTTTGGACAAAACTATTTTGGCCAAAAGCTCTCCTGCAGGGGTTGATCTATACAGTAAACTGCTTCCTGCTACTGTTTGGAGACCTGCCACCAAGGACACAAAATAATCCTGTCTGGAAGACTAAGCCTCCTCCAGAGATCCAATTGACTGAAACACCAACCCCAGCCAAAAAACCTTTACCCAGTATTCCCAGAAGATTAGTGCCAGGCCTGCCCCCACCATTTGTTCTGCAAGTTCAAACCACAGTGCTGACACCCATACCCCTGCAGCCCGCTCCAGCTTCAGTGTCTGTGTCACTGGCCCTGACCTCATGCATTATAGTGGACTTTTGCCATTTAAGGATATATAGATAGATTACACATAAATAAAACATAATCCTACAGAAACAGTTTGTTAAAAGATCAGTTATATCTGTAGACATTCCTGCACACACGTATAACCCAGGTACATATTAACTACCTCTAAAAGTTTCAGATCTGCGAAGACTAAGTTCCTTAGATATGCTGGAAAGTTTACCTGGACAGCTCCTCTGAGGCTCGCTTCAAAGAGACAATGCACTCACAGTTCTGCTCTGGTCACTCTGGATGCTGAACAGTGCATGCTTGGCTGAAGCCTGAGAACATCATTCACAGGATTGCTCTATACCTGTTCCCCTTGCTTTTGTGTCTTTTCAGGCTGTCTACCCCAGTCCCTGCTTCTCTGCCCCTCTGCTAGATGTAGTTTTTGCTACTTGACCTGGATTCTACTTAACACAATCCTTGCTTCCCCACCAACTGCTAGATGTACTTTTTGCCTTAAATTCTATGAACGGTTGCCCCAATTTGATGAGCATCCCAGACATATTGGACACTGTCCTAGATCAGATTAACTCCCTTGCTCCCTTCCCAGAGTGATGTTACAGCACAGACAGGCCTGAATTGTGTCTCTTCCTAAAAGCAACTTAGGGAAAAACTCTGTAATAAGACAATCTTGGGGAACTTGGCTAGGGCCCATGCTGGGATCACTGACAATCCAAATGTTACTGCTTCTAGTTGGGCCTTGTCTAAGAATATCACATGTAACATGCCCAGCAAAGATTTGCTGGGGAAACTAAGAGAGGGGGTAAATGTAACAGAAATGCCCTCTCCAGCCAGTATACTTTAGTTTCTTAGTTGCCCAGGTAATAGTTTCTGTACCAGGCCTGGTTTCTTCTGTCTCTTAGAAATGGCTGATCACTGTGATGCATAGCTGGTCACTGTGATGCACATTATATAAACCAGTCCCTAACTGACAAGCCATTCTGCCTCTGTACTTCCTGTTTGCTTATTCCATACAAGCCCTAGACCCCCAGAGATCAGGGCCTGATATTCTGGGAATAATCCTGGTCAGTACCTGTCAGTGTAAATAAATCTGCCTCCAAATCCTGGGTGTTGTTGTGGTGTTTCTGCCTGCCACTGCATCAGCACTTCTCATAAGACAAAGAGATAGATAGATACATTACTTTGAAAAAGAAAGGAACACTCCTTCAGTAACAAGCAATAATCACTTTTTGCTGCACTGAAATTATAGCCTTAAAAACACATAGAGCAGAAACTTGACAGAACAATAAACAAACAAAATCAGATCCTTAGTACTGTAGTGGGGAATTTTAACAAAACTCTCAGAAGAATGAATAAAAAGAGGAGTTCAATAAAACATTGATGAGCTTAACCTACACACACACACACACACACACACACACGCATACTTTTTTGCTCAGAGATTACATATTCCTTTACTGCAAATGAAATATTCTGAAAACATTGACCACATCTAAATTCACTAAGGAAATATTAATAAATTCCAAAGAGTTGTCATTATTTAGGTCAGATTCCCTGATATAAATGCAATAAAATTAGAAATTAACAAAAATATTTTACATAGCTCTTAAATTAAAGGAAAAATAAAAATATATAAATGTACAAACTATGTCTGAGTGTTAACAAGAGTATTTTATCACTAAGTCTGTGTTTTGCTGCCAAAGCAGTACTCAAAGGAGAAAGGATGCTTATCCACATTTATTAGGAAGCCAAAATGATTGAAAATCCATGAGTCAGAGTTCAGCTCAAAGATCTATTCAAAAACATTTTTTTTTTCCAAAAACATTTTTTAACCTGAAAAAGTAGGGTGATGGGATTAAAAATTAAGTAGAAATTACTTTTAAAATACCCAATCTAATTGATTAATGAAGTCAATATTTACAAAGACAAAATGTAACTAAAAATGAAATTAAAAGGAAACACGAATATAAAGCATTTTAAGCATTACAAGACAAAACTTTATAAGCTTTACATCAATAAATTCAATGACTGCTGGGTGGACTGGTACACACCTGTAATCCCAGCACTCGGGAGGCTGAGGCAAGGAATAACAGTGAGTTTGAGACCAGCCTGAACTGTAGAGTGAAACTCTGTCTCAAAAAATCAAAACAACAACAAAATAATAGTAAGAGTAAACTCAATAACCTAGAAAAATTGACAATTTTTTTTTGAGATAGGGTCTCACTATGTAGTTCAGACTGGCTTGAACTCACTAAATAGCTGGGGCTGGCCTTAACTCATGGCGCTCCTCCTGCCTCAGCCTCCCAAGTACTGGGATTGCAGGTGTGTGCCACCATGCCAGATAAAATTGACAGTTTTTAAAAGCAGTATACATTTTAAAATTGATTTAAAAACAAATAGAGTAATAGCATTGTAACAAAGTTGAAGGATACTCAGATGCCTCCCCCTTTGGGGGTGTGGGTGGGGTTTGCCACCAACACTTCCTATGCCCTGGTTTTCCAGGAGCCCGGAAAGGTAACAATCTTTTCAACACTGAGATTCCATGAAAGAAGATGGAACAGATCAGAAAAAAGCAAACTACCCCCCAGTCTTTCTTGTTACATAGTTACAAAATCCATACATAAAATATCAAATAGCACAGCGCAGAAAGGGCCACACAGAGGACGGGGATGCTAGCCAAGAATTTCACTGTCTGCCCAGGGTCACTCTCTGTGTCTTTTCAGTTCCTAATTATTTCCCTTCTTTACACCCAGACCCTTTGATGATGTGCACACAGCAGTCTATTTCTCATCTTTTTGGATGAATCTCTTCTGAATATGTTTATCTGTGAGTCTCTTGGCCTCCCTTCTCTAATTATTTCTCCTAACTTTTTACATCTTTGTTTCTTTATGTCTAGAGGTATTAAAGGTGAATGTTGCTCCTTCTATTTTGTTTTTATCTTTTTTCTCTCCTAATTAAGGTAAAAATACAGAAAATAAATAGATTTTATAAATTTATTAATTGAATGTATTTCTCATTCTTAACTTTAAATTCAGACGAACAGTATCATTTTATAGTCTTTTAAAGTTAAGTTGAATGAGCGCTTACTTTTTAAGCATTAGCAACTTCAGCAGAATACTACAAGATATTCTAGCAGTGCAAGTATGTGTTAAAGCTTTAAAAAATCTTCCAATTTAAAACACTGCTTTACTAGAGTAGGCAAAAACCCACCTAATTTCCCTGGAGAAGAAAAACACCATTGAAAATATTCAATGCGCATATCTTCATGATTGAAGAAAGCTTCAAACAACGTGTTACACATCTATTAAAATGGCAAAAATTCCCAACACTTATAACACAAGAGCTGGCAATAGGAACTCTCACATAATACTAGTGGGAAGGTGCAAGAGAAGACAAGTTGGTGGCTTCTTACCTATCTTAGACTACCCTTACCATACGGTCCAGCCATAGATTTATCCAAAAGGGGAAAACTCCCATCCACACAAACACCTGCACATAGAAGTTTACAGCAACTTTATTCATACCTGCCAAGACACAGGAGCAGCTCAGACGTCCTTCAGTAGCTGAATGGGCAAACATCTGTGGTACATCTAGACAATGGAATATTATTCAATGCTAAACAAAATGAGCTGTCAAACTCAGTGGTAGAGGGCGTGCCTAGTATGAGCAAGGCCCTGAGATTGATCCCTAGTACTGCAAAAGAAAAAAAGAGAAAGGATCAGGGAGGTATAATTAGCTGTCTATATGTAAATATCTTATACAGCACATTCCCATAGCATGGTCCAAATAAATCACAAAAGACAAATATAAAAAATAATCTATTTTACAACTTCCTAGCAGAAACTTCCTTATTAGTAAATAAAACCTGCAAGCCCCTAGTGTGATTTTGAGACTAACTGAACATTTTGAAAATGTAGCTGAAAAAATAAAAAAATACAAGTTATAGTTACAGCATCTACCAAAGAGAATTAACATCTAGAACATATATAAAGAGTCTTTGCAAATCAATAATAAAGATTAAACAAAGTCTATGGAAAGGTAAGTTAGATAAAAAAGCAAAGACTACGAAAAGGTAATTCACAGATAAAAAAAATGAATGACTAATGAGTGTAAAAAAACTTCACTTTAGATATGGTACCCAGGGAATTGCAATAAAATTAAAGCAAAATTATTTTTCTCATTATCACTGTGGTGAAAATTAGATAGTAACTCCCAGGATGGGCCAAGATGCTGGAGATGCATTTTCAAAGATTATTGGTAAGAGGAAGAACTGACACAGCTTTTTAAAGGGGAACATAGGAGCTGGAAACAAAGATGTGCACATGTGGTTCAAGTGAGCTACACTTGCAGGGTCAATCGATAGAAATGCACAGACATACACACAACAGGGTCCAGTGCAGTGTGGTTTGCATGGTGATGACCCACCAGGACAGCAGCATGGGAGGTGATGGCTCATCAGGACAGCAGCATGGGAGGTGGGTACCGGCCCAGATCTGCCTCCCCCAATGCCAGTAGGCTGCTCACACCCCAGCGCCCTGCATGCAGGCGGCAGAGCAGTGCACAAGGCAGCCCCTCCTGGCCCTGTTGGCCCCTCTGTTGATAGCTGTGTGCCATGGGCGGGTGTGTTGCCTCTGTCCTTGGCTTGGCCACTCTGAAATGTAAGAGCTGCACTTGGATCTGGAATGTCCCCTCGGCTCGATCATATGTTAGACCCTCAGTCCTCAGGATGGCATCCTTGCGGGGTAGTTGAAGCTTTAAGAGGCGAGGCCCAGCCAGAAGTCTTGGTTGTTGGGGGTCGTGTGGTTTTCTTTTTTTGCAGTGCTGGGGATTGAGCTGAGGACCTTGCATATACTAGGCAAGTGCTCCGGCTCCAAGCTTCCCTCCAGCCCTGGGGGCCATGCCATGAGAGGGGACAGTGGGACCCAGCTCCTGTCCCTTTCTCTCTGTTTTGCTCCCTGATTCTGTTCCTCCATGCCCTTCCTGCCACGATGTGCTCCCTCACTACAGGCCCCCAAAGAGCAGAGCCGAACACCACA
This sequence comes from Chinchilla lanigera, assembly GCF_000276665.1. Classification (NCBI taxonomy): domain Eukaryota; kingdom Metazoa; phylum Chordata; class Mammalia; order Rodentia; family Chinchillidae; genus Chinchilla; species Chinchilla lanigera. The sequence continues at coordinate 16,823,628 of NW_004955429.1, read as the reverse complement.
GACTGAAACCTCCAAAACCATGGGCCAGAATCAGTTTGCTTTACAAACTGATTATCTCAGGTAAACTGATTATCTCAGCAACAGAAACCTAACACAGGGGGCAGTAATAACACTGCATCCAGTGGCTGTAAGAACAACTCCAACAGCCAGAGAATATTCACGCATCCCCTATCTTCTCCCTGGACTGTGTCAGAAAAACTGAGGTGGGGGGTTAAGAGGAAACCAAATCAGCTCACTCTGTTTTTGAGTTCACCCAGAGAACATCAGATGAGCTCCAACCCTTCCTGCTGGCGTGCAGATCCTCCCCAGGCCCCAGGGCCTCCTGGCTCTGCCTTGCCCGGTCCAGGCCCAGCATGGCTCCTTCTCACCCTCTGCAGGTCCTCTTCTCCCGCCTCCAAGTGGCCCCACACATCCGCCTGCCACCCAGGCTGTGGGTCACCCAGGCTCTCAGAAAACACTGATTTTTTTTCCTTTTGGGTTCCAGACTCTGACATGCAAAGCATGTGCATTTTAATTTTAGGGCCCATAGACAAGTTTGGGTGGGGGGCAGACAGACAGATGCAAACAAGCACAAAATTGCACCAGCCCTGTGATGTCTCATGGGGGGGGGGGTTACGAGCTTTGAGAGGCCAGTCTTCTGGTTCCTCTGCAATGCAAAACAAGGCTCCTAACCGGGAGCTGTGTGACCTGGCTGAGAAGGCTGACAGAGAAGGAGGGAGAGGGTCTGATGTGTGACCCTCTTCCCCCGCCTCTCATCACTCAGGTCTGCTCAGAGCATAGGAGAACTAGGGGCCTGGTCCTTCCCTTCCCATCAATAAAGCACAAAAGGTAGGAAAACCATTTGACCAAGGAGTAACTAGAATTACCACTGAGCTCTCAAAGGAATTGTACCAATTTGTAGCTTTTATTACAGTATAATGTTATTTCTTTAAAATTTTGCGTGCACATTTAATGAATTCATACAACCCAAACTGTACAAAATCTCCCAGCAGGTGCAGCTCTCCACATTTGACAGAGCTGCTTGGGGGTGCAGAGGCCATGTGATGTGCTGGGCGCAGAGAGGGGCAGGAATGGGGCTGGTAATCAGGATGCCAGATCTCTGGGCCAAGTCCTATACCCAAGAGCCAGGCAGCCATGCTCTGAGGTATGACAAGGCCACAGACGCCTAAGACAGGGCTCTAACTCCTGAGCTACAGACCCAGGTTCAAATCCTGACCCCACCTTCTAGCTATGTGGCCTCAGGGAAGTCACACGTCCCATCTATACCTCAGTTTCCTCATCTGTACAATGGAAACAACACAGTTTGTCAAGTGGCTTAGGCTGGGACATAGCACAATCCTATTTACAATTGTTTCCTCTTTGCCAGGCATTGTTCTAAGTCCATTACATGTGTTGAAATGTGTGTTGTGTGTTGTTGCATCAATCTTATAAGTAGACATCATTCTCTGTCCTATTTCACAGACTGGGAAACTGAGGCACAATTTTTATTTTTATTTTTTATTTTTTTAATTTTAAAAATAAAAGGAGGAAAACATTAACAGACAGACAACCTTTTACAAAATAGCAAAAGAACAGTACAGAC
>NW_004955429.1:16807462-16816841 GCF_000276665.1 Chinchilla lanigera | reverse complement strand
TTTCTTTACTTCCATTGCAATCATTTCAGCTAATTCAGGCATGTGTTTACCAAGTTCTCCTATGTCAATGTCTCTTGCACTTGTTCTGAGTGGGGTGGAGTACTGGGATTGTGTTTTAGTCCTTTGTTTTTTCATGTTTGCTACTGGATGCAGAAAGCTCAGTTTCCCTCTTCCATAGCTGCACAGCAAAGGCCACTAGTGTCCCTAGTTTTCCTGTTGATCAGGTTTGCCCCTGAGTGACCTCTGAGAAGCACTACTTAGTCTCGGGTTTTCTGGCAGTTGTTGATTTGTATCTAGTTATCCCCCATCTCAGACGTGGGTATTGGTGTCAGCTGATGGTTGACCATTTGATCCAGCATCCCCTTGCAGTTCAGGGCATGTGCACGGCCCAGACTCGGGTTGCACTGGTGTGACAATCCCAGTCCAGTGGACCTGTGTTCCCAGGCAGTTCAGGGTACAAGCAAAACCCAGACACAAATGGCAGGATCGACAGTTTGTGAAACACCTGATTCTGTGTTTCCAGTCCATTCAGGACACGTACAGGAACCAGATGCAGCCTGGATGGGTAGGAGTCACAGACTACCCATGCCTGTGACCCCCTAGGGGGTCTGGGCAAAAGTAAAGCATGGACTTGAACCACTGGACTAGCAGCTCTTGGAACACTTGCTCACTCTGCACAGAGCAGGTGCAGGGAGGGGCTACATCCACCCCCCCCAGCCAGAGAAGTACCTGGGGCTTCTGATTGAGGACCTCCTGTCTGCTGTGGATGCCTGGAGGGCAGAGACTCAGTCTGTAATGGCCACGGGGTCCTGGGTCGCCTGCTCTGCCCCCAGGAAGTAGATGGGAAATACCTGGCTCTCTCCCCGAGTTTCAGCGGGGAACCGTGGCAGTGTGAGTAAAGCATGGACTTGAAACATGGGATCAGCAGCTCCTGGAGCACTCGCTCACTTGGCACAGGGTGCATGCAGGGAGGGGCTACATGCCCCGCCCCCAGTCAGAGAAGTCCCTGGGCCTTCTGAGTGAGGACCTCCTGTCTGCGCGGGTGCAGGGAGGGCCGAGGCACAATTTTTAAAGAGTATCTTATGGAAAATTATGTGGGTAGCACAACCAGGATTGAAATGCAGGCCTTCTGATCCCAGAGTCTCTCCGATCCTTCTTTCCATTCTCCTTCCCTTCCTCCTTTCTTTCCTTCCTTCCTTCCTTCCTTCTATTTTCTTTCTTTTAGTGGTGATAGATTCCAGGGCCTATGCAATGAGACACATCTCAACACTTTTTTAATAGTTTTAATTTTGAGACAGGTTCTCCCTACAGTAAGTCACTAAGTTTCTCAGGCTGGGTTCAAACTTGTGATCCTCCTGTCTCAGCCTTCTAGAGTGCTGAGATTATAAGCATGCACCATCATGCCTGGCTCTTAATCACTCATTTTCCTACCTCTCTAAGTGGGGAGTGGCTCATACACAGCAGAAGAGCCCATGTTCATTCAGTCATTTCATCAGTCAGTCACTCAACAATCTTTTTAGTGCTGTACTAGGTCCTGTACCAGGTGCTGAGAATTGTAGGGTAAACAGAAAAGACATGTCCCCTTTCTCTGAGGCGTCTCCTTTAGTAAATGTATGTGCACAGGGAAGGGACCAACCACAAAAAAATGAATAAGCACTGAAGGGTCCAAGAGTGGTCTTTGTTCAGAAGAAAAGAAAGCAGTGCCAGTGCCTGTCTATGAAGGTGACTTCTGAGCTGTGACCAGGGCACAGAGCAGCGTGGGCAGCATTGCAGGCCTCTGGCTACTGTGCTGTCCACTCTGCTCTGAGGCGGCTCTGGTGTGGGGCCAACAATTTCCTGGCTCCAGCCCACCTGCTCTTCCAAGCTGGAGAACTCTGGAGTGTTTGGGCCTTGGAGCTCAGCTCCTGAGCTCTGGCTATGGTCGTCCAGGCCTGGACCTGCGGTCAGTGGGCTGGACCACTTCTGGGGCTTCCCTCAAGGCTTTTGCTGGACCCAGACCAGGAATCCCAGCCTCCTCCACCTGAGTCTGGGTCTACCTTTCAGAGTATGCATCTATGTGTGCATGCATGTGCACATGCAAGTGTGCAGGTGTGTACAAGGACCTGGGGACAGAGGGGCAGAGAACAGAGAGGAAATGGGACCCAGCTGAGCACACTCTCTTAGACCCCTCCACCACCACCACTGGGAGTTCTCTGATCCATGTGCCTTGTTGAGCCAACTTCTCTGCTTGTCAGGCTAAAATCCTAGGTTATTCATGTACCCTGTCTCTTCTCCTCTACTCCCAAGTAGTCCCACCCGGGAGTGCTGTGACAAGGGGGTTACTCTTTGGGGCACAGCCCCAGAGGAAGATGTGAGGCTACAGAGAATCCTGGCTGTCCCTGAGCTATTCCTCCACAAAGCAGCCATCCGCTCAGCTGAATAGTCACATCCAGGGCTAAAGCTGAAGCTTAAAATTCTGAAAGGCAAAAAAAGGAAATTGGGGCCAAGGAAGCTGATCCTGACTTTCTGCTTGAGCCACTTATGCTTTTCAGCTGATTCATTCCATCTGGAAGCTTTGTCTCGCACTGAGAATTTCCTGGATTTCGGGAGAGCAGGTGGGGACCTGAGAACAGGGCTTTGGAACAATGGGCCAAGTAGTTTATTGTCTGGGCTGGCTCTCTCTCCTTTTCTGCAGGCACGCGCACACACACACATTCACAGTAATGCACTGCACAAAACACACAGATGCAGCTCATTCCCGTTGCACACAGAGCAACCCAGCTGACAGTCCAGTCCTGGCAGGAACAGATGGCTGCTTAAATGGGGTCCTGGTAGAAGCTGGAATAAAGAACTGTTTACAACCTCTGGGGTGGGGCTGGTTTACAGGGAATGAGTAGTACTGTTATAAAGCAGCTATGGTCATTGTCACTGTTAATCCTCCTATGTCAGCTATGTTGGATTAAGAAATGCCTAGCACAGTAAAGCATGCTCCTGGGTGTATCTTGGTGGGTTATGGAGGTGTGACCTTGGGTATTATATATGCTTCTTTGCCTGTTCCTCCCTGGTAGTCTTTCCATGCTCTGTTTCTTGGACACAAGGAACCAAGCAGTTTTGCTCTGCCATGTCCTTCTGCCATGATGTTTCTTCCTTGGAGCCCTTTAGCCATGAACTGAATCCCCCAAAACCTGGAGCCAAATTAAACCTCTCCTCCTTTAAGTTGTGCATGCTGGGTATGTGTCCAGTGGAGGGAAAGCTGACTAATATAGAAAAGTGGCACCAGAGGAGTAGGGGCATTTCTGTGACTATATTTGACCATGTGGTTTAGAAGGCTTTGGAATTGGTTTGTAGGAGGAATTTGGAAGTCTGGAGATAAAGGTTAGAGAAACCCTAGAATACTGTAAGCAGAGGTTGACAAGTGTTCTAGGCAGACCTCAGAAGCTCAGGAAGCTGATAGGAATGTGAATAGTAAAGGCCAGGCTCAGGAGGTTTCAGCTGGGAACAAGGACTCCACTAGAGGCCATGTGTGTTACACTCTGGCAGAAAATTTGTCTTCATTTTGCTCATGTCCTAATAATTTTCAGGTGACTGAAACTAAGGGTGGTGGACTAATTAATCTGGCAGAGGAAATTTTAAGGCCATCCAACACTTAAGCTAGAGCAGGGGTACAACTGTCTGTTTTTAGCCAGATGTATAGTGAGAATCATAGGGAAAAAGCTAAGCAGAAAAATTTCCAAACTTAAATTTTAGAACCATGTGTAAAGGAACTATGTGTAAAGTTGAGGTGAAAGGAGGTGTGGCTGCAAAACAGATTAGCACCATTACAAGGAAACCGTGTATTTTGTACAAAGACAGGAACAAAGATGCAAGACAGGAACAAAGATGCAAGGCAGGAACAAAGATGCCTTAAAGGCATTTCAGGAATCAACGAGACCCTACCCATGGCATTCTCAAGGGTGTGTGTCAACATTTCATTTGAGAAGAGAGTCCTTAGGACCCCTGTTTTAGAAGGCCTACTAGGGAATTGGTTCCTTGGGACTCAGTTCACTGTGCTTAGCCATCTAGACACTCAGAGGTCACTTCAGCCATGGTCTAAGGGGATCTGGCTATTTCTTCTGCTGACAGCAGACCTTGGTATCATCCATGTGATGCTGGTTTTACTGGAATGCAGAATATAAAAGTTGTGGGGTCAGGAAGGATTCCAACCTGATTTCAACCTGATTTCAGAGGAAGTCCCAGGAGGCCAGGCAAGGAGTCCCTTGTAGAAGTTGTGGGAATGAAACCACAATGTATGGTGGAAACTTCAGGAAGTTGGAGATGTCAGGAATTAGAATGTCAGCCGAGGAAGGCTGTAGGACTTGCATGAAGCTAGCCCAAAGAAAGAATTTATGGGCTGTAACCAGCAAGGCCCTAGGGATGAGGCCACCTATGCCCGTTGAAACTCACATTTTACCACTGTGTGCCCTGGATGCTGGATGTGGAGCTACAGGACTTAATGTTTGTCCTTCTGGGTTTTGGTCTTATTTTGGCCCTATTTGATTCTTTTCTATCCCCTATTCCTCCCTTTTGGAACAGGAATGCTTATAATGTGCCATTGTATCTTGAGATTATTTAATTCATTTTGGCTTTCTAAAAGCTTGCCTTGAGCTTTGAAAGAGACTTGGACTTAGACTTAAGAAATGATGAAACTCTTGAGACTTTATGGAAGGAGTATTGTGTTTCTGGTCACATGTAGGATAGTTCTATTACATTGTATGGAATTATGCACTAGGTATTATCTTTATTTGGAGATTAGTATGGTTTAAGGAGATTTATTTGGGTGGGAAGTTGCTAAAGGGTGGATTGTGACACTTAATCCTGTCAACTTAATTGGATTAAAAATTAAGGAAAGAAAGGTTTATTTAGCTCAGTTTGTGAAGGTTTCAGTCCATACTTGGCCGGCTCCAAGGCAGAGAGGCACATGGCTTAGGGCAACAGTTCATGGTGGCGGAAGATAGCATAAGCAACAAGGGCACAAGCAGGGGAGAGAGCAAGCCTCTAGATTCCTCAAGTTGACACAACGTATCAATCATAACAGGTACTCTATATGGTCTGTGGCCCTTTCTGGTGCTGTTCCCCTGCTCTGGTTCCTGACCACCATGAACTAAGCAGCTTTGTTCTGCATGTCCTGCCACCATGATGTTTCTGCCTGGGAGCCTTCTAACTATAGATTGAACTGGGAGCCAAATTAAACCTCTCCTTTAAATTGTGGGCATCAGGTATTGTGTCCAGTGACAGGGAAGCAGATTAACACAGTTGTGTGGCATCCTTTGTTAGAGACCTGTCTAGGGTGTGTGTGGGATCATGACTCCAGTGTGACTCTGGAGAAGACTCTTAATAGCTTCTGAGAAAGATTTCCTTTGTGCTGATGGAGGGAGAGCCACAGAAGAGAAGAGCACTCTCTGCACTGACATTATCCCAGCTGTGACTATGGTTGGCAGGAGTGACACTCAGTGCTGAGATGGCATCCAGAAACCATGTTGGGGGGATCATCACCAACTTGCTGAACAGAAAGATGGGAAGGACCTTGACCCTTGGTGTACCTTGACTTTCACCATAAGCCTACCATATAGGGTAGGGTAGCACATACTCTTTTCAGGCAGGTGGACCACAAACAAGGAGGAGAAGGGAACTGCCAAGTGTCTCATGCCAAGTTTCTGTTGGGATTCTTAACCAGCATACACTGACCAAGAGTGTTACACTAATAGGTGTCCCTGCCACTGGAAACACAAAGCTTAGTAAAGAGGTTCCCCCAATCAGTGGTACTTTTTGAGGCCCAGCCAGTGAAGAGAATGGAGTGAGATTTCCCACAGATGGAGACCTCAGTAAAGAGCAAGTAATGTTCTGCATATTTTGGTCAGTTCTGTTTTTGAGTCGGACCTCATCATCAACCAGTGCTATTCCAAAGACTGTCTTCTATCTGGGGTCAGAGAGTTTCCCAAACTACTTGTTGGACCATATTCTTTCTCTGCTTCAAAGTCCTGCATCCACATGATTCAACCAAATTTTCCAGAATTTTCTCCATTCTCCCAGGGCTCTGGGCCCTGTCTCATCCTTTCTTATGCCCGTCTGTGGGGAGCAGCTGAAGCTGGAGATTAACCTCAAGTGTGGGGCTAGAGCAAGGCCAGTCCCAAGAACAAAGAGTCCAAACCACGTGGACAAGCTGCTTCAGTCCTGAGAACACCAAGCCCTGAGACAATCCAAGCAATGTGTTTCTAGGCAAAGGGGTGTCATATAACACCAACATACCAAATGTATAAATAAATGCACTGTGATGGTTGAGCAGTTCCTTTCCTCCTATCCAGAGAGAACACTCCACCTGATCCCAGCTTTCTGTATCTTATCTTCATTTCTTCACCTTCTTGCTGCATTTCATGGTCCTCACCCTGAGAAGTTCAAGTGCCACACAGGCTGTGGCACTGACCCCTCCACTGCCCCATTAACCCACAGTTCTCTAACAAAGGGCTCTTGGCAATGGTCCAAGAAAGAATTTGGGACAGCCCATTCAGATGGTTTTGAAGTTTGGCCCAAACACTTTTCGCAGGAAACCATATAATCACACCCCGAGGCACTGAGGACTCAGACTAACCTTTCATTGCAGATTATACAGAGCTAGAAAGAGGATTCTCTCACACATCACAGAGCAAAATCTATCCATTTACCACTGTGATATAGTGAAAATTGATATTTGATCTTCATCCTCAATGCCTGGAACAGAGTTCCTAAAACCTTTGGGATTTCCTGAGTGACAGGAGTATCTTTTGTTATTCACAACACATCCTTTTGGATGCACCTGAGACTGCCGAAAGAAATGACTCAGAGTGGTGCCTTCAAATAGCTTCAGGATAGGGGCTGGTCCTTAGAAATGTCAAAAGTAGAATTAGAGGGTGGGAACTTTCAGCCTGTTCCCTGATCTCTGGGAAGGCAGAAGAAACATGGAGACTAAAATTGCTACAGCAAACAAACACTGAAATGACACCCAGGATTTGGAGGCAAATTTATTTAACATTGACAGGCACTGACAGGGAATCAATTGTCCCTCAAAATGTCAGGCCTCAAAGGCCCAGGGAGGGAAGTTTTTATGGGGTCTGCAAGGGGACGAGTACAAAGGCAGAGTATTTGGCTGTCTTTGATCGGTTTTCACAATATGCATCATAGTGACCAGCTATTTCTAGGAGACAGAAGTAACAGGAACTTGTTACCTGGGCAACAGGTAACCGACTGGCTGGGGGGCATTTTCTGCTACATTTTCCCCCTTTCAGTTTCCCCAGCAAATCTTTGCTTGGCATATTACACGTGATGGTCTGAGACAAGGCCCAACTAGAAGCAGTAACGTTAGGGTTGTCAGTGATCCTAGCATGGGATCTAGCCAAGTTTGACAAGATTGTCTTATTACAGAGTTTGCCCTTAAATTATTTTTAGGAAGAGACACAATTCAGGTCTGTCTGTTCTGTAACATTACTCTGGGAAGAGAGTGAGGGAGTTAATCTGATCTAGGAGAGTGTCCAGTGTGCCTTGAACACTCGTCAAATCTTTATCATTTGTAAGGGCCTTACTGGTTATTTTTTATTCTCTTGGGGCCATCATCCATAGAGCGGAGGTAAAGCAAGGACTGGGGTAAGCAGCGTGAAAAGGCACAGAAATCGAGGGGGATAGGTATGGGGCAATTCTGTGAATGGTGTCCTCAGGCTTCAGCCTTGTATGGACTGGTCAGTGTCTGGAGTGACCAGAGCAGGGCTTGTAGTGCATCGTCTCTTCAGATTGAGCTGTCTGGTCTAGGTAAATTCTCCAGAACTCAAATGGTGGATCTAAAGCTGGATTTCTGAAACTTGTAGAGGTAGTTAATATGTACCTGAGCTATATGTGTGTGCAGGAGTGCCTGCAGGTATAGCTGGGTTTTTAGCTAAACTTTTGTGGAGATAGTTACAAGCTGTTTATGTAGGGATATGTTTTATTTTTTCAACTTTTTAGAGCTTATGGCCTCTATTCTGTGTGTAGTTTTTATTTAATTATCTCTATTACAAATGCAGGCCTGTTGTTACTGCCAGTGGTCAAGGGTAGGCCATATCTAGGGATGATGTTTTACAGCAGGACCTATGAACTTTTGCTGCCTTCTCAGTACAGGTAGGGAATGTCTTGGGCCAACCTTAGTAGATGCAGATGAGCACTAACAGATATAAGATATAACAGATATATAAACCCTGTGAGGTTTTATTTTTGTGTATGGGATACCGTTTGATGTGGGGATTGTCCTGCGATGGAGTTTCACAATCAGAGGCAGGTGGTTGATGGTCCGATCTCAGGGCCCAGGGGACCATGATGGAACTGTGGAGTTGGAAGGGACAGAGAAACAGGCTGTCTTGGGGCTGCCAAATCTCTTGCTGGAGCCTCCCCAAAATAGTGGGAGAGTTCCCAAAACCTTGTGGCAATTGAGTCCAATTGAGCTGGCCTTTTTGTCCTGTCTTAGGATCTTCTGGGAGCAACCTGCAAGCAGAAGAAGGCATCTTTTAAATCTAGACATGTAAACCAGGTGGCATGTGGAGGTGGCTGGATGCCTGCTTGTGTTTCCTGTGACATCCGACAGCAGTGGGGATCATGGTAAGCCAGCATGGTTGATGGCCAGGCCTAGGGGCAAATCTTTAGCTCATGCCTCCGAGAGGAGAGTTTTCAGAATTTCAGGATTGTGGTTATCTGTCTCAAGCTGATGCAGGTGTTATCCTCCTCTTGGGGAACAGTCAAAGGTGAAAGTGTAGGGTTAAACGAGAGGGAGGCTGACTGGCTTGGTGCAAAGGAGATGATCGCTTCTAACCTGAAGAGGAGGTCTCTTCCCAGAAGCGATATGGGGACTGGCTTATACAGCAGTTCATGTTTAGTGAGATGTCCTTATCTTTTAACCTGAAGGGGAATTTATTTTTTAACATATTGTTGGGCTTTTCCACTCTCTCTTTGATGTCTTTGAGAAATGCTCCACTGGGTTGTTTCTAGGCAGGGTGATCTTTGGGAAAGGTCGTGGCAACTCATTTGTCCAGGCTGACAGTTCAATTTTTCCTCAGTCAAAATGTGGAACTCAGAAGGAATTGCTGACAGTCATCTCAGGTAGGTGTTAGATGACACCTTCTGATCAGGACAGAGCAGGAGGCTCCAGAGGGAGGGCCTCTGTGGCTGCACGGAGGCACTGGCTAGCTGGAACCAGTTCAATTGGCTGGAGGTAGATGAGTCAGGAGCGGGGAGTGAAGCTATAGGGGTTGGCAGCACCTGTGGCAGCCAATGAGGGTGCCAAGTGGAATTCTCAGGAAGAATGGGCCTCTTTTTTTCTTTCTTTCTTTCTTTCTTTCTTTCTTTCTTTCTTTCTTTCTTTCTTTCT
>NW_004955429.1:16727532-16807252 GCF_000276665.1 Chinchilla lanigera | reverse complement strand
GAACTCACAACCTTGTGCTTGCCAAGCAGGCGCTTTTTGCCGCTGAGCTAAATCCCCAGCCCCTCTTCTTTCCTTCTTTCCTTCCTTCTTTTTTTTTTTGAGATGCAGGGAGCAGTTTGGTTTCATTTTTAACTCTGTAAAAGCCCTTTTTCCTGCAGTTAGGGATGTGAGTTTTCACCAATTAATTTCCATCTCTGACTTCCTACCTGTGTGTTGTGTACCCTTGAATGATGGTGCAACACACAATGGCCCCTCAGAGACAGACCATTCAGCTGCCTGCCTGGCCATGTCCTTTGTGGGGACTTAGGTGCGACTAAGCTAAGGAGGGTGGGAGGCCTCTGCTATTCCATCTGTCAATCACCACAGAACCGTAGATGAGGGCCCAGTCAACCACCAAGGCCAGTGCTTCTCAGTCTTGGTGCACTGAAAGAGCAGCCTATTGCTTATGCTGTCCACTCCACTCACTCACACATTCATTTAGCATGCACTCAGAGGTTACACATTCCAATTCCTTTCCCTTGAGGGTTGTCCTCACTAATGGGAGTTGATTGGACTCCTCTTCTGGTCAAACTCAGCAAGACTGACAGGCAGACTAACTGGGGTGCTCCCAGACATCTTACTGGAATCAGGCAGGAAGGAAGGAAGGCAGACAGACAGACAGACAGTGTCCTCCTTCCTTTGAGGTCCAATGTGAGCCACTCAATCAGGGAGCCAGGAATCCTCCTCCAGACTTCTAGGGGACTCAAGAAATCTTGAGGGTGCACCTTCCCTTTGGGACCTGGAGATATCCTTGTTCCATCTTCAAGGGCCATGACCAATGACCAAAGAGGTCAGCAAAGTTGATATTCCCGGCCTACGTACCAGATGCCATGGCAAACAGAAACACTGAAACAACACCCAGGATTTGGAGGCAGATTTATTTAATGTTGGATGGGCACTGACAGGGAATCAGTTGTCTCTCAAAATGTCAGCCTTGAAGGCCCAGGGAGGGAAGTTTTTATGGGGTCTGTAAGGGGGAGTACAAAGGCAGAGTACTTGGCTGTCTTTGATTGGTTTTTACAATATGCATCATAGTGACCAGCTGCGCATCACAGTAATAAGCCATTTCTAGGAGACAGAAATAACAGGAACTTGTAACAGGGACTATTACCTGGGCATCAGGTAATGGACTGGCTGGGGGTCATTTTCTGCTACAAGATCAATGAAATTCTGGACACGATTCAGACATGATGAGTTGGCAAACACATCGACCTTCACTCTCTGGGGACAAGGAAACAGAGGCTCCTAAGGACCTTTCCTGGCTTCCACTATATGCCTCTTTATCTGGCCACTCAACTGGATCTTTTATACTAGACCATAAGAGTAAACAGCAGTGACTGAAATACTAAGCACAGCACCAACTACAATAGTAAGCACTGAGTTCTGTCACTTTTTCTGGTGAATACTGAACCTAAGCAGCGGTTATGAGTACTTCCAAACTGGTGTCACCTGGGCAGAGGTAGGGGCAGTCAGGGCACCCCATTTGTGGGTGGCATCAGAAGTGGGGAGCAGTCTTGTGTGACTGAGGTCTGTACTAACTAGGAGTTCCCATCAGAACTGAGCTGATTTCTAGGACACCTGGCTCGGCCAAAAATGGAATTGTTTGGAGTGGGGAAAATGACATCTCAGAGAAAAATATGAATTTTGGTGTCAGAGCACACCAACGCCATTTTTAACCACATCCTACCTGGCCTAGTTTTCTCTCCCTCCCAAGTTTTTTCTCTTCTCCTTTCTTCACTCCAAACTTTACTCCTCTAACCATCTCTCCCTAAAAACTCTGTCCAGCTTCTAGCACAGCCAACAAAAGCCTCCATGGCCAGTCTGAACAGTTTCAGATCCGGTTGCTTCTTGTTCTTCTGGCCTATGCTTGGTGGGAAGGGGCTGGCTAGGGAGCTCCAGGTAACCCCATTCTACAAGCAAAGAGTCCAAGGTTCAGCAAGGCAATGAGCTGCGGAAAGCTAGGGATGCTCTGCTGCACTTAGATGTGCTCCTTCTTCAGTCACCCTTCCTCAGTGGCCCCTGGACCTCGAGCCTCCTGGCCTTCCAGTGACTTCTTCCTGCAGGCCTCTGAGCATCCTGCACTCTGCCTCCTCCCTTCCATCTGGGCTCCAGTACTCACCATCAGTTCCTACACTTTAACGTGGAGGATGTACCCATTAGTGCACAATGAAAGGAAAAATGTAAGGACAGGTGCAGAACACACAAAACAGTTCACTTTCAAAGGTATGTGAATGTCAGCTCGGGTGAAAGGGGATTTTAGCAAACAGAAATATGTCTTTCATGGGTCTGTAGGACAGGGTTATCATACAGCAGAAGATGGGTATAGTCTTTTATCAGGACTCATCTGCTCTCGGATTTTACTGTGTCTCCCTGTGCTTAAGGGTGAGATGTTTCTGTTACTACCCATCGATTTTCTCTCTCCTCTTCTTTTCTGCCTATTTATGTTCTTCTTCCTCCTCCTCTTCTTTTTTGTGGTACTGGGATTAAAGCCTGGGCCTTGGCACTCAGCTGCAACCCCAGTTCTCTGTAAAAATTTTTCATTTGAGACAGGGTCTCACTCACTGAATTACCTAGGCTGGCCTTGAAATCTTCCCTCAGCCTCCCAGAGTGTTGAGGTCACAGGTGTGCGCCACCACACTTGGCTCGTACCTGCCTATTTACTTAGCTGGACTTTCTCAAAACAGTAAGGGGCCAATGGGCTGTTCATTCATCAGTCATGCACGATGCTCATCGTGCTTGCTAGGCAGTTTCTCCCTCCCTTCTCCTGGGGCTGTTGGGCAGCTCTTCTCAAGCCTTGCAGTGTTGGGGCTGTGTGGCTACTGCTGGCCAGTGGAATGGGAAAGGATGAGCAGGGTCGGTGAGGCGTGAGGCACAGGAAGCTGGTGTTGAGCTCTCAGGTCTCCCAGCCTCACTCTCCCCTGCTGACTCAACAGAGGCAGCCCGTGGTCCAGATGGCGCACGTAGAACCTGCGGCTGTCAGCCAGGATCCCCAAGTCCCCTCCACCCATGTTTTGCCTGAGTGAGAAACAAAACAATAGTGTTAACCACCCTCTCCAGTAGTTTACTAATGCTTTTATCGAGGTTTACTTTACATATGATCAAAAGCATACATGTTAAGTGTACAGCTTGATGAGTAATGAAAAATGCAGTCATCAAGCAGCCACTACTCCAGCCAAGACATACAGCAGATCTCGAACACATTCTCAAGTCATTGTCCTGCCAGTGGCACCTCTCCTCCAGCAACAGGGTTTTGCTGCTTTCAAAGAGATCTTGCACTTTAAACTGGTCCCTAGGTGTGGTATTCTTTAGGAAACTCATATAAATGGAGTTGTCTTGATTTCATTTTTGCATTATTCATTGCTACCATACAGAAATAGGACTAATTTTTATATGTTGATCTTATACCCTGCATCTTGGCTGAACTTACTTATCAGCTGTAACTGTGTGTGAGAGAGAGAGAGACAGAGAGAGAGAGAGAGAGAGAGAGAGAGAGAGAGAGAGAGAGAGAGAGAAAGGGTTCTTTACATACAAGATCATGTCATATGCAACAGAGATAGTTTTATTTTTTCTTTTCTAATTTGGATGACTTTTATTTCATTTTCTTGCCTAACATACGTTGAATGGAAGTGGCCAAGGCAAGCCAGGCATGGTAGTGCACACCTGTAATCCCAACACTGGGAGGCTGGGGCAGGAGGACTGCAAGTGTATGTCCCACCTGGGCAGTTTAGCAAGATTTTGTCTCGAAATAATAAATAAAAGAGGCTGGGGATGTAGTTCAGTGGTAGAGTGCCCCTGGGTTCTAGCCCCATTACAAAAAAAAGGTGGCAAAAACAGACCTCCCTATCCCCCATCCTAGGAGAAGAGCTTCCTTTGGACTTTCAAAATAGACAAAGCGAATCACTTTTTTACTCTACCAGTCCTTCTTTCCTCTTGTCTGCCCAATTTAAGGCAAGCCACCCCTAAAATTCCCCCCTCCAGTGCACTCTCCATACTGGTTGCCAAAATATCATTTCCAAAAGGCAAGGTCACTTAGTATTAGTAACGGTCACTGAATGAGCTCATTGAGGGCCAGAGCGCTCAGCAGGAGCTCTCTGTGATGTCTGCACCGTCCTCGTATCTGGCATCTGTAACTTGCCCAAGGGCACTGCCTCCAAAGGGGCACCCCAGCCTGCTCCCCTGAACTGTGCTGTTCTCCCTTTGGGTATCACCCAGCTTGGGAGCCTCCTTGGCCAGAGCTGGGTCATTAGGTCACAATAACACCTGCAAGGAAGAAGGCAGTCTAGGGAGGGGAGAGTTTTCCCTATTATAGAATTTTATTTCCCCTTATTTTTTGTTTTGAAAAATGCCAAGCTCTTAGAAACAGTGAAAGAATAATAAATATAATGGACTGATGGACTCCAAGTATTTCACCTAGACTTAGCTCTTTTTTTCTGATCCATTTGAGTGTAAGCTGCAGATACTGCAGACACTGACATTGCATATTTCAGTATGCACCTCCCCAACACAGGAGAACTAACATTAATTAAATAATAGTGAATAACATTAATTCATGCAGAGAGGGTGAAAGTGTGGCTCAGTGGCAGAGCATGTGCTCAGCATGCCTAAGGCCCTGGGTTCAGTTCCCAGCACTTTCTCCCCAAGAAGAGTCATCTAGCAATACTCTTCCAGATAGAAAATGAACCAGTTGACCCAAGTACTTTTTCTTATAGCTTTTGTGGTGCTGCTGTTTTTATTTTAACCCAGGACCCAGTCAAGGTTCCCTATTGTATTTCTTTATTTTAAAAATAACTTTATTGGTATACTTTTGATATACATAAAGATCACATTCATCATAGGGAACATCTTCCTCTTTCTTTTTTCTCTTTCTTTCTCTCTTTCTTTCTTTCTTTCTTTCTTTCTTTCTTTCTTTCTTTCTTTCTTTCTTTCTTTTTCTCTCTTTCAACAGGGTCTCACTATGTAGCCCACGCTGGGCTTCAACTCACAGCGTTTCTCCTGCCTCAGCCTCCTGAGTGCTGCGATTGCAGGCGTGTGCTATCACATCTGGCTTACATGATATATCTTGATTCTTCCTTTTTTCCTATTTCCCTCCTCTTCCTCTAACCCCTCTTCCCCTCCCCATTTACAAAGGTTTTGTTTCCATTTTTTCCTTTCTGTTTTCGTCTACCTTTCCCCTTCCTTCCCTACCCCTCCCTTGTTCCCCTTCCTATGTGAACATTTTCTTCCTACTCCATTTTGGTCCTTATTTAAACCTTTTTATTTCTGTTTTGTTTTATCTGATACAGACCTGATGGAAGAGTGTAGGACAGTTGTTCCCTAGGCCAGATTTGTCTGTTTCTTCTCTATTACATTCAGGTCACACATCTTGACCAGACTACTCCTCAGCAGATAGTACATGCTCCCTTGTGTACATCAGGGGGGACATGGGCCAAGCTGTCCCACTATTTCTGATACTAGGTCTGGTTATGTGGTTAAGAGAGTGACTGCCAGATCTCCTCATTGCAACAGTTTTCCTCTTGTAATGAATAAGATTTTTGTGTCAAGCCTGGGAGATGGGTGAATAGCCTGTTCGCAAACCAATGGTTTTAGTACTTTTTGAGGCTTTTTGCTTGATTTGGTTAACTCATGAGGAGCTGCAGGGTGGCAATGTTCAGAATCTCAAATTCCTTCTGCATTCATTAGCTGGCTTTCTTTCATAAACAAGAGTTTCTACTGCCTTTTTCATTCTCTCTTTCCCTCTCATTAGAATGGAGTAATGGATTTAAAAAAAAATTAAATGTGCTCTCAGCCTTTACGCTATCATTCTTGATGTTTGAATTGTTTCAAGTGTGAACAGGGCACCTGGAGAGATTCTTCTTAACTAGGCAGGCTCACCGTTGGTCTGTAGGAAACTGGGATTCTGTTATAAGGAAGGGGGATGTATGCTGGGTGGTAGTGAGCCTGTCATCACACTGTACCTTCCCAGAGCCTTGGTTTCCCTGGGATAACGACACTCTTGGAATGATACTGTAGCTCAGTGACTTGGTCATGGACCACTACATGTTACCTCATGATCAGCCTGTCATCATTTCCCTGTCCTTCATTGCCTTTATTCATATCCTTATCCTACTTTGGATTTATTGTGTTGATGCAATGGCAAACAGAAACACCAAAATGACACCCAGGATTTGGAGGCAGATTTATTTATGTTGACAGGCACTGGTCGTGATCATTCCTACAATATCAGGCCCTATCTCTGGTGGGGCTTGTATAAGATAAGCAAGCAGGAAGTACAGAGGCAGAATGGCTTATCAACTGGGGATTGGTTTATACAATGTTCATCATACTGACCAGCTATGCATCATAGTGCTGTTTCTAAGAGAGAGGAGCAACCAGACCTGGAACAAGAACTATTAGCTGGCTGGCCAATTAAGAAACTGAAGTATACCAGCTGGGGGGGCATTTTCTGTTACATTTCCCCTTTCTTTTAGTTTCCCTGGAAAATCTTTGCTGGGCATGTTACATGTAATCTTCTGAGACAAGGCCCAACTAGAATTTAGGCCTGTCTGTTTTGTAACATTACTCTGGCAAGGGAGTGAGAGAGTTAAACTGATCTAGGAGAGTGTCCAATATGCCTTGGATGCTCATCAAATCTTGGTCAAGTGTTTGGTTGATTTTTTTATTCTCTTTGGGCAACCATCCATAGAGTTTAAGGCAAAGAAAAACACAGCTAGCAGGAGGCAGGGAAGCAAGGACGGGTAACAGAATCCAGGTCAATGAACAAAAACCACAGTTAGTGGGGGTTGCGGGGCAGGGAAGCAAGGACTGGGTACACAGCCTGAACATACACAAAAATCAAGGGGAATAAGTATGGAGAAATCCTGTGAATGATGTCCTCAGGCTTCAGCCCTTCATGGAGTGGTCAGCGTGCATTGTCTCTTCAGAGTGAGCCTCAGAGGAGCTGTTCCAGGTAAATTTTCTAGTGGATCTAAGGCTGGATTTCTGAAACTTGTAGAGGTGGTTAACATGCACTTGGGTTATATGTGTGTGCAGGAATGTCTACAGATAAAGCTTGTCTTTTAATTGGTTACAAGCTGTTTTTTTAAAAACCTTTTCTAGAGCTTTGTAGCCTGTATGCTATATGGAGTTTTTATTTAGTCTAGTTTTTGAGTTATCTCTGCTACAAATATAGGCCTGTTGTTGTTGCCAGTGATCAAAGGTAGGCCATATCTAGGGATGATTTTTCTCAGTAGTGCTTTAGAGATTTCAGTGGCTTTTGAGTTTTAGCGGGGAATGCTTCTGGCCATCCAGAATAAGCAGAGACAAGCACCAGAGATATTTGTAGCCCTTGTATGGTTTGACTTCCATAAAGTCTATTTGTAGATCTTCCAAGGGTGAAAGTCCAGCATGACGAATACCTGGTGGGGGTGTAGGTCCAGATAGGGGCTCAGTCCTTGTACAGGTATGAAATCATTTTTTTGTTGTTGTTGTTGTTTTTTTGTTTTTTTTCAGTTTGGTTTTTTTTTGGTTTGGTTTCTTTCCGGTACCGGGAATCTTACTCACAACCTTGCGCTTGCAAGGCAGGTGCTGTGCCGCTTAGCTAAATCCCCAGCCCCCAGGTATGAAATCTCTAACAGAGGCACAGATTGAGGTTAGTTTAGGAATATAATAGTAACAGCTTAGAACTTGATTCATGGCAGGTTTTCTTCCAGGTGTGATGTCATGATGGCACTTTACCCAAGCATAGGCCAGATTTTGTGGGATCCTCATTCAATCATCTGGTAAAGTCCAAACACTGTTTGGGCTCATGTAGGTCCCTTCCTGTTGCCCATTTATTTTTTTCCTTGTAATAGTGGAGGGGCTTACTTTGGAGACTGAGGACACTATTGGGGGGCATCTCATGTTGGGATTCCAAATTATATTTTAAATCATTTGTCCCCCAGGTGGAGCCTTCTGCTGTCAATTTTGCAGCTTCATCTGCCTTGTGATTTTTGAAGGTGATAGCATTTTTTATTTTCTGGTGTCCTTTACAGTGGATAATGGCAACCTTTTTAAGCTTCCAAATTGCAGTCAGGAGTTGAGAGATTTCATCCTTGTTTTTAATTTGTTTTCCTTCTGCTGTGAGAAGTCTATGTTCCTTGTACAGCATTCTGAGTACACGAACAGTGGCAAAAGCATGCCCTGTGTCAGTATAAGTGTTTACTTTTTTTCTTTTTGCCCAGTTAAGAGCATGTATCAAGGCCCATAATTTAACTCACTGAGCATAACAGTTTTGTGGAAAAGGTCTGGGTAGGAGCACCTCCTCTGTGGTAACAACAGCATATCTAGCCTGATGTTTCCCTGATGTAGCTTTGACTGAGCTACTTCCATCCATAAATTGGGTGTACTCAGCATCAGAAAAGGGTTCTGCCTGAGGATCTGGCTGGCAAAAAAGCTCTTTAGTCAAGGCTAGACAGTTGTGGTCTTGGAAGACAAGCACAGTGGGCAAGAAGGTAGCTGGGCTCAGAGGTTTACTCAATTGAAAAGTGAGGCAGAGATTTGCACAAAGCCATCCTTGATATTGAGTAACATGGCTATTTGAGAGCAAACATTGTCCTCAATGATTTAACAACTTCAGAACAGCATGTGGGATTTGAACTCTCAGATTTTGTCTTAGGGTCATCTTGTCAGCTTCTTTAATCAGAAGGATGGTTGCCACCAGTCCTCTCAGGCAGGGAGGCCAGCCCTTACCCACAGAGTCTATGTATTTGCACAGGTAGGCCACTGGGCACTCCCAGGAGCTGACAGTCTGAGTAAGCACAACTCAAGGATCCAGATTTTATGGAAGCCAGCAGTTCCAATAAATTTGTGGAGTTTTTTTTCTTGTAACTAGTTTCTGCCAGAAATTGCAGCAGAGTTTTTATGTCTTTCCAGTAGGCAGCTGGAGTGTAAACAAGTTTTGGAACCTCTGGGAGGTTGAGTTTAGGTCAGTTGGCTTTTGAGTCCAGAACTGGGGTCTTTCCATTTAATGGCAAAAGGGGGCTGGCTGACAGGGGCCAAGTGAAGGCAGAAGGTGGCACTTTTATGTCCAGGCAGGTGTATGAGTAGGCTGTGTGTGTGGCAAAAGACTAGAGCAATGTATATGGAGGGCTTTGTGGTGGCCCTGGGATGGAGTTTCACAATCAGAGGCAGGTGGTCAATGGCCCAATCTCAGGACCCAGGGAACACAGACAGAATTGTGGAGCTGGAAGGGACAGAGAAACAGGTTGTCTCAGAGCAGCCCAATGTGTTGTCAGAGCCTTCCTGAAAATAATGGGAGAGTTCCTAACTCCTTATGGCGATTGAGTCCAAGTGAGCTGACTTTTGTCTCAGGATTTTCTAAGTTGAAGGGGCTTATAGGACCAACTCACAAGCAGAGGGAGGCATCTTTTAAATCTAGACCAGTCCAAAAAGGGTGTATGGGTCAGGAAGCACAGAGTGCAAGGTGATGAATGCAAGGTGATGGCTGCATTATTGATGGCATGGAAATCATGTCGAAGGTGATTAGAAGTCTATCAGTCTGATGTGTAGCTGGATGCTTGTTTGTGGTTCCTGTGACATATGACAGTAATGGGGGTTGAGGTGAGGCAGCATGGTTGATGGCCAGGCCTAGAGGCAAGTCTTTACTTCATACTTCTGAGGAGAATTTCAGGATTGCAGTTATCTGTCTCAGGCTGATGCAGGCATCATGTTCTTCTTGGGGAACAGTCAAAGTTAAAAGTGCAGGGTCAAATGAGAGGGAGGCTGATGGGCTTGGTGCAAAGGACATGGTCACTTTCAACTTGAAGAGGTGGTCTCTTCCCAGAAGTGGTATGGGGACTGGCTTACACAGGAGATGTTCTCCCAGGCTGCAAGTTTGTGTCTGGCAGAAGAGGCAAGAGGCAAGTGTTCTAGGTGCTCTGATGATGGTACTATGGGCTCCCAGTGGTCTAGCTGAAGAAGAGAGCCTGGTCTGGCCTAGTCTGAGCCTGTCAGACTGATAAAATCATCCTGATCCAGGTCAAATCTGAGTGGGAATTTATTTTTTAGTGTCCATAATCCTATCTATTCAGGCCCAACAGGGCCCAACTCATTTGTTAGGGATGACAGTCCATTTTTCCCGCAGTCAAAATGTGGAACTCAGAAGGAATTGCTGACAGCCATCTCAGGTGGGCGTTAGATGATGCCATCTGACCAGGTTAGGCATAGCTGTGAAGCAGAAGGTTTGGTGGGGAGGTCCTCTGTGGCTGAATGCAGGCAATTGGCCAGAAGCAAATGAGTTGCGAGCGGAGAGTGAAGATGTAGTTGTTGGCAGCAACTGTAGTGGCAGCTGAGGGTGCCAAGGCAGAATTCTCAGGAAGAATGGGCCTCTTCTTCCTTTTTTTTTCTTAGAGATGAAAGAAGTGGTTTGGTTTCATTTTTAACTCTGTAAAAGCCCTTTTTCCTGCAGTCAAGGACAGTGGGTTTTGATTAATTAATTCCCATCTCTGACTTCCTATCTGTGTGTTGTGTACCCTTGAAAGATGGTGCAACAAACAAAGGGTGGGTACCCCACAGACAGAGACCATTCAGATGTCTGTCTGGCCTTGCTCCTCATGGGAACTTAGGCACAGTTTAGCTAAGGAGGGTGGGAGGCCTCCGCTATGCCATGTATCGATCACTGTAGAACTATAGATGAGGGCCCAGTCAACTACCAAGACCAGTGCTTCTCAGGCTTGGTGCATAGACAGAATACCTTTTGCTTAAACTGTCAATTCCACACACTCACACAATCATTGAGCAGGCACTCAGAGGTTAAACATGCCAACCCCCTTTCATTGAGGGTGTTCCTGACAAACAAGAGGTGATCAATCTCTCCTTCTGAACAGGGCTGACAGACTAACTGGGGTGCCCCTAGGGGTCTTACCGGAATCAGGCAGGCATGCATGCATGCAGGCAGGCAGACAGACAAACAGAGAGTGTCCTCTTCCCTTTGGGGTCTGATGTGAGCCACTGGAGCAGGGAGTCAGGAATCCTCCTCTAGACCTCTGAGGGGAATCGTGAAATCTCAGGGGTGCACCTTCCTGTTGGGACCTGGAGAGGTCCTTGCTCTGTCTTTGAGGGCTATGACTGGTGCCCAAAGAGGTCAGCATGGTCAGTCTTCCTCGTCAATGCACCAGATGCAATGGCAAGAAACACTGAAATGACACCCAGGATTTGGAGGCAGATTTATTCACTTTTATGGACACTGATCGGGATCATTCCCAGAATATCAGGCCCTGATCTCTGGTGGTCTAGGGCTTATCTGAGAAAAGCAAGCAGGAAGTGTGGAGGTAGAATGGCTTGTCAATTAGGGGTTGATTTATACAATATGCATCATAGTGACCAGCTATGCGTCACAGTGACCAGCCCTTTCTAAGAGACAGGAGCAACCAGAACTGGAGCAGGAACTATTACTTGGGCAGCTAAGAAACTGAAGTATACTGGCTTGGGGCAGGGTGGGAATTTTTGCTACATTACAGGATCTGCATCTGTTTGCTCCTTAGTTTTCTCACACATGCAAGGGGGATGCAGAACTTATCAGGCCATCCTGGGGCTTACCTAGGCTGCTGTAGATGTAACCCCTTGTAAGGCTTGTGGAATGCCAGAACTTCTCAAGAATTTCACAGAGGGCATAAAGCCACAGACAATCTTGTGGTCTGACTTTTGTTTTGCTGAATTATTTTAGCATGTTAACTACATTACCATCTAACTCAGAAGTAAAATCCAACCCTTTATCAACTTTCATAGCTCTCTGTCAGTCACAGAAGCCAGGCAGGTGTTCAGGAGATGTGAAAATCTTTGGAGGGAATGCTGGTAGTGCCACACCTGGGCTTTGTGCACCAGCCAGTGAGGCCACTGCCCAGCTGCTGTGGGTGTGGGCTATTCAGAGATACAGATCTGGGTAACTGTCCTCAGCTGCCACGGTCAAGTGACATTGAAAACGGAAGGCCAGGCCCTTTGCCACAGAGTGAGGCCATTTCTGCATGTCATTTGTGCTCAGACTCCTGTGAATCCAAACTGAAACCAGTCTCCAGCTTTGATAATATTTCTTCTCACTTATTGAGGCATAATTGACAAATATACATGTACGTATTCAAGGTGTATAACGTGATGATTTGATATACGTATACACTGTAAAAAGATCACCACAGTCGAGTTAGTTAACACATCCATCACCTCAGAGTTGCCACTGTGTGTGTGAGTGTGTGTGCCTGCATGTATGCTGAGAAGCCTTAAGATTTACCCTCACCAAATTTCAAGTGCATAATACATATAGTACTATATTATTAACTATAGTCGTCATGCTGGACATTTGATCCTCTGAATTTATTTATATTAAAAGCTTGTGACTACATCTTTTAAAGTATTTAATTGACAAATAAAGATCCTATATATTCAGAGTGTACAATGCAATGATTTGATATGGTTGTACATTGTGTAATCCTTATCACAATCAAATTAACACATCATGCTGCACATTAGAACCACAGAACTTACTCATTTTGTAATGAAAGTTGGTGCCCTTTAACCAGTATCTCTCCACTTTCCTCAGTTCCCAGTCCTCAGTAGCCACTGTTCTACTGCCTGCTCCTATGAGTTTAAAATTTAAGATTCTATCTGAGGGATCACATGGTATTTTCTTGTCTGGCTTATTTTGCTTAGCATAATGTCTTCTAAGTTTATCCATGTCGGCAAAAATGGTAAGATTTTTTTCATTTTTAAAGCTGAATAATATTCTGTGAGATATATAAGTATATAAAATGAGGTCTATTTGTTCACATTGATCTGTCTATATCTATTTCACATTTTCTTGATCTATTCATCCATTGATGGACAATTAAATTTTTTCCATATCTTAGGTATCATGAATAGTGCTGTCATGAACATGCTGCACATATCTTGCTGAGATAATGATTTCATTTCCTTTGAGTGTATACCCAGAAGTAGGCTTGCTGGACCATATTTGAATTTTTATGGGATTCTATACTGTCTTCCATAATCCATAATGGCTATACTAATTTACATTTAGTGGAAAAGGTTTCCCTTCTCTCCACAACCTTGCCAATACTTGTTATCTCTTATTTTTTGGATAATAGCCACCCTAACATATGTGAGGTGGTATTGCACGGTAGTTTTGATTTGAATTTCTCTGATGATTAATGACTGTGATGGCTAAGCTTAATTGTTAACCCAATTATCTTGAGATCTGCTTAGTGGATTAGCAAAAACATTTCTGTTTGCATCTGGATGGGTCATGGAGGCAAGATCTTGAAGTCTGTATCTGGTCCCTGGCCCCTGCCTCTTAGGGATTCTTCCTCTGCTGTGCTTCTTGGTTGCTGTGAACTAAACAGCTTGGTTCTGCCATGCCCTTCTGCCATGATGTTTCTACTTTGGAGTCAGCAGACCATGGACTGAATCCCTTGAAACAGTGAGGTAAATGAAGCTCTCTTCCTTTAAACTGTGGGTGTTGGGTAATTTGTTCCAGCAATAGGAAAGCTGACAAATACAGTGAAACTGAGGAACTTTTTGTTTACCTGTTAGCCATTTGTATGCCTTCTTTGGAAAAATGTCTATTTAGTCTTTCTCATAGTTTTAAACTGGGTTATTTATTTTCTTATTGTATTTTGGCATTGAGTTAATATCTTGAATATTAATTTATTATAAATATGGTTGGAAAGCATTTTCTCCTATTCTTTAGACTGTATTTTACTTTACTGATCATTTCTTTGCTATATGAGAAACTTTTAGTTTAATGTAGTCTCACTTGTTCATTCTTACCTTGGTTGCCTATGTTTTGGGTATCAAAAAATTGCCAAGAACAACGTCAAGGAGATTTTCTTCTAATTTTCTTACAGGAGTTTTATAGTTTTAGATCTTACATTTATGACTTAAATCCATTTTTAGCTGACTTTTGTATATAGTGTAAGAAAGGATTAAATTACATTCTTTTATGCGCAGATACACAGTTTTCCCAACTCCATTTGTTGAAGTGACTTCCCTTTTCCTATTGTGTGTATATTCTTTGCATACTTATCAAAGATTAGATGACCTCTTATACATGGGTTTATTTCTAGACTTTCTATTTTGTTCCATTAGTCTATGTACTGTGTGTGTGTGTGTGTGTGTGTGTATGTGTGTTAGTGGAGAGTCAACCCAGAGCCTTTGCATTGAGCTATATCCACAGCCCTTTCCCAAAAATTTGAGACAGATTCTCACTAAACTGCTAAATTGCCCAGGTTCAAACTTGTGATCCTCTTCCCTCAGCTTTCCAAAGTGATTATAGGTGTGTGCCACCATGTCTGGCTAAGTAGATTTTTTTTTTTGTTAGTATCAGTACTATGTTGTTTACTACAGCTTTGAAATATAGTTTGAAATCAGGGAGTATGATGTCTTCAGCTTTATATTCTTCTTTTTCAAGATAGCTTTTGCTATTGTGAATGTTTTTCTATTTCTGTGAAATAGATTTTTTTTTTTGCGGTACCAGGGATCAAACTCACTACCTTGCACTTGCCAGGCAGGCGCTTATACCACTGAGCTATCTCCCCAGCCCTGAAATAGATTTTGATTGATTGTATCTGTAGATAGCTTTGAGTAGCATGGACAGTTTAACAAAATTATTCTTCCGATCCATGAACAGAAATAATTTCATTTATTTATATCTTCTACCATATCCTTTATTAAGTCTTATAGTTTTCAGTGTACAGAGCTTTCACTTCCTTCATTAGATTTATTCTTAAGTATTTTTAAAGTACTATAAATGGCATCATTTTATTAATTTCTTTTTCTGATGGAGTGTTAGTGAGCTTTCTGCCACTATAACCAATATCTGAAGGGCTGGGTGTGGTGGTGTACACCTGCAATCCCAGCACTTGGGAGACTGAGGCAGGAGAATCACTGTGAGTTTGGGGTCAGCCTGGGCTACATAGTGAGTTCAAGGCCAGCCTACACTACATAGTGAGGTCCTGCCTCAAAACAAACAAACAAATAACCCCAAATATCTGAGATCATTAACTTATAAAGATAAAAGGTATATTTTGGCTGTTTTCGATGTTCTGGTAAATGTTTGGGTGGGCCCATTATGTTCAGGCCTGTGGCAAAGTACATGCCATGGTGGGGAGTGCAGGGAAGGGCAAAACTTCTCACCTCATGGCCAGGAAACCAAGGAGAAGATTCTATTCTCGTGTTGAATTTCTGGAATCTTGACTATGAAATGCCTGGCTGTAGATTTTTTTGATTGTGGCTAATTGGAGTTTTATATGCCTCACTTATGTGTATATCAACTTCTTTTTCTTTACCATGGAAGTTTTCTGCCATAATCTCTGTGAACAGTTTTTTAAATATCATTTGTGCCATCTCCTGCTTTCTCATTGATTCCAATGAATCTTAAGTTATTCACCTAGCAGCTGCTCTATTGATTTCTCATGGTCCCTTGCTATTGTTAAGAAATCTTCCTTTTTATGATCACTAACCAAAAGCCTGTCTTCTGTATCTGAGATCCTGTCCTCACACTTGCTTAATCTGCTGTGGATATTTTCAATGGAATTTTTATTCTCCTGGATATCTGCTTGAATTGGCTTTATGGGTTCCATTTCTCTACTATGCTGAGCATTCATGGCTTCCATAATTTTCTTAACTCCTTTATTTTTTTGTATCTGCTCTAGAGTCACTAAGTATGGTTTTCATTGTGGACACCATCTCTGCAGTTATCTGAGAAATTATTTCTGATTTGTTTTTTTCTAGAGCCTTATTCAACTGCTTTGTTGTTACTACTTCAGAGAGGCCAGATGAGTGGTTTTCAGATTGTCCCACCTCACTGCCTCCTGGGTTTGCCTTTGGTGAAATGGATGTCTGGGGTTGCAGCTTGTTTAAGTGTCTTCTCATTTTCTTTACTTTCTTTAGTTTAATTCCTGGGGTGATGTTTGTAAATTGCCTGTGGGGGCTGTTTTACTGCTAGTATTTAGAACCCTTAGAAATGACTACTCATCTTCCAGGTGTTGCTGGCTTTGGGGTTTGGGTCTGTTGCAAGATCCTACTTCTTCGATTTGATGGGGATGAGAAATTGTTTCCTGTTTGGCCCAGCCCCTGGTTCTTTGGCACTGTGCCACAGTATTTGTGTGACCCTTAGTCAATCTCAGTCTTGGAATATCAGGAAAAACAGTTGTTTAGAACAATTATATCACTTTTGGCTATAGTGCTACCATGAGCAAATGACAATAGAATCAAACACAGCCTAGAAAATGACAAACTGAGCTAGCCATTAATTTGTCACCTTTAACAGTATAAACTAGACTTGTGGTTATATAACAAAATCTAAAACAAGCCAGAAAATGTTATGCAGTATACAAGTCCTTAATGTCAATTTTGCCCTCAGGGGTTAAAATTTAAAATGGGTTAGGGAGGAAATAGAGAAGTGTAAGAAGAGGAAGAGATTAGAAATAAGTCTGGAGGACAAAGGGGGATCATTCTAATGTTGGGAAACTGGTTCAAAATACTGGAGGGAAAGAGAGAAGGAAGAGATAAAAAGAACAGAAGAGAGCCACAGCTACAAAGAGGCTAGAAATCATATTCACAGGCATATAACAACAAGATCAAACAACAAAAAAAACAAAACAAAAAAACAAAGCTACCACAAGAACAACAAAAAACAAGTAAGAGAGAGAAAAACAAAAATAAAAAAGTCCACTTCCAGGTATGTCTCTGCTGTCACTGGTAAACAATGTGCAGATACAGAGTCCCAATCTATGCTGATCTGTCCTAGCAAGGTAGCAGTAGGTTTTTGGCAGGGTAGTGGATAAGCTCAGTGAGCCTGCAACGTCTGGCTGAGACCAGTCTCATTTGGCCTGCAGCCATTAGCACACATTCGATGGGCCTGAGCCAATCTAGATGGAGCCACCAGCTTGTCTGAGTTCTGAGGATAGTTTCCTCCTCTCCAAGATGGCTCCTCGCCAATTGCTCTCTCTTGAGGGACCACTGAGTCCCCAGTAATCACCACCAGCTAGTGTAGTCCCCCATGTCTGCTGCTTCCCTCTACTGCTGCATCTCTCCTTGGAGGCCTCTGGGGTCACCAGCAGTCATGGTGTGTCCACAGGTTTGAACCACTCATCTTGTGCAATGAGTCCCCTCTCAGGGAGAAGGTGCCACTGGCTACCTCCTTCTTCTTCATTGAAGTTTCTCTCTTCACTCTCTCTGTGGGCTTCAGTTCACACTTCAGGTTCTTCCTGGGTTCAGGGGACTCACTTCCTTCCTTCTTGTCTTCCTCATGTTGCTATATTTCAGCATCTGGATGGTGACTCTCAGAGAGGCTGTTTCTCTGAAGCTTACCACACTGCCATCTTGGTGCTCCAACCAAAGAGAAGAGAAAGGTGGGAGGGTCCTCTGTACTCCCCAAGGACCACCTTCAATGATCCCACTACCTCTCATTAGGCCTGGCCTTCTAAAGGACTGACCATCTCTTAATAGCACCTCTCTGGGTACCAAGCCTCCAACCCAGGAGCCTTTGGGGGATACTTAAAATCCAAACTATGGCAGATAGTCTGTTGGTAGCCACTAGTAATGAATTTCAGAAAATTCAGAGATGTGTGGAAATTAAGTAACACAATGGACCATGGAGGAAATCAAAAGGAAAATAAAATAGTTCCTTTTATTTTTAAATTTTATTTGTTTTTATTAGTACACATTTTGTGACATTCAGTTTACAATGGTCTTGGGGAGTGGAGACATGTACATAATACAACTTGTTTCTTTTTCAATCACGTTCCCTCTCCCTCCCTCTCTCCTCTAGTTCCCCTTTCCTTATTTCATTCTTGTTGATATTATTAACATCAGCTCATGTTTATGGCATATAATGTTTACAGTCATTGAAGTTTTCAAGTTCTTGTACATGGCATAATTTTATTCTACTTATTTCTCCTTCCCCTCTCCCCATACCCTCACCCTTGTCTCTTGGACTCTTTCTCATTTGTAGGAGATCCATCACCTTATCTCCTTCTACCCTTTTTTATTTTTCTCTTAGTTTGTACTTTGCCTTACTCTAATGAGAGATACCATATGGTATTTAAGCTTGTATGTCTGGTTTATTTCATTCAACATTGTATTTCTCAGGTGTATTCATTTTCCCACAAATGTCTCAAATTTGTCCTCCTTTATAGCTGAGTAGTATTCCATTATGTATAGATGTCCCTCTTTCTTTATCTGTCTATTGATGGGTACACAGGTTGCTTCCAGGATTTAGCTATTATGAATTGTGCTGGTGTAAACATTGTTATGAATGTCAGTATTGCTGTAGTATGATATTTTAAGCTCTTTGGGGAAGATAACTTTAAGGGGGATAGTGGGGTCATATGGAATTTCTAATTTTAGTGCTTGGACAAATCTCCATATTGATTTTCATCATGGTTATCCTAGTTTACATTCCCACCAACAACGTAGAGGGTCCCTTTTTTTACCACAGCCTCTCCAGCATTTGTTAATTTTTGATTTCTTGATGACTGCCATTCTTTCTGGAGTAAGATGAATCTTAGCATTGTTTTAATTTGCATTTCTCTAATGACCAGAGATATTGAACATTTCTTCATATATTTGTTGGCCATTTGTATTTCTTCCTCTGTGAAGTATCTATTCATTTCACTTGCCTAATAAAATAGATTCTCGAGAAAAAAAAAAACACACCTTAAAGGATGTAGCAAACACATTTTAAGAGAGAAATTTACACCCAAAATACCCAAATTA
This sequence comes from Chinchilla lanigera, assembly GCF_000276665.1. NCBI lineage: Eukaryota > Metazoa > Chordata > Mammalia > Rodentia > Chinchillidae > Chinchilla > Chinchilla lanigera. Next base: position 16,788,490 of record NW_004955429.1, on the reverse strand, counting down.
AGAAAAAAGATCTTTAGGGCTGAGGCTATAGCTCAGAGGTAGAGTACTTGCTTGGCATATGTAAAGTCCTGGGGTCCATCCCTTGTATCTCTCTCTCTCTCTGTCTCTCTCTCTCTCTCACTCTCTCTCTCACACACACACACACACACACACACACACACACACACGATTTCAAATGAACTTTACAACCTAACTTTGATTTTATAACCTCAAGGAATTAGAAAAAGAAGAATAAATGAAGCCTAAAGAGAGCAGTAGGAAAGAACTAATAAAGATGACAGCAGAGATAATTGAAATGGAACTAGAAAGACATAGAAAAGATCAGTGAAGCCAGGAATGTGGCACACACCTGTAATCTCAGCACTTAGGAGCCTGAGGCAGGAAGACTGATGTGAGTTTGAGGCCAGCCTGGGTTTTTTTGGAGCTTAAGCCCAGCTTAAACTACAAAGTGAGACCTTGTCTCAAAAACAACAACAAAAAAACCAAACCACCCCTCTCAACCAAACATGATCAGTGAAACTAAGAGTTGGGTTTTTGAAAAGCTCCACAGATTTGACAAAATTAAACTGTCAAGAGAAGGAGAGAAAGAGGGAGAGAGAGAGAAAGAGGGAGAGAGAGAGAGAAAGAGGGAGAGAGAGAAAGAGGGAGAGAGAGACACAGAGAGAGACGGAGAGACAGAGAGACAGAGAAGGAGAGAGTGCTCAACTAAATGAAATTATAAATGAAGGTGTGGTATCACAACTGATACCACAGAAATACAGAGAATTATAGTAGAGTTCTGTGAACAATTAATTGCTAGCAAAGGGGGTAATTTAGAAGAAATAGACAACTGACCAGAAATATACAACTTACCAAAACTGAGGCATAAAGACACAGAAAATCTGAACAGCATAATGATTAAGGAGATCAAATCAGTAATCAAAAACCTTTCAACATAGGAAAGTGCAGGACCAGACATGATCTGCTCTTTGCTTAGCTTTTCCCTCTCATCTTGTCCTGCTTCCCTTACTTCCCTTCTCCTGAGTCCTCCCCCAATAAATCACTCGCACTGGAATTTTCTACATAGGCTCTGCTTACAGGGAAGATGTGGAGGGCAGAGGGGATGGAGAGGGATTTGCAAATCAAAATTTTTCTGAATGAAACCCACAAATATCTTATTTTTTTAAGATTTTCTGGTCATCTGACCTTGGGAATGTTCCCTGGCAGTCACCCGGAGCTGTTCAGTCTCAGAGCATCTCACTAGTCTCTTTCACTCCCTCCCTACTCCTCACACATTTCTTTCTAGTTGGCCAAAAGAGCTCCAAGTATTTCTTACCATTTCCTGGTGCAATCCAGTGTTCCCTAGGCCCAGATTCGGAATTCAGCTTGGGGCTCACTCTGGCAAATTACAGCTACTCAGCAACGTGGGAGAACAGAAAGGGGCTTCAGTTCCAGGTAGCTGTGGTTGTCAATAGCAGTCATTTGCATCCGTCATTATACTATGGTCCTCTGCAAGATGCATGAACACAATGCTTAGTACTTTGCACCCCACTCGTGGTACTATATATGCTCCTTGGACAATGTCTCCTGAGTGTTTTGGGCCATTCACTGAACTCCTAAGGGTGTTTAGAATAAAACCCAAACTCTGAGCCTATCTGATAAGACCCTTTGTCCTTCCTACTTGCCTAACCTCATGGCGCCTGGCTTCTCTGTTTATTTTACAGCCATGGGATGGTCCTCTGTTCACTTTCCTGTCTCAGGATCTCTGCCCTTGCTGGTCCCCAATCTCTGGCTAACTCCCACTCATCCTTAGGTTTCCATTCAAGTGCCTCTTCCTCAGAGAGAGTCCTCTGGTCTTTCAAATTAAAGGAGGCCTCCTGCTTTTAACTTCTCTCATGGCACTAGGATGCAGCTTCGAGTTTGTCACAGGTGTACTTACCTGTTCGTGCTTTGTTTCCTCCACCTCACTGTACATCTCAGGAAGGTAGGTCACAGTCTTGGTTATGGTATTTATGGGGAGAAGTCAGGGTCTGCCTGGTGCTCAGGAGTGCTGCTTCAATCTGCTTGCTGAAGCTCATCTCTGGATGACCCCGCCGCCTCCCGGTGGTCCCTTGGCCTCTGAACGTGATCCTGGGCTCTGCTTCAAGGGTGACCTTCGCAAGCGAGCGCTGGCCATTTCCAGCCCTGGTGCGGAGACCCGCGCTCTGCCTCTATCCAACGCGCGCGGTCAGGTTGACACAGCCACGCCCCCATCTTCCTCCCCGCTTCCCGTAGCGTGATCTCGGACCGAACACTACGACTCCCATAAGACATTGCGGGATCGTGCAACCTGATTGGCCAAGCTTCTGGCGCCGACCAATAGGACGGGGTTTTGTTGTTCGTGCTGCGGCCGCCTGAGTCGGGGAGGTGCTCGGCGGCGTCTCCCTGGTTGCTCTGGAGCCGGGTCGCGTGGTCGCCCGTCCGCTTACCTGCCCGTCTGCCCGCGTCCTGCCATGGGGAGCACCGAGAGCTGCGAGGGCCGCAGGGTCTCCTTCGGAATGGACGAGGAGGAGCGGGTCCGGGTGCTGCAGGGCATCCGGGTGAGCACCGCCTCGTGGGGCGGGTGGGCATGGAGGGCACCTGAGGGCGCAGGGGCCGCGGCCTGCGGGGCGGTGCGGAGCCGTAAGGGCGGCCCGCGCTGTGCGCCGCCTTGCCTCGCTTGTGGAGCCCTTTCACCGTGGGAGGGATCATGGGATTCGGAAAATCCCCGGGGCTCGAGTCCAGGAAGAGGCTATGCCGGGACCCGAACTGAAGGCTACAGTGTACACTACACTACCACTACAGTGGTTTCAGGGGAGTGGAGAACGTGACAGGTGGGGAGGCCGCTAGGACAAGAGGCAGTCTGGGGCCATTGCCCGCACCGATTGGCTTTTTACATTTCCCGAATTGGTTCTTCATTCTCCCATTCTGTCCCACCGCCCAAGAACGCGCGTGTTGTTATGTGTACACTTGATGCTTACACTCTTGGTCGACTGCATCAGCCTCTTAACCGGGGACTATCCACTTCCACACCTCCCCGACAGTCTGTTCTCCACAACGCAGCTAAAAAAGGCACTTTAAGAATTGTAGATCAGATAGTATACCCTTCCGCTTGCGTAAAACTCTCCAGTGTCTTCCTAGCACATTTAAGATGAGGAACTTTGGTTTTACAAGGCTGTCCTAGCGCTTGCTGATTTTTCTGAACCCCTCTCCCCCGCCCCCAGTCTTAAGAACTCGTTTTTCCTGGGAGATACGAACCTGCTCCAAGCCCAGGTCTCTGTGTTTGCTGCACTTTTCACCCCATGCTTTCTTTATATCTGGCTTTTCATTGTCCTTGTAATAGCTTACAGGTCATCTAAGAATTCTTTTCTGAACACTGATTGGAAAATAGTTTCCCACCCCTGCTGTCATACACTTATTATTTTCATGGCACTTGTCACAATTTGAAACTTGTATTGATAATTGTATTTACTTGTTTATTGCATTTCCCATTAGAGTGTAAACTCCTTGAGGCTGAGGTTCTTGTGTGATCTGTGACTGTCCCCACCACTTAGAAGAATAATAAACTCAGCTCATATTTCATTGTGTAGTGGCTGCCATGTGTTGTAGTAAGCCCTTTACAAGTATTTCATTTAATTTTCAACAGACCTATGAAACGTAGAACTCTGTTAGTTCATTTTGTAGATTAAGGAGAACAGGTACTGGTGTGAAGTAACTTATCTAAGGTCACACAGGTCACAAGTGGAGAACTGGAATTGAAGTAGGTCAACCTCAAGGCTGTTCGTTGAGCTACTATCCTAGACTTCCTGAATCTGTGGCATAGTGGGTGCTTTGTCAGTAATTGCTGAGTGATTAGATGAATGAACCTCACAAAATGGGACAGGTTTGAGTGAGATGCAGAGAGTTGGGTGTAGGTGAATTCTTTAGAGAGGTGATTCAGAAACGCTTCAGGAGGCCTCACTTCTAAGGTTCATTTTTCCTTTGAACTTCAAGTGCTACGTTAAAGAGTTGGAGTATGTGTGTGAGAGAATCCTGGGCGCTGTGTATGGTAAGATGAAGATGTGTACAAAGGTGTTTAGAAAACATAGAGGATGCTTTGTGGGGCCACTCTTAGCTTAGCAGGGTGTGCAGCACATTTGGTGCTCAGCAAGAGGTGTGTAGGCACACTGACTTGGCTGGAGGCAAGGATGAAGTGGGAAGGAGACGGCTTGTGTTGACAGGCTGAGAGGCAAGAATCTGCGGTAGAATTTAGGAAGACATCCTTGGTTGCAGGTGCTCCCTCACCCTTGTCACTTTGTCTCTTGTTTTGGAGAATGTTGACTCCAATCTTCAAAGGTTCAAGGAGTACCTTTGGAGGTGATTTCTTCTCAGTTGATGGAGAAGCAACATTTTGAGTATGCAGTTTATTTCTAGTTCTCTTAATCTACAAAGTATGAATTCTCTATAAAGATGGAGAATCATGTTCAGACCAATTAAGGACTTTGCCCAAGGTGTTTCTTGAGTAACTTTTGGCCCTTTAATCTGTATCTTTTGAATGCAAAAAGCAGCCCTTTCTTATTATTTTACACTTCGCATACCACAATGGTAAACGTAAGGGCAGCCTGAAAATCTGTGATGTTACCTTCACCTGACCTGCCAGGGATGCTGGTGCCCCATTTAGTTGTATCAGACTATTAAGACTAGAAAGAATCTTGCAGAGCAGTTGACTGCTTCCTCTTCCAGTTGGGCACACTAATCAGAGAATAAATGGCTTTTTGAGGCACACAGTGAGGTGCATGGCCCAGTGTTATGAAAGCCACGGCCTTTCTTCTGCTTGTGTGCCCGGCTTGAAAGAGGAAGATAGATGAAGGGACACGATAATAATGAAATATTTGGGTGTATGGCCCCTTTTTGTTAGCAAAGTCACTTGAGGATTGAGGTGTTTACCTTGTCTTTCTTTAGGTAGGCAAGTAAAAAATCAGTTAAAAAAATCACTAAAGTGAACAAATAAGTTAGCCTAATAGGCGGTAGATGCCAAAGAATATCTGTCTCATCCCCTTCAGAGAGAATTAAATATTCTTAAAGACTACTTGTATGTAATCCCTGGGGCCTGGTCCTAGAAAGTGCTCCAGTCCCCTTAAAATTAAGTACTAGCGCCTTGCTCATTTGCATAGTTACTTGCACAAATTTACATAGCAAGTTCAAGCCCTAATTTCGCGGATGTAAAAGAAATTTAATTAATGCAAAATGCTGCAATTATATTCAACTCCAGTTTTCAGAGCAAGCATGTGTGAAATACATGAAGATTGTTTCAATCAGTAAATTTAACCCCCTCTTCCAGTGAGAGAAGGCACACATATAGCAGTAATGCCCTGTGTGTGTCTACTTTGCTTCTTCTCTACCCTATGGAGAAGTCACCTTGGTAATTCAACTCAGTTTGGTTACTTGTGGACCCCCAGACTCCTCAGAGTTCAGCCACTTCCTGTTTCCAACCATTTGTCTCCCTACAGCTTGCCTCAATTCAGGAATTTACTTCCTCAGCCAGGTTCCAGAGCTCATTACACCCTCTGGGATAGATCAACTCCACTTTCTTCATTGTTCCTGTGAGGCTGGTTCTTGACCACTGTGGAGTGAAGGACCAAGAGGGGTGTAGTCACATATGCAAGAGACAGTCCCAAGACATGCTAGTGCCACACAGGCTACAAGGCAGCACACTCTGCCAAGTTACCAGTTATGCCTCGCCTCAGCACATGTTTACTGCTGGCACATTACAGCCCTGGGACTGGCCTTGCAGAGACAGTAAGGAACAGAGTTAAAGCCCGCCTATCACGGAGACCCCAGGCTAGTAGAGGGAATGGAGCAAAGTGAAAGAGAAGACAGAGAGAAAAGAATAAAGGCTGTAAGTGCTAAGAAGAAAATGGGGTACAAAGAGCACCCTAAGAAATGGGGCTTCCCCACTTGAGGTGGAAGGGTCAGAGGAGGTGACACTGATGGAAGGACTGGAACCAGCCTTGTAGAGTATGTATATGCACTGCTAGACACTGTGCCCTGGGTGTTAAGAGCAGTATTTCAGATATCCCACATGCTGACCTTGTAAGATGTCGTGATCCCCGTTATAGAAGTGAGGTAGCTCCCTTCAGACATGAGGAGACCAGTTCAGTGATGTGAAATAACTTCAGGTCACTGATGAGTTGGTGGAAGACCTGGAGTTTCAGGCTTTCTGACTCTAGCTTGAAGCTTTGGCAGCCGTGAAGAACAGTATTTGATGGTATCTGAGGAGGTTGGCCAGGTGGGGAGGTGAGACCTGCAAGTCCTGGTGCCAGGCAGAGCTGTGAACACCTTATCCTGGATGCTATATTATAGTTCTTTAGTCAAGAGCAGAATTTTCAAAGATTTCATTGGTGATGCTGAGTTTTCCCTATTTTATAAAGCAATTTTATTGAGATATATTTTACACATCATAAAATGTACTCCTTGCAGTCTTTTTAAGTAAATTTACAGAATTGGGCAAGTGTCACCCCACTCCCATTTTAGAACATTTAAGGACCTGAAGAGATACCTTATGCTTAGTTGTACTTACTCCTGATGCCCACCCTCAGCCTCAGGCAATTTATCTTTTTGCCTCTATGACCTTGCCTTTTCTGGATAATTAATGTAAATTGATTCATGTATCTTTTATGTCTGGCTTTTCTCAGCTGGGATGTGTGTGTGTGTGTGTGTGTGTGTGTGTGTGTGTGTGTATGTCGTGCTGGATATCAAACCCAGGGCTTCTTGCATTCTAGCTGTGTACTTCCATTGAGCAACACCCCCAGATCAACTTAAAGTTTTGTGTTTGTTTGTTGATGTTGCATGTGTCAGTAGTTTCTTTTTATTGCTGAATAATATCAGATGTGTGGGTTGTATCCTGCATTTTGTTTATTCTGTCACTAGTTTAGGGGCATTTGAATTGTTTCCAGTTCCTGGCTATTAAGAAGAATGCTGCTGTGGTCTTTTCTTTACAAGGTTTCCTCTGAAATGTGTTTCATTGCTTATGGATAGATACCTAAGATACCTAAGGTTTATGGGATCATTTTGCTTATGAATTTGGTAAGTCATTTAACTTTTAAAGAAACTGTCAAATTTTTTACTGTGGTTGTACCATTTTATATTTTTACAAATAACATATGACACTTTGAGTTGATATCCTTACCAACATTTGTTACTGTTGGTCTTTTTTGATTGTAGCAGTTCTAGTGGCTGTGACAAGGAATCTCATTGTGGTTTGAATTTGCATTTTCCTGATAACTAATGATGTTGAGTATCTCTTCCTGTGTGTATTTGTTATCCATGTAACAGTATGCCCATTTTCAGTTAGGTTGTGTTTTACCATTGAATTATAAGACTTCTTTGGGCCCACCACAAACCTTTATTAAATTCTGATTTGTAAATATGCTCTTCTAATTGTATTTTCATTTTCATAATAGAGTCTTTGAAGTGCAAATGTTTATAATTACGATGAAGTTTATCTTTTCTTATTGATTGTACTTTTGGTGATGAATACAGTATAAGAAATCTTTGGGTAATCTTAGTCATGGAAATTTTATCCTGTTCTTCCAGGAGTTTGATAGTGTCAATTTCTGTAGGTTGTGAGTTAAGGCTCTAAATCAGGACCTGACAAAAATTTCTTCCGAAGGACCAGACAGTAAATCCTTTCGGTTTTGCAGATTGGAAGATCTTTGTCATGACTTCTCAGTTTTGCCATTGTTGGTGAAAACAGCACAGACAATATGTTAATAAATAAAAACTTACTTACAAAATCAAGCAGTGGGTTGCACTTGGCTCCAGCACCAGAGTTTGCTGAACCCTGCTCTGAATATTTCTTTTTTGCATGAAATATCTTATTTTCCAAACTCTGTTGAAAAATGTTATCCTTCTTTTATTCTTTAAAAGAAAAAAAAAAAAAAGAAAAAGACTATTTTTTTTCTGTTACTTTGGAACCTTTGTGAGAAATCCATGGAGTGTAAACACAGGGGTTTATTCCTGGGCTTGGAGTTCTGTTCCATTGATCTCTGGGTCTGTCTTCATTCCAGTACCACACTGTTATGATTATTGTAGCTTTGTAGTTTCAAAATTGGGAAGTATAAAGCCTCTAGTTTTGTTCCTTTTCAAGATTATTTTAACTGTTCTGAGTCCTATGCATTTCTGTGTACATTTTAGGATCATTTTTGTGAACTTCTGCAAAAAAGTCTGTTGGGATTTTTTTCCTTTCTTTTTTAACATTTTCTATTTTTCTTTTTCTTTTTTTTTTCTCCAATCAGATTTTATTGGTACATTTTAGGTATACATAATGATCACATTCATTATAGAGAATTTGTACCTGTACATGGTGTAACTTGTTTTCTTCCCATTCCCCTACCCTCTCTTCAACCCATCCTCCCCTCCCCATTTCCAAAAGCTTTGTTTCCATTTTTCCATCTTTTCTCATTTTTTTTTTACTTTTCCCTCTTTACTCCCCTCTTCCCTTATTCCCCTCCCCATTTGAATATTTTCTTCCTATTTCACAATACCTGTTATACATTTTGGTCTGTATTTACACTTTTAGTTTCTCATACCAGAGAAACAAAGCAGTATTTACACATGTGTATCTGACTTATTTCACTTAACAGTAGGTCTCAAGGTGCATCCATTTAGCTAGAAATATTTTGAGTGTATCCTTCTTTATGGCAGAGTAGTCGTCAATTGTTTAAAAAACCCACATCTTCTTTATCCATTTACCAGTTGATGGGCATTTGGGCTGTATCCAAGATTTGGATATTACAAACTGTGCTGCTGTAAATGTGAGTGTGCATATATTGATGTGGTATGATGCTTTTAATTCTTTTGGGAAGAAACCAAGAAGGGGAATAGCTCAGTCAAATGGAACCTTTAATCCTAGTTTTTTGAGAAATCTCCACACTGATTTCCACAATGGTTGCACCAGGCTACACTCCCACCAACAGTGGAGAAGGGTTCCTTTTGCCCCACATCTCTGCTAGCATTTGTTACTGGTTGATTTATTGATAATAGCCATTTTCTGAGGTGAGATGGAATCTCAGTGCTGTTTTAATTTGCATCTCTCAAATGACCAGTGATGTTGAACATTTTTTCATATATTTATTTGCTGTTTGCATTTCTTCATCTGAGAAGTGTATATTTGGCTCAGATGCCCATTTTTAGATTGGGTCTTTAAATTTGGGGGTCTGATTTTTTGAGTAGTTTATATGTTCTATTTTTTAATTTTATTTTAAAGAGTAAAAGAAAGGATAACATAATAATAGGGGGGCTTACCAAATTATAGACAAAGTGGTAGGAAATTATCAATGGTTATTGTTTTATATATTGTTATCTACAAGATAGTTTCTCAGGAAAACAAATAGACAAATAATAGTGAGTTACAGACAAAAGAGGTAGGAGATTATCAGTAGTTGTTGTACTATACTTTGGTATCTTCAAAGTGGTTTCTAAAGAAAATAAATAGAGCTACACGTGAGTGACCTATTGAATAATCATTAACTTTTCTCAATGGTTGTTGCAGGAAACACATAATGATTGACATGCATCCATTTACGAAATAGGATAGGAACAATACAAACATTGCAGAGTTATGGATATATTAGTAGGAAAATATCAGTGGCTGCTGTAATACATGGTGGTATCTTTGAAGTGGTTTCTCTGGAAGACAGAGATACGCAAGAAGGATCTAACAAGTAGTTACAGCCTAAGGGTTGTCAAAAATCAAGGGAGCTGTCTGGGGCAAAAGCCATTTTTTGTAGCGTTTTCTCTCCAGCCTCCCATCGCATTGGGACCCCACAACCAGTTAGTGTCCTCTCCCCAACTATCAGCACAGGCAGCAGGAATCCTGCTGCAGACTTCTCCGGAGCTCCACCACAGCCTGTACTGTCAAGGGAAGAATGGCTTCCAGGGAGTCCCCGTAGGTATTATGCAAGGTCCTCCTGGTTTACAGCTTCCAAGCGGCTCTCAGGACCCCAGTCCACAGGACCTCTGACTCCTCAGGCTTAGTCTGCATTCTCATGTTCTCCGAGTCGTTGTTCAGCAGCTGCTCCTCCGCTGACACTGGACCTTTCTGGTTCTCAATGGCAGGAGCAAGAGTGACCTGTTGCATGGCATGTATTCCCAGGGGTCTCTCCATGTTTGAATGGCTCACACATGTCCGTGGGTGGGCATTTGCAGCCTGTGCATGGTGGCCAATTGTGTCATTGTTTCTCTGTGTCATAGTAGTTCTCAATTGAGTGGTGGTGGCTGGCCTGAGGGCTGGTGTGCAGCAGTGCTCGCAGCCGCGTGGCTCCCCCTGTGCCAGGGGCCCTCCTTCCGGGCACCTATGAGGCAGGGAGTGAGCTGGCTGCAAGACCGGTGCTCCCTGCCCGTGGCTCCCTGTGTGCCGGAGGCCCTCCCTCCGGGTGCCTACGAGGCAGGGAGTGAGCTGGCCGGAAGACTGGCCTTCCCCGCCTGTGGCTCCCTGTGCGCCTGGGCCCCTTCTTCCGGGTGCCTACAAGGCAGGAAGTGAGCTGGCTGGAAAAGCGGCGCTCCCTGCCCGTGGCTCCCCGTGTGCCGGAGGCCTTCACACCGGGTGCCTAGGAGGCAGGGAGTGAGCCGGTCGGAAGACCAGCGCTCCCTGCCCGTGAGTTCTTTATATATTCTAGATAGTAATCCTTTGTCCGAGGAACAGCTGACAAACATTTTTTCCCACATTGTGGGTTGTCTCTCCACTCTGTTGATGGTTTCTCTTGCTGTGCAAAGCTTTTCAGTAAGATGAGATCCCAATTGTGGATTTCTTGTGGTAGTTCCTGTGCGATTAGGGTTTTGCTCCTGAAATCTTTGCGTACACTGATGTCTGCAGGAGTTCTATCTATTCTGTCTTCCAGCACATTTAATGTTTCTGTTTTAATATTTAGATTTTTGATCCATTTCAATTTTAGTTTAGTGCATAGTGAAAGATATGGGTCTAATTTTAATCTTTGGCATGTGTAAAACCAGTTTTTCCACTACCATTTGTTAAAGAGGCTGTCTTTCTTCCAGTGAATGTTTTTGGCTCCTTTGTCAAAGGTGAAGTGGCTAAGTATGTCTAGAGTTGTTTCTGCATCTTCTAATCTGTTCTATTGATCCTCAGGTCTGTTTTTTGTTTTTTTTTTGTTTTGTTTTTTTATTGCCAGTACCATGCTGTTTTTGTCACTGTAGCTTTGTAGTATAATTTCAAGTCTGGAATTGTGATGCCTACCTGTTGGGAATCAAGATTTATATTGAATCTATATCTTGTTTTGAGGAAGAACTACCATTTTAGTACTCTTCCAGCCTCTGAATATGAAGTAGTTTTCTGAATTTTTCTCAGCAATATTTTGTAGTTTCAGTGAATGAGTCTTGCACTTCTTTTTAAAAGTTTATCTCAAAGTGTTATTCTTTTTATTATTATTGTGAATGAAATTGTTTTCTTAATTTCAGTTTTAGATTTATCATTGATAATATATAGAACTAGGTCATTTTTGTATGTTGATCTTTTATCTTGCAACCTTATTGAACTCATTTACTAGTTGTAATAGTTTTGCTGTTGTTGATTCCTGAGGATATCTTATAAGTGGCTTTATATCATCTGGAAATAAAGACAGTCTTACTTCTATTTCTTTTCAATTTGGATGTCCTTTATTTTTCTTATCTTATTGCATTGGCTAGAATCAGCAGTACAGACTTGAATAGAAGTCGTGAAAGTGATGTCCTCGGGTAAACTTTGGGAGCAGCAGCCAGTCTTCTAGCATTATGTATATTAGCTGTCAATTTTATATAGATTTTTTTAAAGATCAGATTTGTTTTTAAAAAATAGTCTCTTATTTCCTTTCAGTGCTTATATCCTCTTTTTCTTTTGTAAGCTCTAAAAGGGCAAAGGCTGGGTTTTTTTAAATAGTGTCTGGCTTATTAATATTTACATTTTGGATTCCACACTTGGATTAATGAACTGACAATTCTGCTTTTAGCTGAGCTGGCAGTTGTGTGGCAGCTGTGTAAGACTTGTACCTTTCCAGGCTTTAATACAGACTTGTTTCCCATGAGTAGCAAGCTTTCTTTCCCACCATTGTTATTGGCTAACACTATTGCTGAGCTTGTCCTGTGAAAGGTCTCAGCCTGAGCACTGATGCTGTGTTCATACTGTTTTATCTTGTTACCTACTGGTGTTAGTTCTTTATCTTTTCTTTTGTTACTGGTACATGTTAACTTCTGTGCTGGGGTCCTGTCCAGTCTATAATGCCTGCTTTCTGGGTGCATCCTTCCTCTTAGTTGACCTGCTGGAAGTCAGAGTGGTAAACAGGAGATGTCAGAAGACCTGGGCTTGTGGCTTGACACTTCAGAGGGACAGGTCTTCCTCCACTGTGCAGGATGGGGCCGTGATGTGGCGTCACCATACACCCATTTGGCGTAGGACTTTAAAGGGTTAGATCACCAGTCTTTTCCAGTCTTCTCCAGCTGTAAGGCTGTACTTGCCAGACCGCCTGGTGGGTGCACTGTGATGGGGCCATAGCAGCAAAGCCAGGAGGCCAACTTCTCTTCCATCTGCTGCTGCATGGTGTTTGAATCTGAATTTTGAGTCCAGCAGATACAGACTTGAAGTATGGCAATCCCTAGGCTAGGCATTTTCTTATGTGTTATTCTGTGTGATGCTCCCAAAACACATAACATCTTCGGACACCTGTGGAGATAAAGAAAATAAAGTAGAATAAATTCTGTTGGGAAGCAGAGTACTTTAGCTGTCCCCCCGCTTCCTCCTCAGCTGCTGAGACAGAATGGTCTGAAGGCCACCCCTGGTGTGCATACTCTCTCCTGACACACTCCACTCCTCTGCCCCAGGGCCTCCCAACTCACTGGGTGTGAGGATGACAGCAGAGGACAGTTTATACAACTGTACAGACCACTGAATGTTAAGGGCAGACAAGGCATCTCTGAGAGCTTTACTTGAGCTTCAGTGTGACTGGTAATAACATTTAAACTGGTTTCCACTTTGCCTTCTGACTTTAGGATATAATCCTCATATACCACGACATGCCATTGTAACACTCTGTGGCAGTATCATAGTATAGTGTTTAAGATCTTGCTAGAAAAAAGATAAAGCTATAAAGTAACATAAATGTGAGGCTAGTTGTTCATTTTAAGTCTTAGCTCATTTGGACTTGTTCCTTCCTTTGGGAAATGAAGGTCTGCTCTGGAAGGCATCCCTCCTCCTTCCAGGTGGCAAGTGCTGCCTTTCCCGCCTGGCCTGTGGGAGGGACTCTCTCTGTGCACTTCCAGAGCAGTGCTGAGGGCCAGGATCAAAGCTGCCAACTCTGTCCTTTCTGTGGGTCTGGGAGAAGCTTCAGAATGTTTCCTAGCTTAGCCCTCAGCCTCTTTTGTGCCCTGATGGGCTGCCCTCTTTCATCCTCATTGACAAGCCGATGACTTTTGGACTCTAGATGTCCAACCTGGAGCTGTCCAAAATGCCGCAGCTGTCTCCCCTGGCATGGCCCTTGTCCTGTGGGTGCATGGGTTTCACTGTATCCAGCAGGAGTTTGGCTGCATCCCCCACCCCCTCCCTTATAAATGCCCTGTTCTGTATGCTGTGAATCATAATGTATGCAGTCACCCCACCTGGCTCTTTCTCTACATTTAAGCCAAGCCTTGAGCACTTCTTACTTCATTCTCCACTCCTTACCCTTACCCCTCTGTTATCTCAGTTGAGGGCCACAAGGTCTTCCCCTTGACCGCTGGACAGGCTGTTCTTTCTCCCAGTTGATGGCTTCTATCTGCATATCCACACTTACGCTGTTTCTGGTGTAATTTTTTACAAGCCACATTTACTTTTGAATGGTTTTCAGGCAAATGGTCATAAAACTCAAATAGTTCCAAAGAAGGTGCATGGGGAAAGCATCCTCACTTCTGTCCTATCAGCCCCCTTCCCAGCTTCCTGTGTCAGCGGTGGTATCACATTCCAGGCTTCCTGGCCCTAGGTTTCTGGACCGTGTGCTGATGTCACATTCTGCCTGCCCTGTGTGTCCCAGCAGGGGACACTGGCTCTGTCTTCCTCTCAGCTGTCCCATTCACCTGTCAGTGTACCTTCCTCTCCCTCCACTGGTGGAACTCCTCCTCCTCCCTATGACCACACTGTCCAGGTGTGGCCTTTTGAGGGGGTCTTGCTAAGCGTTACCTGCAGACTCTTCTCACAGTCCTGGGCCAAAATGATTCCCCCCGCCCCTTTTCCTCCCTCCAATCCCGTTTTTCAGACAGAGTGTCACTATTTAGTCAAGGTTGGCCTAGAACTTGTTATATAGCTCCATCTGGCCTCAAACTCACGATCCTCCTGCCTCAGCCTCCTGAGTGCTGGGATGTGTGCACCACCGTGTCTGGTTTCTAAAATGATCTTTGTGCTTATTCCCTTTCTGCCCTGCAAGCAGGAGCCACATGCTGCCCATCTCCTTGCACCCCCAAGGCTGGCCCAGAGCCTGGCACGAGTCAGTGAAGTACCTGCTGGATACAATTTTAAGCCATTGGCTGTTTTTCTTGCCCCTAACCATGAGTCCAGAAACTTTATGGTATTAATAGATTTGAATTAATTGCCACCGTTTAAAAATTGAGAAGCTTTACATAAATTTGATTTTTAGCTTTTTTGGAAGAAACATTGAACGTCTGGTCTGTTCCCATATGGCAGCCCTTTGCTGGAGTTTCGAGGTAGCTGCCCGCTTTCGGTGGCACCGGTGCCCCGGCTGCCATGCTCGCCGAGGTGCCTCTGTGCTGCTTTTTTTCCTTCCAGGCCTGTTCCGTTCCTTGTCACCCGCCTGACCCCGTGGGCACAGTGTTTGGCGCGCGTAGTGTGGGAGGTCCCAAGGGCTCCTCTCCTCACGCTGTGGGCCTCAGATCGGTGGTGAGCAGCCGGTGGCGCTAATTTCAGCTCACACAACAGTGAAGGACTGGGGAACAAAATCTCCAAGGCAACAGCCTTGGGCGAGGAGAGGAGTCTTTTTAGAATCTCCAGATGGGGCAGTGTCTTTACGGGGACTAGAGCACCCAGGCACGGGAACCTGGCACACTGAGCCCCTGGCAAACACTTCTGGAAATTGGCCACATTGGCGCTGCCCTGGTGCCCAACCGGCCCTACCCCACCCTGCTGTAGGAGCTGCAGGCCCAGGCTGGGAGAGAGCAGGGAATAGATTTTATCTCTTGGTTGCCCAGTGCTTGGCACAGTGCCCAGCTCCCAGTGAGCCTGCGAAAACGCAGTATGGAGTGGACTGAGTGTGGCTGTGTGAGCCTGGCTCGGCTGCCGGTGCACTGCACAGCCCGGGCAGTTCACTTATCTCTGCACTGCACTGTCCCCACGCTTACACTGAGGTGAGACTCTGCTCACGAGTGAGCTGGTGCCCTGCTTCTGAAGCCTGCACATTGCTGATTCTCATGGGGGCCTGGCGAGCGACGTGCCAGGCCAACAAGTGCCAGTTTAACAGTCGTCAGTGATGAGCCAGAGATGCCCCCGCTCCATAAAGCTCTGGCAGTGGAGGGGCACAGAGAACTGGGCCGTCGTCTCAGTTTTCCTGGGTCGGCCCTCTGTGAACATGATTACTGCCTTCACGGGTGCAAGGGTCACTGGTATGTGCCAGGGGTTGGACTCGTCTCCACCCTAGCACTTAGGACATCTGCAGTTGTGGGAGTGATTTAGCCTCCTGACTCTATTTTCTCCATCTGTAAAATGGTAATGCATGGGGAATGCATTTAGCGTGGAGCTTGGCATATGGAGCATGCTCAAGGAATAGTAAGGCGTAGTGTTTTTATCATTAGCTTTAAATAGGCATCCTTCACTCTTTTGACTTCCCCTGCTGCAGTCGTGAGTTTTGTTGCCCCCTTCTGGTGCATGCAGAAATTACATGGCTTCTCTGGTCGGCAAGCAGCCCTCAGGCCAGGGATTCCCTGATTTCTTCCTCCAGGTGCAGCCTCTTGTGGCTTCCTGTGCACCTTGTTTGCCTGTGGAACAGAGCTGCTTGAACTCACTCCAAGCACCACACACTCACAGAGAGTTCTCAGCTCGACATCGACACCGCCTCCTTTCCAGCAAGCCGTGCTTGGAGGCTCGCTGTCAGCTTTTCTCTTGTCTATTACTTTATGACTTTTTCTTCTTGCAAAACACATCTTATTTTTAAATGCCAAATGTTCGCAATTTTTCATGAATCCTTTCAGACTTTTTCCAAGCCTATATATACTAGCAGAGTCTTTCTTTTTTTATTGTACACATGAGATCATATTGTATATACTATTCTGTAAATTGCCTTTTTCTCTTGCCCCATGCATCGTGAAAGATGCTGGGTTTTAAATAATTTGAGTTCCTTGGTGCCCTTTGTCTCCGTTCTCTCCTCTTTAGTCCAGAAGCCAGGTGCTTATCAGGCCTGTCGTTCTCGCTTTGCTCCTTCTTGTCGGCCAGTCTTTGTCTGGTACCTTTAATTCCTCTTCCTGCTTTGTCAGATTTTGTGTGCAGAGAGAAGGTTCTGACTGAGTCCGTGGTCGGAAACTGTCAGTGGCTCCCAGTTGACTGCAGAATTAGTTCCAGCCTCCTTAGCCTGTCCTTCAAGGCCCTCAGCTGGGGAGCCCAGCAGCCCTTTACATCGTATTTTCTTCCTGTCACACTGAACGTCGGGGCCTTGCTGAGCTCTCTCCCTGCTGTGCCTTTACTCTTGCCACTCTGTGCTCAGGAGCCCACCCTCTGCTCCCCGCCTCTGTAGTCGTCCCTTCCGGCCTGATTCAGGCCTTTTCCCTTGGAGCTAGAACTGAGCATTCCATTATGAAGTGCCTCGGCATTTTGGCAGAGTTACTCTTACGGGACTGCTTTGTGGCTTGAATTTGGTGGTGCTTGTCTTAGCTGCCTGTTTTTATCGTGACATCTTTATTATGAAGTTGCTGGCTGTTGAATCTTTACTAGTTTAGATATGTGTTCCTGAAGGCCCATGAGTTAAAGGTTGGTCCCCAGCCTGTGGTGCTATGGGGAGGTGATGGAATCTTTAGGGAGCAGGGCCCAGTGGAAGGATATTAGATCACTGGATGTGTGCCCTCGAAGGGGGTGCTGGGGCCCAGCCCCTCCTCTGTTCTCTCCCCATGCTCCCAGGAGGTGAACAGGCCTTCACTGTGCACTCCTGCCCAGAGCAGCAGGGTCAAGCCGCTGTGACTGAAACCACTGAAACTGTGAGCCAAGATGGACTTGATTATTTCAGGGATTTTTTTCTCAGTAACAGAAAACTGACATTACTCCATTGCATGAGTATAGCGTTATGGACCTGGTCTTTAACATTTAACAATATTTGAGCATCTCTTGTGTGCCAGGCACTTTTTTAGGCACTGGAAAATGAAAATCCTCTGCAGCCAGAGTGCAAAGGCACCCTTGCTGTGGTGGGTGGAATTTATGTTCTGGTAGGAGTGACAGTGAACAAGTAACCAAAGGTATGTGGTGCCAGGTGGTAGTAGGTGCTCTGGAAGAGAATGGGGGGCAAGAGAGGGCAGGTGGGGGGATATCAGGGTCTCAGCCAGGCAGTCAGGATTGGCCTTTGTGGCCGAGCCTCCTTGGGCCCTGGCTGGAGTTCTTTGGCTTTCCCTTAGTGTCAACCACTCTCTTTTATTTGCTTAGCTTCTGTGGGTGCTGTCCTGCCTGGGAGCCACTCTAGCTCCGATTGCTGTCTAGCACATGCACTGCCCTTGGTTGTGATGTGGGTTATCATTCTGTGGCCCTTGAAACAGACTCCTGCAGTGGCAGAGGTGTGGGTAAGGGATTGGCAGCCTGCTCTGCAGTGGGGCTGGCACCCTGCCAGATCCACAGCTTGGGGCGGGGGGTTTAACCTTCCTGTGCCTCGGTTTCCTCAACTGGAAAATGGGTGTGGCATGGTGAGGATTCACAGGGGGTGAGTCCGTGTTCACACAGAGGTTGTGTTGGTGTCTAAGAAGGATGTTGCAGCCTATGGTCCTGTTGACCAATCCTTGTTATATTGGCTCAGCAGGATCAGGACCCACTCATTTCTGTGGTTGTCCTTCCATTCAGTTGTTGATAACACCCAGTGGGTTTGCTGAGGCTGCACCCTTCTCCCCAGCCTTTAAGTTGTGGGGTGACCATGTGACCTACTGAGGACCTGTGTGGTCAAGTGAAGAAACCTCTGCCCTCCTTGGGGAACTTACTTCTAACCTCACGGCTGCTTGTAGGTGAGGGCGGCATTTTGGTTGTGGTCCTGGCCTGGTGGTCCTCAAGGCCAGGGATCTGGGTTTCCAGCAGTGTTGGTGACAGTGGAGTGGTGAGGGCTTGGCACCTGTGACTTGGATGAGCTTTTGGCCCGCCCTGGTCCATCTTGCCTCTGGCTTTGCTACCCATGGTCTGCACACCTTCCCACACCTGACCTCAGAGGTTGCAACTGGGGACTGTGGGCTGGAGAGCAGAAGAGAGAGAGGCTCTTTGTGGATGCCTCTTGTCACTGGAGACTTGCAGGGTGCCAGCCAAGCATGCCATGGTGGTGGCAGGAAAAGACCCATCTTGTTGGGATCCCCCTGTTGTTTTAGGGGCTAGGGCAGGTCCAGTTTTGAACTATAGCATATCATACCTGAAGGATGCCTTGAAAAGAATCTGTTCCATTTAATTCTGTACAGATTGTAGAGGAGAAAGAAGAGACTTGGTCAAGGTCACAAGTGACCCGAGACCCAGTGCTCGGTTTACAGTACATGCCCAATACCACTTGCGATTATTGACCCAGTCGTGTATTATTTTGCACCCTGTGTGTGTGCAGTGTGGATTAGAACTAGTCTTAGTGTCGTGTTTTGCAGTTTCACTTACTGTCTTCTGTCGACTGTTTATTTTATGCCCACAGCATCCTGTAGATTGCTTTGTTTAATCCTCACAGCAGCCCCATGCCTCTGCCATTAATTATTTTCGTCTCGCAGATGAAGAAACTGACTAGAGAGAGGAAGTGTCGTGCCCAAGGTCACACAGCAAGTAAGCTTCTTAGCTGGGGTTCAAACCCAGGCCTGTCGGACAGCAGAGCACTTAGTACCCAGCTGTGTCTCCTTTTCATGGATGAGGACAGTGCCGCTCAGAGAGGCCGGGTGCCGGGGACACAGTGATGGAAGCTCCTCTCTGCTGACCATAGAGGACATTCTCTGGCTGGCTTTGAGGGCACAGTGACCAATGGGCCGATGGCACCGAGCACCCAGCCTGTGTGGCTCTGGAGGCCTCCGTTCTGGTTCTGTTGGTGCAGGGAGCACTCCCCAGATGGTGTTTATTCTCGCATGACTACTGTGTGTGTATGTATATTTGTTGATTAAAAATATTACTCTCTGTATTTTGTAGCAACATTAAAAAATATTACAAATCTCTCTCTGCCAAGAAGAATTGTGCCAATGTTTTCCTTAACCCTTCACTCACCAAGCAATGTGGTTCAGCCGATACCACCTGGACTGGGGCCGGCGAATCTGAGCCCGTTACTTAACCTGGGTGGAGCCTCGAGGTGGTGGCCTCTTGTCCTTGGTCAGGTTTGAACTTTCCTCTTGTTCTGCCCTGCCCTACTTGGGCTTGCTGTTGCTGCCCTCTGGTCCGGTCACCTGGCCTCCTTCTCCTCCGTGCTGTCCTCCACTTTGACCTCTGTCAGTGACGCCTGCTGACTCGTCAGACTCAGTCTTCTCAGACACTGACTTGTTCTCCCTCTGCCGGAGCTGGGTCTTCAGATGTGCGTGTTGTTGGGGCTGCTTGTGCAAGTGTGGGGTCTTCCTGTAGTTGCAGACATCGTTTTCTTGAGGTGGCGTTCTGCACAGGTGGCTTCCTGTGCTCCTTGCCCTGTCTGATCTCGTCACTTAAGTAGTCTCCCTCCCTCCCTTACCTCTGTCCTTTCCTCCCGCCTCCCTCCCTTCCGTTCCTTTCGTGGTACTAGGGAATGAACCCAAGGCCTCATCCATGCTAGGTGAGTGTTCTGCCACTGAGCTGCATTCCCAGGCCTTTATTTATTTATTTATTTTGCCAAGGGTGGCCTCAAAGTTACGATCCTCCTGCCTCAGCCTCTTGAGTATCTCAGATTATAGAAGTGTGCTACCAAGCCTAGCTTTTATTTATTCTTTCATAACACTTGTCACATCTTCGCTGGCTTTTTAAAACATGGCTTAACATTTCTGAAATAGGATGCCATATACCAGATGGAATGTTAATTTTATCAGTTTTTTTGTGTTTCATCAGGCCAGTAAAATGATGTTGTGTTTTACATTGATCATGGTTTTGGTTAGATGATACAGAATATGTGAGACTATTTGTTTACTTGTTTATTGTAGCTCATCTTCCATTAGCTCCATGAAGGCAAAGACACTGTCTTCTTTGCTATTACCAGCTGTTTCTAGAACATTGCTGTCACAGAGGTGGTGCTTAATAAGTACTTGATGAGCGAAGTGGAGTGTGGTTAGGGTACCCTTGTTTATTTGTTCTTGGCTAGACTGCTTGCTCTGGTTCCCACAGGGGCTGCCTGATTGGAGCTTGCTCTGCATGTGCAGGGTCTGCTCTTCCTGTCACGTGGTCAAATCTCCTCCTATCATGGCCTGGACTTTGTGTCACATGGTTGAGTCTCCTCCTGTCAAGGCCTGCTCTTCCTGTCACCTGGCCCTTCTCCACAGTGTGGATTGGACATTGCCAGCTGTCTCTGCCTCTTTCAAGCAGGTCTCATGTGTCATCAGTGCCTCACCCACACCCACATGATCCCAGGACTGCTGTCCACCCTCAGAGTACACACTCTATGTCCCAAAGGACTGGTATCTTTTCATAGGGCCTACTCTGGAGTTGAGTGGTGTCCACTGGGGTGCTGGTAAATTAATGATACCTGCCCTCCCCAAGAAAGGGCCCTGCTTTGTAGTAGAGTATTGGCTGGTTCTGTGGTGGAAATACTCCCTTCCATGACCAACCTCAAACTGCCATCATGAAGTTAACTAGTTCACAGAATTCCCTGCAAATGTGAGGCAGCTCTTGTGGGCAGGTTTTGGCCCCTGTTAGGATGCCCAGACCCTCTCTCCACTCAGCTGTGTTCCTCCTGCGTACTGGCACAGCGTCCCCCACTTTCCCTCACTGTCACCTCACACCCCGCCCAGTCACTGTGTTGACCTGCGGTATGGAGCTAACCCTAGTGAGAGCTGTCTCCAGGTCTGGGGCCGTGCTTTTGAGTTTATTGTTCACTTCCCAGTGTGTCAATCATTATAGTACTTACTGCTACAGCTCAAAAAAGAGTAAAGCCACGAGCTCTTGAAAGCTCTTTTTCTTCTATAATATGAGTATTTTTAAAAAACTAGATATTGAACTCAGGGCCTTGAGCATGCTGGGCAAGCACTTTACTATTGAGCTATATCCCCAGTTCTTTAAAAAATGGTATTTTGAGACATGGTCTCGCTAAGTTGCCCAGGCTAACCTCGAACTTGTGATCCTCCTACAATCAAACTAATGTTCTTCCTTCTCAAAATAGATTCTTCTTTTTTTAACTTCTGTCATTTTCACCCAAGTTCTTCCATTAACTTAGGATCAAAACTTTTTCTTCTTGAATCCTGTGTTCTCCTTCACTCCCTACAGTCAAGACAGCCACCAGGCCTTCATTCTGTGCTGCTGAAGTGGCCTTTGCCACTTCATGATCAAGGGCCTGCTCCTGACTCTGTTCTGTTCCTTATGGACTGCCAGTCCAGCTTGTAAAGTGTTTCCTCCTGTTATTTCTTCACTCAGAAGCTGCTCACATCTCCCCACTGTGCTTTGGGTCCTCTGCCATGAGCACAGGATACTTCTTTCTGGCCAGTTTTATGCAGGAGCAGCTTAACAACCTGTCCCTTCCAAAATGGACATAGGGCTGTGGACTTGCTGGTCTTGTCTGCCTGTGTCTCTGTTCCACACATACAGCATTCCTTCTGTTCTGCTCTGCACCATGTTTGATTTGAGCCCCTCATCCCCACGACTGCCCTTGCACTGTAGCTTCCCTTTCATCTGAATGATGCACCTGCCTTTGGGAACCCTCACAGACTTACTTTCCTTGGCATGTCCAGCCACAGGGACATCTCCTTTTGCTGTTTTTGAGTTATGCCTTACCTGGTCTGTTCATTTTTGTCTTTGATGTTCTGTGTTTCTAACTCACTTTTTATAACAACTTTGAAATATGATTTACATGCCATACAATTCATTCTTGTAAAGTACACTTTTTTTTTTCGGGGCTAGGCTCAATCTCAGGGCCTGTGTATGCAAGGCAAGTTCTCTACTACTGTGCTACCTCTAGGTGTGTACAGCCATACCAAAATCATTTTTATAACATTTTCACCTCCCCGCCTCAGCCATCTATGTTTATCTGCTCTCAGTCTCCCTATTCCCCTGTTGTGGTTTGAATCTAGAATGTTCCCCAAAAGTTCAGAGGTGAGCTCAGGTCCCTGGAGCCTGACCCGGAAGGGTGTCTTCTTGTCCTTGGTTCTTCTCCTCTCCCTCTACTTCCTGGCTGCCATAGTGTGAGTGAGTTTTCCTCTGCCATGGGCTTTCAACATGTCTTCTGTTTAGGAGCTGGCTGACCACTGACTGAATCCACTGAAACTGTGAGCCGAAAA
Organism: Chinchilla lanigera; assembly: GCF_000276665.1. Lineage (NCBI taxonomy): Eukaryota > Metazoa > Chordata > Mammalia > Rodentia > Chinchillidae > Chinchilla > Chinchilla lanigera. The sequence goes on along the minus strand of NW_004955429.1, from coordinate 16,765,909 downwards.
AAATCTTTAAGTCGCAGGTGTTGGGAATTGTGTTTCAGCGACGGGAAAGCTGACTATACACCCCCTAAGCTCAAGGCAACCATAATTCTACTTTCTGTATATAGAGATTTACCTAGTTTACACATATTGTATAAGTATACCAGTAGGATGTAGCCTTTTGTGTCTGATGACTTTCACTTAGCATGTTTATAAGGTTCATCCATGTTGTGGTATGTATCAACATTTCATTCCTTTTAGTGATTGAATAATGTTGCATTTTATAGATACACTTCACTTTCCTTATCCACTCAGTTGATAAGCATTTGGGTTGTTTCCACTTTCGGCCACTGTCATGATCTGAACACTCGTGTACACGTTTTCACATGCTTTTATTTCTTTCCAGTGTATACCTAGGAGTGGAATTGCTGGATTTCATAGTAGCTCTGTGTTTATCCTTTGAAGAACTTCCAGGGTGTTTACTGGAACGGCTGTATTCTTTTACATCCCCACCAGCAGTGTGTGAGTGTCCTGATCTCTCTGTAGCCTTGCTGGCCCTCATGGTTTGAATTTTTGATTGTGGCTGTCCTGGTGGTTTTAAAGCAGTGTGTCATTGTGGGTGGATGTTGCTTTTCCCTAGTAACTGATGATGTCAAGCATCTTTTGATGTACTTTTTGGGCCATTTATGTATCTTTGGAGAAATTTCTGATCATTTCACATGACTGTGATGAAACACCTGAGGTAGTTAATTTATGGAGAAAAAAATGTTTATTTTGGCTCCATTTGGAGGTTGTACCCCATGCTTGGTTGGCATTATTGTTTTGAGCTTATGGCAGGGGTGGCACATCAGACAGGAATAAATGACAAAGCACATTGCTTTCTCATGAGCCAAAGAAAGCAAAAGCAAAGAGAGAAGAGAGGGGGCCTACATCCCCTTCAAGGACAAATCCTCAACCACCTGAGGACTGCCAAGGACCACCAAGTCCTGAAGGCTCTGGCACCTCCCAGTGGTGCCACCCTGGAACCCAAGCTTTACCATGTGGACCTTTGAAGCACACTTAGCAAGTCATAGCAGCAGTTTTTAAATGGGGTTATTTTTCTTGGATCATGGTTTGTGGGAGTTTTTTGTCTATTTTAGATACACATTCCTTATCAGCTATATGGTTTGCAGATATTTTGCCCCATTCTGTGGGTTGTCTTCAGTTGCTTGATTGTAGTTTTGCTTTGTTTGTTTTTGTGGTAGTGGCAGTTGAACTCAGGGATTCACACTGGCTAGACAAGCATTCTGTCACCGAGAACTTTCTTATTTTTTAAAATTTTGAGATACGGTTTTACTACATTGCCTAGGCTGGCCATGAATTTGTCATCCACCTGCCTCCGCTTCCTGAGTAGTCAGAATTACAGGTGTGTGCCATCATGTCTGGCTTGGTTATGTCTTTTGATAAACAAAGCTTTACTTTGATGAAGTCCAATACATCCATTTTTTTCTTTAGTTGCTTGTACTTTTGGTGTCATATCTACAAGTCCATTGCCAACACAAAGTCAGTAAGATTTAGCCCTATGTTTTCTTCTAAGAATTTTATTGTTTTAGTCTTACACTTAGGTCAGTGATCTTTTTTCAGTTAGTTTTTATGTGTGGTATGAGGTAGGTATTCAGCTTTATTCTTTGGTATGTGGATATTATGTTGTTCCCACATCATTTATTGAAAGGGCTCTATTTTCCCTGGTTGAATTTGTCTTGGCTTCTACACTATTCTGTTTTCTGTTACTCTAATAAAATACTTGATGCTGGGTACTTATAAAGAAAAAAGGTTTACTTATCTTACAGCTTGGAGGCTGAAGGTCCAATGGCATGATTCTGGCTCTGGGGAGGGTCCCTTGGCTGCAGAGTTTCATGGTGGGTGGGATCACTGTGGCAAGTGGGAGCACATAAGAGAAGGTGTAATCACATCCCCAGACCACAAGCCAGAGAGGGGAGGGGCAGTAACAGCCTTCCCCAGGCTTACTTCCTGAGGGTCCCAATGCCTCTCTCCATTGTACCTGAGGACCACACTTCAACACATGAGCCCTGTCCAAACCAGAGGGCATCCCTGCTGGAGTCAGTGTTCCTTCCCATTGATATGTGTGTCTGGTCTTACTCTATGTCATTCCTTAGCTATTGGATTTGCAGAGGGACTCAATCATTATTATAGTCTTTAGTTACTAAATAAACATTTGTGGTAAAAAAAAAATGAACACACACACATGCACACACACACGGAAACTGAATTAAGACCCATAGACCCCAAGGAGAGAGTCTTGCCTCTGCTGCTCTTACCCGCTTATGGTGCACAACCCTGTGAGTGCCATGGTCAGTGCTGCTATAGATTCCTCTCTGAGCAGATCCACATGCACACATGTGACGATTCAGATGCACACTTGCATTTGTAAATGTGGACATGTGTTATTTACTCACAGCCAGAATTATGTTCACCTGCATTTTAATAACTGTGTCTGTCTTTTTACATAATAGAGATGTACAAAGAACTCTGTGACTTAACACATCCTATCCTATCCATCCTTCCCCAATTGTGTGTACATGTCTTCCCTCATTCTTTCTAAAGATTCCAGATTTCAGAATGTACACACTAAGACTTCTTTAACTAGTTCCCTATTGTTGGATATTTATGTTTTTCCAGATCTTGTCTTTTTCCACTAGTGCCACAGTGAGCCTCCTTTTACATGCCTTTGTGTACACAGGGGAGTATTTTTCTCAGATATGTGGAAGTAGAATTGCTGATCATGTCTTTTGTCTTAAAGTCATGTTTAATGTCTTCCCCTCCACTGTGCTTTATGATGCCTTGCACATATTAGGCACTTAATAAATATTTACTGAAGTGAACTCTTAAGGGTTTTTATTCTAGATTTATCCCTAGCTTGCTATTTCATCTCAGTAAACTGTTTTATGACACCCTTATGCCTATTTCACTTTCCCTGAAATGAATGAGAGTTTTGGTTATCCAGTCTTCGTTAGAGGAACTAAGGTGAAATGAGTCAAGAAGTATTTTGATTATCTGCTCTGTGTGGCACTAGAGGGTGTACAGGGGCGAGGGAGATACAGCCCTGGCCCTCACGCTGTGTACTGACTGTCAGGGTGGCTGGCAGGAGGTACAGTGCCACCTGGAGAGGTACCTGCATTACGGTGGGTTAAAGGGAGCGGTGAACGATGCTTCACTCTGATGCTGTCCCTGTGTCACCCTTCACGGAAGAGTGCAACTAGGGGTGGTGGAGGTGGATGGGGTGGGAAGCGAGGGCTCATCATGCTCAGAGGGACAGCCTGTGCCTTCAGAGGAGGTGAGAAGAGAGAACTCAAGTGGCACCGAGGCCAGGGCATGGGGAGGCGCGGTGGGAAGTGCAGCTGCAGAGCTGGGGGCATGCAGTGTGGCAGGCTTGGCACACCAGGCAGTTGGCCATTGACCTGGGGGGCACTGGGCACCATAGGAGGCTTTTGCACAGAATGAGATTATCAGCGTTTGTCTGGAGGAGACTGTTCAGGAAGTCTGGAGCATGAATAAAGGGAGTCCTAACAGCCAGGAGTTCCTGTGGTATAGCTTTGTCCTGTCCCTCTTTTCTGATTCCTCAATCCTTCCCGTAGCTGTCTGAGAATGTGGTCCACCGCATGAAGGATCCCGGCCTGCCCGCAGAAGGCCAGCATCCAGCCCCTCCGCCTGCAACTCTGGACCGAGGCTGCATAGCAACCCAGCAAGGTATGGTGGGCACAGCAGCTCTGGGGCTAGGGAGCTGGGAAAGGAGGGATAGACGACAATGTCTGACTGCTCATGTGGCTACTCCGCTGCCGGGTGATGTAAGCGAGTCTGGTATGCTCATGCTTTCCTAAGAGCGTGGTTCTCTTGCTGACAGATGTGGCTTGGCGTGATGCTGGCTGCATGGTGTGGGAATATTCGGGGCTTCTGTGGTCTGGACCAGACTGTTTTCCCTCACTCTGTTGTAGTTTCTCCACGTGGAGAAAATGAGGCAGAAGGACGTGCTCTGACAACTCAGGTAAGAAACTGCTTTATGGATTCTAAGAGACACAGAGCCATTCTTAGCCTCAGTGACTCTAACCTAAGCCCGGCCCCTCGGGTGTCCTCCTTGGGGACTGGCTGGAGGAGCCATGCCTTGACAGAGGATAGATAGTGTCACAGTGGATGCCGTTCACCATAGTGTCATCATGCACATGGCCTCACCCAGTCTTGTCATTTCTCCTGATCTTCACCATCTACGGTCTGCACGTGACACAGTGGCAGTGGGACCCCTCCCTTGGGGTCCATGCAGCCCTAATTAAGGCCCAGATGTGCTTCCCTCCAGGTTGTGACTTGTATCACAGCACGAGAGGGCTACCTTGCCTGAGGTCCAGGACAGTGTAGAGCGGGCTTATCTTCCAGGAGGGGCTCCCTGGATTTGGACAGATAGGATGGTGGTGGGTCCGGTTACAGGTGAACTTAGAGGCCCAGAGGTGTGGCATGGCCTGGCCTGTTTGGTAACCTAAAAGCAGTTTACTGTCTCTGGAATACAAAGTAGAAAGGATGATCAGTTTGGTCCACGCAGTGGCTAGAAAGCTCTGCATTCATCCTCAAGGCCCGGAAGCACCAGCCAGGCAAGGCAGTCTCATACCTGTGCCTCATGCTGCCTGCCTCAGGGCTTCCGCAGGTAGCTGAGCCCTTCTACCTGGACAGGACTCATCCTGAATCTTTTTGAGGGGGCCAAGTGAGATTCTTGAAAGCCCTACAAGCCCTAAAATACACATGCCCCTGTATTTTATCGAAAAGCTTAATTTCTATGACCCATCTGTAGTCCAATAATAAGAGGGGTTAAAGAAAGATCTAACTTGACCCAACATTTATCAGTGATAGATTTCATAGATTTATCAGTGAGAAGGAGAAAGTAGTGAAAAAAGCAAAAACTGCCAACTATATGACATATCAGCTTCTGTTCTGGAATGAAAGATGCAGTTGCTTCCAATTTGTGTTCAGAATTTTATTTTTTATTTTTATTTTTATTTTTTTGGTATCAGGAATCGAACTCAGGACCTTGCACTTGCCAGGCAGGCACTGTGTTACTGAGCTATCTCCCTTGCCCCCTGGGTTCAGAATTTTAAAAAGAAGAAAAAAGTAGTAGTTTGTTTGTTGTGTGGTTTTAATTATAACAAAATATTTTGCAGTTGAAGTAATGAGTGAGAGTTTTGAGTTTCTGAATCCTGAAGAAGATTTAAGACAAATGGACTGCCTTGAAGTAGACTCATTTTAAGGCAGCTTTAACTCTTAAAATCAGTTTTTGCATTTATTTTAGTGATGGAACAAGGTTAGAAAAAGAAGTTAAAATTAAATCCTCATCTCACACCATACCCCTAAATAAATGCCGGAGGAAATAAAAGATGTAAGTGTAAGAATTGAAACCATAAAAATAAAATGGATTTTCTAAGCGCTACGTCAAGTGAAGAAACCTTAAATTAAAGAACAAAACTAGAAAATTGACTATCTGAAATTAGAGATGATTTTAAAAAAAGCTGAGGAATGGACAATAAGCGAGGCAAAATACGGAATTTAACAAAGTACTGGTAATCTTAATGTATGAAGAGATCTTTAAGAGAACACAGTAGAAATGGTGCAAATGGTCTGATGTTTATATGATGAGACTTTTGACTTTGCTAATAATTGAAGACACACATATTAAACCAATAGTTGCCAGGGAAACAGGGAAGCTGGCTGAATCCTACCGGCAAGGAAGGAGTGTAGATTGGTGCCACATTGTTAACAGTGGGTAGGTGTATTATTTTGTTAGTTGTAAAATAGGAAGAGTATATCAAAAGCAAAAATAAATACCATAAATCGTACCTCAGTGAAGCTGTGGGAAATAAGAATGAGGAGCATTAATGTCAAAATAGGACAATAGGCTCCTGGCAATGGTCTACTCACTTTTCAGTCTCTGTAGAGTCTGGCGTGTTCCTGCAGAGCATGTGAGGTGTGTCTTCTCTAGGTTGGAGTTGTGCCTAGCTGTCCCTATGCGAGCCAGCGCAAGTCACGGGCTGGCCTGTCTCGGAAATGCCTCTTGGATGGGTGCCTTGGAAGCTGGGGTGGAAGAGCAAAGGCTCAGTCCTCCCTCCCAGAGCCAGCTGCTTCCCTCCCACCTGTGCAGTTCTGGTGGATACTGCAGCAGAAACCAGCAGTGGATGGGGAGGACATCACAAGATGTGCTGAGCTTTGCCTGACAGAACATTTGGAAGGGCAGTGGCCAGAGGGGAAGGGAGCATAGCAGCATTCAGGGCACCAGGTAGTAGAGAGAGTAAAGTGGATTTGCTTGGAAATCGCCAAATTCATGATGACCGAAGGAGGTAGACCTGCTGTAACAACGTAAGGATGCTAGACATGATACAGGTTATGGTATAATTAGGTTTAATATGGGATGTTGCCACATTCAGGATCAGAAATTGGATATTGGATTAGTTTGTTTTCTGTTACTGTAATGAATCACCTCAGGCTGGCTAGTTCATGAAGAGAAGCTTCTTACAGTTCTGCAGGCTGGGACCCCATTCTGATTGATGAGCCACGCTTGTTGAGGGTTCCCTAGCTGGTGAGGACTCGGGATAGCACACAGTGAGACAGAGCAAGCGTGTAAGTTTAGGTGTCTCTTCCTCTTCTTAAAAATCCACGGATGCCATTGTGGGCCCCAGCCTGGTGACCTCATCCCCACCTAATAACCCCCCAAAGCCTCATCTCTTAATACTCTCAGAATAGCAATTAAATCTCAAACTACAGCAGGTACTAAAGGAAGCAAAACTTAAGGAGCCTTCTGTCCTCGCCTGTCCCTATGCCAAAAGCGAGACCTAGCAGGCTGTTCTCATGGAGCAGAGCTGGCTCCTGCCAGCCACGTCTGGCCTGTGTTTCGGATGTGACCCAGATTCCAAATCATGATTGAATGAATAGGGATGGATTTGGAACACTGCGTAGAGTGGCTGTAAGCCCCATGCTGTTAGCACCTGCTGCAGAGAGATCTTGTCCTCTGGGGCACAAGAAGAAGCTTAGGGTCAACAGGCTGCTTGAATTAAGGGCCAGTCCCTCTTCTGTCTGCTGGGGCTCATTTGTCTGTCTGTGGGGCATGCTTCTCTGTGGGGGGCATGTCCACCTGTGGGGCACACTGTTCTGAAGGGGCACCTTCCTAGGTGGGGGTGTGTCCCTGAACCCTTTGCTTTCTGACAGGATTCTTTTTTCATTTTCTTTGCAGAACCCAAACTGCCTGGGTCCGAGACAAGTGGTGGCCGGCAGCCCTCAGCAGTGAAGGAGGATCTCAAGAGGTGAGCCCGAGTGCCCACCACCAGTGCCGTGCTCCGCCTGAGGCCTCGTTCCTTCTCACTGGTGCGCTCCCTGCTGGGGCCCTGGAAGTTTTGTGTTATGTGTTTTATCTCTCTTGTGTTGAGGGACAGCCCTGTGGTAAGGGACAACCCTGTGGTATAGGTGACACTGGTCCTATTTTACAGATGAAGACATTCCACCAGGGGCCCAAGGGAGCTGATTACTACAAGCGGGTTTTTTTTTTGTTTGTTTTTTTTTTGTTTTTCTCCGGTACCGGGAACCGAACTCATGACCTTGCACTTGCCAGGCAGGCGCTTTTGCCACTGAGCTAAATCCCCAGCCCTACAAGCGGGTTTTTAAAAATTCATTTTGAAAAGCTTGGACTAAACAGCAAGTGACCGTCCTCTGTGTGTGTGTGTGTGTGTGTGTGTGTGTGTGTGTGTGTGTGCCCGCGCGTGCGTGCGTGTGCGTGCACCTATAGGTGTGTTTTTAGACAGATGAAGAAAGTGGAACCCTCACAGTTCTAACTGATAGACTGGCTCCAGGATATTGGTGACTTCCTGTCAGCCAGGCCAGGATCCTGAGAGCCAGCCACATCTCTGAAATGAGACCTGCTTCCCGTCCCCTGAGGACTTGTAGAAAAGTGGTTAAGGCAGAGGCCTTAATCGACATCCTGATTGGATATGTATGTACCGATATCCCAACTCTGTGACCCCCTAGTCATCTGGGAAAGTCATTGTGTCTAAGAAGGGCTAAGAAGAGTGCCTCTAACAGGGTGTTGCCATGATTTACAAAGCTGATGCACAGAAGGTGCGGAAGCATGGTGCCTGGCACGCAGAGTGCTCAGCAACTGCCGACTGCAGTTGTCACCAGCTGGCTTCCTCGGCACCCCTGGGGAAGCTGGCCTCTGTGTGGACAGAAGACCCAAAGAGGTAACTTGTGGCCCAGTGGCTGCCACAGTCGGGGCTTTGGCCCTCCAATGAGTCCCCCATGCTGGGTTAAGACCCACACCCTAAGAATTTACCCTCCCTACTCCTAAGAGGCCCCTCTCAGAGTAACCTGCACTCTTCCCCCATCTCTTTTTGGATACTGTTAAACAATTTTAAAATGTTTAAGTAATATATGCTAATGAAAGATTCAGAAAATATAGAAAATGAAAGAAATCCCCATAGGCTCATTATCTGAGTACAACCACTGTTAATATTTTGGAGTCTGTTTCACATGCCTTCTTTCCCTTAGTTCAGGATTAGTTTTTTAAAGCCATATGTGATTTTGCATCTTGCTTTTTTCACTTAGATTATATTTTCCATTAGTTACACCTGCTTTATAAATATTTTATTGCCAAGTATATTGTTTACTTGTTCTCATTTTAGATTCAACAGATAGATAAGTCAAAGAGTATATTCTCCATTGGTAGTGCAGTATACCATGGTATGATAATGTGATATTTTATTTAGCTTGATCTTGATGGTTGTACATTTAGGTTTCTTGTATTTTTAAAGTAAATAGCTTTTAGATAAACAGTATCTAAGAGCATCTTAGCGCTAACAGTTAGTTTTCTCTGTTAGGATTCTTTTCCTAGGCAGAATGCCCAGAATAGGTCAAAGGGTGGGAGCATACAAGTTAAGTGTTCAAAGCAAAGCACGGCTGAAGCCTCAGGCTATCTTCAGATGGTGCCAAGAGGAAGTTGGGGCTCCCCATCCAGCACCCTTGCTCTGAAGGGGAGGGGTTTACACGGGATTCAGCCTGGCTGTGAGGCTCTCATTGAGCACATGGCTGCTTGATTCCTCACCTGGTGGCCAGCAATCCCATCCTGCCCTATGCTGAGTCACCCTATCCTGGCTTTGGGAGCTGTCCTGATGTCTGAACTCTGAGGCCTTCTTTTCCTGGGCAGCCTCAGAGTTCCATCAGCCATATATCCCAGCCCTGCTGGGCCCGCTGAAGTGAACAGGATCACACCTTTCCCTGCTGATGTTCTGCCAGTTGTGCCTTCTGCATCTGCCTCTCCCCTCTCTTCCGGCCTAGGTTCAGACAGGAGCAGGCCACAGTCCAGGATGAGCTGTTCCAGGTGGTGAAGCAGGAAAGAGAGGCAGCTGCCAAGCACTTGACAGCAGCCCTGCCTGCAGAGGAGGGCAGTGCTGACCAGGAGAAGCAGCAGTCAGCCCGCCTGGTGAGTGCATATCTTCCCGGCTGCTGGATCTGTCTGGGGCTGGCCAGTTCCTCAGCTCCACCTCTGTGGAAAGGGCTCTTCCAGCCCTGGCTCTGTCACTGATTTGCTTTGCTGCAGTAATGACCAGATCATCTGAGTCTCATTCATCTCTGAAACTTCACAGGTGCTGGGGTACGTTACTGTGTTTGCCAGGAGGGTATGAAGAGGAAGGGCTAGGGGCTTGGACACTCAATATATAGCATGGACAGGATCGCTTTTAAAGTCAGGCCACCTGGGTGCAAACCTCGGCTCCCTACTTACTAGCTCAGGCACATTGTTGGAATCTGGCTTAAGGATCATGATGTTCACATACAGGATTGCCTGGGGGATTAGAGAGACTATATTTCCAGGGCTTAGCACGTGCCTAGCAAATTATGAAAGTGTGCTATTACTGCTGCTGCTGTGATTAATACATGTCATGACTGGAGACCATTAGTCAGGAGTCTTTCCGCTGAAGGGCAGAGTTACTTCCTAACGTGAGATGTCCAGGTACAGTCCCAGTGCTGACATCAGCATCAGCATCCAGTGCCCCTCCTTCTTCTCTGCTATGCCAAGTGTGTCATCTGTACTCAGGTTAACTGTCCCTGCAGTTCACTGATGGCCGTGGGGATTTCACAGTCCCATGCCAGTAGGACCACACTCAGCAGCAGAAGAGGAGAGGCTGTGTCAGCCCACATGACTGCTTGCAAGGGCTCCTTAACCAGAACCCCCAGGAGAAGTGCACACGGTGTCCATGGTTGAGCAGTCCTCAGCACAGTGAGTAGGGAGGCTCTATAGACCGCACCCAGAGCCCTTTTCTAGGCGCACTTTAAGGGCAGACAGCCAGGTGGAATTAGGACTGACAACAGGGTAGAGGGAATGGCCGTTGCCTGCATCTCAGGACGTGGGCTTTGAGACCGGAGCAGCTGTTCCCTGCACTAGGTATGCAGCCCAGTGCCCATAGAATGGAGGAGAAGCCACATGAGATAACCACTCTGGGAAGGGGACGGCAGACCTGCTGGCTGGGCATAGGCCTCTGGTTACTAATTTGATGATTACACAGATGTTCAAAATGCAGTGGGTGCATAAGATATGCTGGCTTAACTGGACCCTCTAGGAAGTACAACCAAGCTCCCAACCCTCAGGAAATCTTTGCTATAGTGAGGAAGATAGATTTAAGCTAAGGACTTTTCAAAGACCAAATCAGTTACACACATGTTAAATGGCAGTAAGGATAAAATGATTTCCGAATGAGGGGAGTCATGTTAGGTGCTGGTGGTCAGAGATGGCATTGGACCTCAGCCCTGGAAGCTGTGTACCCTTCACAGCCCAAGGAGGCAGCTGGTCTGTCACAGGGGACAGCACACAGGGTGAGAAGAGCACTGTTCGAGCCAGATAATAGACTTCAGACACCTTGAGGAGTTAGCTCACAAAACAGCCCACAGTGACTGACGTTTGTAAGGATGGGAGTGGTGCCCTCTAACTTGTGCTTTTGGGACCCTGTGGATCCTGCAGGAGTCGGTGAATGTAATGAGAAGCTGGAGCCAGGACGACATGGTCTTAGAGGTTCTTGCAGTTTGCCTCTGAGGCAGGCAGCCTGACAACCATGTGCAGAGGACACTTGTCCTGGAGAGGAAGGGTTAATCAGTTTAGACAGTGCAGAAAAAGTCATCTGGGACAGTCATGAGAGATGCAAAATCACAGCCTACAGGTGTGCTGCTTCTTCCTTCTCACCTGGAGAGTGTTAATTAAGTGAAGGAGAACTTCCAGTTTCCCTTTCTTCCACCTGCAAAGGGAAAGATTGGGCTGATTGCCTGGACTGTCTTGGGGGAAGATCTTCTCTCTTGCTGGTAAAGTAGGGAGGAACTTAGATGATCCTTGGTACAGGTGTGTAGCTTCTTATTATTTGGGTTAAGTGTAGGATGACTTTAGACTAAAGTATATCCATACTTGATTTCCCCTGATTGCAAGATGGATAGTGCCGTTCTCTGAACCAGAGTGTTTAGGGAACTTTAGTAAAGCAAATTACTTCCTTCAGTTTGGAAATACTTAACTTTTGTGGGCAATCCCATTTTTTGACTGTTCTGCGTCCATTTCTCCTTACAATTGATGTTCTAGATTATTTTTGGGAGCATTCTTGTTTCCTGTGGAGCATATCCTTGGAGGGATTGTATCCCGACACCCAGCTTCCTGTGTGGAAAATGGATGTGGCTACAGGTCCCCAGCTCAGCCATGGAAAGCCCTGTCCCAGGGACTTTGAGTTCTCAGTGAGGCCAGAGGAGGCTGGGAGACAGGGGCTGGAGTTCCTCACTGCAGTTCAGGTGTCTGTCGGTCCTCCATGCGGACACCGTCATGTACCCCAGGCCGCCCATGGATTCTGTCTGGGCCGCCTGCCTTCCTGAGGGTCATGTCGCCGGCTGGTCACTGCCTCTCCACTCTGCTTTGTCGGTTTGCCAGGGCTGGTTGTTGTGTAGAACCATGGCAGAAGCGTGTCCTTCAGGAAGTGCTGTTACGGATGATTTATGGCTGGGGTAGGCAAGAGTAGAATGGGAGCCAGGTGCTGTTCTATAAGTTGACAGTGATACCAGGCAGCCAACTGAAATGCTGGGTGGATGCGGTTGCCATCACTTCTAAAGGAAGCAGTTCCCTTTGGATTGGGGTGGTGTGGTTGGCAAATGCTTTAGTGGAGATAATTCCAAAGCTATACTTTGGAAGACTTAAATAAGAGGAGAAAGATGAAGAGAAGAACCTGAACGAAGTATTTTCTCATCCAAGTCTTCCACATGCAAGGATTGAAGGCAGCAGTGAGTTGGCAGCCTGCTGGGCTGAGTGCCGAGGGCCTGGTAGTTAGAAGTGTTGGTCCCACCCTGGGGGCGGGGCAGCCCTGAGGCAGCCTGGTGTGCATGCTGGCAAGATGAGCCTCCTCAGACTCAGTGCCCCTGCGCCCCACAGCCAACCTGGAGTCTCATCCAAAGGATCTGCTTTTGACTGGACTGAGTGCCATTTGACATTTAATGTGGTTTCCTGCTTTCTCTTTTGCCTCTGACTTTTACAATATTGATTTTTTAATCCTCTTCTGCGTGAGTGAATGATTCAGCTCATTATTGGAAAAAGTTAATAAAACTAATGACAAGGAAAGGTAATAATTTTTATAATCTACTTCTGATGACAGTTGTTAACATTTCCCATCTAGCACAGCTGTGTGAACTGTTCTGCTTATATTTATCTATTTCCTGTCCCTTGTGGACTGGTCCAGGCCCTCTGGGTGAGTGCTGTGGGTATCACTGGAGCCCTTGGGAGCTGTGCTTCCCTCCGAATTGGCAGAGGAGGTCTGCATTCCAAATCAAATGCTCTGCGAAGAAATAAGAAAGAACAAAGCAGTTTGTTGATCTGAGTCTTCTTACAGGTAGAGCTTTACCCAGTGGATGGAATAATAAAAGCCTGGCAGAGGCTTTACTTTGGGGGAGAATAAGATTTACGACCTTGCCTGTTGCTTTCCTGACACATATTATTAGGTATATGAGATTGCAGTGCACCTGACAGAGAGCAGAAACCTTTCTTTCTTTTCCATTTTGGTGTGTAGTCCTTCTCTCTCTCTCTCTCTCTCTATATATATATATATATATATATTTTTTTTTTTCATTCTCCATGTGCCTATTGTGTATTAGGCCTTGGGCTAGTGTCCTAATAAATGAGAACATATGGGATGTAGCTCCTAATCTCGAGCAGCTGTGTTCATTAGAAGAGTCCAGCATTCTCAGAAGGGAGAATGCGACATTAAAAGTACACCAGAGGAGCAGAAAGATACTAGAGCAAGGTGCGGGTGCCGTCTGACTCCTCTTGGTAGGGCAAGAAAGGCTTCTAAGGGGAGGGGATGTGTGAGCTGGGTCTGGAAGGGCGAGGAGAGTTTGGCCTCTGCAGAAAAGGGAGAGGACAGGTTGCAGGTGGAGCACGCTCAGGAGCAAGGCCTGGTGTTGGGAGAGGATGGATGTTGCCTGAAGCGGAGGGTGGTGGGCCAGGGTTTAGAGAGGTCAGCTCAGGTATGAGTGTGGGATGGCATTCACGAAGGTTGACAGGAGCTTCAGAGAGGGGTTGCTCACTCCTCAGCGGGAACGGGTAAGGAGCAAGTATGCTTACTGGTGAACATCAGATGCTACCACCTGTCCGCACTGGCAGGGAGTTGGGCCCAAGCTTTTCTGCTCAGAGAGGAGAGTGCGTGAGGGACGCCAGCCCTGGGAACTCACAGTATAACTGAAAGGTCTCTGCCAGAAGAGAGTGGTGCCCCCTGCTCTGCAGGTGCAAAGAGCTTGTGATCATTGTTCTGGGCCTTTCATTGCTCGGTGCTCTGGAAGCTGCCGCCTTAGTATGTGAACCTGTAGATCATGGGGTTTAGAAAATGTAGGATTCACTAATTTTGAGTTTCATTTTTCTAAGATTCTGAGTGAGACAGCAGAGTTTTACTGCAGCTGTAGCCTTTATTCTGTTATCTCCCACCTACGTTTTTGTAGTCTCGTTCCTCAGCTTCTAAACTCTTAGAGGATAAGGACCGTGGAATGGTCACTGTGGCTTTCTCTGCAGTGCTCGGCAGACTGGGCCGCTGCGAAGGACCATTGGATGGGAGTTCTTGAAGCCCTATCCAGCAGTCCATCTCTCCTTGAGGTCTCATCGCGGGGCCCGTGTGAATAGGTGAAGCCAGGTACCCGTAACAGCCTTCTTTAGAAGGGGCAACAGTTCACATCTGACCATTTTAAACAATAAGACAAATCAAAACAAAAAGGATTTCATTTGTAGTGACATCTGTGAGTTTATTTGCCCTCCATACTGAGACTTACAGACTGTAGGGTTCATTTGCTGGAACAAAGAAGAGGGTGGCTTCAGTAACTCCGGCCATGGTCAGGAAGCAGATTGCTTGCCTTTCTGCTGAGGCAGTCCTGATGTTCTAGACGAGCTATCTGGCACGGCAGTTCGTTTTAGGATTTTAGTGACCTGTTGATTCAGGTGACTTGTCCTTAAGGCTCTTCCAGTTTGATCTGTAGATAGAGATCTTGAATTCCTGTGGCGATCCATATTGTTAGCACCCAGATGGCTGGCAAAAGGCATTAATTTCCAAAACAAACCATGACATCCCTTTCTGTGCTCCATTAGCTGTGTTTTTTCTCTTTCTCTTCTTCTTCCTCCTCCTCCTCCTCTTTTATCTACAGAGTTTAATCTTCAGATTAGATCAGAGGTTATTTTTTTCCTGTAAAAAACCACGTAGTAAATGTTTTAGGCTTTGCAGACCACATATGATCTCTGCCACGTAGTCTTTGTTTTTATAACCTTTTAAAAAGATATAGCCACCATTCTTGGCTGAGAAGGCATACCAAAGGGACCCTGTGCTGTGCTAGGTCTGTGGGCAGAAGTGCATGGATAGAACGTGCAGCTGCAGCGATCTCAGCGTGGGATGGCCATCTGAGAGGCCAGTGTCTAGAAAGCTGGGATGGGACACTGGTGCTGCCCTGGTTCCTCGGTACTGAGGTGCATGTCCTGCTGGTGACAGCCTCAGTCTTCTAATCAGTAAAAGGAGGATTTATTTGGAAACAACCTAGTAGGTTTGTGGGAAAATTCATGAGCTTTTGCTTTAACTCCTAATTCTTTTTCCATTTGGCATTTTATATGTAGTTTGTATCTTATATCTTTGGTACCAGGAATTGAACTCAGGACCTTGCGCTTGCCAGGCAGGCGCTTGTGCTGCTGAGCTATATCCTTGGCCCTTGTATCTTGCTACTAAGATTCCCTATCATTTTACCCAGGTTATCCACCTTTATTTGTAGAGTCTCTAAACAAATTTCTTACAGTTATTCAGAAGACAGTCTGGTAATTCCCATACCTTAATCAACTCTGGATTTGGTTTTGTCAAAGGACAAAATGACAACACTTTAAGATCTTAATTGGCTTTAATTTTTTTTAATTTTAAAGAGAATAAAAATTTTAAAAAAGCATTAAAAACGATGCAGAATTCCAAAACAAGATGATAAGAAATCAACAATGGTTATTATATTACATATTTTTATCTTCAAAGTAGTTGTTCAGATTACCAGATATAGGCATGCAAAATTGATCAAAAAAATTAAGCATTAACTGTTCTTTTGATTCTAGAATTTGGGAGCACTTTGTTCCATGAAATAGAATAGATGTTTGGTGGACTGAGGAGAGGAGGTTCATTTTATAGACAGAGAAAGGCTGAAGGAAGTGAAAAAGAACAAAAAAATGGACTGGTCATTTCAAAATTAATGTCCTTGTAAGGTGGGCCAGGGAGACAGGGTGATAGAAAAATAACTGATTAGTAAACATCAGGTTGCTTCACTTTTATATAAGGGTTAAGGTGGAAGGAACTTCATTATCATGCCAGTTCAGACTGGCCTGTTTGGAAATGTAGCTGGTCTCCCCCTAATACTGACTTGCCAGAAGGTCACATGAATAGCTTAGTTTCAGCTTGGTGATGTGGCATTTTAGTGTGAGTTGCTCCATTTTTATTTTTAGCCTGGCTGGTCTGTGGGAGCTTAGTCCAAACAGTGGCCTTCTGTAATTTCCATTTAAGGGTCCTATTGGCTGTTTCCTCTGTCGATAATGGGCCACATTTCCTACAGCTTTCTCTCCTTATAATTTTTGATTGGTGCTGGACATCATGTGCAGTAGAGACTGAGAAAATGGTATTCATACCCAGGAATGGCCGCTCTTCTCCTGACAGGCTGTTAATGTGGGAGGAGGAGGAAGTGTGGTCTGGAGTTGGCAGGGTGTGGGCTCTTGTTTCTTCAGCTTCCAGCTATAGAGGGGTGGGACCAGATCTTCTCTTTAGCAGGCCTTAGAGCTAAGCACCTACAGGGTTTTCTTCAGTTTCCTTGTCCTTCCTTCAGACTTATGAGTAGGCTCTGCCAGGGCCTCAGGATGCTGCCACAGTGCAAGGACTGGCTGCCTTGGGGTTTCTCTGCGTTCTCCCACTCTGCTCTGAGACATCAGAGGCCCTAGCCCCTGTGCCTTGGTGCATGTAGAGCGAGGTGTCTTACTCGTTTCTGCTGCCCCTGTCCCGAGTATTTTAAATGGAATTGTAAAGGGAGAAGATTCCCATAACCAATACAAGTATACTCACTCTCCCATTGTATTGTCTTCACTTTCAAGCGTGCTTCACACCCCAAGGACCATGGCTGATCTCTCTCCAGCTCTGAATGCCCAGGTCCACACAGCTCCCGAAGTCTAGAGCCAGTCCTTCTATGGGCAGTGTCCCACAGCTGACCACTGTTGTCCCCCATTTGCATTTGCTCAAACTGCAATAGTGGCTGGATTCTGTTATTTTAGAAAATGGACATAATTGGCTAGAAGGGGCCCCACGAGGCCCTCTGGGTTCCCACTTCATCTGGCCCTGTGGTTGAGATAAGCAGTGGAACACATTTTGGGGAAATGGAAGTAGGAAAGCTAACATGGAAACCTGTTTAACCCCATTTTGAGTTGCTCTCCACCAAAAAGGAACTCTGATTTCTTTTGTGTGTGTTTCATCCGAAGTGAGGGTGGGAGGTTTAAAAACCAGACGTAGTGTGCAGTTGTAGCACTGAGAGCCGGGCATCTTGTCCAGGGCTGGCCCTCAGTTCACTGTGACCGGAAAAATGGTGTCAGCCTCAGTGGGGTTGTTGTGAAGGTGGAGTAAGGGAGCACACCTACATATAGATGCTCAACAAAGCAGAAGTGTGGTTCGCATGGGGGTAACCGGCAGAGCCCCAGCCTCGAGGGCCCAACCCTTTTCAGGGGGCCTGCAGCTGTCACAGTTCCCTTGTGTTCTGATGGCGTCCCCTTGTGTTCGAGGTGGGGGACAGATGTACTCTTTTCTACTTCACTTTCACCTGTGTGCCCAGGGCCCAGGGCTCATGGGCACTGACTGTCAGAGCAGATCAGTGTGTTGGTTTCAGGATGCAACAGGAAGCAGGAAACCAGCGGGGTTCATGCAGCATTTGAACAATTCTCTGAAGAGAGAGGCTGATGTTTTGTGGGGACATAGGGGCACTGGTAGAAATGCCTTCCTTTTGGGCAGCTGCTGCAGAGGTTGTGCAGATGTGTGTCTGGGTCTGGAATGAAGGCCTCAGCTTGGCCTGGCCACTGAAAGACCATTGTACCTGCTCACTTGCTGTGTGTGCATTTCTGTATGGCTTTTAAATTGCCTGTGCAATAGAATCACCTGGGAACTTACTAAGAATACCAGCGATCGGATCTTACACTGGAGACTTCTGGATTGGGCTCTTTGGTGCTGTGGCCCTGGAATCTGTATGTTTAATACCCCTATGCAATTCCTGTGCAGCAAGCCCAGAGCTGGCTCCTGGATGGCCCTGGGAGCTGTGGAACCCTGAGTATATCTTGGCTGTCTTTGCAGTCCCAGTGTCCCACGTGGGCTGTGGCTCCTGCGCTCCTCAGGGCAGGGGGCTGCACTGTTTGGAAAGTGTGTAGGGATCCTGAGGGCTCCCCAGCCTGGGCGGCTCCATCTGCCATGTGGCTCTTGTGTGGTGAGATGGCGTGGTCAGGCTTCTTGACCTCAGAGAGGTGCAGGTGTTCTTCCCTCTGCCAAGGACAGCTCAGGAAGACACTAAGCTGCATGTGGTGCCATGGAGCATGTGGTACAGGCATCGGAGACTCAGCACTTTAGGAGACGGTGATGAGAGACTGTTGTCACATGTGGGTGAGACCAAGTGGCACCCATTGGGCTCTGAGCAGTGGCCTGACCTGTGCAAAAGCCCAGAGCCACAGCTCTTACAGCAGCAGCTACAGCCCACGCCGTGGGGAAGATGCTTCGCAGGAGCAGAGAGCTCAGCAGGCCACTGGGACTCACAGTAAGGCAGCTGTGGCCTAGTTCCTTGTAGGTCCTCTGGGCTGTTCCCTGGGTGGGCCCACTGGAGCCATGGCTTGAGCATCTCCCTGAAGAAGTCTGTTTGACTGATTAATTGATTGTTAGAATGATGGATTTTTGTACTGGGAATTGAACCTGTGCCCTGTGCATGCTGCACAAGTGCTCTACTACTGAGCAACAGCCCCAGACCTTTTTTATTTTTTATTTTGAGGCAGGGTCTTGCCAAGTGGCCCAGGCTGGCCTTGAATTTGTGATCTCCCTGCCTTTGCCTCCTGAGGAGCTGAGATTATAGATAAGTATCACCACTCCCAGCTGTTTGTTATGTTTTGTTTCTCATCCACTTCATTCTATGCACTGGAATGGAACCCTGGGAGGGAAGAAGTCCTGTCTCTCCCTGAGCAGTTTCAAGCATGTTTAACCACCAGGCAGGCAGTGGCACGTGGTGCTGGGGTGGCGGGAAGGACAAGGTGAGGACCCCCGGCGGGCTTGTGTGGCGAGTTGTTGGGCAGGGACAAGCCGGGCAGTGTGGTGCTGGTTGGGCAAGGAGGAGGTACGTGGTGGTCTCTGGCTGTTTTGAGCCCTCATAGAAAACAGTTTTATAGAAAACTGTTGCTCTGTGGACCGCTCAGGTTCTAGCATGGGGATTTCACGGTCTGGCTCAGGGGCCACCCTGCTTTCGGATGTGTGTGTGGTACTGTTCGTTGAAGTTGGATCTACAAGTGGGTTTTGCAGCCCGGCCGGGACTGCAGAGGCTGTGCATCCTGCCTCCCAGATGGGTCCTGGTGTGTGGCGCAGGTGACCTCGCCGTGTGCTGACAGAAGCTGGAAATCCTCATTAGCTGCTAACTCTGTTAGGCAAATGGCTGACTGCGGTTCCACTCCTGGTGTCAGTGCTTCTAATTAGCAGATCGCATGTCTACCAAAATGTCTGTTAGCACCAGGGATGAGCTGAAGAGGCTGACAGCTGGAGCTGGAAGCAGAGAGAACTGTGAAGGGAGCGTTTTCTCCTCAGCCTCTTGAGGGCCCAGGCTGCTGACCTCAGCCAGGCTCTTTGGCCTCTGCGTGGCCTGAGGGTCCTCTGAGAACAGAGCTGCAGGCCTCCTTGGGAAACCCAGTGAGGGGGTACCTGAGCCATCTGATAGGCAGCAGAGGAGTGGGTGGCACCCCACAGACTTCCTGCCTCACTGTCCTGGGAAGCCCAAGCCTGGCTGTGAGCATGGGCTTCTGTGTGTCTGGAGTGTGGGGCTTCTGCAGCCTTTAGGGTACCTGAGGCTGTGGGATCCGGGCCACACCCTAGTCTGTCCCTTGTGGCTGGCAGCAAGGGTGCAGTTTGCAGAGCGAGCCACACCGGGCAGTACCTGCAGGGCCCCAGCGGTCCTGTTCCTTGCTGGGGGCTATGCCTGTACATGGCATGCGGGTGACACTGCAGCCCTGGGGTATCCCGACAGCTACATATTTCGCCTTCCTCTCCTGTTGAGTGGAATTGGGCTGGTGCCCACCTACTTCTGCAGATGGCTCTTGCACGCCAATAGGGCAGGGGAGAGGGGAGGAGTGTGGTTTATTTTAGGTCTATTTATGTGATCCGTTCACATAGTCCTTGGGGCGCTACCATTCTACCTTTCCTTTCTGTGGAAAATGTTTTAGATTTGTCAGTTAAGCAGATTGTATTTGCTGGAGTAGAAGCTGTTGCTGGCTACTGGTAAGATAAGGAATTAGACAAGGGTTATTTAGCTGACAGATTCCAATGGTGGGCTGGAGGAAAGTCCTGGTTTTCTCCTTATCTTGTGTCTGCTCAGTGGTGGGACCATGTCTGTATTTTGTGTCTAATAGGAGTGCACTTGGATAGAGAGCAACGTGTACCAGCTAGGCATAGGTTCTACTGTAACAGAAGCCCAGTAGGCAGTAGCTTAGACCATAGGGATTGTTATGTCATCAATAAGACATCCAGGGGCAGATAGTGCAGGTGATTATGGTAGCTTGGTTCTTCAAGATGCATCTTGTCGCCCCTCTTTTTGGTCAGCTGTCCTCAGTGCACCTGATTGTATGGTAGGATGGCTGCTGTGCCTCCAGCCATCACATCAATTTTCCAGTCTGGAAAAAGAAAGGGCTGAAAGCCCTTTCCTGGTGAAGTTCTGCGATATTATGTTGAAGACACACATCCTAGGGACTCTCATTGGCAGCACTGTGTCACTGACTAAAAGGAGGGCTGAAATAATGAGCCATTTCAGCTGGGCCCATAGCTGCCTCAAACAAAATGAAAATGATAATATAGGTCAGATGATGAGAATACCCTCTAGCTTGGCAGCTGAAAAGGAGCCAGGCTCTGGACCCTGGGCTTAGGACCCTCTCGGTTCTGTTTCTGGGCCTGGGGGTATTATTTAGCCTCTGAGAGCTCGGTTTCCTTGTGTGTTGACATGGCAGGTGTCCCTGGCAGCTGTTCGAACACCTCAATGTTAGAACAGGAGCAAAGCACCAGTACGTTGCCCAGCAGTTGCACGGTGGCCAGTGAGTTCTCTGTTCTGCACTGTACCTGGCTGCCCAGAGGCAGAGGCCAGGGGACCATGGCAGGGAACAAAGCTCCTGTGGCAAGGATGGCCACCAGTGGTGCTTCCTTCCAAGGGCAAGAACGTGGGTGCCCCGGGCATGTGAGGCTCCAGTCCTCCCCTGGGGCTGATCCCTCCCTGCCGCCTGTCCCACTGGCCCCAGGCAGCTGGCTGTTCTCCTGATTCCCGAGTTGACCTGGCACTGGGAGAGGGTCCCATCCCCAGCTGTGGTCTGCAGCACCAGGACAGGTGTGCCTGCCTTGCCCTGGCTCCTGGGAGGCTGTGGGCTGCAGGCCCTGCCTACTCTGTGCCCCGCTCCAGCAGATCTCTCCATGGAGCTCATGTACTCTGGGCTCGGTGGCATCTCCCCCGCCTGGTAGGTCTTGCACGACTTGCGAGAGGCTCTGGTGGTGGGGAGGGAGGCGGAGGGGAATAGTGGAGTGGGGAGGTATCTGTGGCCGGGCCTTTTGTGTGACGTGTTCCGAGCCCTAGGCCTTGATGCCACGGCGACTGAGAGCACACCGGGGATGAGCTCCTGGCTTGCTGGTGGGCAGGGCAGCATCTGCCCCTTGGCCCACTCCTGTCTGCACCTCTACCCTGGCAGCATCGCAGTCCCTGTGTGTGCGAGTGCATCCAAGGCAGGATCGGCCCCTGGGCCTCTGTTCTTGGGGCTCCCAAGTGCCAGACAATGTTGAACACGGGGCCCATTCTCTAGTTGACTGGTCGGACACGATGTCAGCCCCTTATCTTCGCGCTGACACACACTGGACATTAATAGAAATACATCGCCACAGCACATGTGTGGAATTTCAAGCAGCAGCGCTTTCGATAGCCTATTGTGTGCTTAACCTCTGCTGAAGAGGTTTTTGATGAGAAACGGGTAAGACTGTTAACTCGGCAGCTGGGCACGTGGCGGTTTTCTTCCTTCCTTTCTTTCCTCCTCCTCCTTGATTCTTTGCAGTGCTTCCCTAATCTTCCCTCTAGAGCATGGGCTTTGCTGTTTTGGGGATTGTGTTTAATCCACTGCCTCGAGCGCAGCATGTGCTGGCCTCGGGACGGGCTGGCCTCGGCGGGGTGTGCATGGGCTTGCGAGGTGCCCGGACAGCAGGGATGCTCACAGCACCACCTGAGTGGTTTGGTCCCAGAGTTTTTGTCTCCACTTCCATGGCCAAACATGGGGCAGTCAGGACACCCACTGCTTCTCTTCGGAGATTCCTTCCTTCCCTTCTCCTCCTCTGCTCTTCTCCTTGTGACAGCTGCTGGTAGGGCATCAGCTTTTGACCAGGCTCATAAGCCAGGAGTCCTTTCAGGAGGTTTCTCTGTGCTTGCCAGTTGCCCCGCTGTAAAGTGAGGTGATATGTGAGGTTAGTGTGGGCTCAAATTTAGTGTGCAGGAAGTATGTGGACTACAGTGACCCTGAGCGCAAGTTAACGCCTAACCAGGTTCCTAGCAGTCTAAAGCCACACAGCACCGCCACCGTGTGTGCCACTGACCTCCCCTGTTCCAGTCGGCTGCTGGTACATCTTAAACTGGAAGCCTGCTTCTCTTACCCTTCCTCTTCTTCCCGCCCACTGACCTCGTTCCTGGCATCAGGCCTCCATCTTTGTGGCCTGCTCACAAGTTTCCCGGCCCTGGAGGATCTGTTGTGCGCTGCGTCCGAGCTGGCACCCTTCATGTAGCCTGGGTCCTTCCCACATGCCGCTTTGCAGGACTTCAGCCTTGGGCAAACCCATCAGCTGCTTCCTCTGCACCTGGGCCTGGCTCCTGAGGGCTGCCACAGACTGTGATGCCCTAGGCAGATGGGCTTCTGTGCACGGACCTGGTCTCTGGCATCCTCAGGGTCACCCTGCCGCTGCTGGCTCATTCCCTGCACTCCCTCCTGGCGACTCCTATGCCGTCCCCACCTCTCCCCAACCCCTCACTTGCTGCTTCTAGCTCAGCAGCAGCTCTCCCCCTGTCCCTTACCTGTGGTGACTTGTGTTGCCCTTTGCCGTACTCCACACTCGCAGGTCCTTGTCTGAAGCCAGGACCCCCTCCCAAGCAACTCTTCCCTACCCTGTGTCAGTGTCTCAGTGTTACTTCTCAAATCATTACATTTGGCTTCCACTGCCGTTGATACCTTGTTCTCAGAAGCCGTGATGATCTTCTTTCTGCTAAATCTGTTATGTGTCCTCCTCCATTTTTCCTCCATGGAGTCTTTGACACTGGGAGCTGCCCTTCCCTTACACTGTCTCTTCTGTTCACTGTGCTGTGGCTGAGCTGCCCCCTCCTGCCCCTGTCCATCCACAGAGACCCACTTTGGGGCTGTCCTGCCTGCATGGAGTCATGTATGCAAGCAGAAGTGTTGGGCTAGCAGCAGTGACATGATCCCTCCTATGGTCCTGCAGGAAAAAGAGGAGCAGAAGGGCCCTCATTTGGATTGCGGTCGGCAGAAGCTTCTCTGAGGAGTGGCTGTAGGAGCCAAGACCTGAGAGTGAGTGAGAGACAGAGTGAGAGGCGGAGGGAGCGAGCACGGCAGCCCCAAGGGCACTGGACTGGGCTGCTCAGTGATTTAAGGGACTACTTCCAGCAAGCAAGGAGTGAACATGTCACAAGGGGTTCCAGGCATGGTGGAAAGTTGCGGGGTGAGATGTGAAAGGTTTTCGCAGAGCTGGAGAATGGCTGAGTGGGGAAGAGCAGTGGTGGGAGGTCACTGTGGAGCTCCTACCTCCCCCAGTCCTGGAGTGAGGTCGTGGTGACCCAGACCAAGGACAACAACAGTGTCTTAGGGAGAATCATGTAGCAAAAGAGCTGATGCGTTTGGTGAGGGCTGGGGTGGGGAAGAAGGAAGGTTGTCCGGCTTTGCCAGCTGCTCTTTGCTGACAAGGGTTCCCCAGGGGAAGGACCCTCTAAGAGGCTTTTTCCTCTCACCATGCCCAAGTGGGTGCCTGCCCTCCATACATATGTGTATTAGTCAGGGTATAGGCTGAGCTGCTGTAACAAAGAGGCCCACGGATGCAGTGGCATACCCAAGAGACATGCTTGTTCTGCTCCTGTGTAACTGTTTAAAGGTGGGTGGCGTCAGAGCTATGGTTCCCAGGACTTGCTCCAGTTCTTACCAGTAGGTAGGGCTAGTAGTGCACATCCGGTTGGCTATGTTATAGGCAGGATCTGAAGGAGGCCTGCCATCTCTGGACACAGCTTGTCACCCGGGAGGCCATTGTGCCTGCCTTAGTAATAGGCTGTCCAGGATAGGTCATGTAGCTGGTGTCCAATCAGCATTGCTGCCAGGGAGGAGGAAGGAATGGCGGTTGGGGCAGTTAGAAATTTGCTGTTCTTCTCAGCGACTCCCATATCCACCAGAATCTGCCCAGGGCTTCTGTTCTCTGGCGTGGTTAGTCAGACCTCTCCTTGAGACCATGGCCAGCCAGGTCTGTCTTCTCTCCGTTCTTCTGTGTGGGTGTTTGCAGAATGTCTGCTGGTGTGCTAACTGCTCTGTTCTCCCTGGTGAGCAGTAACAGGGCCCTAGAGAAAGTGCGATGCCATCGATTCCACCCAGAAGGGTCACGGAGGGGCCTTCTGCAGGGAGGGTGTGGGTATCCACAGAGTTGTGCTGTCTTGGACTTCTGCTTCCTAGCGGTCAACTGGCCTTCCAAGCAGCTGACCTTTGGGCTTCCACCGAGACCTCAGACATGTGTCTGTTGTTTTGAAGATTTTCTATCAAGATGCTGACCGTGGCAAAGCACACAGCTCTTTCCCAGCCATCTGTCCAAAGTTCAGCCCTAGCCAGACCCCACACAGGGACAGTATTGTCCAGCAGATGAGATGGAATCCGAGAGAAGCCCTCCAGGGCTGGGGACTCCCTCCTGGAAGCTGGCTCAGGATGCGGATGGAGATCTGCGCCGAGTGGCTTGGTTGTGGGGCCTATCCCTGGGTGAGCACGTCCGCCTCTGGGCCCGAGACTCACCCTGGCCACCACTGGCACGAGAGGCCCTGTGTGAGCTCCCAGCTCCCTGCCAAGCCTCCCCGTAAGTGAACAGACCCCTCAGCTTCAATGCTAATTCCCTTTGCAGTGAGCCTGAACTTCTCCACATCCCAGTTAAAGCCAGCCCATTAACGCTGCCCCATCTGTCACCATAAATGGAAAGTTCTTCTAACAGGTGGGCAGGCAGTTCTCCCATGCTAATGAGGAATCTATGAATTCCTTCAGGGACTTAGCCCCAGGGTCGTGGGGCCGGTCTTCGCCCCTCTCTACAGGAAGGCGCAGGTGGCCAGGGCGGTTGGTGCTCTGTGGCGACCCGGCAGGCCCTCTTGACCTCCAGAGGCTCAGGAGGATGGATGAGGGGAGGGGTAGAGGGTGTTCTCATGTTTCTTGCCCACTGGTTTTCCCTGGAGTCACCATCAAGCCTGGAGAAAGGGAGTGAGCGCTCTATCTGTTGTCCTGGCCCTGCAGGGCCTCTGGAGGCTGGCTTTTCCTCCTGGCCCCACATAGTATCTCTTTGCACACAGATGTTTTTCTTCCCTAGTCACAATTTGCACTACCTGGATCCTTGCCTGCTCCCCTAGAATGGCAGGATTCTCTTCGCTGGCTTCTCTGCCTGGAGCAGACCATTTTTTAGGTGTGTTTTTTTGATTGTTAGGTGGGGCAACTGGAATTGGAGACAGTTGCATAGAGTGGGTTCAGAACCACATTGCCAGGGATCGAATCCTGCTTCCTAGACATGCTCTTTCAGGAATTCCCTTTACTCTCTGGGTGAAGAGATCGCCCGTGGGGATGGCGGTCATACCTGGTTCGGGAGTGTGAGGACTGCTTGAGATTACTCATAAAAGGGGCTCAGATTAGTACATGGCACCTGCAGGCGGCAGCACTCCTCCGCGGGTATTGGGACAGTGTGGGGTCCCGTCATGATTGTCCAGGGCTGACTCTGCCTGTGCAGCCCTCTGCCCTGTCCCTTACCCTGCCAACTCAGGGATGTCTGTGGTATAGTGAGGTCTGCTCCCTTGACAGCCATGCAGACCATTCGCTGTTCTAAGGAATACACGTCATGTTTTTGGCCAGGGTCTTAGGATACAGTCAGAGCCCAGAACTGTCTGTGCAGGTAGAGACACTGTAGGACCAGAGTGTTGGCAGTGCTGTGCCTACCCATGCATTTCCTGCTTCTGGGCACAGGCTGGTTTTGCAGGATTTAGGGAAGGTAGGGGAAGGCCAGGCTCTCAGAATGTGTCACACTGCTTCCACACTGCTTTTCTTGCTGTCACAGTTCCCTGGGGGCCTGTTTTCCCAAGCAGTTTTGGTTGTTGCTGCAGCCAGGGAGAACCCCTGGTGAGCCTTGTGAATGCAGTCCTGTGGCGTGGGCAGGATTCTGGGCTGAGCTGCCCTCCTGGGCTCTGGCCTTGTCCTATCCTGCATGTGGAACAGAGCCCACTAGGTGGCAGTCCTGGGCCACTTGTAGGCGTGGAGGATAGGGGTACTGGGAGAAGACCCACGGCTAGGGAGGAGGGCCCCCTCCCGGGAAGCTTCTTAGAGGGCCTAAAAGTGGTAACTTAGAGATTGACTGATCTGGCCTAGAAGGCCCAAGGGCCTTTTCTCCCGGGACTAAGCTTGTGTTGTTTTTTTTTGCTGTTGTCAGATCTCCCTTTGTTGTGGCTACCCTGGGACCAGCGCAGGTCAGGTGGCTGTCACTGCCCTGTGGGGACTGGCATCTGGTCCTTCCAGTCCAGCCAGTGCTACTGGCTGGGAGAAGGGTGCCCCTCTTTTAGCTAGTTGCTGATGGACTGGCTTGGGTCCAGAAAAATATAGAGAGGAACAGTTGGGATTCGGTGTGGAATACGAAATGCTGGGGTTTTTATGATGGGCTGGGCTGAGCATGCACTCCTCAACCACAGGTTATGGTGTTCTCGGACCTGGGAAGGCAGCTGCTTTTTTCTTGTCAAATACCCAAGGTTAAGGCTGAATTAGGAGCTGAGTCTGTGGACTTCTTCTCCAGGCAGATGGGAGGCAGACAGGAGGATCCCTTCCTCAGCCCTTCCCCTGGTAGCTGACGGCACCTTTCAAGTGCCTTTGCCTTGGCTCCCTTTTGCAAAACAAGCAGATTCTGACTTTCTTGTGGGCGGATGGACTGCCACACTTTTGGCAGTGAAGGAGACTTGTTTTCACGTCCCAGAGAGAGGGACATGGAGAAATCAGCTCACATACCAATGACTTGAACTTTTCCTGGTGAATAGCTGTGGGGTTTGAGGAACCTCAAGTTGGCATCCGGATGTGGCTGTTGTTGCTCAGTTCTGTGGAGAAGCCGAGGTCGAGCAGGAGGAGCCATGCTGTCCTTTTGCCCTCCAGCTTGTGGCCCGGCCCAGACAATTCCCATGACATTCCGGTGAGCGTGTTGCAGCGGGCCTGCATGCCTGCCATAGCTCCGGCCTGCAGAGCATTGGCTCATGCCGGCAGGGGTGGAGTCACATACACACTGACGGGGCCTCTGGAAATGCCTCAGCACAGAGTTTGTCCCAGCCTTATCGGGGGCCCTTGGCGTTCCTCTCAGATAGTGATCGACATGCTCCTGCCTCCCTCTTTGCCTTCCTTTCCCTCTCCCCACCCCCACCTCTCTTACTGGCATGTAGGCACCCTGCCCGGAGCCTTCTCAGGCTGCCTTTCCACAGCAGTGGGTGAGGAGAGGGCTGTGGGCCTTGTTCTTCCCGCTCTGTGGGCTACCGCACTCCAGTATGAGTCTGGAACACTGTGGCACACACATGTCAAGCCCCCCGGAGCTGGTGCCAGCTGAGTGATGTCAGCAGGGCAGCCCAGATGAACTCAGTAGGGGCTGCTATTCCTGAGGGCTGGGAGGGAAGGGGCTACTGGTTTTGAGCACTTGATGGGAAGATTCTGCTTTGCAGGCACGTACAAGTTCCAGGTAGGGAGAGGGGATCTCATTAGACTGTCCCTGTGGCCCTGTTCTGTAATGTTTGCCTATGGGTGGATAAAGGAAGTGACCTAGTCCATATTGTCCAGTAGAGCAGTGGGAGCTCCAGTTCTGGGAGTCATACTCTGAACCACCCTAAGAAAAGATAGTGAGTAGTGGGAAGAACCCTCAGCCTGCACTGTGTTTCTGAAACAAGCTAGTTAAGTGTCCCTCAGGATTATCTTCTTCATGTGCCATGTGGGCACAGGGTCATTGCAAGGGGAGAGGGTGAACATCTTCAGTGTGCCGCTCCGTGCTGGTGTGTGGTGGGTGCCCACAACCAGTGGTGGTCAGCACGGGCTTCCTTCAGTCCTTGCGAGCATGTGTGTTTATGCCCCGACACCCAGTGGCTCCCACATGGCCAAGTTTTGGCTGAGGCGCTGGCTCTTGGCCGAGGAGAGAGCTTGGGAAGGCAGGCAAGCCTGTCCAGGAACATTCTTCCTGACATTTCTTTTTCAAAGCAGGCTGCTTCTAACAGCTCAGCTGCCAAAGTGAAAATCCTGTGTGCTCACCCTAATTGGTTTTCAGGGGAGATTGATTTTTGCCTGTGTAACTGCGGGTAGGAACCCCGATGTCTCTCTCCTTCGGGATTATGTACTCCAGAGGAATTTTGTTTTTAGCGACTCCGGCACCCACCTGCCACCTTTCCTGGAAGGCCATGTTTAGGCCCTGGAGATGAAATGGCAGGCCCCTCCAGCCTTCAGGGCCTAGAGGCCTTGCCTTGGAGCAGTCCCAGGTTAGCGAGCTGCCCAGCAGAAGGACAGTGGGCCACAAGGAGGAAGGGAGGCTGCATCGGTCATCCTGGGCCTGGCATCTTCCCAGTGGAGGTAACACACTGTCATAGTCTGAGTCCCTAGGATGGGGAGAGTGCAGAGAGCAGGAAGAACGGTGGCCTAGAGGATGGCAGGCCAGCTCTTTTGGTTCCGAGGGCAGAGTGTGAGCAGGAGGTGGGTTCAGGGAAACTAGAGTGGAGCAGAATGCTTCTCCCAGCTCTCCACTGGGGCACTGGATGATGAACAACGGTGCTGTCTCCAGCGGAGAAGATGGATACCTAGAGACCATCAGGGCTGGAGCAGGTATCTGAGTGCCCTGCACAGGGCAGCTGAAGCCCAACTGGGGGAAGACAGCATCTAAGGAGCCATTCAATGCCGGTATCTGTAGGTCCCTGACGTCTGCCTTGAGCCCTGGGTGTGTATTTCTGGCTGGAGGCTTGTCCCTGGGGCTCCACACCACTGCAGGCACCCGCAAGTATCTTTCATACCACACTTGAAGTCCTTGGTTTCAGGGGCTCCCAGGAACCCTGCCATAGATCTATGTTAGAATCACCAGACTTGTTTGTTTTTGGCAGTCTGATTATTTGGGCCTGACAGGTAGGCACAACTGTCTCATTAAATGTGGATATATTTATGTGGCTTAAAAAAAAAAGGAACATTCCATTAGTTTAGGAAAAGGATACTAGTAGCTCCTTTTATTCATGAACTCGTTTCAAAATTGGTTGCTATTAAATTTGAGATGGGAATAAAGTCATTGCTTGTCCCTTCTTATGGTGAGTGCCCATGTGTTTGTGGTTCTATCATGTGTGTGGTTCTATCATGTGTGGTTCTGTCATGGTTCTATCATGTGTTTGTGTGTTTGTGTGTGGGCACAGCTGTTGCTTCTGCCTGATCCTGGGTCAGGTGCTTTGCATGTGTTTGTTCATATAATCCTCACAGTAATCCTATGAGGGAGGAGCGGTGTCACCCCATTTTATTGATGATTGAGGCTGAGAGAGGTTCAGTAAGCTGTCCAGGCCCCCAGTGGGTCTGCCCTGACCCAGGAGGGGAGCCCCTGTCCCAGCAGCTGGTCTGTCGCTAGGTCTTGGTGTTGGACAGCCAAGTGGACGCTGCATCTGGAACACTGGGCGAAGCTTCCTGCTGTGCTCCATCCTCAGCCATTGCCCTCCTCTGCCTCTGCCATTGGAATTGGGGTGCGGGAGGTTGAGAGAGGAAATAGAGATTGCAGAAGCCTTATCGGCGATTCTGTTAAATGCATCCACTGTTGAGAGTCAATAATAAGAAGAGAAAGATGGACATTATTAAAATGCTTCTCCTTTGTCTCCAGAAGAACTGCTGAGGGAGCCATAGGCTGCTAGAGAACCTGGAATGCTGTGGGAGGGGGCGTCTTGTTGAACCTGGCCAGGGAGGGCTGTCCATGCTGTTCTGCAGGCCTGTAGGGCCAAGTAGAATTTGTATCTCAGCACTTTCTTTCATGCTCACACCATAGGTGGTCCTGGATGACCTTGGGCAAATACCCAGACCTCTGTGGCTCAGGCTCAGTGCTCTTGTTTGTAACATCAGGCAGCATAATAGTGTATGAAGACTGTCACAGTTTCTCACATTTCTTCATAGCTGGGACGAAACACCCCACGCACAACTTAGAAGAGGTTGATTTTGGCTCACAGTTTCAGACGTCGCAGTCAATGGTTGGCAGGCTCTGCTACAGAGACGGCATGGTGGAAGGGCCTGGAGTGGAGGTGATCTGCTCACCTGGAGGCTGTGGGAAAGGGGGAGAGATGGCAGGAGCCTACAACTGGGCCCCATCCCAACCAGGCCCTTCCTTCTGACAGCAGAGTCAACTTTGACCTCCTCCATGACTGAATCTACTGATGAGCCCAGCTCCCGCAGGACACAAGTCACCTGCCAAAAGCTCCGCTTCTGAACACAGGAGGCTCTGTGGGGACATTTCAGACCCAAACCACAAGCACGAGATGATTCATCTGCTTGCTCACTCCCTAGTTATCTGCTGAGTGCATGCTAGGCACTGAGGGCACATTGTGGACAAGCCTAGGTCTTTCCCTGGCTTGTGTTCTGATTGTTTCGAATACAACTGTGAGAACAGTGAACAGGTAGATGCTAGGTTGTATGCTAAGGATTCCTGGTTAGATTGGTTATTTATTTGTACCGTATTAATGAAGGCAAGAATCCCTTTACATGTGTTCATTTTTACAGGCTGCATTACAGATTTTTCCTCCTTTAATGTGGAGGAAGAAACCTGAAAAATGAAACCCATTTTTATGTTTTCCTTGCTAAAACTGCAGGCGGTACCTGGGGACCTTGCCTCAAGAAAATAAAAAGATACAACTGTGTGGAGAAGGCCCAGGGAAAGAGCCTCTCTGTCAGCGATGCAGGGACGGGGCAGGGAGGGTCAGACGAAGAGAGAAGGTGCTGTATCATTCTGGAAAGACAGCCTAAAACATAAAGGGGTTCGTCTGTGGTGGAGAGGCCACTGGGAGAGTAGAAGACCGAACACAGGCTTCTTCAGCAGACGCAGTTGGCGGGAGGAGGTCGTTCTTGAAGACTGAAAACTAGGAATCACTCCTTTTGTCTGGTGCATAGGTAATCTTGAGGTTGGTACCACAAGGTGTTCCAGGATAGGAACCAAAGCCACTTTTAAGAAAGTTTCGATCAAAGTTATGAGCTTTAATCCCTTTCAGGGACAAGTAGGCCACAGGGAATACTGAGAAATGGCAACAAAAACCAGCAGGGGGTGGTGAGGGCCGGGGCCCAGCAGGTGGGCTGGCATGTGTGCCCCGGGTGTCGGGGCAGACGGGTTTTATGTGAATTTCTAAGTGTCAGTAACTAATTCAGCCCTAAAAAAGGAAGAGGAAGGAGGACATGCAGCATGAGAAAGAAGACACTGTGTGGTAAGGCAAACCACATCTGAAGGCTCAGTGTGGCACACAGGGCTGCTGGGTTTTAAACTCTGGTTGGGGGAAACTGACCTTCAGGCTTGCGGGGAAAGGTAGGTCCAGGATAAGGTTTTGAGCCAGAACTTGAGAGTGGGTGAACTCTTGGGCAAGCCCTCTGTGGCTGTCTTGATAACCTTCATTTTGTCATCTGTGAAGCAGGCTACCACCACCTGCTCCATCCCTGTGGGGAGCATTACAGCCTGATTAAAAGACCCCTGCTAAATAGAAAAGACACCCCTGGCGCATTGACCATCTTTCTGTGGCCATCAGTGCCCGTCAGCAGGTGCTGCCCTCAGCGTCCCCTGCAGCCGGTAGTCGTGTCTGCTATTTTTAGCTCTTGTGTAACTCCATTAACCATATCCACCTCCGTGTGCCACTTGCCTGTATGTTTAATTATGTAAATGGCATTACAAATCACAGTGGTGTTGAACTACATCTCATTTCTCACAGCAAATCAGAGCATGCTACACTGTGTCTCACTGGCTGTCTATTCAGTCTGAAGGTAGAGACGGTGATGGTGATTTTTAGTGCTGGTGAGGAAAAGGAGTTGGATGACAGAGATCTCCAGAAAAACGTCTCACAGGATGAGTATGGGGCTCCTCTTAGGCGCTCACATTTTATTTCTTAACCTAAGATGTGGGTTTTTTGCCTCTGTTAAGCCAGTTCACTGCTGACTTATTTTTAGCTATTGGCTGTAGTTCTCAGGCTGCTGCTCAGGTTTGTGTGTGAGCCAGGAGGCGTGGGCCACAGAAGCGTTGTTGGGACACAAGACTGTCCTCTGCCAGGTAGGAAGGGCTGCATCGGCTGGGCCACCTGTATGTAGGAGGGCTGCCTTGGCGCCCTCAGGACTGTGTTCTCCGAAAAGCCTTTATCTTGCCACCCTTCAGCACTGAGGTTGTTGCGTGAAGCTCATTCCCTCTGTGGCTCTTCAGGAAAGACAGTGTGAGCGCCTTCCCCGCGAGCAGTCACTCCGTCACTCCTGGGCGCTTGCTCTGACTCTCCTCCGTGCCTCATGGACTCCTCCCTCTCCGATGCTTCGCCGGCGCCTGAAGCCTGCCTGCTTTCTCCACCCAGCCCTGCTGCCCTCCAGCACCCGAGCTGCTGCCTGGCCTTTTCCAGGCCCTCATCTCTTCCTGCCCTTCATGTGTGGAGTTTTTCTAGTCAGTGGTGGTCTCACTACTCCTCTGCAATGGTTCTCTCAGGTGCCTTTCCTGCCGCCAGGTCTCATTCTACCAGTGCTTTTGGTGTGGAGCCATTGACATGTTCCTGGCAGTAGCATCATTTTGTTCATAAGTACCTCAGCATGTATCTCATGTCCTAAAAAGCAACGTTCTCTTCTGAACCACAGGAAGACAGTCATATGTTCCGGGTAGTGTACAGGCCACATTCCCTTTCCCTGCGGATCCCAATCATGTACTTTGTAGCTGTCTTTTAAAATTCCAGGGAACAATCAAGGACACATTCATGTAGTTGCTGTGTCTTTCTTGTGGTCTGTAATCTAATGGGACAGTTGCCCAGGCTTTGTTTAGTCTTTTATGACATTGACATTGTTGAAGAGTTCAAGCTAGTTGTTAGGTAGAACGTCTCCCAGTTGTATTTATCGTTTTTCTCTCTTGGTTAGAACAGGCTAAATGTTTGGTCAAGATGATTACTAATGCTTTGTGTTCTCAGAGTCTCACATCAGGATACACAAGATACCAACTTGTCTAACTGTTGGTCACATTAAATTTGATTTCAGATTTCGCTGTTGTAAAGGTACTTTTTCCCTTTGAGAACAGTAATCTTTACCTGTTAATGCTTTAGGACTGCAATATCCTGTTTCCATCGACTTTCTGTTTCTATCATTAATCAATTCTTCCTTCTTTTCTTCTCCTTCCCCTCCCCATCTCTACATTGCTTAGGCTGGCCTTGAACTCTTGCAGTTCTTCTGCCTCAGCTTCCTCAGGAGCTGGGACTACATGCACACACCACTGAGCCTGGCTTGTAAGCCATTTTTTATATTGTGATAAAATCATATATGACATAAAATTTGCCATTTTGATCATTTTTAGCTTACAGTTCAGTGGCATTGATTACACTCACAATGTTGTGTATCCACCACTGCTCTCCATTTCTGGAATCTTTTATCCTTCTAACTGGAACTCTGTATCCACTGAGCAATAAGTCCCGACCCCCTCACCCCTAGTCCCTGGCAGCTACCACTCTACTCTGTGTCTCTATGAATTTGACTTCTCCAGGGACCTCAAATATGTGGTCATACAGTCTGCCCCTTTGTTACTGACTTCTTTCACCTGACATATTCAAGAGTCCCCCATATTTCAGCATGTGTCAAAATTTCCTTTTTAAAGCTAAGTAATGTTCCATTGTGTATGTACATTTTCTCTCTTTTTTGGGAGCAGACTGAGGATTGAACTATATACCCAGTCCTTCGTTGTGTTTTTTAAAATTTTGAGACAGGTTCACTGAATTCCCTAGGCTGGGCTTGAACTTGCACTTCTCTTGCCTCAACCTCTCAGAGTTTGTACCATCATGCCCATCTATTTATTCTTCTGTTAATGAACACTTAGGTTGCTTCTGCATTTTGGCTTTTCTGGTTAATGATGTCATGAGCACAAGTATGCAAATATCTCTACAAGATCCCAGTTTTCAATTCTTTCATGTATATATTTCCAGAAGTAATTGCTGGATCATATATGTAATTCTATTTTTAATACTTTTAAGAACTGTCATACTATTTTCCATAGAAGCTGCACCATACCACTTTGTACTCTTACCAGCAATTTGTGAAGGGTCTAATTTCTCCACATCTTCACCAAAATTATTTTCCTTTTTTTAAAAAAAAATTGTAGCCATATGTTATCCTAGTCAGTATGAAGTAATGTCTTATTATGGTTTTGTTTTTCATTTCTTTAATGGTCAATGATGTGGGACACCTCTTCATGTACCTGTTGACCACTTGTATATCTTGCTTGAGGAAGTACCTATATAGTATTAGCTCATTTTTAATTGGATTATCTTTTTACTGAGCTCTAGGATTCCTTAATTCCACACACAAATCTCTAATCATGTATATAATATACAAATATTTACTCTTATTCTATAAGGTTATCTTTTCACTTCCTTGATAATTTCCTTTGACAGACAAACATTTTTAACTTGGGTGATATCCAGATACCTGATTTTTCTTTTGTCACTTATGTTTTTGTTGTCATATCAAAGAATCATTGCCAAACTCAAGGTCATGCAGATTTACCCCTATGTTTTCCTCTAATAAGAGTTTTATGATTTTAGCTCATATATTTAGGATGTTGGTCCATTTTGAGTCAGTACTTGTGTATGTTGTGTGAGATCTAGCCTCATCTTTTTTGCATGTGAAAATCTAGTTGTATTAGCACCATCTGCTTAAGACACTGTTCTTTCTCTCATTTAATGGTCTTGGCATTCTTGTCAAAAATCAGTTGGCCAACTCAGTATGGTGGCACATGCCTGTAATTGTGGCTCCTTGGGAGGCTGAGACAGGGAAAATTGTGAGTTTGAAACCCTACTGGGCTACACAGCAAGTTCAGGTACACCCTGGAATATAGCAAGACTCTGTCTCAAAAAAAAAAAATCAACTGGCCATATATATGTTCCTTTTATTTCTAGATTCTTAGTTCTATGCCGTTAATATATAGTCTGCTTTTGGGGCTGGGGATTTAGCTCAGCGGCACAACACCTGCCTGGCAAGCGCAAGGTTGTAAGTTCGATTCCCGGTACCGGAAAAAATAAAAAAAAAACAACCAACCAACCAACCAACCAAACAAACAAACAAAAAAAAAATATATATATATATAGTCTGCTTTTAAGCAATACCACATTGTTTTGATTACCATAGGTTTTTTTACATTTTGACGCTGTCTTCCAACTTTGTTTTTCTTTTTTGATGACCCTCATTTCCATATGAATTTGAAGATTGGCCTTTTCATTTCTAGGGAAAAACAGCTGCTGGAATTTTGGTAAGGTTTGCATCGAATCTGTAGATTGTATCAAATTATGTGTTAATTTCTTAAGAGTTTTGTAAGACAGTACCACTAACTAGGATGGCTTTCAGAAACTCAGAAACCTCTCCAACAGTTCTAGACATTAGAAGTCCAAAATCAAGGTGTTGTCTGGACTGGGCTCTCTCTGAAGGCTCAGGCAAGGATCCATTCCATGCCTTCTCTTGCTCACATATTTGGCAGCAGTCCTGGGAGTGCTTTGGCTTGCAGCTTTGTAACTCGGCCCTGCCGACAGCTTCACCTGGCATCTTTTCTATGTGTCTGAATTTTTCTCTTCTTGAAAGGACAGCAGTCATATCTGATTTAGGGCCCACCATAATCTGGGGCAATGCTGGCGAACCTATAGAAAACATGCCACAGCAGGCTTTTTGTATCTTTGAAAGCTCTAAAAGGTTTGCCATCACTGCTTTAGGGTAATATCCTAACTAATTACGCCCGTGAAGACTTCCAGACAAGGTCACATTGTGAGATTCTGGTGGACGTGAGTCTTTTTAGGAACTGAAGGACACTACAGAACAGTTAGTAGTGATGTCTTAATATTGAATTCTTCCTATCCATGATCACAAATGCCTTTCCATTTATTTAGAGCCTTTACATTTTCTTTCAGCA
Organism: Chinchilla lanigera; assembly: GCF_000276665.1. Lineage (NCBI taxonomy): Eukaryota > Metazoa > Chordata > Mammalia > Rodentia > Chinchillidae > Chinchilla > Chinchilla lanigera. The sequence continues at coordinate 16,729,697 of NW_004955429.1, read as the reverse complement.
GTTTTATATATTTTTAGTATAAAGTCTTTCACATCCTTAAATTTATCTCTAGGTATTTTATTGTTTTCCATACTATTGTAAATAAAATTGCTTTCTTAATTCTCTTTTTGGATTGTTCATTACTACTGTATAGAAATGCAGTGGAATTTGAGTGTTGATTTTATACCCTGTAACTTTGCTGACTTCATTTATTAGGTGTAATACTTTCTTAGGATTCTTTGGGATTTGTGAATAATCTTACATTGTCTGCGAACATAGAGATAGTTTTCTTCTTCATCACCAGTTTGGATGCCCTTACTTCTTTTTCTTGGTTAAATGATCTAGCTGGAAAGTCCAGTTAACTATTGAACAGCACTGGTGAAAGTAAGTGTCCTTGTCTTATTCCTGATCTAAGGGGAAAAATCTTTCAGGCTTTCACTCTTGGCAGCATTAGCTGGCTATTGGCTTTTCATATATGGCCTTTCTCATGAATATAATATCTTCTTAGTAGTATTTTTCTAAGTTTTTTAAATAGTGAAAAAGTATTGGATTTTCCATACATATTTTCTACATTAGTTAAAGTGATCCTGTGGTTTTTTATTTGTTCTATTAATGTGAGATATTACTATGATTTTCTTATGTCAAACTAGCCATATATTCTTGGGATTAGCCTACTTGGTCTTGGTGTATAATTCTTATAATATGATGTTTTCCATTGTTGCTGAGGATTTTTCGCGTATATTCATAAGAGATCCTGTTTAGTAATTTTCTTTGGTGCCTTTCACTAGCTTTGGTATTAGGGTAATGCTGGCCTCATAGGACAAGTTAGAAACTGTTAAATTTTTTAGTTAAATTTTTTAGAAGAGTCTGAGAAGGATTGATATTACTTCTTAAAGTATTTGATAGAATTCATCACTGAATTCTACACTGGTTCTGTACTTTTCTTTGTTGGGAGGTTTTTGGTTGCTCTTAATTTGTTATAGGTCTTTTGAAATTTGCCATTTATTCTTAAGTTAGTTTAATAGTAACTTGTGTATTTCTCAGAATTCATCCATTTCATCTGGATTAGCCTCTTTGTTAGTATACATTTGTTTATAATACTTTCACAATCTATTTTTGTAGATTCCTTAGTCTCTCTCCACTTTCATTTCTCATGTTATATACTTGTATCTGCTCTTTTTTGTCAGTCTAGGTAAAGGTTTTTCAGTTTGATTGATCTTCTCAAAGAACCCACTTCTTATTTCATGGATTATTTCTTAGTTTTCTATTTTCTATTTATCTCTACTCTTTATTATTTACTTCCTTCTGCTTGCTTTGGGTTTAGTTTGTTCTTTTTCTAGTACTTCAAGGTGTAAATTCAAGGTATAGATTAGAGGCCTTCTTTTTAATGTAAATTATTCTTCTTCATATTATTATAGTCATCCAGGTGTCTTTGGGTTACTTTTTGCATGTAGTATTTTTTCCATGCTTTCTGTTTCAACCTATGTGTCTTTAGATCTAAAGTGATCCTCTGGCAGATAGCACATAGTTTGGTTATGCTTTTCATCCATTCTGCCAATCTCTGACTTTTGACTGGTGTGTTTAACCCATTAACGTTTAAAGTAATTATTGAGAAGGCAGGACTTCTCCCATTTTGCCATTTGTTTTCTATGTGATTTATAGCTTTTATTTCTGGTTCCTCACTTGTTCCATTATTGCTTTCTCCTTCATGTTGTTGATTTTTTGTATGTGATGAGCCAGTCTGACTCCCTTCTCATTTCTTTTTGTGTATATTCTTTAGTTTATCTGCAATTCTAATGGATACTATACATTTAACATTTTAAACTTCTGACGACCTACTTGAATTAATACTTATCTAAACTTCTTCAAAGTTAAAAAACTCTACTGTTAATTCATATAGACAAATAGCTAAATAGAGGTTATTGGCATCTGGGGGAAGAGAAGATGAGGAGTTATCCTTTAATTAGTGTATAAGTATCTTAGTTACTTTTTGTCACTGAGACATAATACTTGACACCCACAACTCTAAGGAGGAGAGGTCTATTTTGGCTCACAGTATGTAGAGATTGTGGTTCATAGTTGCCTGGCTCCAAGGTAGGGCAGCATGGCAGAGGAGAAACAGTTCCTGGGATGGCAGTGGGAAGCAGAGAGAGAGAGAGAGAGAGAGAGAGAGAGAGAGAGAGAGA
>NW_004955429.1:16702028-16727432 GCF_000276665.1 Chinchilla lanigera | reverse complement strand
CCGCTTCTGAACACAGGAGGCTCTGTGGGGACATTTCAGACCCAAACCACAAGCACGAGATGATTCATCTGCTTGCTCACTCCCTAGTTATCTGCTGAGTGCATGCTAGGCACTGAGGGCACATTGTGGACAAGCCTAGGTCTTTCCCTGGCTTGTGTTCTGATTGTTTCGAATACAACTGTGAGAACAGTGAACAGGTAGATGCTAGGTTGTATGCTAAGGATTCCTGGTTAGATTGGTTATTTATTTGTACCGTATTAATGAAGGCAAGAATCCCTTTACATGTGTTCATTTTTACAGGCTGCATTACAGATTTTTCCTCCTTTAATGTGGAGGAAGAAACCTGAAAAATGAAACCCATTTTTATGTTTTCCTTGCTAAAACTGCAGGCGGTACCTGGGGACCTTGCCTCAAGAAAATAAAAAGATACAACTGTGTGGAGAAGGCCCAGGGAAAGAGCCTCTCTGTCAGCGATGCAGGGACGGGGCAGGGAGGGTCAGACGAAGAGAGAAGGTGCTGTATCATTCTGGAAAGACAGCCTAAAACATAAAGGGGTTCGTCTGTGGTGGAGAGGCCACTGGGAGAGTAGAAGACCGAACACAGGCTTCTTCAGCAGACGCAGTTGGCGGGAGGAGGTCGTTCTTGAAGACTGAAAACTAGGAATCACTCCTTTTGTCTGGTGCATAGGTAATCTTGAGGTTGGTACCACAAGGTGTTCCAGGATAGGAACCAAAGCCACTTTTAAGAAAGTTTCGATCAAAGTTATGAGCTTTAATCCCTTTCAGGGACAAGTAGGCCACAGGGAATACTGAGAAATGGCAACAAAAACCAGCAGGGGGTGGTGAGGGCCGGGGCCCAGCAGGTGGGCTGGCATGTGTGCCCCGGGTGTCGGGGCAGACGGGTTTTATGTGAATTTCTAAGTGTCAGTAACTAATTCAGCCCTAAAAAAGGAAGAGGAAGGAGGACATGCAGCATGAGAAAGAAGACACTGTGTGGTAAGGCAAACCACATCTGAAGGCTCAGTGTGGCACACAGGGCTGCTGGGTTTTAAACTCTGGTTGGGGGAAACTGACCTTCAGGCTTGCGGGGAAAGGTAGGTCCAGGATAAGGTTTTGAGCCAGAACTTGAGAGTGGGTGAACTCTTGGGCAAGCCCTCTGTGGCTGTCTTGATAACCTTCATTTTGTCATCTGTGAAGCAGGCTACCACCACCTGCTCCATCCCTGTGGGGAGCATTACAGCCTGATTAAAAGACCCCTGCTAAATAGAAAAGACACCCCTGGCGCATTGACCATCTTTCTGTGGCCATCAGTGCCCGTCAGCAGGTGCTGCCCTCAGCGTCCCCTGCAGCCGGTAGTCGTGTCTGCTATTTTTAGCTCTTGTGTAACTCCATTAACCATATCCACCTCCGTGTGCCACTTGCCTGTATGTTTAATTATGTAAATGGCATTACAAATCACAGTGGTGTTGAACTACATCTCATTTCTCACAGCAAATCAGAGCATGCTACACTGTGTCTCACTGGCTGTCTATTCAGTCTGAAGGTAGAGACGGTGATGGTGATTTTTAGTGCTGGTGAGGAAAAGGAGTTGGATGACAGAGATCTCCAGAAAAACGTCTCACAGGATGAGTATGGGGCTCCTCTTAGGCGCTCACATTTTATTTCTTAACCTAAGATGTGGGTTTTTTGCCTCTGTTAAGCCAGTTCACTGCTGACTTATTTTTAGCTATTGGCTGTAGTTCTCAGGCTGCTGCTCAGGTTTGTGTGTGAGCCAGGAGGCGTGGGCCACAGAAGCGTTGTTGGGACACAAGACTGTCCTCTGCCAGGTAGGAAGGGCTGCATCGGCTGGGCCACCTGTATGTAGGAGGGCTGCCTTGGCGCCCTCAGGACTGTGTTCTCCGAAAAGCCTTTATCTTGCCACCCTTCAGCACTGAGGTTGTTGCGTGAAGCTCATTCCCTCTGTGGCTCTTCAGGAAAGACAGTGTGAGCGCCTTCCCCGCGAGCAGTCACTCCGTCACTCCTGGGCGCTTGCTCTGACTCTCCTCCGTGCCTCATGGACTCCTCCCTCTCCGATGCTTCGCCGGCGCCTGAAGCCTGCCTGCTTTCTCCACCCAGCCCTGCTGCCCTCCAGCACCCGAGCTGCTGCCTGGCCTTTTCCAGGCCCTCATCTCTTCCTGCCCTTCATGTGTGGAGTTTTTCTAGTCAGTGGTGGTCTCACTACTCCTCTGCAATGGTTCTCTCAGGTGCCTTTCCTGCCGCCAGGTCTCATTCTACCAGTGCTTTTGGTGTGGAGCCATTGACATGTTCCTGGCAGTAGCATCATTTTGTTCATAAGTACCTCAGCATGTATCTCATGTCCTAAAAAGCAACGTTCTCTTCTGAACCACAGGAAGACAGTCATATGTTCCGGGTAGTGTACAGGCCACATTCCCTTTCCCTGCGGATCCCAATCATGTACTTTGTAGCTGTCTTTTAAAATTCCAGGGAACAATCAAGGACACATTCATGTAGTTGCTGTGTCTTTCTTGTGGTCTGTAATCTAATGGGACAGTTGCCCAGGCTTTGTTTAGTCTTTTATGACATTGACATTGTTGAAGAGTTCAAGCTAGTTGTTAGGTAGAACGTCTCCCAGTTGTATTTATCGTTTTTCTCTCTTGGTTAGAACAGGCTAAATGTTTGGTCAAGATGATTACTAATGCTTTGTGTTCTCAGAGTCTCACATCAGGATACACAAGATACCAACTTGTCTAACTGTTGGTCACATTAAATTTGATTTCAGATTTCGCTGTTGTAAAGGTACTTTTTCCCTTTGAGAACAGTAATCTTTACCTGTTAATGCTTTAGGACTGCAATATCCTGTTTCCATCGACTTTCTGTTTCTATCATTAATCAATTCTTCCTTCTTTTCTTCTCCTTCCCCTCCCCATCTCTACATTGCTTAGGCTGGCCTTGAACTCTTGCAGTTCTTCTGCCTCAGCTTCCTCAGGAGCTGGGACTACATGCACACACCACTGAGCCTGGCTTGTAAGCCATTTTTTATATTGTGATAAAATCATATATGACATAAAATTTGCCATTTTGATCATTTTTAGCTTACAGTTCAGTGGCATTGATTACACTCACAATGTTGTGTATCCACCACTGCTCTCCATTTCTGGAATCTTTTATCCTTCTAACTGGAACTCTGTATCCACTGAGCAATAAGTCCCGACCCCCTCACCCCTAGTCCCTGGCAGCTACCACTCTACTCTGTGTCTCTATGAATTTGACTTCTCCAGGGACCTCAAATATGTGGTCATACAGTCTGCCCCTTTGTTACTGACTTCTTTCACCTGACATATTCAAGAGTCCCCCATATTTCAGCATGTGTCAAAATTTCCTTTTTAAAGCTAAGTAATGTTCCATTGTGTATGTACATTTTCTCTCTTTTTTGGGAGCAGACTGAGGATTGAACTATATACCCAGTCCTTCGTTGTGTTTTTTAAAATTTTGAGACAGGTTCACTGAATTCCCTAGGCTGGGCTTGAACTTGCACTTCTCTTGCCTCAACCTCTCAGAGTTTGTACCATCATGCCCATCTATTTATTCTTCTGTTAATGAACACTTAGGTTGCTTCTGCATTTTGGCTTTTCTGGTTAATGATGTCATGAGCACAAGTATGCAAATATCTCTACAAGATCCCAGTTTTCAATTCTTTCATGTATATATTTCCAGAAGTAATTGCTGGATCATATATGTAATTCTATTTTTAATACTTTTAAGAACTGTCATACTATTTTCCATAGAAGCTGCACCATACCACTTTGTACTCTTACCAGCAATTTGTGAAGGGTCTAATTTCTCCACATCTTCACCAAAATTATTTTCCTTTTTTTAAAAAAAAATTGTAGCCATATGTTATCCTAGTCAGTATGAAGTAATGTCTTATTATGGTTTTGTTTTTCATTTCTTTAATGGTCAATGATGTGGGACACCTCTTCATGTACCTGTTGACCACTTGTATATCTTGCTTGAGGAAGTACCTATATAGTATTAGCTCATTTTTAATTGGATTATCTTTTTACTGAGCTCTAGGATTCCTTAATTCCACACACAAATCTCTAATCATGTATATAATATACAAATATTTACTCTTATTCTATAAGGTTATCTTTTCACTTCCTTGATAATTTCCTTTGACAGACAAACATTTTTAACTTGGGTGATATCCAGATACCTGATTTTTCTTTTGTCACTTATGTTTTTGTTGTCATATCAAAGAATCATTGCCAAACTCAAGGTCATGCAGATTTACCCCTATGTTTTCCTCTAATAAGAGTTTTATGATTTTAGCTCATATATTTAGGATGTTGGTCCATTTTGAGTCAGTACTTGTGTATGTTGTGTGAGATCTAGCCTCATCTTTTTTGCATGTGAAAATCTAGTTGTATTAGCACCATCTGCTTAAGACACTGTTCTTTCTCTCATTTAATGGTCTTGGCATTCTTGTCAAAAATCAGTTGGCCAACTCAGTATGGTGGCACATGCCTGTAATTGTGGCTCCTTGGGAGGCTGAGACAGGGAAAATTGTGAGTTTGAAACCCTACTGGGCTACACAGCAAGGTCAGGTACACCCTGGAATATAGCAAGACTCTGTCTCAAAAAAAAAAAAATCAACTGGCCATATATATGTTCCTTTTATTTCTAGATTCTTAGTTCTATGCCGTTAATATATAGTCTGCTTTTGGGGCTGGGGATTTAGCTCAGCGGCACAACACCTGCCTGGCAAGCGCAAGGTTGTAAGTTCGATTCCCGGTACCGGAAAAAATAAAAAAAAAACAACCAACCAACCAACCAACCAAACAAACAAACAAAAAAAAAATATATATATATATAGTCTGCTTTTAAGCAATACCACATTGTTTTGATTACCATAGGTTTTTTTACATTTTGACGCTGTCTTCCAACTTTGTTTTTCTTTTTTGATGACCCTCATTTCCATATGAATTTGAAGATTGGCCTTTTCATTTCTAGGGAAAAACAGCTGCTGGAATTTTGGTAAGGTTTGCATCGAATCTGTAGATTGTATCAAATTATGTGTTAATTTCTTAAGAGTTTTGTAAGACAGTACCACTAACTAGGATGGCTTTCAGAAACTCAGAAACCTCTCCAACAGTTCTAGACATTAGAAGTCCAAAATCAAGGTGTTGTCTGGACTGGGCTCTCTCTGAAGGCTCAGGCAAGGATCCATTCCATGCCTTCTCTTGCTCACATATTTGGCAGCAGTCCTGGGAGTGCTTTGGCTTGCAGCTTTGTAACTCGGCCCTGCCGACAGCTTCACCTGGCATCTTTTCTATGTGTCTGAATTTTTCTCTTCTTGAAAGGACAGCAGTCATATCTGATTTAGGGCCCACCATAATCTGGGGCAATGCTGGCGAACCTATAGAAAACATGCCACAGCAGGCTTTTTGTATCTTTGAAAGCTCTAAAAGGTTTGCCATCACTGCTTTAGGGTAATATCCTAACTAATTACGCCCGTGAAGACTTCCAGACAAGGTCACATTGTGAGATTCTGGTGGACGTGAGTCTTTTTAGGAACTGAAGGACACTACAGAACAGTTAGTAGTGATGTCTTAATATTGAATTCTTCCTATCCATGATCACAAATGCCTTTCCATTTATTTAGAGCCTTTACATTTTCTTTCAGCAGTTTTATATATTTTTAGTATAAAGTCTTTCACATCCTTAAATTTATCTCTAGGTATTTTATTGTTTTCCATACTATTGTAAATAAAATTGCTTTCTTAATTCTCTTTTTGGATTGTTCATTACTACTGTATAGAAATGCAGTGGAATTTGAGTGTTGATTTTATACCCTGTAACTTTGCTGACTTCATTTATTAGGTGTAATACTTTCTTAGGATTCTTTGGGATTTGTGAATAATCTTACATTGTCTGCGAACATAGAGATAGTTTTCTTCTTCATCACCAGTTTGGATGCCCTTACTTCTTTTTCTTGGTTAAATGATCTAGCTGGAAAGTCCAGTTAACTATTGAACAGCACTGGTGAAAGTAAGTGTCCTTGTCTTATTCCTGATCTAAGGGGAAAAATCTTTCAGGCTTTCACTCTTGGCAGCATTAGCTGGCTATTGGCTTTTCATATATGGCCTTTCTCATGAATATAATATCTTCTTAGTAGTATTTTTCTAAGTTTTTTAAATAGTGAAAAAGTATTGGATTTTCCATACATATTTTCTACATTAGTTAAAGTGATCCTGTGGTTTTTTATTTGTTCTATTAATGTGAGATATTACTATGATTTTCTTATGTCAAACTAGCCATATATTCTTGGGATTAGCCTACTTGGTCTTGGTGTATAATTCTTATAATATGATGTTTTCCATTGTTGCTGAGGATTTTTCGCGTATATTCATAAGAGATCCTGTTTAGTAATTTTCTTTGGTGCCTTTCACTAGCTTTGGTATTAGGGTAATGCTGGCCTCATAGGACAAGTTAGAAACTGTTAAATTTTTTAGTTAAATTTTTTAGAAGAGTCTGAGAAGGATTGATATTACTTCTTAAAGTATTTGATAGAATTCATCACTGAATTCTACACTGGTTCTGTACTTTTCTTTGTTGGGAGGTTTTTGGTTGCTCTTAATTTGTTATAGGTCTTTTGAAATTTGCCATTTATTCTTAAGTTAGTTTAATAGTAACTTGTGTATTTCTCAGAATTCATCCATTTCATCTGGATTAGCCTCTTTGTTAGTATACATTTGTTTATAATACTTTCACAATCTATTTTTGTAGATTCCTTAGTCTCTCTCCACTTTCATTTCTCATGTTATATACTTGTATCTGCTCTTTTTTGTCAGTCTAGGTAAAGGTTTTTCAGTTTGATTGATCTTCTCAAAGAACCCACTTCTTATTTCATGGATTATTTCTTAGTTTTCTATTTTCTATTTATCTCTACTCTTTATTATTTACTTCCTTCTGCTTGCTTTGGGTTTAGTTTGTTCTTTTTCTAGTACTTCAAGGTGTAAATTCAAGGTATAGATTAGAGGCCTTCTTTTTAATGTAAATTATTCTTCTTCATATTATTATAGTCATCCAGGTTGATTGGGTTGGGATTCATCTGGGGCACTGGTGGAGTTTTGTTCTGGGTGTGTCTGGGTGGATCATGGAGGTATGATCTGATGACCTGTGTCTGGTCCCTTGTTCCTTCCTCTCTGGTACTGTAGCCCTGCTCTGCTTCCCAGCTGCCGTGAAGTAAGCACTTTTGCTCAATCGTGCCCTTCTGCCATGATGTTTCTGTCTTGGGCCAGCCAACCATGGACTGTATCCCCTCAAGCCTTGAGCCCAATTAAACTTTTCCTACTTTAAGTTGTGGGTGTCAGGTATTGTATCTCAGTGATGAGAAAACTGACCATACAAACCTTTGTCATGAACTTTTCATTTCAGTTGTTGAAGTTGCAGCTACAGAATTTCTAGTTGGTTCCTTTTAGTAGTTTCTGTCTCTCATTTGATATTTTCATTTTCTTTATACATCACTTTTTTTCTTTATGTTTTCTTTTAACTCTTTGATCATGTTTAAGACAGTCATTTTAAGTTAAATGTTGTGATATTTGGGCTTCTTTGAGGACAGTTTCTGTCAGTTGAATTTGTTCCTTTGAATGGGCTATCTTTCCTCTTCCCTTGTATGCCATTTGATTTTTTTTTTTTATGTAAACAGGACATGTGACTATGATAATGGTAAGTGTGTACTCGTAGTGTGGGCCTCAGCTGGGAAGATCAGATGTCCAGGGGCTGGAATCATGGAGTGTCCTTCACTTTGAGCTATGATGACTAGAAAGTTGGGCTTCTTTGGGGGCTGTCAGACAGAGCACCTTCCACATGGCTTGGAAGAGGTGGAGTAGGGGGCAGGAGGGAGATACAGGGACCGGAGGGAGGAGAGGGGAAGAGATGTTGTGTAATTTAAAATTTAAGGCTTGCTTTCTTTTGGAACTTCTCATTTAGTGTTTTCAGCTCACAGCTCACTACAAGGTACTGAAGCCCTGCAGAGCAAAACTGGATGAGGGGGAACAACTGTGTTGGGCACATTCTGCCTCCGTAGTCTGGTGTGGTCTGCTGGAGATGAAATGGAGAGGGGGCTGTTGGAAGGGAGGGGGCCGTTGTGGTGGGGGACCTCATTACTCCTGGGCAGTGCTCAAAGGTCTGCCTCCTACTGCCCTTCCTGACACCACCTTTCAGGGAAGGAAGCTTGGGATGCCTCATAAGATTGGTTGGAGTAAAAGTGCAGGTTGCCCAAATGGGTGGGGCTGCAGTTTTTTCAGTGGTTTTAGGCTGACATAGGTTGGTTATTATCTATTGGTTAACTGTCTCACAAGGCTGCTGCTTTTCTAGGGTTTTTGGCTTGCAGGAACAGGCTTTTTGGGGGGGCATTTATGTCCTGATCCTACTGGTTTCTCCTCCAATACCCAGTGCAAGATGTATGAGGTAAGGAGATAACGTAGGGAGCTCACTGCCATATTATTCTGAGGGCTCTAGATGACAGCCTTCTTCTCTTCACTTTTTAGAATCTACTTCTGTTTTGTATGGATAATGTCCAGGGTCTTTGCCTGTATTTGCAGAGGAACAGGGGGAAGTGAATCTACAGCATCGTATCTTTTTGAGTTAAATTTTAAAGATGTGTGAAACATACCATTAGGCTTCCCTCCTTAAAACCGTGATACCCTTTCACACTCCTACCAGAAGTGTATAGGTGCCTGTGGCCAGCACTGGGTGTTAATGGCCTTTTTCATCTTGGTTCATCTGAAACTTACAGAATGGTAACTTGTACTATTAATTTTATTTCCTTGGTTTCAAGTGGAGGTTGAATATTTTTCATATGTTTATGGCCTAATTTTTTCTTCTCTCATGAATTGCCTCTTTACATCCATTAAGAGGGAGAACTGAAAATTGAAAGAGGAGTAATCTGCGGCTGTATCAGTCTAGTTAGGAGGCAGAAACCACAGCAATCATTAGAACAGAGGGAACTTGATGTCATGAATTGATCTCTATGCACAAGGTTGTTAACTGGGTTATGGAAAGGGTAGAAAGGAAACACTACAGTGTTACGGAGGCGGCGAGTACGGAAAGCAGCCCCTGCCTGTAGGGCTGGGGAAGCAAAGGAAAAAGGTTGGAGTTGTTAAAATGCTGAGGTAAAGGGACAGACCGCAGGGAAGCTCAGCGTTTCAAGGAGTGAGTGTGAGGATGTTGGTTCTGCAGGTTTTGGAAAACTGCACTCTGCTACCAGGCAGAGCCACTGCTGCTCCAGTGGAAGCCCTTTGCTGGGCTGGGGTTTCCCAGAACAGGGAGGACTAGGGAGCCAGCAGGCTCTTCCTCCTCTCTGCTTGCAGGTTTCCTCTAACGCCCTCTATTGGCAAGCTCTTGGAGCTAGCTGGCCAGACTGAGAAGGATTTTGCAGAGCAGGAGCCTGGCCCAGTGTCCCAGAGATGGGTGTAGAAGGGTGTCAGAGCGTGATCACTCCCCCGACAGGTGTTGCCATGAGTCTGCTGTGCCCTTAGTTCTTTTCAGTTTAAACATCTTGCCACAGTATGATTTTAATATGAACATGCCTTTTGGTACAACATGGCCCCGAAATTGTATTTTGCATTTGTGTGCTCTGCTGTGTACTATGTATTAGCATATATGTACTGTCATACAGAACTGATGTGAAACACAGGATATACATATTTTTAGCAGCACAACTCATAATAGCTAAATCTTGGAAACAGCCTGTATGTCTGTCAGCAGATGAATGGATAAGAAAATGTGGTATTTACACATGAGGGAGTACTACTCTGCCATAAAGAAGGACAAACTTGAGTTATTTGTAGGAAAATGGATGTATCCTGAGACCACACGTTAAGTGAAATAAATCAGACACATGAGCTTAAATATCCCATGGTTTCTTTTATATGAGAAATCCAAAGTATAAACAAAGAGCAAATTGAAAGATAGATAATAAGTAGTAGGGAACTAGATCTTTTTAACTTGAGAAGGGAATTGAGATGGAGAGGGGAGAGAAAAGGGATGAAAAATGATTTAAGATGTGTTATATGTATGTACCAACTACCTACAAGGAATGGGAACATTAGGTACTGTAAACATACACTAAGATACATGAAAAAGGGTAATTTTGGTTATACAGTATCTGAAGCTCACCTTACTTTAGATTGAAACCTCCTTCAGTTATAATCCAGGCAACCTAGAGCCTATCTGTGACTGGAGCCCGCATGCCTGTTCATCTTTGGAAGGATTTTGAATTTGTAAAGACAGGCCATATTTTTCTTAATCATAGACCTGTGATGACTTAGTAGTTGCTCAGCAAATACTACTGGTTAACAATAGCAACAATATTTGCTTAGGATTTACGTAGGATTACTCACTTAATTCTCCTATGAACTTTGTAGGTTGTCATTTTCTCAGGTCTGAAGTGAGCATTTTTCACATTATTACATCTTTGAATTGGGATGTATTTTATAATCTATGGCATCTAATAACTAACATTTTCTTTTCTTAGTGGTAATGAAATAATGGTTCATCTTACACTTAATGGTGTCTCAGGTGCAATTAAATACTGTATGGTGCTACTTCCACTTTGTAAATCAGGAAAGTTGGGGATAAAAAAGTAAAAGTGACTTGCCTAGGCCACACAGCTGGAAGGTGACACAACTGCCTCCAGTTCCAGAGACTGCGCTGAAGGCCCTGGCACTGCCTCTGTGGCCCTGGTGCCATCTTATGTGTCTCAGCCTGTGCCAGACCTCACTGCCGTGCATCCTTTCACTCCTGCCTCCCCACCAGTCAGCTGTCTGTCCTCTTTCCTCATTTGCAGCCATAGCCTTTCCTTATGATACTTACCTTACCTTGTCTCCTGTATGTTTATTTAATGGAGTTGCATTTTTCCAAGATGTTCAGACTCCAGACCAGTTTGTAAGGTGATTAACCCTAAAGTCAGAATTGCCCTCGTACACCCTGAGGAAGGACTGGTCAGTTCCGGGACCCCTTGCACTCTGTTTTTTTTATTTTTAAAGCCACATAAGGTGAATCACTGTTTCAGCATCATTACTACCAGATCAAGTAGTTTCTTCAGCACCAGATCATTAGCTACTAGATCAGTAGTTATTGCCACAGCAGATTAGAACTGAATGAAAGAGCTTATGTTTAAGGACTGTGTTTTAGGAAAAATATTCATTCTCAACAATGACCTTGAATTTATGAGTGAATAAGATTCCCTTAAAGAGGCAGGGAAAGTGGGATCCTGTGGGAGAGGTGTCTTCTGCCCTCACAGGGCTGCTTCACCCCTGTACTTGCTCCCTCTGTGGAGCTCAGTGCCTTGCTCAGTGAGCTGAGTCCCTTTCCAGTGCTCATTGAGAAGAATGGCAGGCTTTCTCTCCATTTTGAAAATTAAAAATAAAATATGAAAAAAATTAAAAATAAAATGGGTTTTAACAGCTTTATTGCAATATAATTTACATACCATATAATTCTCTCATTTAAAAACCTAATTTAGTGATTTTTAGTATGTTCGCAGAGTTGTGCAGCCATCACCACAATCAATTTTAGAACATTTTCATCTCCCCCAAAAGAAACCCTACCAATTACCAGTCACTCCCCATTTCCCAAAACGCTCCTAGCCCTTGACAGCCATCAATCTATTTTCTGTCTCTGTGGGGTTGCCTACTCTGGGTATGTCATATAAGTGGAATCATACAATATTTAGTCTTTGTGACTAGCTTCTCACTTAGCTACTATTTTCATGATTCATCTATGCTGTAGCATATAACAGTACTTCATGCCTTTTTATTACCAAATATTACTTTGTTGTAGGGATATAGGTATTTTGTGTATCCATTATCAATTTATAGACATTTGAGCTGTTTCCACTTTGTGGTTGTATTAGTCATTTTACCATCATGAGTACAAAACCTGGTACTTGACAATTAAAGGAGGAGAGATTTATTTTGGCTCACAGCTTCAGTGGGTTCAGTCCTTGGCTGGTTGGTTTCACAGCAGAAACAGCATGGTGGGAAGGGCTGGCAGAGAAAAGCTGCTCAACCCATGGCATCTGGGGAGCAGACAGAAGAGAAGAGCCTGGGACAAGAACACACCCTTCCAGGTCAGCCCCCAGTGACCCAGTTTTCCAATCATGACCCTCCTAACAGCATGTCCAGCTATGAACTGATCGGTGGATTAATCCACTGATGAGTGTACTGCTCCCATGAGCCAGTCACCTTCGAAAGCCCCACTTCTGAACACATTGGACTTACAAGGGCCATTGTACATCTAAGCCAATAAGTATGAATAATGCTACTGTGGACATATGTGCATAAGTTTTTCTGTGGATGTACATTTTCATTCTTTTGGGAATGTATTTTGGAGTGGAACTGCTGGGTCGAGGGCAGCTCTACATTTAATGTCAGAAAGTAGCTACCTGTACCATTTTGCATTCCGACCAGCAAAGTAAGAGAGTTCCAGCCTGTATCCTCATCTTTGCTAATACTTGCTTTTTTGAGTGAGTGTACAGTGGTATCTCGTAGTTTGGATTTGCATTTTCTTAATGGCCAGTGATGTTCAGTATCTTTTCATGTACTTCTTTGTCTCTTTGGAGAAAACTGTTCAGATCTTTTGCCAATTTTTAATTATTCTTTTTTGGGTCTTTTTCCTGTTGGGTTATGGGAATTCTTTGTATATTCTGAATAGTAATTCCTTGTGAGATATATGATTTACAGAAATTTTCTCACATTTCACAGACTTATTTTCTTACTTACTGGTATTTTTTTTTTGAATGTTGATGAAGTATGATTTGCCTATTCTTTTCTTTGTTGCTAACACTTTCAGTATCACATCTCAGAGGATTTTGCCTGACTGAAGGTCCTGAAGATGTATAACTACAATTATTCTATGTCTCTTAGTTTTAGCCCTTACATCTAGATCTGTCATCTGTATGGAGTTGTGTGTGGTATAAGACAAAGATCTAACTCCATTCTTTATGAACAAGCCTGTGGGCATCTATTTATAAATGGTCACAGGGCAGCCAGTGCTCTCCCCGAGGCCTCCAGCAGGAAGGGGCAGGGAGGACATTTATCCATTTATTATTGAAAAGACTATTCTTTTTCCATCAAATTGTCCTGATACATTTGTCAAAAATTTAAATACTTATATTTGGTGTCCTACTGAGCATGTGTGGGGCTAATTTCAGAACAGAGAAGTATGGGTATGGTATCTCTACTGTGTGTCTTATGGGAGGTGCCCCATTTTTAGTTCCCGTAGCATCTGGCTTGATAGCTGATGTATGTTGGACTCCTGAGTGAATCAGAGCAGACAATAAGACTTGACCAGGAAGAATGTGAAGGAATCTTCCTCCTGGTTGATTAAATGGATCCTAGCTCCTGCCAGTGAACTCCCATCACTAATACTGTAAAAAAAGATTGTACAGTGATTAGAATTTTTCTGTTGTTTTACTTTAACTTTGGATTATTAAAAAAAAAAATTCTCAGTATGAAGCTTATATGTTTGTAACATTGTTTTCCTGTTCAGCAGTGAGCACACCCAAGCTCAGAAGCTCATCTGCACTCTGAGTGGCTTTATTTCATTATGTCTGATTTTGCATGTGGCTTCTGTTAATGGCAAGTGACAATGATTTATTCTTTTTGCTAGTTTCACTTTGAAGTGAACTTTGAGTAAAAAGTGAAGATAGACTTTAAGAAAAATATTAAAGTGGTACATGGATTGGCATAATCACTAGATTGTACTTAAATGATGAAAGTTAAGGTAATGTCTAAGGGGAAATTTTTCTCTTTTATTTTTAGTATTAATTTTCTTAATTTAAAATTTTATTATTGAGTGGATAATACATTGATATGACTCAGAAGTTAAAAAGTACAATGGGACTAACTAAAGTAAAAAAGCGAGGAGAGGGTAGCTGCCGTGGCAGCCACCTTGTTTCAGTAAATCCATCTGTTGTCCGTGTTCCTTCTCAGCATGTTTCTGTCACAGTGACAGCCCTTCCCCCCATGTAAAGCTGCCTCCTCCGACTTTGTTTCCCTAGTGCTCAAGTGACTTGGCCCCATGTGGGACTTTCCTTGCTAGTATCAGCCCCTGGTTCCAGGATCAGAGCTGTCCTTGGTAGAGACTGGCAACAGTTCTCCTGTACTGATACAGTTGTTCCTAGTTTACCTTCCTCCTTGGCCTCTGTTAGCACAGGCAGTTATGGCTGTAATTTTAGAACACGACAAGCCCTAGAGAATGTTACAGTGGGAAACTGTCCCACCTCTAAGGGTCCTGATGTCCCCATGTGGTCCCGTTGTTCACAGCCCCAATTTTCTCAGTACTTTCAGGCATATTCTAGATGTATACCTTTTCTGGTAGGAATTTTATGGTCTGTTATTTCTGGTGCCTATCCCACTTGTTACAGTGGCATGGAACTTTGGCGAAATCTGACCCTTGAGAATAAAGAAATTTAACTGGGCAGAATACTTAGGCTTCAGCCTTGAGGTCTCCTTTGGATATGGATTGTTTCTGCACCAATTTGTGTAAGTCCCAGCTCTTACTGGGTCATATGAAATGTTACCTTCACTTTATATATGAGGTATACATTAGAAAATGAAAAATATGTTAATAACATTGTATGAAATAAACCTGGTCTTGTATTTTTCTCTAGAAAGATAAAGTAAAAGGCCCTGTGAAAATAAAATAAAGGAAAAGACCCTGTGAGCACAGGCCTCTGGCCACCGGCTCCCTGCTAGGGGTAGGCCCCATCGTCACTTTTTTCTTAACTTTGGTCCAGAGGCAGTGGTGCATGTACAAGAGAAGATTCCTGTGCTGTCTTTCCCCCCTTTTATGCACAGATTGTTGCTATGCTTTGCTTTGTCCTCCTTTGACTTGGAGAGTTGTCTTGATCCAGCATTGATGGTCCACTTGCTGTGACCCTGGGCCACCCCTGCTGCTGTAGTGACATTTCCAGCCTTTCGGAGTCACTAGAAATAATAATGAGGTGAAGGCCTGTGCTACCGGGTGATGCTGCCACGTATGGATTAAGACTCAGGCTGCAAGGGCCAGGTGTGCAGCGCCACAGCTTTACAGCTCAAACCCATACGATCTTCCTGCAGGAGGTCACAGGCAGGTGATTGCCAATGCAGGGGTGCTGGCCCACCGTATCTGAGCTGAAAGTG
Source organism: Chinchilla lanigera (assembly GCF_000276665.1). Taxonomy (NCBI): domain Eukaryota; kingdom Metazoa; phylum Chordata; class Mammalia; order Rodentia; family Chinchillidae; genus Chinchilla; species Chinchilla lanigera. The sequence continues at coordinate 16,712,239 of NW_004955429.1, read as the reverse complement.
AGTTCTCCACTCTGGGACCATTGTTTCCTGGTCACAGGGTAGCCAGTGCTCTCCCCGAGGCCTCCAGCAGGAAGAGGCGGGGAGGACATTTCTCCAGCAGTGTATGTGCAAGTCTTAAGAGCTACAGCAGTCCCTGGCAAATAAAAATGGGGCTACTACATTTGGTTGGCCTAGCTAGGGTTCTTCTTCCCCTAAGGCTGATGGAAGGGCCTGGCTTTTCCAAGGCAGAGGCTTTCACTCCCACAGAACTAGGGCTCTCGGGGCACGAGGGAAGGCAGCAGTGTTAGGGGAAATGGCTGTGGGATGGCGAGGGACCAGTGTCTACTCCAAGAGCATTCCAGCCGAGATGGAGGAAGAGGCTGAGGCGGGCCCATGCGCTGAGAGAGTTCAGGCTAGCACAGCTGGCTTCAGCTTGAGAGCTAGAAGCAGTAACGCTCAGATTTGGCCTGAGGCAGCAGTAGTGTTGTAGCACTACATCCTCGTTTTCGCTCAGGTTTCATGAAGTACAACTAGATCCTCTACAGGACTCTTTCAGAGGGAGGGAGCTTTTGGCAGGGTCTTCCAAAGCGCATCCTTTGGGGAGAACCGTTTGCCCCAGTCTTCTTGCTAAAAGACAGAGGTGCGTCTGCCAGTCCCCTGGCTTGTGCCTGGATTCTGGAGCCAGGGTGACAGCTGGGCATTGCCAAGGGGTAGAACTGGGGAAGGGGATGCCTGGATCTGTAGAAAGATGCCATTGTGAGAAGATGCTTTCCAAGGTGGATGTCAGAGCTCCTGTGCCCTGTGGCAATACCAGGTCTTCATCACACCTGTGCCTGTTTTGTCTGCCTTCCTGTCTCGCTCCCTGTACTTGTCCCCTCTCTCAGCTCCTTTGCTCTGCTCTCTCTTTTCTGGCTCCTTGGAGCTGAGAGCCAGCAGCCCAAGGCCTTTTTCTTTCCTTGCAACAGACAGTGTGAGGAAGCCCTGTGATCTTTGCCAGGAGTGAAGCGGGGAGCCCTGCTCCGAAGGGGGAGTCGAGGGCAGGGTGGGTGAGTGTCACAGGAGAAATGGGAAACAGATGTAGCCATCTCGTGCGCTGAGCCTGGGGAGTGGTCAGTGGGGTGGGCTGGAGTTTGGTGGTCATATTCATTTGCGTGTTTAATGCTTTTATGGCTTTACTGGTGTTCATGAAGCAAGCGGCACCCAGTGAGGCAGTGAACAACAAGCCGATGATTAATTGCCCTTTTTAAATTGTAATTATGTCACTCACCAGAACCCGTGAACATTAATTCTCGATTTACAGAGTGAGTAATTGAATAATGAAGGGGCTGCCTGTTTGTTGTGCTCTGTTCTTGCCCTGTGTTTCTGCAGTGCCAGGCCCTTCTGTCTTTCTTGGTCTTTGGATGGTGCCCACTTCCCTGGTGGTTTTAGTGCCTGTTCTGGCCTGCTGACTGTAGCTGCCTGGCATTGCTTTCCATTGGCACAGACTGAGGCCAGGCTGCTGTCACATGCCCTTGAGAAAAGGAGGCCAGCCCCTTCTCATTCCAGCCTGAGACTGCCTCTTACTAAGTTTTATGTTTGAGCAACAGAAGCCTGCTCGGCCAGCTCCAGCAAGAGTGTGGCTTTCCTGGAAGCACACATGGCAGTGGGAAGGAAAGCTGAAGGAGCAGTCTGTGAAGAAGAGGGTGAGGTGCTCAGAGGTGGGTGGTTCCTGCAGGGCACCAGTAGTGCGAGAATCGCACCCTTGACAATTGAGCACGGCTCACTGACTGACAAGCTTTCTCCAGCAGTGTACATATTGGGAGGAGAAGGCCCCTGGTGATCCTATGTCCCCCACCATTAGTGTACTCTTACCACACAGGCAAATCCATGTAGGCCCTGCACAAGCTTTACCCTCAGCCTTGGACAGTCACCTCTTTTCTGTCACATGGATGAGAAGTGTCACTTACCTGTGGGAAGGGTGTCCATACAAAGATCTGTCACATGGAAGTAGAGCGTCACTTCCCAATGGGGAGGGAGGAGCAGCAAAAATGAGGTTTTGGGGGGCTTTGGTTTTTGTTTCTTTGGCAGGGGGAGAGGGTGTATGGTGAGAATACTTAAGACTTACTCTCTTAGTAATATTTTAGTATGTAGTACATTATTATTAACTACAATTACCACGTTGTACAGTAGGTCTCCAGAATGTGTCTTACAGATGAAAGTTGGTACCCTTTGACCAGTATCTCCACTTTCCCCTACCACTCAGCCCCTGGCAACTCACATTCTACTCTCTGTTTCTCTGTTTGATTCTTATAGATTTCACATATAAGTGGTCATGTGTTATTTGTCTTTTGCGACTAGCTAATTTCACTTAGCACAATGTCATATGATTATCCCAAGAGATGCAGAAAAATCATTTGACAGAATCCTACATTTTCATAATAAAAACTCTTAGCATTAGGTATAGAAGTAGTGTACCTCAGGGATATAAAGACCACATTTGACAAGCCCACAGCTAATATCATATTCAATAGTGAAATCCTGAAAGCTTTTCCCTTAGAGGAAACAAGACCAGGATGTCCTCTCTTACCAGTTCTATTCAACATAGTACTGGCGGTCCCAGCCAGAACAGTTAGGCATGAGAAGTGAATAAAAGACATCTGCGTTAGAAAGGAAGAAGTTAAATTGTCTCTATGTGCAGATGAAATGACATGATATATGGAGTCCTAAAGACTCCACCAAAAAACTGGTATATAGTCATGTACTGCATAATGATGTTTTTGGTCAGTGATAAACCACATAAATGATAGTGGTCCCATAGGATTATAATGGAATGCAAAAATTCCTATACCCTAGTGATACTGTGGCCTTTATAACCTCCAGTGGCAATGTGCTGCTGATGTGTTTGTGGTGCTGCTGTTATAAACACGCCTACTGCACCGCCAGCCGAATATAAGTAGAGCACATATAGTTATGTATTGTACATAGTACTTGACGACAGTAAACAACTCCAGTACCAGCTTGCTTCTTTACTTAGCCATACGTTTATCATGCTTTTTAAAAGTGCTCCACTTATTTTTTTTAAAAAGTTTATTGTAAAGCAGTATGCTGTAATGCTGGCAGCAGTTCTTACATCTCATGTTACTGTGTCACTTAACTCTGTCAGGAGGCCACATTGAGTCACTCACTGATCCCTCTAGGCTTGTGTAATGTACTCTGTGATTTTCACAGTGGTGGAATTGCCAGCAGTTTTAAGAATGTGCACCCATTGCTCAGCAGCATAGGCCTACATGTGTTTCTCTTGCTCTCCCTTGGGCAACACCAGGCCTCATGACAGCGGTCTGGCCTGCGGGCAGCTTTCTGTGCTGGCCAGTAGATACGCTAGCTACAGAACTATTCACTGCACCCACCCCAGTTGTCTTCTCTTCCATCCTCATCCCACGTAAGAAACCCAGGTTTCTCCCTTCAAGATCTGTGGGGGGGGTGGGGTGTGTGTGTGTGTGTGTGTGTGTGTGTGTGTGTGTGTGTGTGTGTGTGTGTATGTGGTGCTGGGGACTGAACCTAGAGCCTTGCACTTGCTAGGCAAGTGATCTACCACTAAGCTACATCCCCAGCCCACCTCCCTTCAAAACCTTGAACAACAAAGTGCGTTCTTTCTGACCACTGGCCCAGTGTCTGTTTTGTTCTTTTGCTGTCTCTCTCCTGTCGAACTTTCTTGTTCCATTCCTGAAATCTCCCTCATCTCAGCCCCTTAGCCTCTTTCTATTTCCTTTGTCCTCCTACTCTGGACTCATTAAATATATCTCTCCCTCTCTCCCAAAATTAGTTCCTTCTTTCTTTTCAAAATTCTTCTTCCTCTTTTTTTTTAAACTATGAAGTGAACATAGGAGCTTCACATTAGGGTACATCCCCAGTACGCCCCTTTTGGTTTCAGTTTTTTTATTTTGAGATGGATCTAAACCACTAGGTTGCCCAGGCTGGATTCAAACTGACAGTCTTCCTGCCTCAGTCTTCTATAGTGCTTGGAGTATGGCCATGTGTCATCACACCTGGCTACATTACTTCCTTTCTACATGGAGAACTTCCTGTAAGAATTAGAACAGATCTACCAGAAATAGATTCTTTTCATTTTTCTTTCACTGAATACATTTTAATTTCTACTTCATTCCTAAAAGACCTTTTCAAGAAATACAGAGTGCTAGGTTAAGTGTTTTCTTCAAAAATGTTGTGCCACTTCCTTCTGGCCTCCATGGTTTCTGTTGAGAGATCTGCTGTTGTTTGCATCATTCTCCCATAGATAATGTATCGTTTCTGACTGCTTTCAAGACTTTCTTTGTCTTTAGTCTTTGAAAATTTGTTTCTTCTTTGGGAATTTCTTTGGGTTCATTCTGTTTGAGGTTCATTCCGCTTGTTGAATCTGAAGGGTTTTCATTTATTGACTTTGAGAAATTTATTTCTGCAAATGTCTTTTTTCTGAATCACATTTTCTCTTTTCCCTCTGTGACTGTACAATTTCTTTGTGTTTTGTGTCTTACCTTTCCACCACATTTTTGTTTCCAACTATTATTTTAAAATTATAATTTACATATGTATAAGTTTATTTGTATAATTTCACATCCTCCATTAGAGACTGCTGCCGTCTTTATGCTCCTGTTTCTTTTTTAAAAAATTGATTTAATTTATTTTGCTGGAGTACTTAAGTAATTATTTCAGAAAAAGTTCAGACATTGTAAACTTTACCCTTTCACATCTGAAAATGTCTTATACTGTTCAGCTAGATTATATAACTTCTAGAACTTTAGGGGCAGGTCATTTTAACTCAGTACGTTGTATCAGTTGAGTTTACTTTCTTTTTTTTTTTTGGTACCGGGAATTGAACTCAGGACCTTGCGTTTCCCAGGCAGGCACTATGCTGCTGAGCTATATCCCTGGTCAGGTTGTGTTTACTTTTGATGTCCCTGATACAGTGTCTTGAAAACAGGAACATTGTCTGTTAACCTTTGTAAATGTATTCCCTAGGTCTCACCTCAGTAAATTAGATACCAGCAAATAGTTGTTATGTTGGGCTGAAATGGGAAACTGAGTTCTAACGGGAGAGGCACATTAACTGGTTACTGATGTTAGTGATGTTTCCCTTTTGACTGAACATACTGTTCTCCTTATGTTCAGCAACAGGAAGGTGTACGCTACCCCAGGGCCTGGGGGTTACAGGGCTGCAAGAGTGGGGAGTGCAGTTTTCTTCCACAGCTTGTCTGAGCCAGTGGCTTGCGCTGGCTAGCACAGTGAATCTGCCTGTGCTGCCAGTCCACCAGGAAGGAGCTCATGGTCATGCAGATGGATTACGAAAGCATAGGAAGACTTTACTTGAATCTTTGTTCTGTCACTTACAAGGTGTATTCCCTCAAGTAGGATATTTATTCTGTTTTAGCCTCCGTTTTCTCTTGCATAAAATGAGCTAATTCCCATAGTGTAGCATGGAAAGCATTAAATAAGAAGGCATATATAAAGCACTTGGCATGTAATTGGCAGTCAGTGAATTTCAGTTCTTTCTCCTTTTCGTCTGAACGCATGCTTTTTGTGAAGCTGGAAATTTTTCCTTTCTGGCTGAGTTAGGAATTGGGTATATCACATTTGCTCACATTTGTTTTCTGAAGTAATGTAACACAGAGGCAGACAGTAATACTTGATCCATGAAGATCCTACTTGATTGTGGGTTTCTAGAATTTGAAGGTTTTGTTTTTGGTTTGGCATTTTGGAAAAGAAATCTACCTGTAGGTTTTTATTTTGGTGTCATTACATAATTGAGGCATTGTATATGTGGTAGGTTGTAAAACCAGTAGTAGGGCTCTCTAGCTTTCCTCAACCAGGACAGGTAGCTTGGCTTGTGTGCTTCACATAGGTGGTCTCTTTTCTGTCACCTAGAGAACACATCCTCCAAACCAGCCTGGCTTTATTACTCTGTCTCAGCTCTCTATTTAAGTCAACAGGAGCTTTCTTACTCTGGGCTAAGAGAACACACGAGTATGCATGTGAGTGCATGTGGTGGAGCCTCAGGTGAGATGGCTCGGCGTGATAGCTCACAGGTTGATGTAGTGGGCAGGTGTGGGTTCCTGTGACAATGGAAGGATGGGTGTGTCCTGGCCCTGCCTGCAGGTGGAGTTCTTACTTGCCTTCAAAAGGATTGTCCGTTCCCTCTCTTGCCTCTCTCCTGTAGATTGGTTTCGTGCATCCTTCCAACAGGATGTCCTATCATCTTCTTGGGATACTTGGGTAGATTTTTCCAACGGAATTGTTTCCTCAAATTAACATCATAATTCTTTATAACACTTTAGAGTGTCTGCAAGGTGGAGGTGGAAGAGTAGGAGTGGCGCATCAGTGTTTTGAGCTAGTACCCGTGAGTCTGCAGGGTGAGCAGTAGAGGCCTCCGGTGCTCTAGCCAGGTGGGACAAAAGGGGAGGACCTCGTACTCCGCATTTCCCCTGTGTAGATGCTGAGGAAAGGAGACAGGGCAGGCAGAGGGCAGGGGCGCCGAGGGACTCCCAGAGTGACAGACCCCAGACATGTGACATTCCACTTCCCAGGGGCTTGGTACTTCCCTCGAATTCTGAAGAAACTTACTGTCTGGTCTGAGGGAGGTATGCTCCAGATCTGTCTGCTTCTGGTTCTTTCCCATTGACTTGTGGGTGGACATGGCTCACTGGGGTACATCTGCCATGAGACTACCGGGGCTTTTTTTCTTGCCTACCTCAAGACTTTTAGTTTGAAAATCTATTTCTTTTTTTTTTTTTTTTGGTTTTTCTCCAGTACCGGGAACCGAACTCACGACCTTGCGCTTGCCAGGCAGGCGCTTTGCCGCTGAGCTAAATCCCCAGCCCCTGAAAATCTATTTCTTAACCACACAAGTGCTGCACACTTCACAAAGGTAGCACAGGTAATATGTGTTTTTTGAGAAGGTTTTAAACTCCTCAAAGTGTTTAAACAGGGAATATCTACTTCCTTCCTCTTCTCCTAGCATCGCTCCTAGACCACCATTGAGACAGGATGGATGGGAATCTGCCTGCACTTCTAACACAGGCCTCCCCGAGGGCTCTGCACCTGAGCTCTGCCTGCCAGGCCAGCCTGCCTCTCGCTTGGTGCTGGATGCTGGGTAGGGGCTTCTGGCGTGGCAAGGAAGAGGGAGGAAGATGACAGGGTGTCTGTGCTCCAGTCATCCTTGTCAAGGGAGGATGTCGGCAAGGGATGAATAATCTTTTCCCAAATGTGCTTTCCTCCTTCTCAAGCTTGTGCTGTGTACTGCTAATGTGTATTTAATAAGGTTTCTCTCTTTTAAAAAAATGCGTGTAATTTTGGCTTCACAGTTTGAAGCACAGCATTACAATGGAGGGGTGGAGAGAGGGAAGGGCAAGTTGCGGCTGGAGGTTCCAGAGTGGGGATGGAGGAGACTTCCTTGCAGTGACAAGGCACAGAGGGCTCCTTGCCTCCTCCTCTGGCCGCAGCGCCAGGGTGTGTGGGGGTGCTGAGTTGTGGGGGGCCCAGATTCTCTCCAGAGACAGCGGATTGCGCTTCGGCAGGCTGGTCCCTGGAGGAGTTTTCATTCTCTGACCGTCATTTAGAGGCAGAGGGGGAGACCCGAGCCCGGAAAGCCTTGCTGTTGCTCAGATGACAGAAAGTGGTTTCAGTGGGGAGCCTGATCTCAGGAATACCTGGGGCCTGAGTTGTCAGCCTCGTCATTTGCTTTCAACAACAGCCAGAATTTGATCTGAAGCTAAATTTGTCCTTTTTTGGTGAATACCATTCTCTTTCCCCTGCTGTTTTTTTCCCCCTTTGTAGCAGGCTATTGTCCCAGGTGTGAATGTTCTCGCTGTTAGTTTCCTGACGGTGTTACTCCCTGTGACCATGCCCACACTCCATGGCTGCAGGGCACTGCTCCTGGCCCCTTGTGCCAGCCCCTGGGCCCCGGCAGCCCCCTGGCTGTTCTCCCAGACCCCTATGGTCTGGGAAGACCTCTGAGGTCCACAGGTAAGAGCTGCTCTGTTGTTGGTTGAATTTACACAAGAATTCAAGTCTGGCCTGTATTATCTTCACTCTGTTGGGCCCCGCTATCTGGGCTAAAAAGGTCTGCAGTTTCTAAATGAACGTTCCAAGTTATTTTGTGCCTTGGACAGTTTCTCCCATTCTGAAATACTCCACTGAGAGAAGTCTTCTCTAGGTCAATAAGGAACGCCAAGACTGGCCTAGAGGTGTTCTTCTTCAAGAGGCTATAATGGTGGGCTTCCCAGGACTGGCTAAAGTCCCATGCACGCTCCTCTATAGCCCCCTGGTTACAGCCCTACAGGGCTTAACACTCTGGTTATCCCGTTGTTGCTCTCTGGGAACCTGGAACACAGATTCTTTGAAGGCAGCGTATGTTTATGTTGTCTCTGGATCTCTATCTTTTGGCTAGGACTCACAAAAAGAAAGAAAGAGAGAAAGAAAGAAAAGGGAGGGAGGGAGGAAGGAAGAAAAAAAGAAAACTGGCACTGAATGATTGAAAGCATCTTGTTTCCATGTCTCACTGTGCTCAGTGGGTGTGGACATGGCACCATGCACTGTGAAATGCACTTGCAAGAGACAGCCATGTGGGAAGCCCAGGGACAAGCTGAAGGAAAAGGTCACTAGATCAGAACTGTAAGGTGGCATCTGAGGTTGCCTGGACTACCTGGTATTTTCATCATTGTATAACACTCTGTTGTACAATCCATTCATTTGTTAGTGATTTATTCATGCTTATTTTCATAGAGCTCCTGTGATAAAATATGACCATCTTCAAAAAGCTGGAATAAACTATGAAGAGATGACTGTCCAGAGGACCAAAGCTGGCTGGGACATGAGCCAGCTGGTCCCAGTGGCCCCACAGTGCTGAGCTCCTCTTGTATGCCCTGTCAGCAGTGCCACAACACTGCTGTAGTCCCCTTGCTGGGTGCCGAAGCACCATGCCTACTGGCTTTGTTCCTTTTGGATGTGTATAATTTATTTAACTAGTTTCCTCTTGTGGTTTAACTTATTTTCTCTTTTCAGTTTTAAAATCAACATTGTGCCAAATACATACCTATATGCTTGTATCTTTTCTCCATTATTTTCTTTAGGTTAAATTCCTAAAAATGGCTTTTTTTTGTTGAATCATATGCATATTCACAATTGCATGAGTAGTATATTGTCAGATTACTCTCTAAGAAAGATCTTCAGAAAAAATACGTGAGCTTTAGTTTCCTAAAGCTGCTGTAACAGGTGCCACAAAGTGGGTGACTTAAAACAACTGAAATGTATTGGCTTACAGTTTTGAAACCCACAAGTATGACGTCATGGTGTCTGTAGGGCCACACTCTCTCTGAACGCACAGGGAAGGGTCTGTTTCAGGCCTCACTCTTCACTTCTGGTAAGCTCAGACTTTCCTTGTCAGTTTTTTTCCTATGTCCCTTCTGATGGCATTCTCAAAGAACGGTGTATGTGTGCGTGCACACGTGTGTGTGTGTGCGCGCGCACACTTATGTGCACGCAGGTCATCTGTCTCTCTGCTCACTTGTCCTTCTTTCATATTGGATTGGGGCCCAGCCATGGCCTCGTTTTAACTTGATTACTTTTGCAAAGACTTTATCTCCAGTAAGGTCACATTCTAAGTATTGGGGGTAAGGGCTTCAACACGAGTTTTCAGGGAACACAGTTCAGCCTATAATAGCTGGGAAGTGACATGTCTGCTTGCATTTTGATCAGACAACATGGAGAGTGGCTTGGCAGGAAGGGGAGACTGCAGGGCAAGGAAACTGGGAAATTGTGGCTCTACTTGATGAGAGATAAGGGTCTGGCCCAGAGAAATGACAGTGGGCTTGGGGAGGAAAAGATGATTAAAAAGATATCTAGCAAACAGAATTTCAGAACTTGGTGATTATAAGGACAGGGGAATTGAGGGTGCCTGGCCTGTCTGATATAAATGGCATAATGAACACAACCATTTACCTTGGCTCCATCCTCAAGCCCAATTAAAATGAGAATAAAGACACGGGAGAGGAGCAGGATGGCAGCAAAGTTGTGATAGCTGGGGAGGACATGGCTGGTCCATGGGAAATTGACTGAACAGACTACATACAGCTGGAACTCGGCAGTGTTGTCTCACAGAAGCAGCTGGAACACATCAGGGCCAGGAGGTTGAAGCAGGAGGATCATAAGGTCAAGGCCAGCCCAGGCGACTTAGGGAGACCCTAACTTACAATGAAATAATA
>NW_004955429.1:16528179-16701928 GCF_000276665.1 Chinchilla lanigera | reverse complement strand
ATAATAATAATAATAATAATAATAATAATAATAATAATAAAAAGGCCGAGCATGTAGCTTAGTGGTAGGGCATATCCCCAGAAGGCCCTGTATTTAATCCCTAAGTACCATACACAAAACAAAACAAAAACAAAACACCTCAGATAAGAGAAAATACTGTATTCATGAAATAAGAATAGGGAACTGTTAAATAACACCTAGAAGAAAGAGCTCTTAGAAATTAAAAAATACGATACGAAAAATGGAAAATTTAATAGAAGGGCTAGAAACTAGACTTGAGACTCTAATTCTCCCAGAAATTAGAACAAGTGATAGAAAATATGAGAAAAGCATTAGAAAAATGAAAGACTTAGTTCAGGAGGTCAAACATCTAGGTAATAGCAATACCTGAAAGGGAAAACTAAAGGAATTATTAATGAAATGATTTGAGAACATTTCCCAGAACTAAGGAACAAGACCTTCCAGGTTGAGAAGAGCCAATTAGTTGCCATCCATTAGCTTTTGAAAATAAATCTGTACCAGAATGCACCTTCATGAAATTTTAGATCATAAAGGACCAAAACTGATCCTAAAGGTTCCAGAGAAAGAGGCGTATTATTATCTATTGCTGCATAAAAAAAAAAAAAAATCACTCCAAAACTTAGTGGCTTAGAAGAGGGTTTGATAAACTTTTTTGAGACAGGGTCCCACTATGCTGTTCAGGCCGGCTTTGAGCTCACTTTGTAGCCCAGGGTGGTCTCAAACTTGCAACAATCCTCCTGCCTCAGCCTCCTGAGTGCTGGGATTACAGGCGTGCACCACACCGGCCCGATAAACTTTTTCCTAAAGCTAATATTAGGCCGATGGGCACTGTGCTCTGCTGTCATAGTACAGGCAGTACATGTGTACACGAGTGGTGTGACTGTGCTCCAGTAAAAGCACTAACAGAAGCACTTCCCAAGGTCAGGGCTACAGTTCTCAACTCTTGACTGAGAGTACCACTTACGTTGTAAGTTCCCGTGGGCTGACCTGGATCACTCAGAAGGCATGAGCCAAGCTATAGGTTAGGGTCGCGGTTATCTGGAGGTGTGGCTCACTGAGGTGGCTGTTGGCAGGCATCGGTTCCTGTGGGCTCCCGGCCTGAGGACCTAGGTTCCTTGCCTCTTGGCACATTTAACACAGCAGCACAGAGTGCGGAAGAGTGAGTGTGAGCAAGACAAGAAGTCATGGGCTTTTGGAACTTCAGTGTGGAGGTGACATCCCATCACATATCATATTCCAGAAGGGGACATGAGGCGGGGGTTGCCATTACAAGGCATGACACCTGCAGATGAGGCCACTGAGGCCCATTTGGAAGTGTGTACAACCCTGGAGGCCAAGGAAACAGATCATACACAAAAGGTTAAGCGTCAGAGTGTCAGCAGACAACAGCCACCCTGGAAGATACAGGACAGTGGGGCAATCTCTTTAAAATTCTGAAGAACAAAATTCAATTCCAAAGAAAACAAGTTATTCTAGAAAGAAAATATAACTGTAGTACATTAAGTTGTGGCTCAGCTGTGTGCAATTTTGCCACAGCCCTACTGTATGCATCAAATACTGAACTCTACAAACGTGATCAAAAACCTAGTGGGGTGGAGATGTGTGTGGAGGCGCATATATGAACGCTGACTCCTCCTCTCTCATGGCAGGAAGTCTGGAGCTGGCCAGATTAGAAGCATGGCAGGAAATACTTGAAGAAACAGCTGAAATCATCTAAGCTGCCTCTGGGGAGGAGGGGAGAGGAAAGCCCAGCACTGCGGGTTTAATGCTGCTAGAAATAAACTCACACAAAGACAGGGATCCTGGCTCGGCTACTGGAAAAGAAAAAGGAAAACAGTGGATAACTGGAGAAAAGCAGGGAGCTTACATGATCTCTGTATTGTCTTGGCAACTTTTTCTTTTGGTAAATCTAAAACTATTACAAAACTGAAAGTTTACTTAAAAACAGGAGAAAGAGCTGGATGAAGAAGGCTCAGCTGTGATGCCCCCATGCTGCTGAATGGATGGTGGTGCTCCCTGAGTTACAGGACCTGATAAGAGCAGGGCAGTGGGGTAGGTGGGGAGGTGGCTCAGACGTGGACACCCAGGACATCAGGTGTCCTGCAGGCAGGATGTCCAGGTTTAGAGATGGAGTGGGAGGCACCAGCCTGTGGATAATTGGTCGGGAGCAGATGGACCATGTCTTTGGAATTTGTGTGAAATGAGCAGAGGCCTTAAGACAGAGTGCTAATGAATATCAAAAACACTTGGAGGGGGTGGGATTTTATTTCCCATTTGTGCTGCTTGTTTTTATTTCTAATTACACAGCATATCTCCTTTTACCGCTCTTTGCTTTACTGCTTTCTAAAAACAAAGCTTTGTGTTAGCCCTGCATTGGGCAAGTTTATTGGTGACATTTTCCCCAACATGTGCTTACTTTGTGTCTTTTTGTCGCATTATGATAATTCTTGCAGTATTTCAAGCCTTTTCATGATTATCCTATCTATAATGGTGGTCCATGATCAGCAATTTTTGATGTTAGAATTGTGATGGTTTTGAACCTGGCTACATAAATCTGTGAACCTAATCAATAGATGCATGTATTCAGACTGCTCCACCAGCCAGCTGCTCCCCATCTTTCCCTGTCTCCTCAGGCCCCCCTATACTGTGAGACACAACTATATTGAAATTAGACCAATTAGTAACCCTACAGTGGCCTTAAAGTGTTCACATGAGAGGAAGAGTTGCACTTTTCTCACTTTAAGTCAAATTTAGAGATAATTAAACTAAGTGAGGAAGGCATGTTGAAAGCTGTACTAGGCCAAAAGCTAGTCCTTGCACGAAACAGTTAGCCAGCTTGTGAATGCAAAGGATAAGTTCTTGGAGGAAATTAAAAGTGCTACTCCAGTGAACACAGGAATGACAAGAAAGTCAAACAACATTATTGCTGATATGAGGAACATTTTGGTGGTCTGAATAGAAAAACAGACCAGCTACTACATTCCTTTAAGCCAAAGTCTATTGCAGAGTAGGGCTTTAGCTCTTAGTCTGTGAAGGCTGAGAGAGGTGCAGAAGAAAAGTTTGAAACTAGCAGAGGTTGATTCATGAGGTTTAAGGGCAGAAGCCATCTCCATAAAATAAAAATGCAAGTCAAAAAAGTAAGTGCTAATGTAGAAGACCACACTGAGATCATTGTTAAAGGTGGCTACATTAAACAGCAGATTTTCACTGTAGATAAAATGGCCTTGTATTAGAAGGCACTATGTAGGACTTTCATAGCTAGAGAGGAGAAGTCAGAAGACAGGTACTGACTTTAAGTTACAGCCAATGCTCATTTACCATTTCTGAAAGCCTTAAAACTTAAGACTCATACTAAATGTACTCTGCCTGTGCTCTAGAAATGGAAGTCTGTTTATAACATGATTTATGGATATTTGAAGCCTACCATTGAGACCTACTGCTCAGAGGAAAATTAAAAGGTTCCTTTCGAAATATTGCTCCTGATTGGCTGTGCACCTGGCCAACCAAGGGCTCTGTTAGGGATGTACAACAAGGGATGTTGTTTTTGTGCCTGTTCACACAACATCTGTTCTATAGTCATAGATCAAGGAATGATTGTGACTTTCTAGTCTTGTTACTCAAGGAACACATTTCATAAAACTGTAGCTACTGTAGATAGTAATTCATCTGATAGATCTGGGCAAAGAAAATTGAAAACCTTTGATTCACCATTCTTAATGCCAGTAAGATCATTTGGGATTCGTAGGAGGTAATCAAGGTATCAACATGAATAGGAGGGTTTTTTTTTTCAAAAGAGTAAAAGAAGGATAACATAGTAATAGGGGGATTTACTGAATTACAGACAAAGTGGTAGGACGTTATCAATGGTTGTTATTTTACCTATTGGTACCTTCAAGATAGTTTCTCAGGAAAACAAATAGACAAGTAATAATGAGTTACAGACAAAAATGGTAGGAAATTATCAATGTTTGTTGTACTATGGTTTCTTCAAAGTGGTTTCTAGAGAAAACAAATAGAGCTATACATGAGTGATCAATTAAATAATCATTGACTATTTGCAATGGTTGTTGTTGGAAACACATAGTAATAAACATACATCCATTTACAATATAGCATAGGAACAATACAAACATTATAGCGTTATGGACAGATTGGTAGGAAATTATCAATGGCTGCTGTTGATATCTTCAACAATGTTGATATCTTCAATCAATGATATCTTCAATCAATGTTGATATCTTCAAAGTGGTTTCTCAGGAAAACAAAGATATGCAAGAAAGATCTAACAAGTAGTTACAGCCTGAGGGTTGTGAAAAATAGTGGGTTACCTCCTCATCAGTGACTCCTTTCACTGAGGTGTGACAGCTGGAAAGAAGGCCAGGATTGAAAAGAAGGACCAAGAGACTAGCACCAGTGTCCAGCAATAGGCTGTTTACTTTTTCCTCTATAGTCATGATTACGCGGGGCTCCTCCTTGAAGATAATGGTCTGGCCAGAGGGAGAAGGCAGAGTATGCCCTGGGCCCCTTCATTCCTGTTGGACCAGCTGGTAGGAGGGGTCTGAGCTCTGGGGCCTTCGCTTCAGAGGGCAGTCCGACCTCTAGTGGTCACCTTTACAGTCAGGGCATGGCCCAGGGGGCTTCTTAGGGCAGTCCCTCTTGAGGTGGCCTGGCTTTTGACAGCGATAGCAGATGAATGTAGTTGACAAGTTCTTCTTGGGGCCCTGAGAATCAGACTTAGGGTCTGTTTCTCTTAGTGCTGCAACAAAGGCAGCTGTTTTTTTTTTTTGGTCTCTTTGTTTTCTCTCCTTGGCCTCCTTCTTGTCACGGCTATAAAATATTGAGGAGACAGTTCTTACTAACAACTCAAGTGAGCTATTTGGGGCAAAAGCCATTTTTGTAGCTTTTTTCTACTTTCTGGGGCTGACTGAGTAATAAACTTATCTTTAAGAATAGTTTGTCCCTCTACTGAACTGGGATCCAAGGAAGTATGCTTTATCAATGCCTCTTGTCTAAGAAAGCAGAGGGGTGTTCTCTTCACCTCCCAGTGCACTGGGACTCCACAACCACTTAGTGTCTTCTCCCCACCCGTCAACACAGGTGGCAGGAACATGTGGATGAAGTCCTCGGCCCGCTAGTCAGTCTCAGCACTATCAGGTGCGAAGTGACCTAGGCAGGTAACTTAGACACGTACCTTCTCCATGAAGGCGGTTCTTCAGAATCTGAATATTGGGCACCCATGTAATCCATGAAGTCTTGGTGCAGACCTCTCCAGAGCTCCACTCGCTCCCCCACCGCAGCCTGAACAGTTAGGGGAAGAATGGCCTCCAAGGGGTCTCCCCAGGTGTTGTGCAAGGTTTCCAGCTCCCGAATGGCTCTTATGTCCCCAGTCAGCTCGACCTCTGAGTCGTCTGGCATCGGTACTTTCGTGTTCTCCGTGTCCTTGTTCATCAGCTGCTCCACTGCTGACTCCGGACCTTTCTGGCTCTCAAGGGCAGGGCCAAGAGCGACCCGCCGTGTGGCATGTTTTCCCAGAGGTTTCTCCATGTTGGGATGGTTCACGTACATCTCTGGGCAGGCCTGTTGTGTCAGTGCTTCTCTGTGGCATGGCAGTTCTCGACCGTGTGGTGGCGGCCAGCCTGAAGACCGGCACATGTCTCTGCACCGCTTCCTGGGCACCTGGGGCCTGCTGCCTCCTGGATGCCTGTGCTGCTGGGGGCTGGTTCCGGAAGGGTCGGCGTGACCCAGCTACGCGGCCTCCAGGGCAGGCGCCTGGGGCCTGCCACCTCTCCATGAATGGGAGTTTTGAGAGAAGTTAATGCCATCATTCATGGATGACTTTGAGGAGGTGGTGGGAACAGTAAGAGAACAGGAACTAGAAGTGAACTGAAGATGCTGCTGTATTGCTGCCATGATGAAACTAACAGATGAGGAGCTGCTTCTTATGGATAAGGAAAAGTGGTTTCTTGAGGTGGAATCTACTCCTGGTGAAGGAGATGGGGACATTGTTGAAATGACAACACGGCACCTAGAATATCACAGAGACTTAGTTGATAAAATAGCACAGGGTTTGAGAGGACTGACTCCAATTCTGAAAGTTCTCCTGTGGATAAAATGCCATCAAACAGCATCTCATGCTGCAGAGAAGTCTTTTATGAAAGGAAGAGTTAGTTGATGCCAGACTTTATTATTGTCCTGTTGTAAGCAGTTGGTCCAGCTGCCCCAGCCTTCAGCAGCCACTGCCTTGATCACTTAGCAGCCCTCAACACTGAGGCCAGACCACCAGCAAAAAGCTGACTCCCTGCAGGCTCGGATAACATTAGCATCTTCTAGCAATAAAGTATTTTTAATTAAGGTACTTACATTATTTTCCTTACAGTACTGTTGCACACTCAGTAGGCTGCAGTATAGTGTAGACATTACTTTATATACACCAAGAAACTAAAAAATTCATGTGCCTTTATTGCGATATTAGCTTTGTTGTGGTGGTCTGAAACTCAAACTGCAATATTATTGAAGTTTGCCTGTGGTTCTTCTTTGTTTCACTAATTTTTTATGAGACTAGTTGTTAAACTTCTAGATAGTATTGTAATTCTACTTGAGAGCTAACAAACTCAAGATCATATAGGAGCATGCAGAATTGTGGGAAACTTGCCTTGATGTGATAGGGACTAGCATGGACTGTGGCAAGCCAGAGTATGCTTGCCCCACCCAGCGGGGTAGTTCCAGCTTTGATGGATTGTTGACATAGATGTAGAGGATAGGAGTTTACTGTTGTTACATTTTCTAATTTTTCTAGGTCAGAAGTCCAGAGTATGTTGAGTATTGGCAGTTAATTGTCTATCCTTTTTGCTCACAGATCATATCTTTTGACATAAAACGCCTTGCAGACGACTTGTGTGGTATCTCCGCTATGATTCACTCCTGTGAATATGGCCACTTTTCTCTTCTTTTCCTGCCCCTCACCTTTTCTAATCATTTAATTTATATTATTCTAGCAGACTGGCAACAAGGCGTTTGATTAAGCTGTTGACAAATTTGAGCCAAGGACATATTCCTACAGAGTCTGGCTTATTAAATCTGCATTTCCCAGAAAACATAAGCTTGCTGATGTGAACTGAATGCAGTCTACTAGCTATTTAGCTCTTTGGTTAAAGGAACTTTATCTCATGGTTGTCCCTTGACTTTGATGACTGTGTTTTAAGGGACAGGGCCAAATTTCCTGCCAAATGAGACAGTGTGGTCCTAACACCCATGAGTCCGTAATTCTAGCCCAGAAGAATTATCTAACCTGGCAAGATTTGCTCCTCATTGAGCACTACAGCAGCATGTAAGTTTCCCTTTTGGGTGTTTGTAAATGAATCTTGTGTTTACATTTCCACCTCTACCCTGCTGGTGGTGCTAGGGGGAAAGGTGCAGATTTTATATGTGAAGAAAACACTCAAGCCCTGTGATGAAGTTTATGGACCTACAATGATTTTCAGCCTGTATCTTTACATTTTAGAAATAAATAGAAATGTCACAGTGCCTCTTTTCTATGGTGTCCTTGTGCATCATCAGTCCCACATGAAGTCTTACAAATATAAATTTTTCTGGGATGTATTTGGCTACTTTCCTGAGGGTCCCAGCATGCAGATTTGGAGCCACAGAACTGCTTTGCCTCTCTCCCTCTTTCTGTGTGACCTGTTCAATGTGTTTTGTCCAAGTGTGTCTTTGGAGAAAAAGTGTTTTTAGTATTTTCCCATGATCAGTTATCAACTTTGTATTAAAAATTTGCAGGAGCATCTTTTTCTGCAAAGCATAACTAGAAAAAATATTTTTTTTGTTGTTGTGTTTTTGAGACAGGATCTTGCTATCCAATTCAGGCGGGCCTTGAGCTCGCTGTGTAGCCCAGGCTGGCTTCGAACTTGTGGCAATCTTCCTGCCTCAGCCTCTAGAGTTCTGGGATTATAGACGTTCCCCACCATGCCAGGCTTAGAAAATGTTTTCCTGTTTATGATTTTGAGTTACTTCTCAATTTTTGATTTAAATTTTATGATGCTACTTCTTGTGGAAGACTAATTCTTCTTTTGCCTATTGATTGGCACTTTGGGAATTTCATGTGTCTTTGATTGCCCCAGTATATTTGGTCTTCTTATCTTGAAAGTTTCCTGCTGGAGTGACTTGGGTTTGTGGCTTATCTTCCCTCAAGAATTCTATCTTGGAACCTACCATGATTATATGTACAGAAGCCTTCTTCATGTATTACAAATTTGATTTGTAAAAGTGCAAGTTTTATGAGTATTTTAGGGAGTCATCATGGTGTTGTGGAAGAATGTGAATTATAGAATCAGAAAATTAGATATTTTGCATGAGATCTCTTAGCCATAGCACATAGTGTGGGTCATTAAATCCTAAAACTTTTTAAACTTTCAAAAATTTGAGGTCAGAGCTCCATTTTGCTTTTATTGGCTACATGACCTTGTGTTATTGGCTACATGACCTTGTGTTGTAGTCAGGGTTTGCAAGGGAATAGATTTAATTCATGACATGATTTATAGGATTAATTTTATAATATTCAGCCAGAGAGTCAAATGCAGAAGAGTACAAGAGATCTGCCCACAACACTAGAGAGTCAAGAATCCAGCTGAGGTCCTAGATCCCATAGCAATGTAATGCATGAGTCCAGCTGGAGGCCTAGAGCCCACGACAATGTCTCATGCAAGTCTATATCAAGGATGTACACTGGGAAGGCCCAAAGCTCAGGGGTGGAAACTAGAGTCTGCATCAGTGGGATGAAGGATCTGTGCCAGCAAGCTGAGGATCTGCACTGGAGCCCGGAAGCAATGCTCAAGGTAAGGACCAGAGCTCCCCTGAAGAGAACTGCAGCCATCCTTAGCAGCAGTGAGGACTTGAGCTCCTCTGATGGTGAGAACAGCTGAGTTCCTATCTGGAAAACCAGTATGACAAGCTTCTGTAGGAAAATCAACAGCATGCCATCTTCCTGACCAGGTCTCCTTTTATGCTGTTGGCAACATTCCTCAGGTGGGCCTTCCACACCCAAACCACACTGATTCAGTTCAGCAGGGTGTTACAAGTTGACCATTAGTTAATCCACCACACCTTGTCAAAGTCATATTCCTTCTCTAAGACTTTCTTATCTTCTAGAAAGGATGTTGCCTTACCTTGTTGATCCTGACAGATTGTTAAAGACAAAGTCAATTATGAATAAGACAGTTCAAAATTAATGTCAGTAAATTACATTGCTATTATTACTTTAGCATGTAGTAGGGCCCCTTGTTTTAGAACTCATGAAGTAGACATATGAGGCACATGAATGGTCCCCTTCATTGTGTTTTGCTTGATCGTCTCTCCATTGGAATCCTCAGTGAGGGCAGGGACTGAAGTGAATGGTACTGAGCATCCTCTGGACACTGGCTGCTAATGATGTGCTTTCACAAACACCCTCTGAGAAGGGTGCTCGCTTTATTTTTGGAAATGAAGAGACAAAAGCCTATCACTAGTACATAGAGGTTTGATACTGATACAGAGGAGTAACTGGCAGCCTGGCCTACGCAGGGTGCCTGCATGCCCATCAGCTGAACATACTGAACCCAGGGTCCAGTCTTTCCTGCTTTTTTACCTTGGTAGTAGAAGTTCCAAGCCCTGTGCCAGCCCTAGAGGCACAGAGCTGGTTTATGTTCAGGACAGGGTGACCACTGAGAGTGATCCTTAAAGAATTAGGTGCTTATAGGTCACTTGTTATGTTTGGGGGATTGTGCCAGGAGGGCAATGAGTTCTAGATCTTATTTAGTTCCTATCTACATAGACTAATTTGTAGAAGAGTCCAGATCATACTCAGTCTTTGTGGGGTGGAGCTACCCCAAAGAAATTGTTTTGAGTTCAGCATTAGACATAGCTAACTTTGTTAGAATATTGCACTACTAATTTCGATGTGTGGGATCACCTGATTTTGTATTTCTGGATTCAAATTTACTTTTCAAAGGCTACCAAAACATAGATGGTAAGAAGGAGGTATGGGTAGGTGTAATGGATAAGCTTGATTATATCAACTTGATTGGCTTGGGAGCCACCTAGAGGATTGATAGAGCACACTGGATGTGTCTGAGAGGCTTGGAGGTATGACTGTGGGCACCATGTCTGGTCCTTTATCCCTTCCTCCGTGGCACTGTTCCCTGCCCTGCTTTCTCTCCACCATGAATTCTGCAGCTGTGCTCTCCCACACCCTTCTGCCATGATGTTTCTGCCGTGGAGCCAGCTAAATCCACTTAAAACTTTAGTCAAGTGAAACCTCTCCTTTAAGTTGTGGATGTGCCTGCAACAGGAAAGCGACTAATATAGTAGGGAAGACATCTCTGTGGAGAGAACAGAGAGGAAGACATGTTAAAAATAGATCTTTGTCTCCACGTCTCTTCGACTCCCTCAAGGAATGTGTCTCTCTCGGCTGAAGCACAGACAGGAATGAGTTATGGTACTAACTCAGATCTGAAGAGACTCAGTTTGGTGATATGAACTTTGGAGAAAACACAGAAACAAATTTGTATCCTAAGCCCTTTTATTGCAGGGTTGTGTTTTCAGCAAAGCTTTTTTATTGTTTCTACCTGATCCTTAAATATTGGTGTTCCCCAGGGACTTAACCCCAACAGACATCTCTTAGGGTGACTTGCTGTCATTGTACAGTTCCTCCTCTGCATACCAGACTTTCAGCCCTGTATTTGTGTGTAGGTACCGCAGCACGTCCAGGACAGAACTTGGCCATGTTTCCCAGAGTACTCTTCTCCCAGAGTGCTCTAGTCAAGTGCAGAGGTTTGGCAGGGGAATGGCACATGGAGGCTTGGTGCTTTCTTATTGGCTTTGTTATGATCAAACATAAACAGCCATGGCCAAGTGGTGTAGGGACCGTGTAGCCATTGTTTGGCTCTGTTTGGGCAGAAGAACTTGTTTAGTGATGGGCTTCTTAAGCCAGCTGCCTATTGTTGGTAGGAAAGCTGTCTTCCGAGAAAGAACTGGCTTTCTGAGTCTTGGGACTCCTTAAGATGCTGTGGGCCCAAGGGATTGTCGCCTGGGAGCACTTGAGGGACTGATAGAGGAGGTTCCAGTCATTGTTCTTTAGCTCTGTGCTGTGAGCAGATTACCCACAGCCTTAGGAGCCAGAACGGACTCTTACTTCAGACACAGCAAGGGAACTTGTTATTAAAGGGAGCCCTCTGTGGGCTCTTCTGTAAGGCTGAGGAGGCTCCTAGCCTTAAAAATTATGTCCCACTGTCTGGGTGGATCGTGACCTGTGAGCTCAGGCCCCAGTACCTCTGCAAAATATTCTTGCCTGTCTGTTTAATGACTGAAAGCCAGAAGGCAGCAGAGCCCTATAGAAAGGAGAGTGCAGTTTTGTTTTCTCTTTACAATCAAGTATGCTGAGGTTTTGCCAGATAGATTTTCCTCTTGCTTTTTTTTTTTTTTTTTTAAACGAAAAGCTTTCCTGGCAGATGTCGGAAAGCCACTTCTAGGGCATTGATAGTTACCAAAAAAAGACCCTGGCTTCCTTTCCCTGTCAGCTGACTGTGCACTTTGCTGCCCCACATCTGTGCTGTCATCTGCAGAACGCTGAGCCTGCAAGCGCCTGCTCTGGTGAGACCTGGTCTTCTCCCACAGGCTTCCCCAGCGCAGGTCTGTCGCGCAGGGCACAGTGCATAAGAATGTCATCTGTGTTCCCCTCTGATTGTTCAGAACCTTGTTTTCACCTTCTCTCTGTGGAACCGGATGCTGTTCTCAGATCTATAAGTAGTGTTGGAGGCCCTGCAAGAGCTGGCTGCATCTGAACCTTCCTGCCTCAGCTGCCATGTTGTCCACCTAGCCCCTCATGCCCTGCACTGAGCTGCTTTTGTGTCTTTTACTGTTTGCTGTCAGCCCTGAGTGTCCTCTTCTTCTGACTTCTTTTTCCCTATTTCCTATATGAAATGTAGCCATTCTCTCTGGGTTCATACTACATGCCACTCAGGCACTGTGGAAAGTGCTGGGGACAGTCAGAAAAGTCTAGGCTTGCATCCTGATTGGCCACCACCAGGTCTGTCTGGGGACAGCCCAGCTCTCGCAGAGCCTCCTTCACTGTATGAAGTGGGACAACTGCCCCAGCACCTGTTAGGATGAATGACATGACCTGGAGAGCAGAGACGGGCAGTGTGAGGTATTCGCAAATGTTTTCCTTCTTTTAGATGGCTCTTTTCTGATCTTCCTAACGGGAAAGACTTCATCCTCTGGAGCCTTATGCATTTGGTAGCCCTGAAGGTGAAAGTCTGTACTTTTTATTTTCATTGTGATTATTTATAGATGGGCTTCTCCCTGCATAAACAGATGCTTTGGTAGTGTTTGCCCCTGTGTCTTTCACAATGCCAGCCCTACCCCTTGCCTGGACTCCTTGTTCCGCAGATGTCTGTAGAGTGCGTATGTGTTCCACTGAGACGTTCTGAGCGGGGTCTCCCAGTGGTGACTGGGTCCCCTTGGAGACAAGCAGCCTGCTTCTCTGCCTTTCATTATGTTTATTACCTGTTCTGGTTTTGACTCTGTATTAAAATGCATTTTTTTAACAGGAAATGAGTGAAGGCATACGAAGCAGTGGCCTATCCATGTGGGCCCCAGTGTTCTCTAATGTGGATCACCATGGCAACATGGTGGCCTTCACATTTCACCAGTTAAGAAGATGAACTCTTCTGCCCACAGAAGCTGAGCGGATTGGCCACCATTACTTGGTACTCTGTGCAGCAGGTCTGTTTCTGAAAGATGTGGGCCTCATTACCAGGGACCTTTCCTCAGCAGGCGATCATGAGGTGGCAGCCTGGCTTTTGCATCTCCCTACTGTCTGATTCCCTTCTCTGTAGAAATGTGGTCCCTTCTGCATGGGGCCTTGTTGACGGTTGAAAGTTGGTCTGAGGTGAACACTAGGCCTTAGTGCTGTGGTCTGTATACCTGTTGCGTGCTGTGGGCCTGTGAGGAACCTAGAGGTATGAAGATGTTTTCTGTGGAGTGGTGTAGCAGGTCATTTGGTGACTGTGAGTGAGAAATTAGGCAGCCCCGTCGTATCTTTTTGTGCCTCCATGTTCCTGGCTGTCCCCATCCAGTGGCAGACAGCAGCCTCCCTTTTTGTAAACCAGCCTGTCCTTTATGCTTCTGCCACGTGGCATCGTGATGGAAAGGCAGGGTTGTAAGCTCTTACTCTCTCTCTGTCTGTTTCTCTCTCTGCCCTCCTCTCCTCTTGTCTCCCCTTCTTTCCCCATCTGTCTCTGTCCCTCTCTCCCTCTCACTTCAGCAGAATACACTGAGTCCACGTGCAGGCACAGTAGGCCTGGATTCTGACAGCTACCCAGGCGGGAGCCTATCAGTCCCAGAATGGTGTGAGGCCCAGACGTATTCCTGGAGAGCCTGACCTTCCTTCCTTCCTTCCCATTAATATCAGTGAGCCTGGTCAGCCAGCTTTTTGGATGTTGCATGAAGGCAGCTCTAGCTTGGTGGAAGCTGGCAAAGTTTGAGGATTCCTGGCAAAGAGAAAGACACATCTATCCCTGGGGTCTCATAAAGAGACTGTACTTGCAGCAATGTGAAGCTTTGCTTGCACTTGTCCCTGTGTCAGACCACAGCCTGTGGCAGACGCTGACCCCCACAGAGGTACAGAAACTGGCTGGCCAAACTTCAATCCCCTGGAACACTGCTCTCCTTGGTGTTTTTAGTTAAGTGAGATTCTAACTGGCCACACCTGACAGAGGACATGCTTGGCCTAAGTGGAGGTCCATGTTCAGGGCCGAGCATTTGCTTTTGGTGGTGCACACGTGGGGAGACCAAGCTACAAGCCCTAGATTGTTTGGCATAAGGGCCAGCATTCCAAGTGTGGAATTCCAGCTATGACAGTTATGAGTTTACGGGGCCTTGCTCCCTCGAAGAGTTGTTTGCTGATAAGGAAGTTTGAGGGCTAGCTCACAGAGGAGCCTGGGAGTCTTGTTCGATATCTGTCTACTCTGTTTCATCACAGGAACCCGTGTACCTTGATGAGAAGAACCAGCTGTGGAGACAGAGCAGATTCTGACCCCAGTGCTGCTGCTTGCTATTTGTGTGTTCTTAGTGTGATGGGTACAACTTGAGGAGCTGTCACAGTGATGCCTCTGCAGGCCATAGCTGTGCGGTCCCCCTCCATCACCCATCCTGCAGAGAACTGACCTTCCCCTGCTAGCAGCACCTATAGTCAGAGAGCTATGTCTTCTGCCTTTGACCTTCTTGGTACAGTGGCTAGTCAAAGTATTTCTTAAATATGTATTTGATTGAAGTATAACAGTAAGCATATAAATCCCAAGTCAATAGCTTACACGTATTTTTACACAGATATGACCACTACCTGGGTCCAGAGATAGGCCATTTCTTGTGTCATGGGAGGTTCTTTGGTCCTTGCCTTTATCAGTACTCCCCACCGATAACCACTATTTTGATCTCTATTACCATAAACAGATTTGGCTGTTCTTGTATTTCATACACATGGAAGTGTATGGTGTAGAATTTTTTTCTTTCTGACTTCTCTGGCTCTACATTGTGTCTGTGAGATACATCCATGTTATACTAGCAGTAATTTGTGTTCTTCCACTGCTGTATAGTATTTCATTGTCTAAATATATGACAGTTTACTTATTAAATCCACATGATGGATGTTTAGGTTGTTCCCAGTTTAGGGCTCTTATGACATTGCTATGAATACTTTTATATATAAGTTTTGGTGGAATTAGGTGGTTTTGTTGACTATTTCCCCAGAAGTATGGTTTCTGGATCTGAGTGCATGTATGTTTAGCTTTAGTAGGTACTTCTCAACAGGTTTCTGAAATGATTGCATCAATTTACATGCAGTGTTATCCTTCAAATAATGCATGAGAGTTCCAGTAACCTTTCCTCATTGGCGCTTTAATTTTAATTATTTTGGTGGAGATTCAGTACCATGCACTGTTATCTAATTCTAGAACATTTCTACACCATTCTCCATACCCTGTGCTTATAAGCAGGAGTTTCCCATTCCTCTCAGCCTTGGTGCATGGGAACCTTTAGTGCTTTCTGTCTCCTGCTGTTCTGGACATTTCATATATGTAGAACTGCACAGGATATGGTTTGTGCCTGGCTCCTTTCACTGAGCATAATGTCATCCAGGATCTCCCATAGTGTCGTGTGTGGCTATGTCATTATATGGGTAGGTGATATTATTTATCACCAATTGGTGGACATTTGGATTGTTTTCACTATTTGGTTTTTATAAATAATGCTTATTAGAACACTAATAAACAGGTTCTGGACTTTATATCCTCCACTGTATATTTTTTAATCTTTTGCATAGTAATTACTCAGTAGACTATTTAGCTGTATGCTTACCCTTAAGTTTCATTGTTTGAGGAGCTGGCAACCTATTTTCCAAAGCTCCGGCAGCATTTTACATCCTACAGAGGACATTCATGGCAAAGTTTGAGGATTATCTTCACACAAAGGTGTGAAGATTCCCATTTCTCCATAGCCTCCTCAACTCCTGTTATTGTCTCTCTTTTTGAGGGTAGCAGTTACAGTGAGTTTGAAATTTTGGTAGGAATCATGTTGAATTGATAGGTCAACTTTTAAAAGTCATTGGCACTTGGGTCTCTGATTCGCTGTGTTTGCGATAAGACACCAGGTAGGGACACACATTTGTTAAGAACTCATTCTTTCCTGACTGGATTGCAGGCTGACCTGTGTCTTTACTCAGCTGACTGTGAGGGCTGTTTTTGAGTTGTGTGCAGTTTAATTGCTCCATGTTTCTTTATGCTAGGTCTGATGATTTCATGGGTTAATCCTCCAAATTTGTTTTTTAAGATTATCTTGCTTTTCTTAGATCCTTTGCATTTCTCTATCAATTTTAGAATCAACTTGTTAGATTAAGATCTACAAGTCAGTTTGGAGAGAGTTGAAATCTTAACATTCTTCAGTCTTCCAGTCCCTCATACATAACATATATGTATCTATTTCCTTAGGCCTTTTCAGTGCTGTTTCATATGTTTCCCTCCAGCGATCTTAAGTATTTGTGTTAGGTATATGCCTAGTTGTTTTTTTATTTTTGTTATTGAAAATGCTTTTGGTTTTAATTGCATTTTCTTGTTTTTAGTTTTGTTTACTGCCAGTATATAGAAGTAGAATTAATTTTATGTATTGCCCTTCTGTCCTGCAAGCTTGATAAATTGATTCATTACTTCATATATTGTGATGTACTTCATAGATTTTCCTGTATCTTCAGTTATGTCATCTGAAAGTTATGGCAGTTTTACTTACTCCTTCCAAAATTTGGGGTTTTAAAAATTTGAGTTTTTTTTTTTTTTTTTTTTTACTTTGTTGCACTGGCAAGACATCTAGTAAAATTCTGAATAGAAGTCATTGTAGTGGATATTAATTGTGGACTTAGGGGCAAGATGTCCAATATTTCACCAATAAGTATGGTTTTAGCCATAGGTTTTTACAGATACTCTGTCTTATTTCTATTCCTGAGTGTTTCAGTCAATTTTTTGAGAACTAAAATTTCCTGAGTGTTTCAATCAAGTTTTTGAGAACTAAAATTTGAGTTTCTTGATATTCTAGTTGTACATTTATTATCTGTTTCCTTGACTTTTGTTCTTTATTTTAGTATATGTGCTGCCAAAGGGAGCACTTTTGTTCTTTATTATTGTTTTCTTTTTTATTATTATTATATTATTGTTTTCTTAAAGACTTGTTTTGCTCTTCTTTTTGTAGCTTCTTGAGGTAGAGGCTTAGATTGTTGATTTTAAATCACCTTTCCACTGTAGTCTTACACATTTTCCTTTAGGCACAGCTTTAATGTGTCATTCTCAGTTTTAGTGTAATATTTGTATTATTATGTAGCTCAAGATATTTTCTGATTCTGTTATGATTTTTAAAAATTTGAGCCTATTTGGACTATTAGAAATATGCTCCTTCCAGACATTTGAGAACTAATCTATCGTTGTGTTGCTGATTTCTAACTTAATTCCCTGTGGTCCTAGAATATACTTCTATTATTTCACTTCATGACATTTATTGAGACATGTTTTATTGCCTATGGTCTGTTCTGCAGAGTGTTCCACTGTGCTGGGAAGAAGTGCATTTCTGCAGTTGTTGGTTGTAGGAGTCTATGTGTCATTAGGTCAAGTTGGGTACTTGGCTGCTCGGATCTTCTGGGAATGCTTACTGATTTCTTTGTCTCCTGTTAGGCTCCAGTGAGGCTTTTGGGTTTGTGTGTTTTTTTTTACATTAGCTCAGCCAAATTTTACTTTAAATAATACTTAAAAAGAAATATATAAATAATGATTATATATCTATCTATATATAAAATTTATTTGTGCTGAAGTGATACTTTAGTGAAATGTCTTTTGTAAAACTTCTTACCTTAAAGTCTGCTTTGTCTGATATTAATCTAGTTCGTTTAACTTTCTTTTAGCATTCAGCGTACCTTTTCCCCTCCTTTTATTTTTAACTTTTGTTTGTCCTTTACAGTTACAGGTTTGCCTATGGTAAATAGCATACAATTCAGCCATTTTCTTTTTAATTTGGTCTGGCAATCTTTGTGTTACTATTTCTCAGGCAACATAAGTTTTCCCTTTCCACTGATGATTATTTCCTTCTGGTGATCCTGTGCTTCCATCTGCAATCATCTTCATTCTGAAGGATTCTCTTATGTATTTTTTGCACCAATATCTTATCCCACAGGCTATCTCCTTTCACATTTCCCAGCTATCAGTAGCCCCACCACTAAGAATAAGGAAACAACCTCTACAGAAGCTCCTGGGGCCAAATGAAGTAACCAGGCAGAGCTTTTATTTGATGGATTCAAGGCTAACACTAATGCTAGGATTATGTCAGAAGAGGACTTTGGCCTCTCAAACAAGTGGACATGTTGGTGAAGACTAATTTATAAGTGGCGAGTTCACTGGTGATACGTCTTTTTTAGAATGATGGCTTGACTTTTGTAGTCTTGTAAATGCAAGCCCATGGGTAGTGAATATTTGGATAGCAAGCACCCAGAATAAAGTTTCTAGTGTAGTATTTGGCAAATAACAAGTACTTAGTAAATAGCAGAGAGAAAGGGGCATCCTCATATAAGGAAGGCTAGCTGCTGGGACATTCTCTTTTATATTTTGTGAGAAGACACTGATAATTATTGCCTTCTACTGTATTTACCCATGGTTATATTAGGCTCTATGTGTGTGTTCTACAATCGTATCTACATAAGGGTGACATGACAAAGGTGTCATTATAACCTAAGTTTATGGGGCAAAACCAAGGCCTGCAGGGATTGTTACTTATCTAGGGTCTTAATAGCTAGTAAATGAGAAGCAGACACTTGAAGCCCTAAGCAGATGCTTGTCAACACAGTGTGTTGACAGTTTTAATCTAGTGGGGCCCCTTCCATGGCACCCCTCCAGGCCATGCATCTGCCCGGTGGCAGTGTTTACAGAAGAGCTGGGACAGGATCTGGCCAGTGACTACAGTGGGTGGGTGGGGAGCTGAGAGGTCTTAGGGCACCATGGTAAGGACGCCCAGGCTGGAGGGCTCAGGGAAGGCTTCCCAGAGGAAATGAAGCCTGAGACCTGCAGAAAAAGTAGATGTTAACAGTAGAGGACGTGGGGAAGGCCACAGGGGGAACTGACAAGGCAGTGAGCTGCCAAGAGATGAGAACAAGAATGTGGCATTTCAGAGGATGTCAGAGAAGTCAGAGGACAGAGGGGAGGGAGCCAAGCCAGAATCTGAGCATCTAGTCCCTTCCTTGAAAGCTGTTTCAAGCACATTTGGACTTTACTATATGGACATACAAAACTACTACAGACTTTATGCAGGGAAGTAACACAGTAAGATTCGTGTCTCAAGAAGCTTCTCTCCGCTGCAGCATGAGGTGTTCCAGACCAGGGAAAGCTGGAGGGAGCGAGGGAGGGAGGACGTGCAGTCCAGGCTGCTGTAGTAAGCCGGGGGACAGTGTGTGTGATTTGAGCCTGCACACCTGCTGGTGGACAGCATGGTTTAGGAGGTGTCTGGAAGGAAACATCAGCACAGGGTTCTCTGACTGAAGTAAGTGTGGCGGGTCTGTCTGACTGCCCCTCAGCCTGTGCTGCTCAGCCTCCAGGGTCTGTCCCAGGGAACACGGTTTGAGAAATATCAGCCTGGTGTGGCTTGGGGGTCGGGGGTAGCGCTTCCTTGGATTCTGTCCCTGAGAACCTGTCTCCCTTATTGGCTTCATTCCTCAGTGCTTTCTGTGGACCCTCCTCTCCTTCTCACCATGAAGACTGTGTCCCTCAGGCTTACGGCAGCGGCCTCTTCTCCATTCTGTCTTTATGTGTTCCCTGGAACTGTTGCCTCATCCCCTGATTTGGTCATCCACTCACAGTAAACTGAGGGCTCTTGTAAGCTCTGTGTACCCAATGGGCCAGCTGACCTCCCTTGTGGATGCTGTACAGGTCCCTAAAACTTAGAACTTGGCTTACTCTCTGCAGCCTCCCTGTACCACCCATCCTCCACTCCCTCACTGGGACAAAAGCCTGTTCTTTTTTACTTTCCAGGCTCAGTTAACAGAATAACTCTTTATCTTTTTCTCCTCTCAAAGCCCTTTCTTTTCTAACTTTGCACCAGCAGCAGTGACTGGCATGTAGTAGAGCCAAGAAATCTTCACTGAATGACTGTATGTGTAGCCCAGCGCTCGGCACTTAGGGAGCACCCAACTAATACTAATGATAACAACTGTAACAGCTTCACCTGCTGAAGGCCTATGTGCACCACTCATGTGCTTGGTATCCCTTGGTTCAAAGGTGCAGGAATGAAAATGCAGCCTCTGCAAGGAGAGTTTAAAGCTTTGCCCTCAAACTTGGGGATAGAGGCGGGGAAGGGACAGTCATTGAGCTTCTGCTCTATGCCAAACATCCGTCATCATTGCCACATTGAATTACCGTAGTAACAGTGGGGCCCATCCTGTTTCACCAGCAAAGTCAGAGCTCTGCCAGGTCCTATAGCTTGCCTGAGACCGAGTGCCCTGGACTGGGTTTGAACTCCTTTCTATGCCCTGCCTATCTGATGAACTGGTGACTGAATGAATGAGCAGTTTGCTATTTATCTGCTGTTCTCATTAGCTAAACTGTGAGCTTGAGAGCAGGGAATGTGTTTGATGCTTCGGGGTCTGGCACAGAATACTTGCTTAAGAAATGCTGATGGAATGAACAGCAGGAAGAGGTGAGTAGAATGCTGAACAAGGAATGGCATCTGCCTTCCCCCTTCCCTTTCTGCTACAAGGCACTCATTCATTAAGTCGGTTGCCTCCTTTCTTTCTTTCTCACTGTCTGTTAAAGAGGGAGAACACCTTTTGCCTCCAGCCCCTAGTGAAGAGGAGATGGGTTAATTAGATAAATTGGCAACACTTTGTGAACACTTAGCACAGCAGTGTGTGAACTCAGGACCTCCCATCTACTGTGCTGGGCCAAGCACAGCACCCTGCTCCCTGCGGGCAGCAAGCAGCAGCTACTAAGCACTGGGGCTGTATAGCACGGTCTGTGCCTGCCAGTTTGCATGATCTCTGAGATGGAGGGCGAAGCATGAAAGGAAAGAAGCCTAAGGTGCTTCTCCATTTCAGAGCCACCTGGATGGCCCTTGGCCTCTGAGAATTCTTTATTTTTAAATTAGATTTTATTGGTACATTTTAGATATAATGGTCACATTCATCACAGAGAATTTGTACCTGTACATGATATGGCTCGTTTTCCCCCATCACTGTAACCTCCCTTCAATTCCTTCTCCCCTCCCCATTTACAAAGCTTTGTTTCCATGTTTTCCTCCAAGAATTCTTATTGCTGCCTCTCTTTATTATTTATTTATTTCTTTTTTTTTTTTTTGGTACTGGGGCTCAAACTCAGGACCTTGCACTTGCCAAGAGGTGCTTGTGCCATTGAGCTATATCCCTGGCCCTCTTTGTTATTTTTTGACTATCCCAAGACCTTATGGCCTGACCACCTCTACAGAGGCCTCAGGTCTTGGGCTCTTTCCGAAGGGAAGAGTGAGGCCTGCAGTATGGGTACAGGGTTCCTGTGATGTGGCACAGCATTTGACCTGGGCCCAGGTACAATGTCTTTGCTCCTTGGGAACTGTTTCACTGCTATTCCTTCTCCCTGGCCACAGTGCTGGCATTTATCTTGACTTACCAATGCCAAGCCTTGATATCCACTGGAACTCTTTGGTTAGAAACAATAGGAAGAGTTCTGGGTGAGTAAATAAAAGGAAGTATGTCAGGAAGACATTGAGGTCTTGCAGAACTGACAGGAAGCTGAGAGAACAGGCCTGGACCCAGGCTATTTTGGAGCCTGGAAAACAGGACTGCTTTGTCGCAGGCTCGTCCTGTTGGATAAGACAGGATGCCAGCCATTTAACTTCTGGTGCCTTTATTTTCCATTGCCCTCACATGGATCATGTGACCTTCAGCAAGAAGGATGGTTCTCTTTGGCAGGAGGAATGGATGTTGGTGCCTGAACCTCTAACACGTTTATTCTAGCTTCCCTCATGTCCAGCCCTTTCTGCCTTTTGGGAGAGGGCGTCTTCTAAGCTGTCCCCAGTGACTCCAGCCCTGGTGTTCTCCTTAAGGCCCAGGAGCCTTCTCTGTTTAATTAGTTTTAGTTGACATGATAATTACAGGGCCTGCACTTTCGTAATCCTCAGTGGTAGCCCTCCTTCCGTTCCAGTTACTTACTGTGCGTGTTCTCCTTTTAGTCTTAATCAGTCTAGCTAGGAATTACCAATTTTGTTGATCTTTTCAAAGAATCAACTTGGTTGATTTTTTTCTGTTGTTTATTTCATTGATTTTCACTCCTATTTCTGTTACTTCTGTTCTTCTACTTACCTTGGCTTTAATTGGTTATGCTTTATTTATTTATTTTTTTTGTGCTTCTTACCGTGAATCGGTATAGCATGGATTTGGCATGCTCTTTTCTAACATAGGGGCCGAAGGCTGCCAGGTTCCTGCTGATGGCTGTTTTTACTACACAGCACATGTTTTGCCCTGTGTATGTATAGTTCAGGTGTATAGTTTGGGCTAAGTTTATATGCAGGACTTGGGGCTCTTGTTTTGGGGTTATTCCCTCTCAGTCTGCAGCTGGTCTGGTGCCCCAAACTCAGATTTCTGACTTTCTGCTTGATTCCAGTGTGATACCCCATGGGACCTATTCTTAGGTAAAACCCATAAAAATGGTAAACTTACTACCATTTCCTCTTTGCATGTATTGACTGTTCTCCAACTTCTGCCTGCTTTTTGTCATTCTCTGAGATCTTCACAAAGTATTTGTATATTTTCCCCCAGAAATTCATCATTTATTTTGGGCTGCATGTTTGTATCTTCCTCAGATCTGTATGTGAAGCCCCAGGCTCAGCATGCTGGTACGGGGAGGTGAGCTCTGCAGGTGGTCAGGCTCACACAAGGCCTAGTGGGTGTACCCTGCCCCCATGGGATTATGGTCCCATAGGGTGGGGGGAGACCAGAGCTCTCTTTCCTTACCCACATGTGAGGACAGAGCTGAAGATGGCTGTGCTGTCCGCAAACTAGGAAGCCATCCTGCGCCGGAGACCACAGCTGCTGGCATCTTGGTTTTGCATTTCTCAGCCTCCACAAACTGTGAGAAGTAAACCCTGTGGTTTGGGCCCCCCTGTCCATGGCATTGCTTTAGCAGCACAAACTAAAACAGGAGGGTTAGTCTGAGCCCTTCTGCCATCTGGGTGGTGGATCCCTTCCAGTTTGTGCTGGTGTTGTGCCCCCTTGTGCCACTAGATGCCATTGTGAGGTCCGGAAGGAGACCTCTGGGTCAAGTACCGCTCCGCAGCCTCTGGTCCCCTTGGAGGGTCCTGCCCTGCCTCCTGGGTGTGTCTTGCTGAAGACCTGCCGTCACTGCACAGGCCACATGGGCATTGCAGAACTTGCCATCTTCCTCCCCCCACTGCTGTTTCTGTGCCCCCATTTACATTTCTTTGACAGAGAAACAGTTTTTCTGGTCCTTTAATTCCTTTTTATAAGGAAGGCCTCATCATGGCCACTGCTTGGTTTCTGGCCTCATGATCTCTTATCTTAGCCAGTCGTTGGCACATGGTCTTCTTAGCCTTGTCTCTCTCCTTCTGTAGTATCTTCTTAAC
Source organism: Chinchilla lanigera (assembly GCF_000276665.1). Taxonomy (NCBI): domain Eukaryota; kingdom Metazoa; phylum Chordata; class Mammalia; order Rodentia; family Chinchillidae; genus Chinchilla; species Chinchilla lanigera. The sequence goes on along the minus strand of NW_004955429.1, from coordinate 16,678,726 downwards.
ACTGGCAGAGACTGATTTAGGAAGAGGCCACATTGGGTGTGAATGTGCCTTGATGAAGCGCTGATCACCTCTCCATTGCCCAGAGGGTGGAGGCGCACCTGGGCCTGTTCCCAGGCTGTGTCTTACGTGCAGAGAAGTGGGAGTCCTTAGCTAGGGTGTATCTTCCTCTCCATATCTTTCTTGGTCCTAGGCAGAGGTAGGCAGTCTTTCTTTTTCAGGATTCTTCCATGTTAATGGTTTAAATGCCATATTGCAGTTAGTTACATGTCTCACTCCTTAGTTTAAGTGATGAACAGGCATCTTGTCTCATCTCAGTATCCCCAACACGTTCTGTGGAGCAGACCCCAGCAGGACGCATTTAGCATGTTCACAATGAGGCCATAATTCATATGGGGTTCTGATTTAAACATGCTGTATTTCTGCTGATTTCAGTCACCAGGAGTACATGCATGACTGTCTCGTGCCACCTGACAGGACAGTCATGCACGTACCACTGGTGGTTTAAGCTGGTGAGAATGTGTTAAATAAACAGAGGTCTCTCCTGGGGCTTCGGCAGCAAGCCCTGGGGTGGCATCCTGTGCTGTGAAAGATGTATATGTTTACTGTTGGGCTCAGCAGATGTGCCCTGTGTCCACCACACTGAGAAACTGATTCCTATTCAGGATGTGTGCTTCAGATTCGTTCTAAATCTCCATGATAAAGGAGAGGCTCTTTACTAACCAGAGGAAGTGAAGAAATTAAGCCATCTTTGCTTCCCATTCCTAGCATCAGAAAGGAACGTATGCTTGGTTTAGTGTACAGATGAGCCCAAGCCATTGATCTTGGGTGAGTGAGGGGCATGTAATATGCATGATGAGGGCTGCGAGGGACTCACTGTTCGGTGTTGTAGCTGGCACTGTTTGGTGTTCTTCCCAGAGAAAGGGATTAGAAAATAGCATGGATGCTTTCCAAAGGTGGATAAAAATATTTGACCAACAGGTGTTGATTAAAGAAAGAGAACGAAAAAGGGGCTTGTAAGTATTTCCATCTCCTGAGATGCCAGAGGCTTTTCATATTTGTTTTAGCTAGTCCGCCTCTCAGTAGAGATGGAGAGTTGAGGCTCAGAGATGCAAGGCGGCTCTCCCAAGGCCACACTTTTAGTGAGGGTTGGAGCTGGGATTCAGAACCAGGCCTCTCTGGCAATAAGAATCTAATGAAATATTGAACATATCTGATGGCCTGTCTGTGACTTGTTATAGGCTCTTGAGTGAACACCTTCTGTCTCTTCCTTTCTTCAAACACTGTCCTTTCTCCTGCTATGTTAGCATCATCTGCCAGCAGCTAGAGCTCAAACTTGAGTGCTGGGGAGGTGTCCATGGGTCATACATTGCTGAATACCTCTGTACGCTGGCTCTGTATGCACAATCTCTAGCGTCTCTGAAACATCAGACTCAGAGCTAGTTATCCATGAGCTGCTTTTGAATATTTGTTTTTTTTTTCCAGTACCGGGATCCGAACTCATGACCTTGTGCCTGCCAGGCAGGCGCTGTGCCACTGAGCTAGCACAGTGCCACTGTCCCAGCCCCGCTTTTGAATATTTGTAGGGAGAGGTGATGAAAGCTGGCAGAATCTTCCTGCAAATGTGTGCTGCTTATTTTCTGCTTGGACATGTAGGATTCTGAGTGGCGAAGTCCTTAGGGCCTGCTTTATCAAGGAATAATGGTGTTCTCTGCCTTTGCCAAGAGAAGGAAATGGGATGACTGGCAAGTCCTTTGGTTCTTGGAAGTGCTGCCATCTTTGTATTTCAGTGTGCCGTACTTGTTCTCCCTGCTTTGTGGCATCACTGGGCACAAGACTCAAGAAGCACCTCCTGGTCATCTGACCTAGCAAGGGAGAGGGAGCAGAAAGGATGACAGCAGCAACTGAGTTAGAACTACCACACCACTTCCCTGAGAGACAAGAGAGCATGAGGGCGTGGCTGTCCTGGCCAAGGCCTGCTGGTACAGAAAGGGTGGGGGACCTCACTTTGCCATCTTGCCTCCCTGCCGTTGCTTTAGGCAGAGCACTTTGCAGGTCCAGCCCCCATATTGTGCTAGGTGCATCCCCACTGGCTAAGAAGGTTGCCAGCAGAGGCAGGGTACACAGTGATGCAGTACACAGGAGAGTATAACTATGAACTTCTCATAGGGCCAGAGGGAAGTAAACATGTCCTGCATGTGAGCATGCACACACATGCACCTAGGACACACACACACACACACATCCATGTGCACACACTTACACATGCCTTTCAGAGCTCTATGCAGTCACATCCCTGCTCTCCAGACATCAAGCTGAGGAACTACATTAGGAAGTGCGTTTACTCCTGGGGTTGGGGCACACGTTTCATGTTCAATGGCTGGCTCTGTCCTCTTCAGAACACGTTGTCGTCTTGACCTGCTTACAGAAACCTAGCTCTTTCTAGTAACTCTGTAACTCCCTTAAAGGTAGAAGGTTTGTCACTAGTAAGGCTACACATAAGTGTGTTGATTCTGAGGACAGTTTCTAAGCAATACTTTGAACAGCAGCTGTTTCGTTAGAAAAGTTTACATGGTGCCTTGCATGTGGTGACTATTTGATAAAGACCTACTGAGCAGCAATGTTCTGAGGGGAAAGATCCGGGCTGCATAGGTATACAAACTTGAGCCCACACTCAGCCTCACGATCTCACAGCAGAGGCTCAACCAGGTGCCTGGAGATAGTGGCCATAATAATGATGAGTATGTTTTTGTTGCAAAATAAACACATCACCTCCCAAGAAGAATTTTGAAGATTATAGGACGGTATTAGGTGGCCTAACTTATGCTTTTGTTAAAATTACCGGTGGTAATATTACTTTGTAGTCATTCTTCCTATGCATTAAATAATTAATGCAACTTGAAAATAATTTCAGTTCAACATACTCTTATACAGTATGTTACCTACCAGGTCCCATGCAGACATGGGGCTGAAAGGGAAGTGACTTAGGGTTCTTCTTTCCTGAAACTTCTGCATGTGCAGGGGGGTGAGTAGCCATGGATTAACTAGTATAACAATAGTTAGGGTAATTATAAAATATATTTAAGTGCTTTGGGAGTATAGATAGCAGCAGCTGTGGTTCTGTTTGGATGGAGAGAGAAGAAAAATATGTCAGGCATCTTAATTGCAGTCATAGAAACCAGCTCCAGCTATGGTAAGCAGAAAGAGAATTTATTGGTGGGTTGCTGGGGGCTGACCAGTGGGCATGGGGCTGTGGGGCCAGGCTTCGGGAATGGGCTAGGAGAAGGGGAGCTCCTAGGAGGGTCTAGCAATGGAAGCCCTGCCAGGTGGGTCCTCATCATACCGCTGCTACTTTTGCCATCACCATGGCCCCTATCATGTCAGTCTCTGTCAGTCTTTACACTCTGTGCCATTTATTCAGAATTCTATTTGTGGAATGGTGTCTGAGCCCAAGTCTAGAGTATACATATCTGGTCCACCTTTAGAAATAGGACATTTTCTCCCCAAAGACTCCATTGTGGGGTTTGTAGAGTGCTGAAGGATGCTTGATTGGGTCCTGGCCAATTGAAAAACACAGAGCATTTGGACAAAACCTGGAAGAAGCTATCAGGCAAGCAGGCAAGATACAGAAAAAGAGGCATTTCTGGTAAAGCGCAGGAGGAGCCAGGAGCAAGTGCCATGGAAACCCTGGTGTCTTTGAGGAGTCAGAGCTCTGGTGCGTGATGGGCAGGGATTTACAGCTGGTTGATACTAAGTCAAAAAAAAGTGTCACTGCAGTTTCTCACATTCACTCTTCCAAGAGCCAGCCTAGGTAGGGGTTCCATAGACCCACAGTGCTGAGCAGGTTCCTTATGGGCTTCTGGGGTACCGGGTGGGCCAGTTTGCCTCAAGTGGACAGGAGGATAACACCATTGCTGGGGATGGCAGTTTTCTGTTCTCCATTGTCGTCGTATTTGGCCCAGCTGTAGATACCCATGATCTCCTGACTTAGTTGTGGGTTGAAAGTGTGCCCAGCGCAAGGTGGCTCATTCTGATTGATCAGGGTCTGTGTCCTGACCTGGGACACTCTGAAGACCTTTCTTACTCACTGGCATACAGGACCCCCAGGTCTGAAGCTGCATCGTGCTGAGAGGATTTGCTCTGGGGCTCTGGGCATGAGAAAGCCCCGTGCTTAGACCTGTCTGGCTCTGTTTAGCTCACAAATTTCCTCTGACCTGGAGCTGGGGCTGTCTGTCAGCCCTTGTTCTCTGCAAGGAGCCATCACCGTCACATGTCATGTTAAGCAACTTCTCTGAACTCTTACCATTGGAGCTGCGGTGAGAAGCAGCAGGCCTGAGCTGAATTCATGGCTTCTTTTTCTCCCTCCCCCATCCCTGTCTTTTCAGCCTGCAGATTTAGATACAAGGGTAAGCCCCGCTTTGCCCGACTCTTGCCTATTTCAAGTGGCATGTTGTTCCCCTGCACCTAAAGACAGCCCCTGCCTCACTCACAGGCAGGGATTTTATTCTCCATCATTACTTTTTAAAAGGTGTTCAGCTAGAAAATTGCATATTATTTCCTCTGTAAAGGTTTTTCCTTGCCGCCTTTGTGTAGCTACAGCTGTCATAACCACAGTTGATATTTTGTGTGCCTGTGCATGCAAGTGCACGGTGCGGGAAGAGAGATAATCGGGCCGTCCTCCTGGGCAGCAGTCTTCCAGTTCGGCTTTTATGAACTGGATTTAAAAAATAAGTAAGTCAGATCATATCACTGTCCTCTCAGAGCTCTCCAGTGGCTCCCATTTCGAAGTAGTCAGTGCAGAGCTCTCGCCCTGACCTGCAAGGCCTGTGCCTTCAGGCCTGGCCTATTCTTCATGCCCTCCACCCCCAGCCGCTTGTCATCATGTCTGTTATGTTCTCCCTGTCCCTCGAATGTGCCACACTCTTGCCACTGAGAGGCCTTTGCATTTGATTGAACTTCCCCAGGACTGGGACACTTCGGGCATTCCCACTTGTCCAGCACCTTTCAGCCCATATGTCACCTCCTGAAAGGGGCCTTCTCTAGCCCCCTCTGAACTCTGACATCGTATTCACCCCTTGGTTTGTGTTCATCTTTCCAACCTCTCCTTGCATGTCTCATTTCTTGCAGTAACCCAAACCCTGAGGATAGTCCTAAGCTAAGCATATTTAGTGCAGTTTTGCTACTCACTGACCAACAGAAGCTAACAGTGGAGTGAAATAGCAGCAGGGACGTTACGTGATGAGAGGCAAGGGTGCAGCAGAGATTGCGCAGAGGTGTGGAGGAGAGAGAACGTCCGCAGGGAGCAGGAGGTGTCTGCCAAGCCACGCATGCGGGTATAGACTGAGGCTCAACCCGCTGCTGCAGCCAGGCCGGCTCCACACTAGGGGAATCAAATGCTCACGACACAGGGCCAGGCACACGGCACAGTGTGGATGCCAGATAGGAAGCACTGTGATAAAGACAGGAGCAAGCAGAGGAGAGGGGCTCAGTGGGCCTGCTTCTCCATAGGAGAAACAGCCATCACTTGGGGCTCTACCGTGCAAGAGGTCCCTTGTGGTTAACTGTCGCTTTCTGCAAATCTGGGGTTCATCCCAGGCCAGTGCTGGAGGGAATTATGCACCAGAGTGGCTCTGTGTTTCATTTCCAGTCTTATCATTTCTGTGTCCTGGAACTTTATTAGAAGCTGTAGAGGTGAGATCATGTTTTCCTAAGATAGTCTTGCTTGGAAAACTATACCCAGTGGATCTTTGCTGCTATAGAAGATGAAGCTATTACTTTAACATTGGAGCTGTGCCATTTTGTTGATTGTGGTAACTTACATGCTCTTTGCCTCATTTTCCTTGCCTTTAAAATGGGCTTAGCAATGGTTACTCCCCTCATTGGTTACTTGTGAATTAAAGACCCAGAAAAGTATTTGTTTATTAGCTGTGTAGAAATGGTTGCTGCTGCTTTGGCCCCTGGTTGTTTTCTGAGACTTCACTGATCCTTGTTTTTGTCATAACCAAGATGACACTTCTTGCCCTGACCAAGACCTAGGTGTGGTAAGAAAAAGGAGGGCTGCCAAGATGGTGGGACTTGTTGGATAAAATATGTCACACAGTCAGAGTTGACTGTCCCTGCGAGTTTTCTGATGTCTCCCCTCTGTTGTCTTGTTCTTTCCTTACTGGGACCACATGGAGAGGAGCAGGCTGTGACTGCCAGGAGACCGTCTGTCCCGGGATCCCACACACCTGAAGCCTCTGCCCTGCGTTCCTCCCTGACGTGGACCCAGAGTCCCCAGTATGGTGGGGTGGGGACGTGGTTCTCAGCAGGGTGGCCTGGGAATGGAGATTTGGTAGGAAGCAGCATGAGCAGACATCGTCTTCAAATGAGACCTATTTTCATGCCGCTCTCTGTGGTAATAAAAGGAAATGGGGGCTGCAGAGAGAGCCTACGATAGCTCAGCAGATGGTCTGTAATAGAATGTTTTTTCAAAGTTTTCTGCGAGGCATCAGTGACTCTTAGGAATGTGCATAGAGTGATGAGGAACAAAGACATGGCTTTGAGCGGCCCTCTCCACAGTACTTTTCTGGGTTGCCCCTTCTTGCTGACACAGGTAGGTGGTTTGGAAAATGAGGGATGTGATCCTACAGAATTAGCCACTCTCAGTTTCTCCATGGATTCTGAGGAGCTGGGCCTTTGTCCTAGGGTCACATTGTCATTGTGGCTTTGCTCCTCCTGCTGTCCAGGGCTTGGCCTTGGTGGGAGCATTTGGTAGTCCATGAAGGAATGACTGCAGTTCTGCATTCCCTTGGCAGCCTGCACCCACTGAAGGGCTGTTCCTGCCTCTTGGAACAGTGCGCGTCTGTCCTGCTGGGCCATGGAAGGGAGCCCCAGAGCAGACAAACCTAGGCATCCCCAAGACCCATACTTGAGGGCAAGACCGCAGCAAGTCCAGATGGCAACACTCTGAGGACCCTGAGCCCCAGAGAAGCTAAACATCCCACCCAGTGTCTTGCAAATCATTGTTAAAGCCAGAGTTTGAACCCGTTTGTAAACCCTCACCTGTATCATCTTATTAAGAGTGACATCGTCATCGGTTGTAGTTTTCAGTGCACATTTCCTGGGCTCAATAGAGGCAGCAAACACAGCTTGGCCCTGGCATCCAGGAGCTGACAGTCTAGGAAATATACCAGCAGGTCAATAGCAATGACACACACCTCATGGTCCTTGGCTTATTTCTGAGTGACAACAAGAACGTGCACATGGCAAGTTGGCATCTGGCAGTGATTTGCTAACTTAGATGAGCACATCCACATGCCGATGGCCATTCAGCTCCCTGACTGTATATAGCTTACGTAGAGGACTTGTAAGTATGTGGCAAACTCATCGCATTCATCATTACAGCATAGGTAGACACAGTATCCCTTTTGCAGGCAGAGCCTGAGGGAGTTGCCGTGTTTTCCTTCCGCTTCCTTGCATTTGAGCAGTCAGGCTTCTATGGAGTCCTCCGCTTCCATTTCTGGTGCCCCAGCCTCAGTTCAGGTCCACCCTCATCTCTAACCTGGAGGACTGCATTGGCCTTCTCACTGGCCCTCTGACCTCAGGTCTTGTTTTTCCTTTATATTTTGATAACTTCAATGTCATTAGTTTCCTTTGTGATCCTCTGTATTTTAGCACCTTTATTGATATATAATTCATTTCCTATAACATCATCCATAAACTATACAATTCCATGGTTGTTAATGTAGTCCCTGACTTGTGCAGTCATCACCACAGCTCAAGTTTAGAACATTTTCATCACCCCAAATAGAAACTCTTTGCCATTAGTGGTCGCTCCACATTCTCCCCAGCTCTTGGCAGCTGGTCATCTGTCCACTGCTCTGTATGTGCCTAATGTGGACATTCAGGTAAACAGAACCATGTGGCCTGTTGCTTCTGGGTTGCTTACTAGCATATTCTTGCCACGGTTCATTTATGTTGTAGCATGTGTTAGAACGTCACTCTCTTTTCTGGCTCAGTTGTGTTCCACTGTGTAGGTACACTACACTACTACACTTTTTAACCCATTTGTTAATTGCTGGACTTTTATGGGGCTGGGTATGGGGGAAATGGGAACTAACTGCCGATGGGCACAGAATTTCTTTTTGGGCTGATGAAAATGTTCTGGTATTGGTGTTAATGGTTGTACCACCTGATGACTATAGTAAAAAACAAAACAAAACACTGAATTGCAGATTTTTAAAAGGGTGAGTTTTATGATAAATGAGTCATACTTTGACTTTAAAAATCTGAAAACATATTTTAAAAAGAAGCCTATGACAGTTACCATCGGTGAAGCAAATGGGTGTAATGAGGAAAATAAACACAGATACACAGCAGCATCCCAGAGCACCTCAGTGTCAGCTCCAAGTGCAGAGATTATCTCAGATCATCTCCAGTGTGTATTTGTCTTTGAGATTAGCCTTGTTGTATTAGAAATATGTTATCTATTATGGTTTTGGTATGTTTTCTTTTGTGATTAAATATTTAGTAATACTTTTATCATCATAAAAATAATGCTTGGAAGACAAGCATTATTTTTATTTCAAAAACCCTACATTTTGTTAGGTACTGCATTTGGTGCTTCATATGCATAATCTTAACTGACTTTATTACAGTCTCATGAAGTGTCGGTGGTATTCACATCTTCATTGAGTAGATTAGGAACTGAGGCTTAGGGAAGCTGGCCTTGCTGAGGTCGGAAGTGGCAGATCTAGTATTGGAATCTAGATTCTTTTGACTTGAAAGACCTTATTTTATATTATCTTTTAAAATTCAAATGTACTATCATTAATCTAAAGTAAGGATTGTAAAGAATGTAATTTAGATCCATCGTGGATCTCACAGGGTCTTTGAGATGTTGTAACTATCATTTATTTTTCTGCAGATAAGATCTAGTGACTCGTTACTCAAAGCAACATTGTGTTGAGATTTGTTGGGAGTGTAATTTTGAGTCTATCCCAGGCTTACTGATACAGAATCTACCTTTTCTTAAAATCTCAGATGATTAAAATGCACTTTAAATGTTTGAGAAGCGCTATCATAGTACATGCCATAGAAGCATCCAGTTTGATTATTGACTAGTGATTTCACTTTATCAGAATACACAGTTCAAGAGAGGATGACTGGGTCCCAAAGTGTTGTAAGGTTGGTTACCTTGGAGTCAGGAACCTGTCTCCATCGTCCTAAGTCTCTGTGACCTGCATTGCAGCAAGTTACTTAATATGAGTCCTCCTTTATTCATACATGAAATAAGGGATTTATTTAATTCTCAGTTTTTTTGTCTTTTTGAGACAGGGTCTCACTATGTAGTTCAGGCTGGCCTTGAACTCACAACAGTCCTCATGGGATTACAGGTGTGTGCCATCATGCTCAGCTTAATACTGTTTTTAAAATAAATGATTTTAGGGCAACCCACTTGGGTCCCCTTCTGTCCCTTTCTCAGACAGAAGCTTTCTTTTCTAGATTAAATACTATTTGTAAATACTATTTGCTCTTAGCCTCCATTGTTCCTAAAATCCATTCTTTTATTTTATTTTATTTTTTATTGATTGATTGATTGATTGATTGTCTTTTTGAGACAGGGTCTCCCTATGCAGTTCAGGCTGGCCTTGAGCTCACTTTGTAGCCCAGGTTGGCCTTGAACTTGCAGCGATCCTCCTGCCTCAGCCTCCTGAGTGCTGGGATTACAGGCATGTACCACAATGCCCGGCTCATTCTTCGATTTTGGAGAACACAAACTGTCCCAGATATCTTTCAGTTTGAGAATTTCTTTCCCCTATATTATTGTGGACAATGAGTAAATTTTAAAATTAAATGTAAGATTTAAACTGTAAAAATTTTCTCGCCTGGAGTGGTGGTGCACATGCCTGTAATCCCAGCACTCAAGAGGCTGAGGCAGAAGGATCCTTGCAAGTTCAAGACCAGCCTGGGCTACAAAGGCTGAGCTCAAGGCTAGCCTGAACTGCATAGCGAGACCCTGTCTCAAAAAGACAAAAACCATTTTTTTTTCTCTTCATTTCTGAAGACTTAACTAAGGACCTCATGGAATTTAGACAAATTAGTTTAGAATGGAAATAAAACCAAAAAAGACAAAGTGCATTTAGAGCTACTAATTTACCTTGCAGATGCCTCGTTGTCATACTTTTTTAATGTGGAACTTTCATTCTTATAGTTTCGTTTTACTTGTTTTGGGTGATTCCTCCCTCCTCCCGCCCCCCACCTGTACTTGGAGATTGAACCCATGGCCTTCAGGCTGAGAAAGATCCTTTTTCTTTTTCTTTTATTTTGAAACAGGCTCTTTCCACGTTGTCCAGTTTGGGCTGGAACTTGAGATCCTTCTGCCTCCTGCTCCTAGGGTGCTGGGATTATAGGTGTGCACCACCATGCCAAGCTTTGGTTTTGTTTTTATTTTTTTGGTGAATGTGACCTAAAAGTGTGATGACTTTTTTTAGATGTCTGCTCAACTCTAAAAGAGTATAAATATTCAACTTTGAGAATAATCTAGAAATTTGCCAGCCTTCTAAATTTTATTAATCAAATACCCATTCTAAATCCTTATAAACTTTTCCTCTGCTGATTTAGAGAAAAGCATTCAGTATTTCACCAATGATATTATACATAGGTTTTGAAAACATATATTCATTAAGAAAATTTCCTTCTGATATTAATTTGCTGGAAGTAGTTTTCATAAATGGCAGTTTTATCTGTCATATGCTTTATCTGAATCTGTCTGAAGTCCCCCTACGATCTTCCTTCTTTGGTTCATTCATGTGGTAAAGTATATTGATTGATTTTTTCCCCCCAGTATTGGGGATCATTGAGCCCAGGGCCTCACTAATACTAGGCTAGTGGTCTACCACCCAACTACATTTTCAGCCATTTTTATATGTTAAAGCAGCATTGGACACTTGTATAAGTCCTGGTTGATCATACAGTATTATCTTTTTATGTATTGATGGAGTTGATTTGTTCATTATTTATTATTGATTTTTAAATCTCTTTTCTTGAATGATAATGGTCTGTCAGTATCTTTTCTTACAATGTCCTTGTCTGGTTTGGTATCATAATTGTAGTAGCTTTCTACAATGAGTTGAAAGTATTCCCTCCTTCTCTATTTGCTGAAAGAATTTACTTGGAAATGGTATTTCTGTCTCAAATATTTGACAGAATTAGTCAATGAAGCCATCTTGGCTGGGCAGTTCTTTCAGGTAGGGCCTTCATTTTATAAATCAAGGAAAATTGTCCATTTAAAATTTATCCAGTGCCAGGTGTGGTGGCACACGCCTATAATCCCAGCACTCGGGAGGTGAAGCAGGAGGATCACCATGAGTCTGAGGCCAGCCTGGACTATACAGTGAGTTTTAGGACAGCCCGAACTACATAGAAAGAGCCTATCTCAAAAAAAAGTATTAGGTACATATTTTATATCCATATGTTCACATTAGTCATGTACTTATTGGTGAATTGGCTAGTGCACTTCTTGGTATATTATTTTTTAATATATCTAGATATTTTTCATGTATGGTTTTTTACTTTTTTTGATTTTTCATGTATGATATTATTTTTTAACATATCTAGATATTTTTCATGTATGATTTTTCAGATATTCAGATGTTTTCCACTACCACCTGCACTCCCAGGAATTCAGTTCTATGTATATTAGACTATTAGGCATTAAAGTTGTCCCGTGGGCCACCAAGGTAGCGCATCATTTACTTCTTCAGGCTTATATTTCAAATACTATACTTTTCATTTTCTGAAGGCCCATTTGACCCTTTTGAGTAACTTATACATCCCATTATGTTCATATTTTCATTTTAAATGTTTAGACATACTTTTAATGGCAGTTTTAAAGTCCACTGTCATTTTCAAGTCTTTTTTTTTTTTGTTTGTTTGTTTGTTTTTCTCCGATACCAGGAATCAAACTCACAACCTTGCGCTTGCCAGGCAGGTGCTGTGCTGCTGAGCTAAATCCCCAGGCCCCATTTTCAAGTCTTTAAGGACTAATTTTTTTCTCAGTTAAGGAGTTACGAGTTATTTGGTAATATGTTTAGTCTCTAAACATTTGGGAAATTTCTGGGTATCTTACTGTTATTAATTCCTAATTTAACACTTTGGTATCATAAAACATACTTTGTATGATTGTACACTTTTAAACTTATTTTGGTCCAGGGGATAGTCTATCTTTGTGACTGTTCTGTGTGTATCTAAGAAAAATGTGTATTCTGCAGTTGTTCAGTGTAGTCTCCCTTAAATGTCAGGTAGGTCATGTTGGATGATAATACTGTTCAGATCTTCCAGATCTTTATTGTTTTTTTTTTTTTTTTTTTTTTTTGTCTACTGATTCTGTCAATATTTTGAAAGTAGAGATTCAACTGTGATTGTGGTTTTGCTTATATTCTGCATTTGTCTGTTAAATTTAACTTATGTATTTAAATTATTAGGTGTGTATACATTTAGAATTGCTACGTCTTGAATAATGGTCTCTTATGATTATGAACTGCCTCTCTTTATGTACAGTAATAGTTTCAGTATTGAATTCTCTTTTATCTGATACTCACACCAGCATTCTGATACTTAGCATCTGCATGGTATATCTTCTTCCATTCTTTTTCTGTAGCCCTTGTCTTATCGATAGTATGGTTTTGCTTTTTCAGTGGGGAGGATGGTGGGCAGAGTCCCCCCACTCCAGGTGTCCATCTAACCCCTAGAACTTATGAGAATGTTTTTGCATATGAAGTGTGATTAAGGACATGTAATGGGGAGATTTTCCTTTCTTTGCAGGATCAGTGTAACTGAAGTGTCCTTATCAGGGGAAAAGGGGGGCAGGAGAGTCAGAATGGAGATGGGATGAGAGTGCTAGAGGTCAAGGTGAGGTAAGGCCAAGGAGCGAGAGCAGCCTCTAGACGCTGGAAAAGGTGAGGAAATAGATTCTCGTATTGTGCCTCCAAAAAGAGGCTGCTTTCTAACTAGTTTCCACCAGACCCTACCTATCGGAAACCTCTGGCCTCTAGAACTGGGAGGGATACATTTATGGTCTTTTAAGCCATATTTTTTGGTAATGCCTTATAACAGCAATGGGAACCAAATATAGGTGGTGAAGTTAGTTTACATTTAATGTAGTTATTCACATGATTGGATTTAAATGTCTTCTTGATATTTGATATCTGTTTGTCTCATGTTCTTTGCTCCTTTCTTATGGATTTGTTTGGAGGAGAAAGGGAGGGGGGCTTTCCATGATCTCCTCTATTGACTCTTTGGCCTTTTAATCAATTTTTTAGGGTTGCTGTGGAAAATGGTAAATTTTTTAAGTTTATGACTATGTTCCAGAAATACTCCATTACTTTAGGAAGTATTTAAGAACTTTACAAAAGTATCCTGCTTGGAATTTTTCTGAGCATGTCAGATCTGTAATTTATGGTCTTTAATTAATTTTGGAGGGTTCTTGGTCTTTATCTCTTTATTCTTTGCTTCATTTGTCTTCTCTTACTAGGACTCCACTTAAATGTCTGCTTTGGACATTTGATATTACTCTATAGATTTTGGGTGCCTTGTTCCATTTTATTTTTTGTTATTTTCGTCTCTGTATGTTTTAATTTGGATGGTGACTCATTTCCAGGTTCACTGATTTTTTCATCTGTTCTCTTTGTCCAGTATGCTAATAAGCTGTGATTCATACTATCACCATTTCTAGTACAGCAATGAAGATGGTGGAGGAAATACCTCTGAAAATCCCCTTTCATAAAAGCCATGAAAATACTGACAAAAATAGTCTGAGTCTACTTTTCAGAACTCTGAAAATTGACACAAGTCTTGCAGCAATCCAAGAGCATTTGTTCAAATAAAGTGGGAGACTCTCAGTAAGAACAGCAAAGTTTTAGTGCATTTTAACTGATCTTTTCCAATCCCTCCCTATCTCTGCAGATCCATGATTTTCTCCAAAACCAACAACCCACAGATAGGGTGCCAGCTTGTAGCCTGCTAGCCACTGGAGGGAGTAGAAAAATTCTGAGAGAATTGTCGTTATTTTTCCTGTCTGGTGATTCCCTGGAAGACTACCCTTGCATGGCAGCTTTTATTTGACCTGACTTGGAAATAGGTCATTGCAAAAGTTTTCTCTGGGAGCATTTGTCAAAAACAACCAGAGACAATTGTTGAACATAATGGCTGCCTAAGGAGGTGATTAACAGTTTAGGAAAACAATAGGGAAACTGGAAAGCATAGAAAGAATGGCTAGGGAATGAGACGTCTATAGGAGTCTTTGAAAAGTTCCTAAATATTCCTGAAAATCTAGGCAAAGTACTATACATAGATAGGGTTATGCACAAAGTGTGAAAGAAATCCATACCTAAGTACATTGTAATTAAACTGTTGAAAGGCAAAATCAAAGAAAAGATCTTGAAAGTAACAAAGGAGAAGTTGACTCATGACATCTAAGGAACCCTCAATAAGATTAATAGCTTATTTTTCATCATGAATAATGGAGACCAGATAGTTCCCATCACTCTGTAGAAATCCCCCCCGCCCCACTTCGCATGCTAGCTAGGGTCTTTCACACATTAATTGCCATTACTTAATCCTATATGTTAATGCCAACATCTGGGTCATTAGTGGTCCACTTCTATTATTTTCTTTCTCTATGGCAGGTCATTATTGTCCTTTTTTTGGTATGTATGTACAACAGTAGACAGTGCAGTATATCTTTTTTTTGGTTGTTTGTTTTTTGTTTTTCTCTGGTACCGGGAACCGAACTCATGACCTTGCGCTTGCCAGGCAGGCACTTTGCTGCTGAGCTAAATCCCCAGCCGGTGCAGTATATCTTTATGTCCAGTGAAGGATTTTTGGTTGTTGTTCTGTAAGACTGTTAGTATGGAGGGGGGGGTCTTTTGTAAATACCATATAATGTAGTGCAGTTTTTTTCTTTTATCCAAAGTGATCATCTTTTCCCTTTAATCAGTTTAAATTTTATATTCATTATCTATTGCTAAGTAACAATTAGAAAATTAATTGGCTCAAATCAATAAGCAGTTATTATCTCCTGGAGCCAGTGGGTCAGGGGTTTGGGGAGGGCCAAGTCAGGGGCCTTGCCTCAGGGCCTGTCACAGTGCTGCAGTTAGTGTCTGCCAGGGCTGGCGGCACATCTGAAGGCTCTCAGGGGAGGACCCTCTTCCAAGCTCACTTGCGCCTGCTGGCAGGAGCCAATTTCCACAGAGCTGAGTTCCTCACTGGCTGTTGGCCCGTGGGCGCCCTCAGTTCATTACCATGTGGGTATCTCCATAGGGCAGCCCAGAAAGCAGAAGCTGCTTCATCACTGTGATCAAGCAGAGACAGGAAAAGAGTGTGAGTGGGACAGAAATTACTGTCTTTAAAATCAAATCTGAGAAGTGATATCCCACCATATTGTTCATTAGTGGTCATTACCAGGTCCATCCCACACTGGAGGGGCGGGGTTACCCTGGACCAGAGTGCCAGGAGTGGGGATTGTTGAGGACGTGTTAGAGGCTGCCTGTCACGTGTTTATTGTGGTACCTGACTATAGCTGGGATTTTATCCATATTTCTGTTTACTACCTTCTCTTCTCCAATTCTTTATATCCCCCCCCCACCCCCGCCGGTCTCCTTTTCTCCCTCCCTGCTGGTCTTCCCTCTGCCCTTCCTGCTGTCTTTAACTTGCCTTGCTCGGACTTCCGCCCTCCCGCTTTTCTCTTCTGTGCCCTTCCCTTGAGGTGAGCTGGGACAGGTGCTGGTGGTCGGCCTGCCTGTGCAGCCGCAGCTCTCCCTTCCTCCTTGCCTTTGTCTTCCTCGCTCACTCCTGGCTCACATCTTTGTGCTGTATCCTGTTCACTTCGCTAATGTCTCCCTACTGCCCTCAGCTTAAGGTTTGCTTTGTTCATTTTATTTTGAAAGACTTTTAATTTATATTTATGTTTTGACTGGAGGAGGTCCTTGACTGAAGGTATGTCTGTTCCAAGTTTATAATCCCTTTTTCTATAAATCAGAACTTACTCCTTTATCTTTTTGAGCAACTCAAATAAGCATATTTAAAGTCCTTCATCAGTTGGAAATTGTAATACTGGCTGGATAGTTGATGATGTTAAGTAGTTAATGCTAATTTTAAAAAATGTGCAGTGGCACTGTGGTTGTGCTTAAGAGGGTACCCTTATCTTTAGAGCAGTCTGTGGAGGTCTGCACAGATGAAACGATCTGAGGGCTGCTGGCAGGAGAGGTGGAGGGTGGAGGCGAATGGGCTTCTTGGCACCGGAGTGTTGAAGGTTGGTGGTGGCCATCTGGGGTTTTATTGTATTCTTCTGCCTCATGTTTAAATTTTTACACAGTACAAAGTTTTCAGAATCCTTTGTCATTGTCCCATAAAATCAGTTTCATGTGGAGTGAGTTCCCATCTCGGTTGCTGATTTTACTGGTAGTCTTTCTAGTTAAGTTTCTCCGCACATTGGAGATTTGGTTCTCAGGCTCGTCTTGAGTGGAAAGGCTGATTTTCATCTGTTGGTTTGTTTCCCCTCACTTTCTGCATCGCATGTTCATCCTCTGTGGCTTTTTTCTAGCTGTGGACATGTTCACTCAGGGTGGGCTGGGTCGGATTGTGCTTTCTAAAGTCTGTCTCTTTGTGGTCCTGGGGACACTGCCACGCCTGGGGACAGGGTCAGCAGGGTGCTAGGTCTACTCGTGGTCTGGGGTTGGATCTCTGGCCTCTTGGCTGGCTAGGTTTAAGCACACAAGGCCACAAGCCTAGGTGGGGCTCTTCAAGAGCTTTGTGTCAGCTTCTTCCCCTAAGAGGGCCCTGCATGGCAGGAGGCCCACCTGGCCTGGTCCCACCTCTGTGGAGAGTGGTTTCTTCAGGCCCCACAGTATAAAGAGAGGTCCTGGCTGCGTGTGCCTGCTCCAGGTCCAGGGACCAGCAGGCCTGTGGCTTCAGCTCTGCCTACTGCTTTGCATCTCTGTTCTGTGTCAGACGCTTTCATCTTGTTTTTGAACCTGTCCCTGTCTTTTGGTGGTGTGCTCCTCCCTGTCGTCGCTCTGTGTTTGGAGCAGCTAGATGCATCAAAGTGCGAACTCGCTGTGCTGTCTTGACTGGAGGAGGTCCTTGACTGAAATCACTGAAGGTTCCTCCAGCTTCAGTCAAAGGCTGTCCTCCACTGCATGATCTTCACGGTGCTGATAGTTTGCCTTTGTATTAGACACAACATACTTAATTTTCTTGGAGAAAGATTTTCTTGGAAATCTCCTTAGACAAAATAATAACCTGCTACCTCATGAGTTATTCTGTCTTTTGGTCTCCCCAGCACATATCGCTCTCTGAAATTGTCTTATTTATCTGCACACACATTTGCCTCTCCCACTGGGATCTAAGCTCTGTAAGAGCAGAGACTTCTCTCTGGTTTCGCTGATGCGCCTATATCCCTTTACAATGATGCCTGTCACATGGTGGACACTTGTAACATGCTGATAAATATCTGAGTCAGTCCCTGCAGCCTGCCTGTGGCCCTCAATCCCAGTGTCATACAGAGAGCTCATGCGGGCAGGAAGCAGGCATGGGCTGTGGAGTGGCTTTGTAGAGTGGCTGTGCTTTGTCCACTGTTCTCCCTCAGCCCTGCATCAGTGAGTGCCTGCCCTTTGCTGGGCACTGAACCCCAGGCATCTGCTTCACATTCACTTCCTGCAAGCCTTCTTCCTGGGCTACCTCCTGTCCGTCTTTAGTCACAAGCATTTCATTACAAATCTCAGAAACGAATGGAGCAGGGAGGCAGAGGTGGGTCACACAGAAGCATAGGCCATGGGCTGGCCACCTCGCTGGCTCACTTGCGACCAAAGCGGAGAAGTTCGCATGGGGTACAGATCAGAGTTTCCACGGAGAAGGGCAGGCTCACCCCTGTCTAGGCAGCTCACACACTCCTATCTAATCCCTGCCTGATCGTATTCTGGTGGCATGAGTAGAAAGGAGGCCTTGAGGCTCTCAGTGTTCCTGTGTGTCTGAGTGATCTCTCTGGACTCAGAGGTGCTGAAGAGCAGGCATCTTTGCTGGGTACTTCAGTTCTGCATCCTGCTGCTGACCCAGATAGCCTGGAAGCTCTGGGCTGAGCATCCTGGGAGCCTCTGTCCAGAGGAAGCGTCAAAGAGTGTCAGGTGGATGCGGGTAGATGCGTGGATCAGCTTCCTCATCCTCGTCTTCCACGGCTCCTTATGAATGGCAGCTGAAGGACATTGTGGTGGTTTTGCTTCCACATGTCAGCTTCCTTTATGGCTGGGACTACTAGCCAGAAACGGCAGGTCCAGAGCCCTCAGAGATACTCAGTACTGGCTGCTTAATTGTATCGGACGAGCTTCTCCTTGGATGGCACCAGGGATCATTCACAGTTAAGTGCCAGGCTGCTGAGAGGCCTGCACCGGTTAGCCATGCCTGCATTCCCGGGCCACAGCAGCCTCGGCATCATGCTTTGCAAGATTCTGCGAGGAAACCCTAGCATTCAGTCCCACTGTTTATGTTTAGCTTTCTGAAGTGTTGGCATTCCAGAGGCATTCCAGGAGCCTTCTTGGCATTTTTAAATATTCTACAGCATCTGGGAAGCCAAGTTACTGCATTTTTCTGCTCTGCAGGTGAGGGAAAATAGGAGGAGAGCACTCCCTGAAGTCTGTGATGGCCTCTCAGGTAGAGGTATACAGCCTGCTGTCCCACCTGCCCCACTGGCCTGGCATCCCTGGGGCTATGTGGTCAGCTCCCATTACTGACTACCTTAAAGATGCTTTCAGAAGGTTTCATGCCAACAGAAGTATCATTGCCAAGGAGTTACAGGCTTTCAGAAACATGGGTGACAGTAGGAGCCTAGAGTGTCCTCAGGCACACTGAACCCCAGGAGGATTCAGAAGGTGAGTGAGTGTGTGATTTCTCTCCACAAGAATCAGGGCTGTCCTCGGGCCCAGTGCTGCTGCAGCTTTGCACAGAGGGTGGAGATGGCAGGATTTGGGGCCTGGTCCTGGAAAGGCCCCAGAGATAGTGACATTGGTATCCAACAAGTGGACACATGTGCCTGCTGTGCTGTGATGCCAGTGACCTTTGTGGACCTGTCAGATCCCTGCCTGTTGAGATCTCTTTTACCCTCAGAGAGGGAGAGGCAGGTAGAATGCTTCTGCTCCAGTTTCATACATCATGCCCGAGGAGGCTGGGTGTGATTTCCTCTGGAGCAAAGGAAATGTCTCAGGGTCTCCTAGCTAGTTGAGGTGGGGCTGCTTCAAGCCCAGTCAGCCTGCACCAGCTTACTCATCTGGGGTAGCTCAGCCCTCATCCTCACTATGAACTCAAGGGAGGGCCCTCTGCCATGTATTCCTCCATTCCCATCAGGGCTAAGGAAACAGCACCCCTTACTGTACGATTCTGTGCAAGCATCCCTCCCCTCACAACTCCTGAGCGAGAGACTGTGCCACGGACTTCCTGGTGGTGTGGTTCCAGCAGCACTGCTCCTCCACCAGGCACTGCCTGCCTCGACCCAGGTTCAAAGCCAGCTCCTTTCTGAATAGCTGTGCACTGTCAGACAGTTCCTTAGCCCCTCCATTGTGTCTGCCTCAAGTCCATAGTGAGGGATCATAATAATCTCCCTGCCTTTAGAGGTGTTGGAGGGAGCCTAAGGAATAATCTGTGGGAGGCAGATAGTAAGCGTTCAATAAATGTTAGTGATTATTGTCTACAAAATGGTTTTAATAATTATCCACCTTGAAGGGTTGTTGTGAAAATCCAACATAGTACATGTGAACAATCTGCCATAACCCAGGTTCTTCGGTTCATTATTGTGACTCTTCTCATTGTGAGTGTTGTTGCGAGCAGAAATGTCAGTCACCGTCTCCTTGCAGCACCCGTTCAGCACCATTGCTGCTGGCTAACACGGGCTTTGTTCTCTTCCCACTAGGCCAGGGAGCTGGAGAGCAGAGAGGCAGAACTCAGACGCCGTGACACCTTCTACCAGGAGCAGCTGGGGCGCATTGAGAGGAAGGTAAGACTCCTCTGTGGCTGGTCCCACTCCAGCATGACAGGGAGCAGGGAGCAGGCTGCAGGCCCAGGAAGCACTCACCCGGGTGCCAGTCACCTTGTGGGCCCACCCTCCTGCATTCCACAGCAAGCACCGCAGACTCAGCCTTTCAACAAGTTGCATTCACAGAGATAATTGGTTTTTAATTGGTCCGGTTTTTGTTGAATGTGGCTGGCTCTGCTATAGTTCAGTTTTAGAAAAAAATTCCCTTTCACCACAGGGCGGTGCTGAGACCTAGTTTACCTTTTTCACTTTAGTTAAGCTGCACTGGGTAAAAATAATAATAACGTGAAGTCTTGCTATACAAATACATTAAAGTTGTATTATTGATTTTCTCCTGGGAGTCAGGAAGATCAAAGTGCACTACTGCTACACACTCACTGCTTTTCTAAGAATAAGCCTTTGAAATGAATGAGATTTAAAGACACATCATCATGCCTTTGCTTAGATGCCCACAGCGACCACTGAAAATTCATCTGCTAATTTGCTTACTTTGGGGGGATTTAATTTGTTGATCATGACAGGTTTTTCGAAAGAAACGGCTTAAAACATAGAAGGGGATGGTTGGGAGGTTAAAAAAAAACTGTTCTTTTTCTTGCCTGAGACGGCGTGCCAAGCAACCTGAGCCATCGCGTATTGCAGGCAGATCTTCGCGAATCATTTGTCACGGTTTGGAGCTTTGAAACTGACAGTTTGCTTGAGGGGCTTGATTTCCACAGGGGTTTTCTCCCATGGTGTGCCACAGTGGCGCCTGGCAGAAATGTGGCTTTCTGGATTTCCAGGCAGTGGGGATGGGTAGGAGGTTGTACCCTGCCCCACCAGTACCGCTGGTCCACCTCCAAGGGGCGTGCAGGGAGGGCCAGATCAGATGTGCGTGACCCTGAAGCACTCACTGTGCCACCCTGCAGTCTCAGGAGCTGCCAGGCTCACAGAGTAGCTCTTAACAAGCCAGTGTTTGTCAGGTCAGCTTCATGCACAGGTCTGACTGTAGCTTGTAATAAGGATTGTGATTTGAGATCCTGGAAAAGGGTAAAAAAAAAAAAACAAAAAAAAAAACCACCATCCACAGCTCTAATTATCACAGTTGCCCATATGTTCCTAGGCACAGATTTTTTTTTTTAGGTTGTATGTGCAGTGCTTTGGTTTCCCGCTGTGCTTCTCCTGTGATTCTGTCTCTGGGTTTGGCTGCTAGAAGCATGTGTACATGTGTCTGTTTGGGATGGAAGGGCAATAGCCTCGCAGTATTTTTCCTCCTGTAAAATCTCTTTTCCCCTTGTCACTCTCAGCTCTACTTCAGTTCTCCTCCTTAAATGCAATCCTCTGCTTTGCTGAAGGAGAAGAAATTCTTGTGGCTGAGCCCTTCTGTATCATCTGCTCCTCCCCACTCCTGGTAGAGGGGAGTCCGGGCTCCTTACATATGCAGATATGAGCTTTGAAAAAAAAAATGGCAGGTTCTTGTACATACTTGTGAGCAGTTATTAGATGCTTCCAGAAAGAGGTGCAAAAACATGATCTCCGTTCTGACTCTTAAACACAGCATTTTGCTAGTGAGAATAAAAAAAAAAGGAAAGCACCTCCACATCCCAGGAAATGGAGATTGGTGCGGGAGATAGTGCGGATTACAGGGGAGACAGGGAAAGAGGGAGAAAAGCAGCAGAATAATAACGCTTAATTGTATTAGTTTTGAAAAAGGTTTTCGATCTTTCCCATGGATAATTTTATCCCTGTAATGGCTGGGAAGATGGAAAACATGGCATCCAACAATCTTTTTTATTAGCTGTTGCTTTTATACAATTGAGCTTTCATTTGTTGAGTACTCTCAGACCTTGACATTTCCAGCTTCTGTGCACGCAGCTCCAGGACCTTCCAATCATCATACTACTTTCCTTTTCTTTTTTTCCCCATTTCCTTTTAAGTTTAGAAACCTACAATGGAAAGCTGTGAGGGGGGAGTTTCATCGGCTGCCACACCACCCTTGACTACCCGAAATATCGCAGGGTGAGGAGGGCAGGTGGGGAAGGGAAAGTTGCGGTGTGTCCAGGCTGGCTGGAACGCCACCGCCCTTCACCTGTAGGATTTGGTTTCCCTCACTTACTGTGACAGGCAGCAAGAAGTCTGCACAGAACCCAGCATCCAGTTCAAGGAAAACATGACATCTTGACCCTTTTGTACCACTGTTTTCTTCCCCAGACAGTTATTCTTGGGTGTGGAAAGTATATTATGTAGGGCTGCTATACTTTATAATCTTTCTGAGTAATTGTTCCTCATGCCCACACAGCAAGGTCTAAGCGAAGTGATTTCCTCCCTCTCACCATGGAGAGCAGTGAGGTGCTGAGGATGCTGGGCTGTGAGGGTCTCCTGGCAGCAGAGGGCGGGCCCTGGACATGCTGTCACAGAGTGAGGGCAGCAGTGTTGTTCAGGCCAAGGGGCTTGGGCACCAGAGCCCTGGGGCTCCACATACTCTGTGTTGCTGTCCTTTGCCATCACCGTGTCTCCTCACATCTCTGTTGGGAGAAACTCATGCTTTCTGCAGGTCAGTGGGCAGTTTAAAGGAAGCAGTGTCTGTAAATGCCTGGCAGTTGCTGGGTGCCCCTCAAGGGCTGGCCCCATTCCCTTGTGTCCAGCAGCAGTATTGGGGGTTGTGTTTCAGCGTCTCGATTTTGGATCAGTGTGTGTTGTCCATGTGTGTATGCATGTACCACATCACCTGCTCTCTGGGGTGGGAAGCCTCATCTCTGGGCTGCATCAGGCTTTCCTCTAATGCCAGGAGCCCTCCCCAACTCCCCAGCCCTGGTCAGGCAGGGCTCACAAAGCAGGGGACCATGTACTGTTCACAGCCAGCTGTTCTCACACAGGTGACAGAGAACAGGGCCTTTTTGTTTGTAGTTAGGCATGGGACCACGAGGTGAAACCCTCACCTGCGTACACTTAAGTCATGATCACTAACCCTTTTTCCATCTTAGCTGCTCCCCCACTGGATACCTGGCCTCAGAGCTTTGCTCAGTTGTCACTTGGTGACTTTTGGGAGAAAGCAAAAGAACGAGGAGTGGGATCTACACACATCATGCCTGGGTCAGCTCTCCTAAGCCAAGGGTGAGCCCTTCAGAACCAGTGCCTCTTACTGTCTTCTGGCAGGAAGTGACTCTGAGGTGGACCCTGATAGCCTGTGGAGCTGACTGCTCTGGGTGGCCAAGACCTTGCCTTCTGTGGTCAGCCATGGAGCCGAGTTAGGTGGTGGGGAGCAGTGTCCTTTGAGGCCTGGCAGACTGCACTTGACTTCTGGCACAATAATGGGACAGCCTTGAGACTCTGAGCATGCTGTTTGTGTACTCCAGCCTCAGTTTCCTTATCTTTGAAGTGGGGATTTTAAGACTAAACTGCCAACTGTTTTGGGATTAGTGATAATTTGTTTATAGCAACTGCCAGAGGATTGGCATAAGCATTCAGTTCTCTTTAATGCTGTTTCCATCCTCCCTTCTTCAGTAAATGCATAACCACTCATTCATTCCACATTGATTTAAGCCTGCCAACTACTAGGTGCAGAGATGGTTCAGACACTGGTGGTTCCTGCCTCATGAGACCTCTCTGCTTTGGAAGAGAAAGGAGATGTGAGGATTAGGACACCAAAGGAGGGAGTGCCTGTGTGCTGCCTCCTGTGACCAGAGCACCTGCTACTTCTATAAAAGACCTCATCGAACTCTTTCCAGACCTGCCATCTGCACGCTGGAGAGGGGATTCTCAGAGCTAGCTTCAAAGACTGAATCCCGGAGAAAGAAAGAAACATGGACATGTGTGTGTTCTTCTTGGATCACACCTTTTCCCCAGAACGTCATCCTCCCACACTGCCCCTCTCAGGTGCACACAAGAGTGAGCAGTCTCTGACTGCAGGCTGTGCTGTCCGTGACTCCCACCAATGTACTGTTAGGCAAAAGGGGCAGAGATGGAATCGCTTCTGTGGACAGTGGAACAGATCTTTGGTGTTAGAGGCTGGATAATGGTGACCTGGGAGGAGTGGTGACAGGAAGGGGCCTCATGGGCTAGGGTGACAATTACAGGTGTGCTCAGCTGGTGAGGATTCACTTAGGGCTGTGCTCTAGCCTGTCAGCCAGTGTCAGACTCCATAAGCAGAGGGGTGCAGCCCAGCGGGCAGACCAGCAGGACCACCCTCTCTGCTGCTTTGCACCTCCCTTGCTATTCTCTGGGACTCTGCTTGAGCCTTTCCCCCAAAGCCATAGGCCCTGAAGCATTAGTTCCAGCCATAACTAGGCCTTTCTTCCTCACTGTAACTGGAAAACAGTAAGCCAGGAAAGGTGACAGACCTTATCCAAAGACGTGCAGCCAGAATAGTGTAGGCCCTGTCCCCTGGGGCCCCATCTTCTCTGAGTTCCTTTAATTCTGAGTGCCCCAGCTTCCCACTGGTGCAGTTCTACATGTCTCACCTTAGAAAAGTCACTAGAACACTGCACAACTGTACTGTGAGGCCAGTGCTGGGTACAGGATGGGGACGGGGTGTGGAGCTGTACCTCAGTTGGCCTGCCTCTCTTGGAATCAGCAGAATCACTGCCCTCCCTCCTGTCCTCCTCTGGGACTGGCACCCTGTCAGAGATCTAGCACATACCATGCTGCCTCGCGCTTCGTAGCATCTGTGGCTGTCTCTTGTTCCTGGCGGGGAAGGTCTGTGAGCACAGAGTCCTTGCTAAGCTGACTCAAAGGAGATGATTCATCACGAAGGGCTGGGATAGTGTCTGGCATGGAGTAGGTGCTCAGTAAATGTTTGCAGGAAGAAGGAGAGGAAAGTATGTATCTGGAAGCAGGAAACAGTGATGTGGTGGGTTCTAGGAGGGGAGGAGGGAGGCTTACCAAAGAGACTTCTTGGCAGAAGCTGTGTTTAGAGAATAAGCAGGATACCCAGGCCAGCCTGAGGGGCAGGATGTGGGAAGCTGGGGCTTCTGGATGGAGCTCCACTTCAGCCTGGTGCTCTAGTGAAGGGTGGCAGTGGGTGGTATGAGCTGGGTGGCTCCAACCGACTGGCTGACAAGCATGGTCTTCATTGAAGATGATGTTGGGAGTTCTGAAAGCTGGGAAAGATTTGCTTTTAGATGCCCAGGAGAATAATGGTGCCATTAAGAGAAAGAAAAGGTTTCACATGAGCCACAACACTCGGGGAAGGTGGTCAGCATTGGAGGCAGAGATGGGCAGCAGATGATGGAGAAGCATTGGGCAAGGGAGTTCTGTGTCCCACAAGGTGACAGTCTGTGGTGGATTGACAACTGGTGGTCAACTTTTAACCCCCAGCTGAACCAAATTAGTGTGGTGCTGGGTGTGGAGAGCCACCTGAGGATTGTTGCCAACAACATAAAAAGGAGAATGGAGAGGAAGAGATGGTGCTGTTGGTTTTCCTGGAGGAGCTTGTCATGCCGGCTTTCCTGATGAACTTGGCTGTTACCATCAGAGGAGCTCGGGACCTTGTTGTTGCTGAGAATGGCTGCGGTTCACTTTGGAGAGCTCTGGTCCTGACTTTGAGCATCACTCCCTAGCTGCAGAGGGGAAGATGGTGCTGTTGATTTTCCTGGAGAAGCTTGTTGCACTGGCTTTCCTGATATGAACTCAGCTGTTCTCAGCATCAGAGGAGCTCAGGTCCTCACTGTCACTGGGGATAGCCGTGGTTCTCTTCAGGTGAGCTCTGGTCCTTACCTTGAGCATTGCTTCCTGGCTGCAGTGCAGATCCCTCAGCCTTCTGACACAGATTCTTCATCCTGCTGGTACAGACTTTCTAGTTTCCACTATTGACCTTTGGGCCTTCCCAGTGCAGATCTGTGAAACAGGCCTGAATGAGACATTGTTGTGGGCTCTTGGCCTCCAGTTGGACTCATGCAGGACATTGTTGTGGGATCCAGGCCCTCAGCTGGATTCTTTGGGTTGCTAGTGTGTGGACAGATTTCCTGCACTCTTTTGTGTTTGACTCTTTGGGTCACTATTATAAAATAATCCTATAAATTATGTGTCCTGTATGAAATCTTTTCCCTTGTAAACCCTGACAACAACACAGTCCCTTGGAATCTATGAACCAACGCTGTGTGCTGGGCCCCTTCATGTAAAATTATCACTAATCATGGCAGCAACCCTGCAAGGTAGATTATATTACCTGTGTTTTACAAATGAAGAAACTTGGAATTGGGCAGAACAAGCTGCCAGGAGCCATGCAGCTAGTAAATGGAGTCTGATCTGTGGAGCCCCCAGGTTTGCTCCTTCCTGCATGCCATGCTGCCTCCCCAGATCCACTCAGGAAGAAGAGCCGCACGATGAATGCCGTCAGTCGTGCCTCTTGGTGCCTGCCGGACTAAGAGCAAACCTCCTCCATGTTTGGCGAAGGACATGAGAGCTCTTCCCAGGGAGCCTTTCAGGGACACAGAGGAGGCCAGAGCTGGCTTTGTAGGGTTAGGGTCAGCCGGGAATGCAGGGATGTGGAGGAAACAAATGTGGGACATTCTTCCAAAAAGTTTCATCAAAGAGAGCACAGAATGGGGATGACAGTTTAAGGGGAGTGACACAAGCATATTGATGGGAGGAGCATTCTTACTGCTCCTTGGAGGGGGAACTCAGTGAAAGACTTGTCCAAAGTCAGAGGAGGGGATGCCGTGGAACAGCCGCCAGCACCTGGAGAGGCTGCTCAGAGGAGTCCTGGTCTGGCTCAGGAGGTAGAGGAGATTCCCAGACTCAAAATGAGTGAGCCGTATGTCTTATGCAAGAATGGGTGATGGCCGGCCACTCAGACATGGCTAGTAGGCACTTCCACTTCATGAGGGAGGCCCAGAGCAGACACTAGTGATTCGGAACCTGGCCCGCCATCAAGGAGGCAAGAGACGAAGAACAGCAAGGACTCCCAGTGTGAGCCACCTGCACTTAGAGAAGCTACCAGAGCATGGGAAGGCAGAGGAGGCAGTGGGCACCAGTGACCTGAAAACGCTACAGCAAGAAATTTGCCTGGGGAAGGAGCCTGCCTCCTGATCCTTGTTTACCTGCTGAGCTGACTGGCCTAAGACTGGAGGGCTTTTGAAAACCTTTGAATCTAGATAGTTTTTACCAGATTGGGTTAAGAAAGACATTTGCCCACCAGTTACTCTGTAAGAGGCTCTTTTTGTGTATTCTCCTCAATGTATTAAAAGTGAGGAATGAAATAGTATATTGCTTAGAGATGTATGACTGCCTTTCTATACTTGAGTGGCGGGACCCACTTTCTTTGATAAGGGTAACTGGAGAGAGGGGCAGCTATGAAGGAACTGAGAACCATGGACCCGAGCCATTTGTCTTCACATGTAAGAAATGGCTCCAAGGCAGGTAAGAGCTGAGATTTTCTTGGTAGAGTGGTGAGCATTGGGTTTTCATATCTAGAGCAGCCTTCATTTGTATTATGGTTTCACTCCTGACTTGCTTCACAGGCATGATCAAGTAACTTCAAGCCACTGAGCCACGGGGGTCTGCATCTTCACAAGGAGGGCACTACAGTTACATTACCACTTTGCATAATAAAGGATGAAGCCGATAGCCTGGTCTATTGTATATCCTGTGTAAATGGTAGCTGCCCTTACTGCTGCCAGCCAGTCATAACAGTGTAATCACTATTGTTCTGACTGTCCGTGGAGGTCAGACAACTAGGTGGTCATACAGCAAGGACTCTAGTTCTTCACCTCTCTGTCCAATTTTAGTATATGTGCTGCTGAAGCAAGCATATCCTCACCTCTCTATCCAGTAGCCCTGAAGTTTTCCACTACAGTGAGAAGAGAGTGGTTAAGATCGCAGGCTCTGGAGTTAGGTGCTTTGGATCTTGGTTTCCCACCTTAATTACCAACCATCATGACATCAACCAAGTATTTAGGCTTCCCAACTTTATTTCTTCATCTGTACAAGGGATGTACTTCTTTGGGTAACTGTGAGAACTGAAGTAGCTCACACTAAGCGTTCATCTAATGCAGTACCAGCATTCAGTAAGCACTCAAAAGATTTCCACCCCACCTTTACCTTACCACCTCCAACACCTCTCCCTTCTCCACCATCTGTGTTAAACCTCTACTTCCTCCACCTCTACCAGCCCCGCTCCAGCTCCTGCACCACCTGCACCTCCACCACTCCATCGCCTCCACCACCACCACATCATCTACCATTACCTTCATCTCCTCTATGTACCCCACCTCCAGCATCAACTCCATGACCCACCATCTCTACCATCACCACCATCACCTCCACCTCTGCAACCTTCACCACCACCATTCTCCTCACTACTGCTCCCACCCAAGCAGTCACTGCAACTGCTATCACCTCCACCACCATGGCTGCCATCACCCCCTCCACCACCCCAACCTTCCCCGCCTCACTCTTTGTATTGCTTCTAGTGTGTTTGCTAAAGATCTGTTTCCTAACCTCACGGTCTCATCTCATATCTGCAGAAATCATCTTATTTCTGCCATAGTAACTGCAGAGTTAGGGGGCAGAAATCAAAATGTCTTGCACCTTTGCAGCTTTCCTAGGCCTTTCTTAGCAGCCAGGCTTCTCTGAGTAGATGTCTGAGCCGGGGACCCCTTGAACTGGCTTCACACCTCCTTTCTGTGAGGTACCCTATTACGTTACATCAGGGTTAGTGATGGGAGTGGGGAGGATTTAGCACAAATGAAAACAAGGACATTCAGAAGGGTTAAGAAACCGCCTGAGGTTTTGCAGCTTATTAAACCCCAGGTCCAAGATTTAATCAGGTTTTTCAGAACCTGCTTCTGTAAAATAGGTATAGTAGCAGCTCTGAGGTCCTAGAGTAGCTTTGAAAATTAAATGAGTTAATACATTATTTCTAATGAATCATACCTCTTTGTCTCCAAGCTTGTTTTCTTAGCACCTGGAGGCTAATATTTATTAAGTGTGCCCCACATGCAAAGCACTAGTCAAGCAACTCTACCTGGCTGCAGGGCACTAGGAAGGTACTGCATAGTGAGCTCCAAGCTGGGTGAAAATTTGCTTCATTCCTTGTTCCAAAAGTGCCCCATATGTTTGAGTGCATCACAGAATTTGTTACAGCCCCAAACCTGAGGTAAGAATATCTTCCCTGTTTTGTAGATAAGGAAACTAACTTGGAGAGATGCAGCAGATGTCATCTGGGTGATTTGGGATGACAGAAAGCAGTCTGAATTTGCTTACCACAGTCCCTGGTGAGCTAGACTCAGGGTATTGACTACTCACCAGTGCATCACACTGGGCCAGCTACTCAGAGGCTGTTTGACTCTCTGCTGGGATGGGGTACAGTGGGATTGCCTGTTAGAAGAATACATAGTACATTATCGCACAAACTTCTCCCTTTCCCCCAGACTGAACAGTTTTGACACATTTGCCCTATGCTTTTCTTTTGTTCTTTACTTAAATACTTTAAAGCAAATCCCAGTGATCATGATGTTTTTCCCTACATATTTCAATATGCATCTATAAAATGTGTGAGCATTTTCCTACATAACTATGGTAGCATTAGCTTACCTCAGAGATTTGGCATTAATTCCTCTGATTTCCTCAGAAATGTCTTTTCCCACAATTAAGGGGTGGGTATGTGTGTTTTTGGCATAAGCCAGGGTTCAGAGAGTCAGCAAATTGTAGTTGGTTCATCCACATTAAATCTCTGGGACAGGTTTTTTTCATGCCAGTGACTTCACTCAAAACTCTTTATTCCTTTTTTCTCTTCTTTCATTGCATCAAACCTGGTCCAGAGAAGTGCAGGTAAATTCTGCAGGGAAAGCCAGATAGATACCTTGTTAGGAGAGGGGAGATTGTCATGCAAGGCCAAGGGCTAATCTCACAGTTGAGTTGAGGTTCACTGCAGCTGATTTATGTCATTCCCTCCATTATTGTTGCTAGGGTCCTTTTAAGCCCAGGCCCAATCAGTATCTCCTCCTGAAGTGGTTTCTGCGCCATTCCTGGCAGCAGCTGCATTAATATGCAGTGCTGCCTGCTCCAGGGTTATTGTGTGTTGGTTTTTCCCCCCCGGCACATTAAGTCTCCTAAATAGGTACTTACGGGTTGAAGAGCCAGAAGTGCCTGTCCGTCATGTGTGCTGGTTACACCTATCCCTGCTGGAGAAGACGCAGTTAAACAAATACTTTTAATTAAATAGCTACTCCAAGGCTTTTTCCTTTTCTTCCTTTCTCAGCTCCTCCCTTGCACCTTGGTCAGCTCCACTTGCTCAGGGGGCCCCCCCATGTACTTTCCCAGCTTGCAGAGGTCCTGGGATGCCGAGAAGGGCATTCTGTATTAGCGTTTGGCCTTTATGGGGTCTGGTTATAAAAAGGGTGTTCCTATCACCCCTCCCCCACTGTGACCATTGAGCTAATGTCTCTTGTGCTGCTTTTGTCCTCCCTGCACAATGGCAGCTCATTACTAATCTCTCACTTGAACAGAAACTGTGACCACTCCACTGATGCCCTTTTTCCTGGACCCTCCGTCCATGACCAGGCCTCCACTAATGGAAGAGAGCTTCCTCCAGAGATTATCAGTGGCTTTCCATGCATCAGGACAGAGCTGAGATTCCATCTGGCTTCACCTGCATGCTCTCCAGCAACTTGCTGTCAGCATCGAGGTCACCAACAAGCATTGGCTACTCCAAAGCCTCTTCTGACCACTCCCTGCTGCTGCTTCTAGCAGGGGCACCGTGGATTAGGCAGCTAATCCTAATTTTCTTTTCTGTCCCCAGTGTACTGCTGAGCACCTGGTAGGCACCTGCCAACTTAGGCAGCTCTATAGTTGGGCCACACTGCAGCTTGAACCAGCCAGTGAAAGAGCCCAGGTTTGGGTGGATGGGCATAAATAGAGGCTCTTCTCAGAACTTAACTGAGTGCAATTGGTGCCAGCAGGGGATCCCAGCTTCCTGACCCAGAAAGACTCTGCTTTGGTACTTTTTGTCATGGGATTTAATCAGCTGTCTGCTTGGAACTTATCCAGCTATGGAGCAGCATTGCTTCTTTTTAATTGTTTGTACTTATTTCTTAATAATATATGTTAACAGTAGGGGGAAAACAAAAATGCAGATAAGCCAAAGAATAAAATGAAGTTATCTCAATCAGCCCTACTTAGAGAAGTGACCATTGTTTACCTTAGTATACTCCTGCCCAGACCTGCATCTGCCAGGAAAACATTTGTAATATTACCGTATTTGCAATTATGGGTTCATAACCATGCATGCCATTTAGCATCCTTTTAAAAGCTCAGTCTACTGTGTGAGCCTTCTTGCTGCATCAGAGCTACCTTGACTGAATTAGCCATGCGCTGTTCCTTGTTAGGAATGTGCCATCAAGCTCCAATCACTCATCATTATACTACATTGCTTCAGGCTTTTTGTATTAGGAAAAAAATGCCATTTTGGCCATCCTTATAGCTGCCTGAACTTGTTTTCTTAGATTATACTTAGTCTTACAATGACTGCGCCATAATTCTTATCCATCCTAAGGTTTTGGTTGCCCAGTGGTTGTGGTACAGTGGGTGCTGTAGCAGCTCCCACTCGGCACACTGCTGGGATATGACAGTGCTGGTCTCCCCTGATTCTCCATGTTAGTATTTTCCTGTTCATTTCTTAAATTAATTATAGCTGTAAAGCTGGAACACTGGGAAAGCATGCCAGGTGTGGCTGTGCGTCTCAGCACTTGCTTGCAGTGCCCTTCTTGACCTGCCACTTTGGACTTCCCCCTGGAGTAACTCAGGTGTAGACTGCTGGGACACACGGGGGCATGCCTTATATTGCCACGTTTGTTTAACTTACACATCATTATACATCTTGGCAAACTCTGCACATCGGACCTCTCTGAACGTCAGTTTACCTTGTTCCTTTTGACGACGTGAGAGGGATTAACAGTACTTACTTAGGCATTTTCCTGTTGATAAGCACTTAGGATGATTCTCTGTCTTCCACAAATAATTTTAATGAATACACCAAATTTCCCTTCAAAAATGTAAACCTCAAAAAGGATTTTGGAGTTCCTTAGCCTACACCTGTACTATCACAGCATTTCTCCACCTTAAGAAAGATTGCATTTTAACAATTAATGTAGCTAAGCATCTTTTTGTAAGTTCTTTGGTCACCTGTATTTCTTATTTTTACAATTGCCTCCTTTTCATGTCACTTGACTGTTTTCCTATTAGGCTGTTTGTCATTTTCTAACTGATTTATAGGTCTTTGTTGTGTAATATGGATATTAATTGCTAATTGGAATATTTACTATAAACGTATTTATGTGATTTTTTTAGCCATTATTATATTTATTATAGATCTGTTTTTTTTAACTTTATAAGTATTGTTTTTAGCATTTAAAATTGTATGTACAATACATATGGCATGGTAGTAAGCCATACCTTGATTCATGGACTTAATTCTTTCCATGATTCTGGCTGCAAACCGAATTGTATGAGAACCGAATCAATTTTCTCCATAAGGTCTGCTTTATTTATTTTTTTATTTTTTTATTTTTTTAAGGTCTGCTTTAAACTTAACCATTGAATTTGATTCAGTTCTCATCCAATTTGGTTTGTGACCAGAATCATGAAAATAGTTAAGTTCATGAACCAAGATACCACTGTATATGTATATGTATTGTATGTATGTATGTGTGTGTGCATATGTATATGTGTATTGAGATGTGGTCTTATTGTGTTGCCCAGGCCGGTCCAACTCCTAGTCTCCAGCCACGCTTCTACCTCTGGAATATCTCAGGCATTTTGCTTTTTAAAATTTGTATATATTTTGTGATAAGCTTAAAAACTCCCCCCTACTCTATTTTCATTCTGTTTCAAGTTTGCCAGTTTGGTAGGTGAGAAAACAGTATTGTAAAGTTGTACTTATTTGTTACTAAATGATCATATCCCTGCTTTTGGAAATCCAGTTTATCCTGATGGTTGTCAGACTCTCCCATGTGAAGGAGCACTTACCCGTACAAGCTGTTTTCTTTTCTCTCCCCAAGCTGGTGTTGGTTTTGCCAGTGACTAAGAACTGTAGATACCATCCGTATCTACAGTTGGATTAGACTCCTCGCCTGTTGCAGCTGCTGACTGGCCTGGGTGGGATAGGTAGCTATTCTGAGCCCAGACCCCTCACTCCTAGGGCACAATAGAAAGTACCTTGTTGGACTGCTGCTGCAGATAAATGAGATACTATGTACCAGGCCTGCCCTATGGGGATGTATATGGATATTCAGTATTCTTCCTTCCTCTTCCTCCTAATGCAGTCCATCCCGTCAGTGGACAGGCCTAATGGACCTTTACATTGAGTTAAACCGGCCTTCCCAAATGGGGGTGACTGTAGGCTCTGCTCCTGCCCTGCAGTTCTAGCTGTTGTCAGAGAGCCACGTGCGGCACACCTGCTGCCTTGCCTGTGTGTACATGGCAAGATGTACACACAGAGAGCCGCATCTTCTTCCTTCCCTTCTCCTTAGGCCCTTAGCCCAGTTCTCTCAGGCATTCCTCCTGGAAAGCAGTCCTGTAATTCTCCTTGTGTTCTGATTTGCTGTTTTGATGGAGCCAGGTGGGTCTGTTATTCTCTTGGTGAGGAACTGCCCCCCAGCAGCACCACCTGAGGCTTCTTACAGCGTGTCTGCCAGTGCTGTCTCTCTCAGGACTGGCTTCTGTGGGCTGCCCTCTGGGTGTCCTGCCGGGAAGCCACCTCTCCCTATCCTGGGTGTGGCTGGTGTTTTGGGGCCCAGGCCCGGGCCTTTGCCATGTCCCTAGCAATTTGTATCTGTTCCCCAGACGGTGGGAAAGGGGTCTGGCTTGACTCTGCCCCTCAGCTGGGGCTGGGCAGGCTGTGGGGTACCCTTCTGCAAACCCAGATCATAGACTTCTCTCAGGGGTCCACGTATGGCTCACCAATCTGCAGTTCGCAAAAATCTGTCTTCTCTCCCTTTTGCTAAATTGGACATGGTCTTGTCTTGGGCATCTTCCCATTTTCTCTGAATCCTCCAGGGTGCCTACAGCAAGCCAGTCTCTTCTGTGAGTGAATTCTGAGCAGAGACGTGAGTCATCTGGATCAGGAGATTTGAATTCGTTTAGTGTGACTAGATGTTCTCTCACAATTTCTTCCTCGCCTTGAGTTTCAATTCCCTCATATCAGTGTTTGATTCACCCTTTTCAGTCTGAAGATTGTTCTCCTTGATAGCAAATGGGAGTTTAGTAGTTCTCTCTCTCCATCTCCTGTTAACTGGACACCTTTCACCCCAATATGGGCCTGTTCCTTCTTGTTCCTGTTGCTCCTAATCCAATTTTAAAAGTGTTTTCTTTTGAGTCCTTAACATTTCCAAGAGGCTCATCTCATCTGAGCCTCAGCTCCCTGACCCTGTTCTCACCAGCCTGGGCTGCTACTCAGTGGGCCCACCCTTCCCAGTCACAGTGGGCTGTCCTACAAATGGCTCCATCTGTAGCCACACGGGGACCTTCATGTCAGGGATCTTCAGGGACCTAGCCCCTAGAGGTACTGATAAGAGATTGCCTGTGTCCTCTTCAAGTTGCAGATTTCCTTCTCAAGGAGGACTTGACATGCCCCTCTGAGGAAGCCCTGTCCACCAGCACTATGCCCACTGCAGGTGGGGGATATCATGGTTTTAGGGGCTAAAGATAGCTCACAGGCTCCCTTTCCCCTTATTGAGATCGTCCATTGTTGTATTTCTAAGAAATGTGCTTTAAAAGACTGTCTTGCTTCTCCTCCATACAGAACAGTAGCTCTCACCCAGAAGACATCAGCAACCTGCAGACAGCTTTGGTTATCCTGACTCGGGGAAGGGTGCTGTGGCTTCTAGTAAGACCCTTGCAATAAGGAATCTGCAGCACAAATGTCAGCAGTGCTGGGGCAGAGCCCTTGTGTAGAATACCTTTGGGTGCCCCATAGCACATGCAGTGCTGGCTAGAGACTGCAGGTCCTCTCTCAAGGGCCTTAGTCCAGGTCGAGGCCTAGTGCCAGAGCATGCACAGTATGCTGACATGTTGGTTCACAGGCTCCACTGAGAAGCACTGGTGAGGATCCTGGAGCCTATTCTTATAGGTCACGTGCTTGCTTTCTCTTTGGCCTCAGGCTTCTTTGGAGGACTAGGTTCTTGTCCCTCTCTCTAGAACCCAAGAGCCAATTGGAATTCTTCAGAAAGATGGTAGTGGGGGACGCTGGTTGTCCCTGGCCGGGGATTGGCCTGAGGCGGAGGTGCAACTGACTTCCCAGTCTTTCTCCTCTATTCTTCTCTTCTGTCTAAACAAGATGCATTTTAGCATCGGAGCCTCAAGATCGGTGTGTATGGTTTTTGACAGGCTGCTGTTTCTCTGCCTCCCAGCCAGGACTCGGGGAGCCCGTGATCCTGAGTGGCTGCTTCTGCTGCTTCCCTGGGCACAGCTGTCACCTGGAGGCACTTGTGCATTTGCAGTGGCCATTCCCCATCACACTGGACATTATGGCTGCACAGTGGTAGGGTACCCCAAGAGTAAACAGAAACCCCATCGCTGGCACTTGACCATTCCTGTGCTGCCTGCAGGCGACCTAGGTATCGCTCCAGTGCCTTAAGCGCCAGGTCTGCCACTGTCTTCTGCAGCTCTCTCTCTACGTGGCGTCCTGGTCTGTTCTTCAAAATCCATTATTCAGTGCATGCTTCACCGGCATCTCCAGCCATGCTGGCACAGCAGGAGCTGAGTGAGGGAGACTTCATTGTCTGAGATCAGAAACACCAGGTGTTTATCATCCCATGCAGGCCTGTGGCCACTCACTCAGGATGCCAGGTGGCAGTTCAGCTAGGCTGGGTTCAGGTTGGTCAGCCAGGGCTGGGGCCGGCTGGAGCCCAGCCATGAGACCTTCTGGTTGTCTGTGCTGCTTCTGTGGCCTCTGCAGGCCCAGCCAAGCATCCCTACTATGCATGCAGGACAAGTCCTATCAGGGGCCTGTGAACAGTCTCTCCCACCAGTGTGTGTGACGGGCTTTGGCTCCCGTTTGTCCAGTACCTGTTGCCAGCACTTCCCTGGTGCCTGCTCGCCAGTTACACACCGGGCTTGCAGCAGGTGCAGGTGTTCCTGTCTTGTGCTGGGAACCCGGGGCCCTAGGGGGCCCACATGGCTTGCTTGGTAAGTGCAGAAGTAGGATTTAAACCTAGACAGCTCATTTCAAAAGCTTCTTTCTTGCCTCCATCATTGAGGCTGCGATTTATTTACCTTTTTAAAACATAAGAAGATAAGGCTTCAGAAATGGCACTGGCCCTCGGCAGAATGAGACATACCACTCTTGTTATTCGCAGTCCCTGGGCAGATCACGTCCCTCCGGATAGTCTGCTTCTGTGTCACTTGTGACATTCTCCCCTAGGAGAATGGCTCCTCAGCACTGACCTCTCAAGGCAGCCCGTAGAATTAGCTGTTCTGTTTACATTGCCACATTATCGTAGGCATTCACAGTGTTTGCCCCTGTTTTATTCCTGCTCTCAGGATCTGTTAAAGTGTTCACAGTAGAGCAGAGCCTCAAAGAATCCCTGGCTCAAAGGTGGAATCAGTGTGTTAGGAGAGGGTGATACGGAAGAAGGGTCAGCAGCACCCGCCAGGGTATGGCCAACCAGCCAGAGTCAGGAGCACAGGCAGCTGAGCCTGCTGGCGACACAGGCTGAATGGCTGTGTGAGGTCACACAGCTGGAGGGCTCCCCATCATCGAGGGTTGCAGGTGCTCCACACAAACCATCACCTCGCCTGGAAGCCTGCACCAGATGGCTCCTTATCCCCACCCCACGCCAGAAAACTCCAGGTCTGCTGGCTCTGCCCCCTCCCTATCCTTCAATCTCTTCCCACACTTCCTAAGCATGTAAAAACTGCCCCTTCTCTCTTCCTCCAGTGCCCCATCCTCTGTTCTGATGGCCTCCTGGCCTTCAGTGCCAGCCCCGATGAGTCTGGATTTCTTGTTGCTTTGAGAGAGCCCTGCTGGTCCCCTGCCTAAAAGATTTTCCCATCTTTATGGCCTGTCTTTCCCAGCCCTGGGCTTGCAGCCCTGTCAGGCTCGAAGCTCTCCAGACCCACCTCCCATCCTCATACCCTAGCACTGAGCTGCTACTACTTTGGGATCCACCTGCTGCCTCTGAGACCTCTGCCAAGTCTCTGCTCCTGCTAGGGCCTCATCTTTTCCCAACATTGCGCTGGTCAGGTTCAGCATTGCCTCTCTGGTTCCTCCTGGTGACGCTGAGTCTCCTGGCCCCAGGGTAGGCTGCCGGGTGCTCTGATTGCTCTGCCTCTCATGTTAATATGAACTCACCAAGTGATATCCCCAGCCCTTCTTTTGTTTTCTTTGAGATGAGGTCTCACTAAGTTGCTCAGGCTGGGCTTGAACTTGAAATCCTTTGGCCATAGCCTTCCAAACAGCTAAGATTACAGCGTGTGCCATCAGGCCTGGTTCGTGCTATTTTAAAGAAACCAAAATTGGTTGAGAGATGTTTCAGTGTTGGTAGAATCCTGCAAGCCCAGATTTAGACTTGAGCCCAGGGAGGTTAGGTTATTTACCCAAGTTCTACAGTGTGTGAGAGGACTTCTGAGAAACAGTACACTATATTTTGTTTTCATTTGAGATCATTTGGAACATAAGAAATTCATATACTGTCACAGAATTCTCCCTAAGGAATATCACCGTGAAAACCTGTAGGCGCCTGTGATTTCTGCTGCTCTCCCAGGAGGAATATAGGTCATTTCATTGTCTCTTGTTAAAACGGTCAGACTTGGCAAGCAGTTTTGATTTTCTAATGGCATCTAATGAGAACACCAGCTTTTGGCAAAATAAATAGAATATATTGTAGAATCTGCTAATTCGCTGGTGGTTGTTGGATATTAGCCAGTGACTTTGCCTGGCCTAGAATAATGGCTGATATTTATTGCATACTTACTCCATGCCAGACACTGTGCTAAGCATTTTGTAAGCATTGGCTCATAGAGCCCGCTACTTTGTAAATACTCAAGAAATGTTTGCTGTGTGAATCAGTGAGCGAATGAGCTCACAGCACAGGCCTGCTTTCCAATCCAGTTTCCCTACCCCGTACCCAGAAGCAGACATTGCTGGCCTGTGAGGGGAGGAGGGTGCTTGGAGGGAGGCCTGCCGAGTTCAGATGATACAAAAGCTGCAGTGAGGTATTTGGGAGAGAGCTGGTGTGAAGGTTGTTTGAATCTAGTGAGAAGAGAGCGAGCTCAGTTGCCAAAACTCCAGGGATGTTTGCCTGCATGTGAGAACTGGGTATGAGGTAACAGAGCAGCCTGCCAGAACTGTGACAGTGTTGTGCTGTCATTTGTGGTATTTGTATTTTGTGACATTTTAAAAAGGGTGGTGAAGTAGAATTGTTAACATTTTATGTTTTGTCGGCAGTGTTTTATTAAAAAGATCTCACTCCCCCCCGTGTCTAGATGATCTTAAGAACTTAAGCAGCGTGTTGGA
Organism: Chinchilla lanigera; assembly: GCF_000276665.1. Lineage (NCBI taxonomy): Eukaryota > Metazoa > Chordata > Mammalia > Rodentia > Chinchillidae > Chinchilla > Chinchilla lanigera. Next base: position 16,640,237 of record NW_004955429.1, on the reverse strand, counting down.
ATGTGGCGTTATGGCATCGTCTGACGGCTCATCCCCGAGTGGACGGGACTGCACGGGTGGGGAGGGGGTCACCCCACAGAAATGCACCTCATAGCAGACTCTAGTAGGGTGCATTTATTCCAATAAGATACACAGAGTTTTTTTTTTTCTTGGATACTGACTGTCAAATATGTAAATGATTGAATGAAGAATAAGAATTATGAGGAAAGTCTGAAAAAAACCCTGTATCAATAAAATTTGAAGAGGGAATGCAGCCAAATGACTCAACAGACTGAGGAATGCGAGCGGAATGGAGGGACAGGGTTTAAATGGGATCCGAGAAGCATCCGGAGGACTTTTGATAAGAGAAACATCCAGATTATGAAGATTTTAAATGCTGGGCTATGAATTATCAACTGCTAACTGAGATTCTTAGGCAGAAATGTGCCTCTGCTAAAATAAGGGGGAAAGATGGAAGTGTGAATCTGCTTATTTTTCAAAAAGCAATGCAGGAAGGGTAAACTAGGAACTAATGAAATTTTTACCCACAGAGATGAAATTGGAAGGATGGGGATGGGGCAGCACTTCTCTGAGTAGACTTTTTATATATAGTTTCTCTTTTGAGCCATGTTGATGTTGTGTTTATTAAAAAGTGGAGTCCACAAACGAAGTCAAATGAATGCAGACAAATGAACTGGTTGTTTCTTAGGTAGGGACCATAACCACACAGAAGGGAAAAATTAAGGTCGGTGGCTATCTGGTCCTGGCAGGATGGTTACGCTTATCTCTCCCTGCTCCTTCCCACCGAGTACAACCACTCGCCCTGGAAATGTTAAGGAGAGCCCTTTTGGGTGGGTGGAGGAAGGTGGACTGGCTAGAGGCCTGAGGACTGACTGCAGGAATAGCGTCACAGCATAGGTGCTGCATGACCCCACCTGTGCCTCAAGCCTCCCGGCCATCAGTCTAGTGATAGACGTGACACAGGTGTGCCTGTGCTCCAGCAGATTGAAAGGGAGTCCTGTTGACTAAAGCAGGAGGGCCAAGGGAACGAATGGCAGCCAGGAAAAGCACTCTGTTCCCACAGATCAGAGTCTCCCTTCTGCATCTAGAGACCCAAGGCATCCAGAAAGCACTGGCCTGGAACTGTGGCAGAAAGAGAATTCTTTCTCACCTAGAGGCACCAGCAGGGGACGTCCTCCCACAGTAAGTTGCCCAGAAGCACCCCCTTACACACACACACACAGCAAGCAGCAGCTAGTTAGCAAGAAAGCACTTCTTGTGCCTGCAGACAGGGGAAGCACATTCTATCTCCACTCCCACAGCAGCATCAGCAGGGATCAGCAGGAGCCCTGGAGGCCTCAGATGAGCAAAGCAGACCAAAGTAATGTAGTAAAGGTTCTAATTCTAGAAGCTGAGGAAACCCAAACAGGATAAACCCAAAGAAATCCACATCTAGCTATAACACCTAAGCTTCTCAAAGCTAAAGACAAAGAAAATATCTTAAAAGTAATCAGAAAATATATTACTTAGAGGGCAACACCAATCTGAATGACAGTAGGTTTCTTATTTCAAGCCATGGAGACCAGAAGAAGTGATACACTTTTCAAGTGCTGAAAAATATTCTGTCAACCATGAATTCTACATTCAGTAAACCTCTCCTTCATTCACAAGAAAAAGAATCCCTTTATTGATAGGAATGTAAATTAGCACAGCCAATGTGAAAAACAGTATGGAGGTCCCACAGACAACTAAAAACAGAACTACCACATGATCCAGCTGTACCTTTTGAGGGAATCTACTAGAAGGAATCAAAGTTAGCGTACGAAAGAGATACCTGCATACTTGGGTTTTTTGTGGCTCTGTTCTCAGTATTCAACTTAAGGAATCAGCCTGGACACCCAACCACAGATGAGTGGCTTCAAAAATGCCGCATATGTGCACTATGGGGTATTATTCAGCCATCAACAGCAAAATCATGTTATTTGCAGGAAAATGGATGCAACTGGAGAAAATATTGCACAAAACAAGTCAGACTCAGACAGACATATTTCTCCTCATATGTGGAATCCAGTCGGATAAAGGATAAGGAAGCAGAATTGGCTGATTAGAGCAAGGGAACAGGGGGAGGAGGAAGGAGGAGTGCGAGTGTAGTAGGGAGGGTGATGTGCTCCGAGCACCTTGTGGAAATTCACAGTGTCACAGTGAAGCCCATTAATGTGTATAATTACCGTGCACTAATAATTACAGTAAAAATGATTTGGAAGAGAAAACTATCTTTCATAAATGAAGAAGCAATAAAAGTATTCTCCTATAACAGAAAGCTAAGAGAATTTGTGGCTAGCCAACCTACTGTTCGAGAAGATGACATTGGCCTATTAGTCTGGTTTTCAATCTGTATGTGTTATAATTAATTTTATAAGGTCTTATGAGTAAAGGAATTTAATGCTGGAAAAAGTAAAAGAGGTGAAGTAGAGGGGAAAACGAAGGGAATTGAAATGTGTTGTGTACGTGGACCAGTACCCCATGGTGGATAAAATCATTGTGTACTGTAAACATGTACTAATAAAAGTTAAAAAAAATGCTGAAAGCAAATGTGATGAAAGAAGTGTCCTAGGAAGTCAGTAAGCAAGAAAGAATAATGGAGAAAGCAAAACTATGGACAAGTGCAGTAGATTTTCCTTCTCTTAAGTTTTAAAACTCAGATTTGATGTTTGAAACAAAGAGTACAACACTGTCTGGGGCAGGGCTCAGTATGTGATGCATATTCCAGGGAAGGCATTGAGAGGTGCAGAAGGTAAAGGGACGTGGGCGAGGCAAGCTTTCCGTGCTTCACCTTAAGAAGCGAGTGTGAAAGAGTACATTAGGGTGAGTTACGTGTGTATGGTGATGCCCAATCCAGCCACACAGGAGATGCAATGAAACCATATTCTCCAAAACACTGCTGATAAACCAACACGGTATCCCGTGAACTGTTTAACCCACAAGAAGGCAAGAAGACAAGCAGGGAATGAGAGCTAGAGAAAACAAACAGAAAACTTATAATAAAATGGTAGACTAAAGCGCCAACAATTACTTAATAGATAAATGGTCAAAATAGATATCTCCTTTAAGTGCCTTTAAAGGCCTTTTTTTTTTTTTTCTACCAGGAATTGAACTCAAGACCTTGTGCTTGGGAGGCAGGCACTGTGCCGCTGAGCTATATTCCCAGCCCTTAAAGGCCATTATTGCCAGAATGAATTTAAAACATACAAACTAGCCAACTAACAAAAACACATGACTCAACTATATGCTGTCTCAGTTCAAATTCAATTACTTAAGTAGGTTGAAAGTGAAACCATATTAAAATGAAACAAAACAAAACAGAAAGGATAGACCATGCCAAATTAATTCAAAGGATGCAGGAGTGGCATGTGACTACCAAAGTGCTTTAGAACAAAGAACATTACTAGCAACTAAGAGAGACATAAGGAGAAGAGTATCAATCCGCAGAAAAACTTAGCAGTTCTAAATGTGTGTGTACCAAACATCAGTCTCAAAATACATAAAGCAAAAACTGATAGGGGTAAAAGAGAAATACACACATTAAAAATAATAGCTTGGGACTGTAAAACCCCCTTCTCAGTAACTGACAAAATTGCTATATAGAAAATCAGCAAGGATATAAAAGATCTAAATGACACAGTGAACAGGATCTAATTGGCATAGATAGCCCAGTCCATCCAACAACAATAGAATATGTGTATTTTTTTCAAGCATCCATGGATATTCACCACGGTGGACTGTATCCTGAGCCGTGAAACAAAGCTTGACACTTGTAAAATAACTGAAATCAGCAGATCAAAATCTATGGAATCCAGGCAGAGCAGTGCTGAGTTTTTACAGTCTTTTCCAGAAAGCAGACCAGGGAATATTTTGGAACTCATTTTATGAGGCCATTGTTACCACGATACCAAATCCAGACAAAGGCAAAAGTTACAGAGCAATATCTCTTGTGAACTTAGTCAAGAAATCCTCAGCAAAATATTTTGCAAAGCAAATCTAGCAGTGCCTAAAAACGATTATATAGCATGTGTATATAAAGTGAGATTTACTCTAGGTATGCAAAGGCTGTTCCGCATGTGAAAGTCAATCAAGGTACTCTGTCACATCAACAAGCTAAAAGAAAGCATACAATTAATTGATGCAGAAAAGGCAATAGATGAAAATCAACACCCATTCATGGCTGAGGAAGGGAAGCCTCTCAACATTAGGAATAGATCATGCTGAAGATCATGTACAGAAACACCTAGAGCACTGACCCTGGAGTCCTGGGCAGAGACCTGACGGAGATATCAGGTCCTGCAGTCATCTGTGGCCTCTCAGAGCTGTCCAGGTAGCACAGAGGGAAGCAGTGGTGATGCAAGAATGGAACTGACTTTCAGTGTGGCCTGTCAGGAAACCAGCGGATCCAGAAACCTGTCCTGGAGCTGATTCCGGGTCATCTAGGGATGAACAAAAGTAGGGCACCAAGAGAAGCATCTGTACCATACAGAAGTTTCAAACTGGCTGTGGGGTCCTGAAAACGTAGGCTGTGCACATGGCTGTTGCAGATCTGGCTCTGCAGGCCCCACAGGTACCAGGGCTCAGGTGGCTCAGGGCAGTTCCTGTTTCTAACATGAGATAAAGCTGGAAAGGAAAAAAACCAAAGAGAACAGGTTAGAAAAGTAAGTCAGGACAGTGGGTGCTTCCTTACACTCCCTAATTTTAAAGGATTCTCTTAATTTTAAATACAATGTTATAACATCACGTTTAATGGTGAAATGCCAAAAGCGTCCATATGGTCAAGGATTCTGCCTTTACCACTCTTAAATAATAAGGAACTGGAAGTTCTAGCCACTATAGTAAGATAAGAAAAATTTAAGGTACTTGTATATGAATTAGAAAGGAAAAATAAAGTTATCCCTATGACATGGTCCTGTCTGTAGAAAATCTTCAGGAATCCACCAAAAAATCAACTCCTAGAACTAATAAATGAGTTTATTCAGGTCATAGGATGAAAGATCAACACACCCAAATCAATTGCATTGAACATCTGGGAACTGAAATGAAAACCCCAAAAGCGTGTTTGATAAGAGGATGGACCTCATCAAAACTAAACACTTTCATCCTCTGAAAGACAGTATGCAGAAAATAGAGAGGTTACAGATTGAGAGAAAATATTTGCAAACCACATATCAAAGGACCAGTATTTAGAGTATAGTAAAGAACTCTCAAAACTTGGCAGTTAAAAAACTAAAGCAGACAACAAAAGCCAATGTAATTAGAAAAACCAGCCAAGGATGTATACAGTGGCAAATAAATACATGGAAGGACATTCAACATCGTTAGTTATTTGGGAAAATGCAAAGTAAAGTAAACCCATAATGAGCTTTCCCTACACTTCAGGATAACTCACACAATGAAGGGCGACACCAACAAATACTGGCAAGGATGTGGAGAATCTGCGTCACTCGTACATTGTTCCCGAGAATGTGACATAATATACCACTTTGGAAATAGTTTGGCAGCTTCCTGTAAACCTAAATTGTCATATGACCCAAAGTTATACTCTTTGGCATTTATCCCAGGAGAATGGAAACCTACGTTTACAGAAAAGGAACATTTATAGCGGTGTTATTCATAGTAGCCAGAGACTAGAAACAATGCAGATGTTCTTCACCAGTTTGTTTATTGCACATGTACAGCAGGGAATAAACAAATTATGGTACATCTACAGCAGGGAATACTACCCTGCCATAAAAAAGAATAAACTAGTGATGCAGTGATGAATCTCAGATATGTCTTTGGGGAATTATGTTGAGTGAAAAATGCCTCTTCCAAATGGTTAAATACTGTGTGTATAACATCCCTAAAATGACAAAATTATAGAGATGGAGGGTAGACGAGTGATTGCCAGGGGTTAGGGAAGTATAGAAGGAAAGAAAGTGAATGTATTATAAGAAGGGAGCACAAGGGGTCCTTGTGGTGGCGCTGTTCTGTGTTTTGATAGTGGTGACAGTTACATGAACCTGTGCATAGATAAAATTCATCAGACTGCACCAGCCTGGGATACACAAGGTCCTAGATGTGATCCACTGGGGTGGGCGGAGCATCAAGCTATGAACAAGCACAAATAAAGGCATGGAAAACTGGTGGAATCTGAATAGGGTGTAGGATTGGTAGATTAAATCTATGTCAACGTCCTGGTTCCAAAATTGCCCTAGAGTTACTCAAGATGTTCCCATCAGGTAGGCATGGTTCAGCTCACCTGTAATCCCAGCACTTGGGAAGCTGAGGCAAGAGGATTGCCTTGAGTTGGAGGCCAGCCTGCACTACATAGTGAGTTCAAATTCAGCCTGGACTAAAATAGCAAGACCCTATCTCAAAGAAAAAAGAAAAAAAAAAAAAACCTATTCCCATCAACAGAACTGTATAAAACTGGGGAGCTGAGGAACTGGATGGAAAGCACATGGTACCCTCTGCATTATTTCATGGGAAATGTTTGCTGGGGAGAATTTTGTCCCTGGAACCTATAGTCTTCTATGCTGTACATCAACCATGGTGTGTATTTGAAGGAAAAGTCTTGAACGTCACTGGGCAGACTTGTTTTCAGCGGTAAGAGCTCTGCCGTGGATCCAGACTGCGTTGTTGTATCACGGGCTTGAGCGAATGAGTGTTGATGTGGTTCTCACTGGAGAAAAAGGGAGGTTTCAGTGTGAGATGGAAGAAGAGCAGGCAAGGCCCTGGGGTGTTGGTTCCAAATTACAAGAGTTAATGAGGCATAAATCCCAGGTTTAAGAAATATCCTTTCCCTAGCTCTGGACATTGGAAGAACCCTGCATGTGCAGACACTTACATAATACTGAACATTCCCTTACCTAGATCTTGGTTTCTAAATACCCATCCCCAAGAAACCAGTGCTCCTTGAAAACTGACTGGTTCCAAGCTGACATAGGAGATTTTCAGGGTGAGTCTGGACACTTCATTCATGAAGAAGTAAATGTTCAAAACAATGGGGTGTGGAATCAACGTATGACTTAGGAGCCACCCGAAGGGGGTCCCACTGGCCAGATCTAAAATACCTGGCTTGGACAATAAAATGAATAATGACAGGCATAAATAAAATGAATAATAAATAAAACATTGAATTTTTGAAAGAAAGAATCTAAGTCTATTCTGCTATAAAGACATATAGGAATAAATGAAGTTTGAGAAAAGAAAAGCTGTCCTTACAGAGGAGTGCCAAAGGGTACAGGAAGAATGATAAACCACCCCTCTTTCTCTAGGGTGAACCCCAAAGATTCCCAGAGGCCCTTATATTGAGACTGGGCCCCAGCTTGGTGCCATTTGGAGGTAGAGGGGCCTTGAGGAGAGGAATCTAGTGGAGGAAGTGAGGTCATTAGGGTGTGGTCTTACAGGGGATATTGAGGCCCCAGCCCCTCGTCTTTCTCCCTCCCTCCTGGCCGCTGTGCAGGGAACAGGCCTTTCCCATAGGCTTTTGCCGTTTTGCACTGTTCCACTGAGGCTGAAAGCAGCAGGTGACCATGGATTAGAGGCCCTGAAATCACAAGCCAAAGGGAACTTTTTTCTTGATTAAGCTGATCATCTCAGTTAAATTGGTTACAGTGATGCAAAGCTGACCAGCACAACTATTTCACCACTGTTATAACTAGTCAAATTTATGAATTGGTCTAAAACTATCAGATGAAAGACTTTGAGGAACTGGTAAACTGGTCACATATGCTGACCACAGCACCTCTTACACAGATTATTTCCTAAGTGGTAAGGCTGCAAGACTGCCTCATGTGTCCTGTCTTCCTCAGTACAAGTGTGTATGATGGAGGAGAGGAGATGGACCTTGATAATAGTCTCAAAGACCATGGGAATGTTTCTGTCTCTGGTCAGCAGAGTAGTGGCCCCTAATTGTGTCCATGTCCTGATCCCTTGAATCTGTGACTATTACAGTTTTATGTCTGGATGTCCCCTCAAAGCTTCATGCAGTCATGGGGGAGCAGGCTTTTTGGAGGCGGCTGAATCTAGAATTAGCGATTGGTTCATTATGTAGTGCTGGGATTAGGGGTGTGAGTGCTACACCCTCCCTAGGGTGAGTAACCTGCATACAGTGTAAGGGAGGAAAAGAGGCTTGCTCTTCCCTTCTGCTCTTGTTGCTTTTGCTGTCTTCTACTGCCATGAACTGTTGCCCCTCTGCTATGTCATCCTGCCTTAGAGCCAGCTGATTATGGACTAAAACCTCTACAAACTGTGAGCTAAATAAACTCCTCCTTTAACTTTGGATGTCAGGTATTTTGTCTCACCAACAAGAGAAAAGTAAGTAAAATAGTGACTATGTTATTTTGTATGCAAATGGGAATCAGGTTTGCAAGTGGATTTATCTGGAGGGGAACAGTGTAATCATGAAAGTCCTTTAACATGGAAAAAGGAAGTGGAGGAATAGTTCAGAGTGATGCAATGTGAGAGGGGTTCACCCGTGTCCATGCCAGCTGTGAAGGTGGATGGAGGACCCACAAGCCGAGGACTGCAGGCAGCCCATGGAAGCTGGAGAAGCCAGGAAGCAGGTCCTCTCTAGAACCTGCCAGCACCTTGATTGGAGCTCCAGGAGACACATCATGACCTACAGAGCTGCGTGGTAACAGAGTGGTGCTGTTTTAAGCCACCAGGGTGGTGGCCATCTGTTACACTAGCAATTTTCCTTACAGAAAATGCAGTCTATAAGAGGACTTCAGGGGAGGACTAAGAGGATGAGGCAAGGCTGACAAGCCCCCCAGTGTGGACCTGGCTGTGCTAACCTTGACTGAGAAAGCCTCTGTCCTGCTCCCTGCAACCGTGCTGTGCATCACCTTTCCTAAGGTGGGCCCCCAAGGACATTTCAAATGAGGGGTGGAAGCCTGGACTTCTCCGGGCCCAGGGAACACAGAGATGTGTAAGAGCAGGATTGGTGGGGTGGGGGCCAGGCTGGGAGCCGTGAATGATGGAGGAGGAATTAGACCAGGGTAGACAAAACCACACAGGTTAAGGGCACCTCAAAAGGCTTTGGCATGATTTGAGCAGCCATTTCTTCTGCCTGTCTTCATGTTCCTGATGCTGGGGCCTGCAGAGAATGAGATCGACTGGGAGAAGAGGTGGATTTCATACCAGACTGTAGCCATGCTGGCAGGGAGAGAGCTGTGGATTTACCTGATGGGGAGAGCTCTTGTCACTTCCCATGACAGTCATACCAGACTAGATGGTGACATCTGTAACACTGAGGCACAGCAAGGACAAGCATGGTTGGGTGGAGGACTGAGGCTGTGGCACTCAAGGTTTACCTGTAAGAGGAGTCATGACACCCCGGGGCCTGGGGGAGCTGCCATACTGAAGGCCACACAGCCAAGGGGCAGAAGGATGGGACATAGGAATGTTACAGCCTGGACAGGGGCAGCTTGAGCTCCCAGCAGCAGGAGACCCAGAACCTTGACATGAAGTTCATATCCTGAGTAGGGAGCATCCTGCCCTTTCCCAGCCTGTGATGGAGGCAGGAAGAGGGCCCTTCTACTGGGAGACTGAGGAAGGACCCTTGGGGACTGAGGGTAGGCGATTATAGGCAAAGGGCTGCAGACACAAAGGGATGATCTGAGCACAGTGGTCTATACCTCTAATCCTAGCACTAGGAAGGCTGAGGCAGAAGAACTGCGTGTTTGAGGCCAGCCTGAACTATGTAACAACACCCTGTCTCAAAAAAAAATGAGAGAGAGAGAGGGAGAGAGAGAGGGAGAGAGAGAGGGAGAGAGAGAGATCGACTGGAAGAGAAGCAAAGCCTTCAAAAATCCAACTGTGGTTTTCAATCTAAGATCCTATACACAGCCAAATTGTTAATTGAGTGTGAGGGTAAAAGCAATTTTCAGACATGCAAAATCTCAAAATATTTTATCCTCACACGCTTTCTTAGGAGCAGACAAGAGACTGTGCAGAGGCAAAACAAGGAAAAGGGAAAAATGCAGGATGCAGGAGAAGGAGTAGGAGCCACAGCCCAGGAAAGCAGTGAGGAGCAGCCAGAGGTGCGCTGTGCTGTGCACAGGCTGGAGGACAGCTGCGCGAGTGGGAGCAGGAAGCCCCAGTTCACTCCAGCAGCCACAAGATCCGCAAGGGGCTGGTGAGGAGCTTCAGGGTCAGCACTGGGAATGAAGAGGTGGATTCTGAATGAAGAACTTGTACACTGTGGGAAAGCTTTCTCCAGGAAAGAACATGTAATCTGGCTCACCAAGTGGCTCAGCTGGGCATTGGCTGTAGTGCCACAGTATTGAATACTGACTTCGTAGAGTGTGCAGCAAAATGTCCACGGGAAGGGAAGAAAGATAACCCCCACACCACCCATCCTAGGAGATGAACCACTAACATTGCAGATTGATGGATCAGGAGATTGCTGTAAAAGCTGGCATTGAGAGGCCTGTTGACTACACCAAGGGGATGGGGATGTAGATCTGAGAAGCCAGTGAGGGTGCTGGGAGGGTGGGCAGAGCACTGTTGGTTTTGGGTGTGTCTTTACCATTTATACTATGTGTATGCTCCCTTTGATTAAAATATTTTGTTGACTGAAATGAAAATTCACTGAACATTTTAGTAAGCAAGCACTCTGATAAAAGAAGGAAGGAGCATGGTCCAGTGGGAGCAGGAGCACCTGGCTGCCAGTGGGTCTCCTGTCTGCCCTCAGGATACCAGGCCCTCTTTCCTCCTCCTTCCTCTCCTTCCTCTCCTTCCTCTCCTTCCCCTCCTTTCTCACTCCCAGTTTCTTGAGACTGCAGGGATGAGTGGTCCTCTCTGGTGACACACCTCTTGTCCATGGCCTGGTGGGATTGGCTTGAGCAGAAGGAGCAGCCTCATGGCAGAACCCAGCCTTGAGGGCAGTCAGGACCTGGGCCCAGCTTGGTTGAGATGTGGCCGTCCACAGGGCTGGCAGGAATCAGGTAACCGGCTCTGGGAAGCAATGGTACTATGCAACTGCCTGTTTCCCAGTGTACTGGTACAGTGCTAGATCACAAGAATTTGTTGGGTGAAAAAGTAGAAAGGAGGCTTGTTCTTGGGCAGGATAGCTTCTAAACAAAGCTAGGCCTATGGTGCATTGAGGCAGCCAGGATGAAGGAGACAGGGAGACGAAGGCACAGCTGACGGGCAAGAGTGATGAAGGAGGGCAGGCCAGGTGGGCGTACACTGTGGGCAGGCTCCTTCAGCCCTTACCTCTGTTGGAGCCCTTTGCTGCCCCAGGGCAGCTCTCTGCTGATCTTTCTCCCAGACCCACCTGCAGGGCTCAGCTCGGTCCAGTTCCTGTCTCTGAACCTCTCCCCACCCTGTGAAGGTCCTCCCTTTTAATTTCCCATCAGGGCCACTCTGCTGGAAGTTGGTACAGCTTAGTGGTTGAAATCACTCCAGATGTCTCTGACAAAGAGCAGGGAAATTGGTAATTTGCTGAGGTCAAGGGCTGGGTGCCGGGATGCTGGTAGCACACTGTGCTCCCAGCTCCCCACTGCTGCCAGCTTGGGCTGGCTCTGGCTGTTTGCTGAGCCACCGTGAAACCGCATGAGTTGAGGTGCTAGGCCCCAGCACAGCCCAGACACGACTGTCTCGCTACTGGAATCCCCACTGCCCGTGGCTCTGTGGACTTCCCAGGGTGAGGAGGCCTGGCTTAGGACGTAGTTCTGCCTGCAGGCAGAGAGAGCCCGCACCCCAGTGCTGACAAGAATCCCTTGCCTGAGGTGGCAGGGTGCCTGAGAAAATGTTAAGTGGCCTGGCCAGAGCTCACCCGAGGCAAAGCTATGCGTTGTTCAAGCTGGCAGCCATGCTTCCTGTTATCCATTTCCCCGACCCTTCGTCTTATTATGTCCCAGGACACATGCTGAGGCTAGGGGTGCACCATAGACTAACATTCCCCATGGCCTGCAGATCGGTTATGCAGTCCCAGTGCCAGCTGCATGCGAAGCAAGACTGAGAGGTTGAGATGTGCTCCCAGGAGCCAGTCAGAGGCCATACAGCCCTGGGAACCAGGAAGGCAGCGGTACTGGCCACTCTGCGCATATTCCCTTCTTTCTTTTCTGTGTGCAGTGCAGGGAATCAGACCAAAGCCTCGTCCATGCTAGGCAGGCTGCACTCGCAGCCTTCCGCGTGTATTTCATCTGACTCTTTGTTTTTATTTAAATGTGTGTTCACCTACAATTATGTAAATAGGAGCAGATGTTTTATAACCAGATATTTTGACTTTGTAATGTATCATGGACTTCTTTTCTTGGCAGTAGTGTATAATGATCTCTCTTAGTTTTTAAAAATCTGTATAGTATTTTTATTCCTTGGATGTACCCATAATTTAAGCAGTCCCTTCAACTAGTTTTTTGCTGTTATAAACAGTGCTGTCGTAAAAATCCTTTAATCTACATCTCAGTATCCCTATCTGCTTCCTCGTGACAAGATACGCTCATTACTGATGCCGATCCACACTGCCAGCTCACCCTCTGGAAAGGTCTCATCGATTCACATGCGCCCAACAGTGCGTGAGGCCTGCACCCGGCACGGCATCCTTTTATCTCTGCCAGTCCGCTAGGCAGAGCAGCTCTTGGGTCTTCTTTGGATTTTTTTAAATTATTATTAATGATGAGGCTGAGAGTCCATCCCTGAGATTATTGGTCCCCATCTGTGATGCTGGTTCCAAAAGCTGCTGGGCTGGATATGGGAACACTGTAGCAGGTACTCCAGCAAGGAGGAGCACCTGTGCAGAGGCAGCAGGTGTGAGCAGCGTGGCTCTCTGGAGGGCCTTCTGGGTGATGGTTGGCTGTGGGATGCAGTGGAACACAAGGCAGACCGTGACCAGATCCCAGGGCCCTGAATGTGACATGTGGACAGTCTAGGGCACCATTGATGGAGCTTAGGTGTCCTTCACCTACAGTTGGCTGCCAGCCCACCCCATAGGGACAGGGTGCCTGCCATCAAGAGCTCTTCAGACAAAGCTCCTGCAGATCTGAGCTCCCTCACGGCATCTGCAGGTAGCAGGAATGGGTGTGACATGGCCACCCTCGCAAGCAGGGGGCAGTGTGGAGGAGTGGAAAGAGGAAGCTGGTAGATGACAACCTGGATTTCCCTGAGTCCTGCTGCTTTCGAGCTAGCATGAGTTTGCATGTGTAGAGGAGGGACGGGTGGCATGCTGCTTCTCTGAGCCTGGAGGTTAAGCACGGACACGCCCACCTACTAGAGCTGTTGTCAAAACAAGTGTGGCATTGGTGCAATTCTGCAGTGGCTGCTGACAGATGGTTTTTTTTTGTTTTTTTTTTTTGTTTTTTTTTTTGGTTTTTCTCCGGTACCAGGAACCGTACTCACGACCTTGCGCTTGCCAGGCAGGCGCTTTTTGCCGCTGAGCTAAATCCCCAGCCCCATGACAGATGGTTTAATCATCCAGCATCGTGTAGACTCTCGCCCTGGTCTCAACTCTTCAAATTTCTTTTCTATAATTTTTTTTTTTATTTCATTTTGTGATAGGGTCTCACCGTGTTACTCAGGCAGGCCTCAGACTTTTGATCCTCCTGCGTCAGCCTCCAGAGTAGGTGGGATTACAGGCATGTGCCACCACTCCTGGCTCTAAGATACTTAGGAGTTAATTTCTTCAACAAATCCATTGTTGGTAATAATAATCATGACAGCTGTAATTCCTTCTATACTCACTGTTGTCAGACCCCTGTTAAATGTGTATTACAATTGATCTCTTTAACTCCTCACAGCAGTCTGGAAGGACGTTCCCTTCATTGTATGCAAGAGCAGTTTGAACCTTTCTGATCAGCATCTCAAGCCCAGGAGTTCTGTGGGAACCAAGGCTTGTTAAACCTTTTAAAACCCCCATGTATTAGGATTATGTTAAAACCTCTAGGTTTTCTAAGTATTGGCTCCTTGGCTCCAGCAAGCTGTGTTTTGGAGCATGCAGCATTGGTGTTGCTGGCTGCCTGTGGGCACAGGTGGTCCAAGGTGCTCTCCTTACCTTTCCGACAGATGTGTCAGCCAGGCTGTCACCATCACCCTCGCACACGCACTGTTGCTGCCCCTGACCACACTGCAGAGCATCACCTGCCCCAGCGTGACCCTTTAGACTGTGGCTTCTAACTCCAGGCCTGTTTTATTTATGAGATAATGCTTATTAGCTGTCTGTGCATGCGTTGAGCTGTATTTGTGGATATGAAAATAGAACCTTTTAGAAAATGCCTTTTTAAAGCCCCCAAACATTAGGCTTATGTTAAAACCTCTAGGTCTTCCCAGTGCTGTGACATTTCTTGTTTGCATTTGCACAGCTTGGAGAGCAAATATACACTCACGGGTTACAGATTTATTTTCCATTCTCATTTTTGTAGTTCATGTCTTAGCTCATCTGGGCATTCAGTCTTTGGAAGGAGCAAAATACTTACTTGTATTTGTTACTTTTCTTTATATCAAGCTTTTAAAATGAAATCCCCTTGGTGGAGAACGGTCCAGTGCAGGAGGAAGACCGTGGGACCTGAGTCGGAGCCTCGAGGCAGCCAGTGCCCAGCCCTGGCTCTGTCTGTAGGGTGGTGCAGCCTCTGTGTGTGGCGTTGGGCTGGCAGATGGTGGGTGCTCGTAAGTCACATTCCTTCTCCTGTTAGGTAGCACCCTGCAAGAGGGAACTCTTTTCTGGGAGAGTCTTTTGTAGCCTTAATAAACACTTAGCAGGAACCTTTCATGTACTTAATATTGGTAATTTTGGCAATAAAGGAGGAATTATTTTTAATCCAGGTAATAATTTATCCTGCATATGCATTGAAGTATATTATCTCCCAAAATCCAGCAATCTGCCAATATTTTGAAACTGTTCTAAAATTAGAAATTGGAATCCATAGGAGTTGACAAACCATGAAGATAATTTATCTGTGTGAAGGAAAAGAGAAGCAAAGGTAGATTTGCTATTTTCACTGAGAATTGACAATAGGTATTGGACTGGTTTCAAATTATTTCAGGTAGCAAAGAGGGTCCATGAAGGAGGTGGGTGTGAGCGTGATGGTTAGAAAGTTTATCTAGCAGGTTTTCTTCTTTGTTCTTTTTTTAACCCCCCTTTAATTCGATTTTCTTTTTTAAAACAGTCTTAAACTATAAAAGATAGAGTAGCTGGGAAGCTGCACCGGGCCAAATTATAATATCCCACTGTCATTCCACATTTTGAAGTAGGAGCATCAGATAGTCATATTATGTGAGCTAGTGGTCTTTGGGGGCTTTGATCCAGCTCTGGGGACATATACCTGGTGCATGCAGTTACCTGCAGGCTCGTCTAGCACTCTTTCCATCCTTTTGTTCCCGTGGGGGCTCCTAGGAGAGCGTGCTGCCTTTGCACTTCCTACCCTGTCCCTTCACTGTGTGGAGCAGAAGAGGACTTCTGTGGGCAGTCTCCTGTGACGCTGAGAGCAGATAGAGGATGTGTCTCGTATCCCAGGGCCAGTGCAAGAGGCTATTCCCAACACTCAGTGCAACACCCAGTACCCCAGAGTGATTCTCTGTCTGGAAGGAGAAGCCAATAGAGCAGGCATTGGCATGGGAACTGGCTCTTCTAACTGTGCTCAGCAGGGGCTTTATCTGAGTACTCAGCACTGTTTCAGAGTGGGTGAGCTAGTCAGTGGTGTTCCATTGCTGTGACAAAATACTTGGGAAAGTCAACTTAAAAGGGGAACGTTTTACTTTATTTTGATTTGTGATTTTCAAGGTTTCAGTCCCAGGTCAGCTGGCTCCAGTTTAGGCCTTTGCAAGGCAAAAAGATCGTGGAGGCAGGGCACGGCAGAGGAAAGCTGCTCACCTCGTGGAAGCCAGGAAGCAGAGAGGTAAAAGAGGTGTTGATGAAGTTGGAGTCCTTCAATCCAGTCACTTCCCAAAGCCTAGCAGCTGGCAACCATGCCTGGTGTGCTTTCTGGAGGACAGTTTATAGATTCCAGCCAGAACACAGGACACAGAGGATCTGCTGGCTCCTTTGAGCAACTGTTCTGCTATCAGAGAGTAGTGACTTTCAGGTTTGGAGAGCACTGATATTTTCTTCTCCTTTGTTGGATTCCTGCCTGACACAGCACACCTGTTCTGTTCTCTTCCATTTCGCATGGAAGAGAACCCATGGACCTGTTGTGCTAAGATTTGTGATAGGTTCACGTTGTTCTCAACTCCTTTGAAGAATCCAACACCTCAGTGGAGGTTAATTTTAAAACCTGTATCTCAAAATCTTGTGAATCACATTTTGAAATATATTTTGTGTAATTCTTATTAATGGAGCTGGGGTATGACTAGCTGGGTTCTATCCCTTGCACCACAAAAATAAATAAATAAATGCATACATACTTATTCAGAATGTAGTCCTTTGCGGTAAAAGATTTTCTGTTTGCTTTGGGCAGCAGGGTCATTACCTTGACCATAAACACATAGGACTTTGCATGTCCTTTGTTGCTGTGCCACTTTCCTTCTCTTGGTTGCTCCAAAATGAGGAGAGAGGGCTCCAAGGGAGTCATACCCTAGGGGATGTCAACAGGAGACATCAGGAGAGAAAACTGAAAGAATGAGCAGGAGTAGGGCTCTTGCTGCCAGGATGGGACATCCCAGGACTGAAACCACAGCTGAGTTAGCTGTGAGGCAGAAGGAGGGCGAGCACTTTAGTGATTCTTGCCAGGCATAGCAATGCACACCTGTAACCCCAGCACTAGGCAGGCTGAGGTAGAAGGATCACCACAAGGGATGATCCAGGCTCCAGGGCCAGCCTGGGCTACATAGCAAGACCCTATCTCAAAAAACCAACAAACAGAAATTCTATAAGACCAGCATCTCAGATGGGGATGACAAAGGTTAAAACTGGGGGAAGCTGCTAAAGTGTACTGATTTCCGTAAAAGCTTGCTATGCGACTACTGTTTAAATATATTTATAAAAATACCTGAACTTAAACAGTGTTACCAAAGTTCATTCTGATTTGCAAACAAAAGTTCCTTTACTGACAAACTCACAGAAAGAGACAAAGCTTCACGTCTGCACATCAGCTGTTCCTCTAAGATAGGTGCTCACACAGCTCCATTGGGCTTTCAAACAAGGTGACCCGTGGCAGTCAGGGACAAGTCCCGTCGGTCTTGTTCCTGACCACAAGCTGAGATGGGGAGAGGGGATCCCTTCCCCAGGTGCAATTTTGTAGACACAGCCTATTATGGTTTGGACTTAAGTGTGTCTGTGAAGATGGTCACCTCTTCCGAAGTCTGTCTTTTAACCTCGGTTAAGTAGTTTTTTCTGCAAATGAATGCACACCCTCAGCTCATTTTCATGTGGAGCCAGCTGTGTCAGGCTGCAAGTGACCATCAGACACTGTCAGTCTGCAAGTGCCCATGGACTGTGCACAGCTGGGCTCTGAGGCTGGAGGGCCTGGGAGGTTCTTCAGGAGCAAGTTTTGCAGCGTGCCCTCAGGGGCACAGGAAAGCTGCACTGGTCCTTTTCCCTCCCACCGCATGCCCACTTCTAAAGCTAGGGAGTTCCTTGCAGTGGTTAAGAACATGGTGACCTTATGCTCTCAGCAGAGGAGGGAGACAGGATGACTCCACAAGTTCTCTGAGCTCAGCAGCCTCCAAAGTGCACCTGCACAGGTGCAGTGCCAGGTGCTGGAGGTGCAGTGGTGAGTGACCGGGCCCTGCCCTGCAGTTGCCACCTGTAGGAGAGGATGAAAGGATGCATGCAGTGGTACTTGACCAGAGCAGCATCAGTAGGAGTCCCAGGTCAGCTCAGAGGAGATGGTGGCCCACATCTTCCCTTCTGATTTTGGTCTGTAAGATTGGCAGGAGTTGGTTGGACAGTTAGCCCTTTAGAAATGAGTCTTTACTGGGTGCCTGTGTTATTCAGGCCGTTGAGAAGATGCAGACGTGGCCCTTGTTCAGGAGCATTGATCTCACAGGTGACATGAGGGAGGTAGAGGATCTGACAGAGGCCTGTGAGAGCATGGAGATTTGGAAGTAGGGGTCGTCCTCCTCCTCAGAGTGTCATGGAGATGCCAGGCTTGGGTGCCAGCCAGGGACATGTAGGAGCAGGAGTGTGGAGCAGGTAGCATGTTGTGCCATGTGAAGTGGTGAGGACATAGGGAGCAAAAGGCAGCAGGGAACACTCAAGTGTGCCAGGCAAGGGTGGTGCTGCAGGCAGCTGAGGAAGACTGGCTCTTGGGCTGAGCACCAGATCAGACCATGGGCTAGGTGCTCCCTGCTGCAGTGTCTAAATACCTAAGACAGTCAGCTTATAAGGAGAGGTTTCCTTCAGCTCTTGGTTTCTGAGAGTTCAATCATGGTAGCTTGGCCCTGTTGCTTGAGCACAGTGCATCATGGTGGAAGCACAGGGTGGAATAAGCCTGCTTGCTTCATGGCAGCTGGAAGCAGAGAAAGAGTAAGGGCCAGGTCCCCATGTCCCCCTCAAGGGCCTTCCACTAGGCTCCACCTCTTAAGCGACCCCCCTGCCAAATCGTCTACCACTTCCCAAGAGCACTGTGTGCCTTTGGGGGCCATTCCAGATCTATGGCAGGCAGTGAGAGGGTAGAGAGAGGCCTTGGCATTTTGGAGGACCTGGGGCAAAGTCATCAGCTGGGAAGCCACAGTGGGAGAGAGGTGCCAGAGAAGGACTGGGATGACAGCCACTCAGCCTGGCCACAGTGCAGTTCAGGGTCATTGGAGGGCTTAGACCACACCCACAGGGAGTAGTTAGTTGTAGTTCAGAGTTCAAGGGGAGTTAAGATAGGGAAATGTGTGCTACAAGTCAGTGCCCCAGACTATCCCCACAGAAGGCATTCACTCAGAACTCACGTCAAAGCCCAGGCCCTAACACTTGCTACTGTGTTTTCCCCTCATTTCACCTACTGCCTTACGTGTCACTCAGACCCACATTTCTTGGTGCACTGGGAGTAGCAAATTGGGGACCTGCCCCAGAAGATGGCTACGAGAGAGGGGAGTGATTTTCAGACTGTTGCTTTGGGATCCCTTTCCAGCCACAAAAATACTGTGGGTCCTAAAGAACTTTTGCTTGTATGGGTGGTAGCCGCCTATACTGAATGTAGAATGGTGAGTGAAATAAGTCAGCTCCAGAAAGACAACATCACATGTCCTCATTCAGCTATGGAAGCTAAAAAATTGAGTCTCATAGAAGAAGAGGGCGGAAGAGTGGTCACCAAGGGATGGGAATGGGGAGAGGTTAGGTAGTAGGTGCTGGAGGAAGTGGTTCTCCCACCTGTTCATTATGGTACCTGGAGGCCAGAGTGATCTATGATATTTCAAAATGAGTAGAAGAGTCCAAAGGCTCCCAGCACACAGAAATGCTGTGTATTTAAGGAGATGGAAGTGCTAATTGTCCTGATTTTTTTTTTTTTTCTGGTACTGGGAATCGAACTCACGATCTCGCGCCTGTGAGGCGCGAGCTAAATCCCCAGCCCCCTAATTGCCCTGATTTAATCACTATACACTTTATAAATATAGTGAATGATTGTACTGTACTCCACAGTTATGTTCAAATATTATGTATCAATTAAATGTTTAAAATGGAACAAAACATTTTAAAGGAGCTCATTTATGCAGTTAAAAATAACAGTAATAACCCTATTACATGTTAATAGACATAACATTTTAAGTGAAAAATGACTTTCCATACATCAAGTTCTGTGGTGAGAAGCATGGAACTGATTTAATGTTGGCCCGTCTCCTTCATGTCTGGTTGGTGGGAAGACAGTGGGCTCATCCTATTGGCCCGTGCGTCTCGTCTGCTGTGAATGGCTGGGCTTGGTTGAGGCATGGGAGCGTGCTCGTCTCACAGGCCTGCAGTTACAGACAGAGGATTTGGGGAGCCCCTGTGGACCCCCACCACACTTGGTGCAGGCACCCTGGCCCTTCCCGTGATGTCTTCCCCTCAGGCCTGCATGTCACTGGCCAGCAGTCCCCCTGGTCCTCACTCTTCACCTCCCCTCAGGTGCACTGCATGGCTGGAGTATCTGCCACCCACACTTTGCCCTTTAGGACTCACTCACATCCTGACTGCCTCCTCTCTGCCTTCACTTTGCATCCCGCCTCTCATGGAGCTGCATAGAGAGCCCACAGACTTAGTCACAAGGGACAGCTGGAGCACAGAACTGAGGGAAGAGA
This sequence comes from Chinchilla lanigera, assembly GCF_000276665.1. NCBI lineage: Eukaryota > Metazoa > Chordata > Mammalia > Rodentia > Chinchillidae > Chinchilla > Chinchilla lanigera. The sequence continues at coordinate 16,620,086 of NW_004955429.1, read as the reverse complement.
CAGTGTAGTATTCAGGCCCCAGCCACCGTGCCCACAGCCTGTCCTGAGCCCACTTGGAGTCTCACCCTGCCTGCAGCGTCTGTTGTCCTCTCATTGATTGCTCTTGGGCTTCACTGAGTAACAGGGAAGTAGCTGATTGTTACTCAGAGCTGGTTTAGGACTTGTCCTGGCTTCCGGTAGCAAAGTATGACAATACTCTCTGTCTGGAGTCTCAGGTTTGGGATCTGTGCTGTGAGTTTGAGCTTTACATGTATTTCTAGCCTGTATGATATTATTCAGTGTGGTAAAATCCAAAAGCATCTGCCTTAGAATCAGCTAGGCCTGCAGGAGGATCCCAGTGATGCCACTTTATTGACTGTAAATTTCAGAAGCTTTTAACTCTTTCTGAGCATCTTTGTTTTAATCTGTAGTGTGGGGCTGTTAATAATTCCTACTGTACAGCGTAGCTGCAAGGATTAATGACCCAGCACATAATAGGTACTTAATAAATGAGAACTTTCCTCATTGTTATCATGGGATTTCTTGGCTTGCTGAATTGAGTGGTGGTATTTTTGTCAGCCACTGGATATGCTAGAGATGTCCTTGTATCAGTTGGGGGTTTGCAGGGGATCTAGATTGGCTCCTGTACCTGAGGGTTCTGTTCATCGTTGCCATCCCTTGAGAAGGCAGAGGGCCCTGGGCAAGGTCCCGGTGCTGGGGCTGGGTTGGGGCGTGCTGCCCAGATCTTCTTACTCTTGGCCTCTCATCCGCAGTAACCACAGCAGAGGGGCTCCCCAGGAGACAGCCAGCCACCTAGTCAGAGCATCATCCTGCTGCAGCTTCAAAATGGATTACAAGTTGCCAACTCAGCAGTACCCTCAGTATCCCTTTGTACTTTCTCCGCTAGGAGGGCTCTGGTTGTTTTCAGGGTTGCAGGGAGTCCTGATGACACCTATTTCCGAGCCTCCCTGAAGCTTGGGGGGCCCTGGGACCTTGCTTTCTCCGGGCACATAAGTGGGGTGCAACTGAAGGCACTGCTCAGCTGGAGTGCTGCTGCCACAGGGGTGAGAGATCTGGCACCCTCTGCCCAAGGAAAGGCCACCTGAAAGGGGTTGCTATGTGCAGGCAGGTGGCCGACTCGTCTGCTGCTTCTAGAGAGAAAAGGCTGCTATGGATACCGCTGCTCTTGCTGCAGGTCTTCGGATCTGTAGCTGCTGCATCTAATCCTTGTTGATAAAGAGCCCCTGAAACATTCACTTATCTAACCTCTGAGCTTAGGCGCAATTAAGAATTCTCCTTCTGTTGCCCCTAATCGCGTTTATCCATTTACACATCCCTCGTTCAGCAGACATGAAGTTACTCTGCACTGTGCTGAGGGCTACACGCTAGTTAACATTGCTGAAGTCAGTGAGGCCTTTGGGGTCTGGAAAGCTGCACTGGGCGGGTGGGACCTGGAGGGGTAGAAGGCAGCACACAGAGGCAGGGTGACTCCGCAGCCCCTGGGGCTCAGGAGCAGGTGCAGCCTCCACCTGGGACGTACTGGGCTGGGGGGTGGAGGCGTGGGACTTACTGCACCTCCACAATGTGTGCTGAGAGCCAGTGCTCACTCACCAAGGCGTGCTCTCCTGCCCGCTGGCCTTGGCTCCCACTATGTGTTCCCCAGCGGGAGGAGGCTGGGAAGGGTCCTGTGGGCTGCGCACTGAAGTCACTCACTGACGCAGTGTTGGGATGAGTTGTTCAGCCTGCCCAGTTGCACCCAGGGAGGAGGATGCCCTCTTCTAGCGAGGAAACGCAAAGGAAGAGGAGGCAGAAAGCACACACCCATGGTGTGCCTCCAGCTTGTGCTGGCTTCCCACCCCAGGGCAGGGCTGCCCTTGCATGCTGTGGCTTGGTTCCTTTGGGTGTAGCCTGGGCCTCAGCAGGCTCTGTGAGCTGTGGTGGTGATCCCAGGATCCAGGATCTGCCAGGTCTTTTACTCTGGGAGGCAAATGGGCACATCAGCCCTAGCACAAGGGTTCAGGTCTCTGTTTAGATGTGGAGGCTCCTGGCTCCACCACTGGCCAGGAGAGGATCAGGCAGGAAAGCAGTGCCTTGGAGAGTGGCGGAGTAGACTTCAGAAGCCCAGAGGGGCCAAGGAGCTCTGTACTGTCAGCAGAGGCTTCTTAGAGAAGGTGCATCAGAGCAGTCTATAAAGAAGACCGAAGAATTGGCCTTGCGGAGACCTGTGAAGCAGGTCTGGTAAGTTGGAGGTGGGGAAAGGAGGGCCTGGGATAGGAAGCCAAGGCCACAGAGGGGCACAGACCTAGGCCAACTGGACGCAGAGGGTGCATAGAGCCTCAGTACTCTCTGGGCTCTGAAAGGTCACCATGTTGGTGATGGGCGTGCCAGTAAGAAGGGGCCAGATGAAGAGCAGACCCAAGTGCTGTCCTTTGTAGACAATGAGGTTCTGCAGGCCCTAGAGCACAGTCATTCCAGTGCCATGCCCTGGATCCGGAGGGATGACCTGCTCCGGGCTTCAGAGAACCTGTCTCCCCAGAACCTGTGCTCCTTGGTACTTTGGGGTCATGACTGGCTCTGCTGCTGTTGTACAGCTGTCCTGCTCCTGCTTAGCCCCCACCCTGGTGAGTACCCATTGGAGCACACTGTGCCCATCTCCACACTGGGGGCACACAGCACAGCCCCTGCTCTTTGGTCAGCATCACTCTAGGATACAGGGCCCTTGCAGCAGGATGTCCCCAACCCCACCACTGCATGTCTTTCTTTCTGTCTGCCTCAGTCTTGTAGGCGCTCTGAGCTGAGGGCCCTACCTGTGTCAAGAATATCATTTATGTGAAGAAACTCGTTGCCACAGCAACGAGTTGGCTTGTTGTGTGGTCTGCAGGCTCCATGCAGGTTCACAGAAAGTGCTAGTAGGAGAGGGTGGTTTAGCGGGCTGGGCCCTGCTCCTGTTTGCAGTTTGCTGGTCATGTGGGTGGAGGAACTGGCCAGGGCCAGAATGGCAGCCCTAGGGCACAACTTGCCAGTCCCCTGGCATTGGTGACAGGTTCTCTGTCCAGGTTCTTAGCTTAATACACTGCCACTGTTTTCCTGCAACCTGCCCAGCCTGTGTAAAGAGCCAGTCAGAGGGACTTTGCATTGACCCAGAGACCCCTGGCTGGTTGTTGGGGCTTCTCTGGCACATGTGACAGCTGCTCAGGATGGGCTTTCTGTGGGCTGGAGAGAAGCCACACTGCCAGCAGGGGCACTGAGGACTTAGCAGCACTTTGGAGAAGTGATAAATAGCTGAAGCAGGGCTGGCGGCACAGCTTCATCCTAGGCACGATGGGCCCTCACTGGAGGGCAGGGCCTTGAGTCAGCGTGCTGGCTCCCCACACTGATGTGGTGGTTCTGCTGGGCTAGGTGACACAGGCACACCTTGTCCCTCAGTGGGGCGCAGGACAGGCTTACAGCATCCCACCTAGAACAGGTGGTGAGGGAAGGAGGGATAGTGCCAGTGCAGCCTTGGGGTTCCTTGAGGGTGAGCACAGGGGCCAAGGTTCTGGGTCCTGTGCCCCACTCTGCACTGAGCAGCAGCCCCCAACTTCTGGGGCATGGCTGACTTCTCCTCAAGGGAGTCGTCCCCCTGCCAGCAGCTCTGAGCTAAGTTGGGAGCCTTGGTACCCCCTCTTATCCAGGCCTCCCGAGCCAGCGCTGTAAGACTGCATGTGCTAGTGCGAAACATCACACCTCTCAGTGCAAGTTTTCAGGTAGACTGCTAAACAGTGGTTCTCACCTTCCTTTAATCCTAACCTACCTCAGGGCCCTGACCTTTTCTACAGGTCAGTGTCTGCTGTGGCTGGGATTCCCAGGGGAACAGGAAGGAGTGGTGGCAAGGGGGAGAGCTCCTACCCACAGCCCTGGATTTCCCAGTGGAGGAGAAGTGCTTTGTAGGAAGTATTGAGTGAGGTTGCAATTCAGCCAGGGGGTTGAAGACAAGGCTAGCTTTATTTAGCAGCTGCTTGGTACCAGGCAGGCTCTGTGTGCTAGAAGTTAGCAGTTATCCAGACAGTGGCCATGCCCCAGGGCACAGCTGCTTTGTAGGAGACAGACACTAAACAGGTGTTGGTGGAGGATGTAGCCACCCAGGATCTTGTGTCAGAAAGTGCCTGGGGCTTGTGTTGGCTGGGGCCTTTCCTCCCCTAAGAAGGTGAAATTTGAGGTGAGACTGAGGAAAAGTAGCAGTCACAGAAGCACCTCAAGGGTAGATAGATCTGGGCCAGAGCTCTGGGAAAGTCTCTGGGAGGATGTATGATCCTAGTTGGGCAGATCTCTGAGCAAAAGAAGGCACTAACTTGATGGGCAAGGCCCTGAGGAGGCCAAAGGACACAGCCCTATGGGTAGGCCTCGAAGGAGACAGGAAGCAGTTTGCATATGAAAGGCAGAAGTGACCAGGATGCTTGAAACAGATGTGATTTGCACTTTGGAAGAAGGCTGCAGCCTCAAGGAGGAGCATAAACTGGCAGGGCAAGTCTGGGAGCAGCAGATCAGACAGGGGGCTGTGGTCTCGGTGTGTGGCGTTCGAGGATGGCTGGCACCAGGGCTGAGGGAGTGGGTTGTGAGGAGTGGCTGGACTTGACTTGTGTTTGAGGTTAGCAGCTTACTGATGGGCTTGAAGTGGCTACATCAGAGATGAGCTAGATCAGGGACTGTTTGAAGTTCTTGTCTTGGGTTGCTGGGGCGTCAACCCCAGAGCTCCAGGGGCCTCCTGTTTTCTGAGTGTTGGAATCTAAGCCCCCACCCCGGTCAGACAGGGCCACCTGTGCTTGTGACTGTGCTAGCACACCTGTGAGGAGCGTCCTGTGGAGCAGGACTTTGCAGGGGTGGGCCCAGCTGGTGTTCCCTCCAGCCTGCATGGTTGTCTGCTTTTCTTCTCACATGGCTTAAGGTCTCTGCTTGGAGCCAAACTCAAGGAGACTGCAGCCGTGACCTCAGCACCAACCTAGGAGAGTGCACCCCGACACTGGACCCCACGTCTGTGCGATTCTGGAAGTCTCTCATGGAGGGCTGGTCATTCTTGAGGGGCAGTGTCTCAAAGAGACTGTAGAACAGGGTGCAAAAGCCACAGAAACCTCACGGCCAGGCTGGGCTTCTAATCTTAGGAGCATCCAGCCCGGTCCTGCAGCTGCTCCTGAACTTCCTCCACAGCCTGTGCAGCAGCACCCCAGCCTTGATCTCTCCCACAGGGTGCTCATAGCTTACAGTATATCGGTCTCTTGGTCCAGCTCTGCCTGGGAGAACCTTTTCCATATTTGGCATTCTCAGAACTCTACTACACGGTCCTGGTTCTTCCCTCGGGAGACGCTGTCTCTCCCAGGCAGCCTGTGAGCCAGCATTGGAGTCTTCTCCCTGTGTAAGCAAAGCCCTTTTCCCTGGACTCTGGTTCCTTATTCTCATTTCCACATGACACAGACTTGGTTCCTCTGAGACTCAAGGCCCAGAATGGGCCCAGGCTCTTCACTGCCGTGCAGTGTCTCTGCCTCACCCCTGACACTTGTCTTCCTGCGAGTCTGTCTCAGGTGAAAGTACTGCTGATTGGGAGTGATTTTTCCCTTTCTCAAATAGCTCTTATTTCCTGAAAGTCACTTCAGCTGATTCATTTTTAATTGAGTGATCTCTAAGCTCTGAATGAAGCGGCATATAATCATCTGGATTCCTGGGTACAGGAGGTTTCTTGCTTCTACTCTGTCATTGAGGTGTCTTGCAGCCCTAAGTAACTCATTCGTATTCTCCACCTTGTCTCTCTCACCCTGTGGGGACGGCCATGCCGCTTCCCGTGCTCTGGCCTACCTTGAATGAGGTCAAGGCAGACATCAAGCATGCCTAATAGTTCCCATTTCTTGCTCAGAAATTGCTATGAAAGCGATTAATCCAATAGTCCCAGTTCTTTATTATTATTACAAAAAAATCCAATGATGTGGATGCGATGGTAGCAGGGCTGCAGATTGAGAGGGGCTGTCTGTGGAGGAGTCTGCTTGTGGAAGGACCCTGTAGCCAGCAGATCTCCCTTGGTGTAGACCTGAACTCTCCTGAGGGAGGGGGTTGAAAGCCTCGCATGGCTGTGCCATGCCCTTACAGTGACATGAAGATGTGGTGACACGCTCCAAGAACCTGCTCCTGGCCCTGGGGAAGGTCACCTGAAAACAGGTGCCTTCAAGCTGTGGGAGGTGTGGCCAACACCTGGGGCACATGTGTAGACCTCTGTGCCCTGAGTGCAAAGGGGGTGGTGACGGGCAGGGGAGCAGGCAGCTGGCCTGTGGCACAGCCCTTCCTGGGCCAGGCTTGTGCTGTCAGATGCCTGGCTGAATTGCCATGGGAGCTGTAAGTGAGTTCCCAGCGCCCTACCCACAAGCAGCTGGGGGGTGTTCAGGGCGCTGTGCTTGGCTAGTACTTGGTTATGTCCTCCTGGTTTCCTCTCCTTTGTCATTGTCCTTTCTCTGACTGGGAAATAGACCTGTCCATGGCACTCAGATGTTTCCCCTGAGGTGCCCCCTGCTTCTCTTCTAATACTATAAAGGCTCCTAGGAGAGAAGTGGCTCCCTCCAGGCACTGGCCCTTCCTCTGCATGTGCCAGGCAGCTATCGGAGGGAAAGCCGCTTCCACCAAGCAGCTGCTTTGCCCTTTGGAGCCACTGGAGGCCCAGGAACAGCACATGTCTTTAATGATCAAGAGTGGACATTAGACTAGGGAGAACAGGACAAGTGTGCAGAGGATGAAGGGATGGCCTTGAAAGTCAGGAAGAGGAGGAGGAGAGGAGCGGAGAAGAGGCCTTCCTATTTCTTCCCTCAGCTCAGCCCGTGTCTGCAGATGCTGCCGTGGTGGGAAGCAGGCTGTGGGCATCCAACACTGGGAGCAGCAGGTGGGTGACTGGCTAGTGTTAGCTGCCTATGAGAGGTCTGGAGGGGTCTTAGGCCAGTAACAGGCAAGGATAGTTTCACTTGTTGTTCCACAAGTTGCATATGGCAGGGCCACACAGGTATGGCAGGAGAGATCCCACATTGTCCTCCGCATGAGCAGTGGCAAGCAGAGACCTAGATGCTGCTGGGACGCCTGCAGCAATAGGGCCTTGCATGTGTTTATTTACTTCATTTAAAAAATCACGTACACACATTCTAAGGCCCTGAAGTCAGTGTAAAATGGTACACCGCTCTCCTGACAACCCCTTACCCCACCACCAGAAAGTAGCCACTGTTGATACTTGCTCATGTATCCTTTCAAAAAATTTTAATGCATACTTAAGCTTATACTCTACCCAAATGGAATCATGCTATATTGTTCTGCAACATGCTTTTTTTTTCACTTTAATAATACATCTTACAATTCTTTCTCTGTCAGTATATATGAACCTTTCTCATTCTTGTTGAGGCTGCATAGCTAAAATCATAGATTCTTCAGGCTGGAAAGAACCTTCAAGGCAATGTGATCTAATTGCCTCATTTTGCTGGAACCTGAAGAGGTGAGGTGGCTTGCCGGAGGGCACAGTGAGTGAGCGGGCGGGAAGGGTTCCTCTGAGAGCTGTTGAGTAGGAAGAGCTTCATGAGGGCTGAGCATTGGGATGACAGATAGCAATGACCATTACTTTCTGACTGTGTTTCAACAGCAGCAGCATCTGCATCCATCATCCTGGGCTGTGTGTGGCGGGGGAGGAGGAAGGGCTGGAGAGGCACTGGTACTGTGCCCATGCTGAAAGCCAGTCCACAAGATATTGAAGTTGAAATGTCACTTGGGCCATAGTAATGTGTGTCCTCATGTCACGGCAGGAGACCCCTGTCTTGATTGGCAGAGCAATCCATCCATTATTTGGAGTGCAGGTGTTCTGCATTCGCGAGACTCTTGGCCTGTCCTTTGTCATTTTTGTGAGGCATTAAAGTAGTGTAGCGGGAGGATGATGTGACTTCTCTGGCTCGAGCCTTGTTGCTTGGCTGTATCTGTTGCCCTGTCCCTTGCGATGCCTGTCCCCTCCAGCATCCTACCATAAATGTGGCTTGGTAGGCATGGAGAGTGAACAGAAGCTGTTTGAAAGACTGCAGAGCTGCAGTGTACACCCTAAGATTACCTCACTTAAGATGGGCCTGAAGATGGGGCCTCTGGTTCCTGGGGCTTGTAAGAACTGGAGTGTTTGTATGGTACTGAGCCTCTCAGCAGGGAGGACCAGCCCTCCTGTCCCACCTGGGTACTTGTCTCCCCCCAGGGCATGTGCCCCCAGGATATCTGCCCCCCAGGATTGCCTACTCACTCACCAGGGGGAGGATGCGAAGCCACAGACTAGAAAGGGCACATCTTCCTGGAACATCAATTTTACATGAGGCTTTGAGGGGAGAAATGCTATTTTTATATTAAAGCAAACACTGATATTATGGAATAGCATGGAAAGTTCAAGTTATGTTTCAAGATAAAAGAGGCAATTTCAAAGCAATTTTATCCTTCTTTGCCTCAGGCAACTTCAGGCTCTACCCCCTGGACCCCAGAAGGGCACATCTCTCTCCTCTGGTCTTGGGGACTGCGGGAAAAGTGTGTTAGATGGGGAAGTTTTCTCAAGAAATGCAAGTTCACCTTTAAGGTGTTCTCAGTCCCAAACCAGGGCCAGCTCCAGCCCTGGGTTTCTGCTCCCCTGTGTGCTAGGCTGAGTCAGCTCCTGCCGCCTGGTTCTACCTCTCCACCTGTGTTTCTCTGACCTTGGAGTTTTTTTCACATGGCTCTGGTTTGACCACTGTGTTGACTGCCTCTGTGTTACCCCCACTGCCACTTGTTTATTCTCCAAAAGAGATTGGATTGGCCCCAGTCGGCTTCTCACACCCATCATAGGACACTGGCTAAGCCGTCCAAGCATAGATCAGCTAGAATGGGGAGTTCAGTGTTGCCTCCCAGATGTAGTCCCCTAGGAGTGTGAGCTGGTGTGTGCTGCTTCCACCCAGCCAGGGTGTGGCGCAGAGGAGGCAGGGACCCTGACAGGGAACAGCTGCAGGGCGGTGGAGGTGAGCAGCACCTCCCCAGGAGTCCTCTCACTCGCTGCAGCTTCTCTCCCTGCCCTCTCACATTCCCAACCTTTCCCTACAGCCAGCTACAGTCTGAACAAGCACTGGTTGCTGCTGTGGCTCAGGCTACCATGGTGGAGTTTTAACTTGAAAGAAGCTGTCCACAGTGATCCCTGCTGTAACACAGGATCCCAAGCAGCCCAAGGGAAGAGGCGAGGAGGAAAGCAGTGGCATTTGGGGGGCTGGTTGCAGGGGAGACCAGCTGGTGGCACCACCCCAGCCCCACACTCTGTGCTCCAAGGCCTTGCTGACCCGGTAGGGCCCACATCTATTCATCCAGGCTGGCTGTAGTTCAGGAGCCATTAATCCTCTTTGTATCTCTAAGTGCTGTGACCATGAACAAGGTTCTCTTCACAAGGATGTCTCCTTATCAGTAGATAACAACTCAGGAAAGATTTTTCTCCTTTCGGATTAATATGGTGGCGATGCTGTGGGTCAGTGTGCTGGAGTCAGGTGTTACTCTTTTAACTAGGACATCATTAACAGAGGAAGCTGCTCTCCTGTCTCATCTTACCTGGTCATGTTCCTCAGTGGCTTTTCACCGAAGGCTCTCTGTCTGGTGGAGAAAGAGGCAGCAGTTCATTGCTTCGTGGGAGTCAGGCAGACCTGGGTTTACCTCTCCCCTCTACTCCTCACTGGTCCTGAGACTGAGCACGTTTTTCATCTCTAAAAGGTGAAATTCCAGGCCTCTCTGCCTGACAGAATTTAGTGTGATCTCTGGCAGTTGGCATTGAGAACCTCTGGCCGCCTAACCTTTTGTCAGTGTGTCTCCCAGGCCTCAGGCAGGGCATGCCAAGTGCTCTGCCTGATAGGAGGGCTCTCCCTTTCCCCACCCCCGGCCACCCTACATCTAAGCTCCGCTGGAACACAGGCCCAGAAGCCTTTCTGGCGTGGGCTGGCCAGGTTTTCTACTGTGTGGGACTGTGGCCCCAGGGGAGTCTGTTAGTGTCAGTCTCTCTAGGGGTGGGAGCACAGAATCTGCCCCATGGGATTCCAGTGACGACTCCTTGTCTGAAGGACTTTCTCTCCAGCACTGTGCTGTGTGAGTTTTGTGTGACCCTGTGGTAGAGTTTCCACAGGCCCGGGCACTTCTGGTGAGGCCCCTCAGGTCCCTAGGCTGGCTCTGGGCCACCTCCCACTGTCAGTGCAGCTCACACTCCTGTGCTGTCCTTTGGAAGTCAGAGGGGAATGAGGTCCTTCAAGTTCTTCCAGTTTGCTGTGTTATGTTGTGTTTTGTTTTGCTGCTTGCTAGTCCTTTCTGGGCTCCCCTCTTCTCCTCACCTGGAAGTTACCAATTAACAGATGTGGTTACTTTTGTGTGGAGCACTTTGGAAGTGCCGGGCACTGTGCTGGGCATGCAAACGCTGACTGATCCTCATACACCACCCCAATGGAGGAGTGGGGCTGGGGATTTAGCTCAGCGGCAAAAGCGCTTGCCCGGCAAGGGCAAAGTCGTGAGTTCGGTTCCTGGTACCGGAGAAAAAAAAACCAAAAAAAAAAAAAAAAAACCCCAAAAAAAACCCAATGGAGGAGTGATGGAGCAGGGATGCAGAGCTGGGCTTCCTTCTGCCCCAAGCAGCGGTTTCAACATAAGGTGTACAGTGCCAGTTAACTGCTGTTCCGTCATCTGCTCCATGACTTTCTCCATATCCCCTTCCTGCCCTGCATCGCCACCCTTTGAACTATCTATCCGCATTTGTACAATGCCTGTCTGATTCTTCTGGAAGTTTCCATTATTCAGGATCTCTACTCCTGGATAGAGATGAGCTCTTTTTTTTTTATTTTAAAAATTTAAAAAACTGACAAAACAATAATGAAGACAGAATCAAAACAACACAAAACCAACAAAAATGATACAAGACCTCAACACAAAATGATGGAAATTTACAGTGGTTGCTGTATTACATACTGTTATAGAGATGAGCTCTTAATCATGTATTTATTTTTTTTTCATGAACACTTTTTTTTTCTGTTTTTTTTTTTTTTTTTTTTTTTTTTAATTTTAAAGAGTAAAAGAAGGACAGCAAAGGCGTTGGGGGAATTCACTGAATTACAGACAAAGTGGTAGGACATTATCAATGGTTGTTATTTTACTTATTGGTATCTTCAAGATAGTTTCTCAGGAAAACAAATAGACAAATAGTAGTGAGTTACAGACAGAAATGGCAGGAAATTATCAATGGTTGATGTATTATAGCTTGGTTTCTCCAAAGTGGTCTCTAGGGAAAGCAAATTGAGCTATACATGAGTGATCAATCAAATAATCATTGACTATTCTCAGTGGTTGTTGTTGCAAACACATAGTAACAAACATACATCTGTTTACGAAATACCATAGGAACAATACAAACATTACAGAGTTATGGACAGATTGGTAGGAAATCATCAATGGCTGCTGCAATACATGTTGGCATCCTCAAAGTGGTTTCTCAGGAAAACAAAGATATGCAAGAAAGATCCGACAAGTAGTTACAGCCCAAGGGTTGCAAAAAATAGCGGATTACCTCCTCATCAGTGACTCCCCTCACTGAGGTGTGACGGCTGAAAGGAAGGCCAGGGCTGAAAAGAAGGACTGAGAGACCAGCACCAGTGTTCAGCAACGGGCCGTCCACTTTTTCCTCTATAGTCATGATTTTGCAGGGCTCCTCCCTTGGAGACAACGGTCCTTCTCCATGAAGGTGGTTCTACACAATCTGAATATTGGGCACCCATGTAATCCATGAAGTCTTGGTGCAGACCTCTCTGGAGCTCCACTCACTCCTCCACCGCAGCCTGTACAGTTAGGGGAAGAATGGCCTCCAGGGGGTCTCCCCAGGTATTTCACAAGGTCCTCCTGGTTTCCAGCTCCCGAATGGCTCTTATGTCCCCAGTCAGCTGGACCTCTGAGTCGTCTGGCGTCGGCACTCTCGTGTTCTCCAAGTCCTTGTTCATCAGTTGCTCCTCCGCTGACTCTGGACCTTTCTGGCTCTCAAGGGCAGGGCCAAGAGCAACCTGCTGTGTGGCATGTTTTCCCCATGTTGGGATGGTTCATGCACGTCTCCGGGAGGGCCTATTGTGTCGGTGCTTCTCTGTGGCATGGCGGTTCTTGACCTCGTGGTGTCGGCTGGTCCGAGGGCTGGCGCGCATCTCCGTGCCGCTTTCTGGCGCCAGCTGCCTGCCTTTCCGGGTGCCTTCGCTGCGGGGCTGTGCAAGGCCGTGAGGGCCGGCACGACCCAGCCGCGCGGCCTCCCCTCCCCGGGCAGGTGCCTGCCTTAATCATGTATTTAAAACGGTTCTCAGTCAGTGGATTTGTGTAGTTGTGAGCAGAAAGGGTCTGTACATTCATGTTAGCCATGATCACATTCGTACTTCAGAAGTAAAGCTGGAAAGGACAACCCTGTAACACACAGCAGACATGGCAGAGGCCTAGAGCCCAGAGCATGCGCCTCAGACTCCGAGTGTGCATTGTGAATGGGTCCAAGGGGCCCAGGGCCACAGCCCACAGGTGGGAAGAGTCTGTTGCCACTTTCCACAGTGATCACCAGGACTAGCTGGCTCCTTGGCATTTATCCCCCACCCCAGCAGCCCACATGGAAGTCAGGAGGATAATTTCACAGTGAGAATGACCATTCTATAGGTCATGCATGTCCTCTCATGCTCTCCTCTCTGCCAGCCTTTCGACTATGTCTTGACTGTGGGAACAGTGCTCCTGGTGATCTTGCCATGTACCCTGAAGACAGCTCAAGTTCCCAGTGACCATGCACTTCTCGGGCTGGCTTCCCTTGGATGTGTTTAATGTGATACCATCAGATGTGGAGGCTGCTCACCCAGACCCTGAGGCAGGAGCCCTTACTCAGAGAGGCATGCTGGCTGCTGTGGGAGCTCTTCCTGTTGTGTCCTGGCAGCGGGGGAAGCTGCTTTAGAACTCTCCCCTTGGCCCCATGGCTACTTTTCCTTTTCCAAGAGGCTGTTTGCATTGTGGTCCCTTTTGTAAAAATAGGGCCCCTTGGTGAGGATACTGGATTGATTGTAAGTAGAAACAGTGTTTAGAAGGAAAAGCACATATTGGCTCCCTCAGTGGGACAGGCCTGGCCTGAGGTGCTCCCTGACTCAGGTCTCTAAGTGTTGGAGCAGTTGTCCTCTCAGCTCTGCTTCCTCCAGGTGGGCAGCGCTAGAAAACAGCCTACTTTCCCAGGAGTGGAACCGAAGTGCCTTCACTGGGCTGCTTGGGCCTGATTGCCCTCACTGCACGTGGCCCTCTCTGTACCTGTGTCTGCGGCCACGGTGGTAGTATGCACTTCCTCGTGTGGCCTCAGTCTCCAGCAGCATCACCTGACTTCCTTCAGTGGGGAGGCTGCTGATGGTCAGGGGAGAGTCAGCAGGTGATGGTGACAAAAGCAACAGCTATCTGATTGCTACCCCAGCTGACTGCTTGATTGAGGACTTTGGCTTCCCCAGGAAGTTAATGCCAGTGTGTTGTGGTTACAGTTATGGAGTGGTTCAGCCACTCTGTGTGAAGAAACAAGGCCAATACATCTCCCCATTTTAGGGGTGGACTGTAAGATGATGACTGCCTCTTGGGTTCAGCATGTTGCTTAATGTGAGCTTTGCCTCTTGATGGTATAACAGATCTCACAGGTGCAGGCGGGCAGAGTCTGACAGTGAAAAAGGGAGAAACTGCTGAGCCAAAAAGGATTGGAGGGGGCTGGGGATTTAGCTCAGCGGCACAGCCTGCCTGGCAAGCGCAAGGTCGTGAGCTCGATTCCCAGTACTGGAAAAAAGCCAAAAAAAAAAAAAAAAAAAAGGATTGGCACACCAGAAGCCATGGGAACTGTGGGCAGTGGCACCCATGCCACATTGAGCGTGTAGGCCCAGTAAGGAGGGGCAGAGCACCGAGGAAACCCCTAGCCCGCGGTAGGGGTTGCTGACTAGAGACAGACTCACAGGCATCTGAAGACAAAGGGTCGCCAGCTGAATCCTGATTTATTTTCGCAGTTTTTATTAGTCCATGTTTGGTCCAGATCCTAGCTCTCTGTCTGAGGAATAAATAGCTGGCAAAATTTTGTTTCCCATTGTGTAGGTTGTCTCTTCCCTCTGTTGGTTGTTTCCTTTGCTGTACAGAAGCTTTTTAATATGATGTAATCCCATTTGTTGATTCTTGGTACTATTTGTTATGCTTTTTGAGTTCTGTTTAGAAACTCCTTACCTATGTTTATGTGTTCAAGAGTTTTACTTGTTTTATCTTTCAGCAGAGTAAGTGTTTCTGTTTTAACATTTAGATCTTTGATCCACTTTGATTTTAGTTTAGTACATGGTGAGAGATACGGGTCTAGATTCAGTTTAGATGTGGATAGTCAGTTTTCCCAGCACCATTTATTAAAGATACTCTCTTTCTTCTAGGTCATGTGCTTGACCCCATGGTCCACGATCAAATAGCTGTATATGCTTAAGGTTGTTTCTGTATCTTGTATTCTGTTCCATTGATCCACATGTCTGTTTTAGTGCTAGTACCATGCTGGTTTTATCACTGTAGTTTTATAATATTTTATATTTTAAATTCAAGATTATGGTGCCTCCTGCTTGATTTTGTTACCTAGTATTGCTTTTGCTATTCTGGGTCTCTTCTGGTTTCATATGAATTTTAGAAAGTTTTTCCCTCTAGTTCTGTGAGGAGTGCTGTTAGTATTTAGATTTGGATTGCATTGAATCTGTAGCAGTTTTGGAAGTATAGCCATTTTGAACATATTGGTTCTGCCTATCCAGGAACAAGCAATACCTTTCCATTTTCAGGGTACTGTAGTTATCATTGTAGAGGTCTTTCACTTCCTCAATTAGGTTAATTCCTAAGTATTTACTTTTTCTTGATGCCATTGTAAATGGTATTGTTTTCCTAACTTCTTTCTCAGTGAATTCATTGTTTGTGTACAGGAATGCTATTCATTTTTGTATGTTGATTTTGTTTCCAGCTACATTGCTGAATTTGGCTATTAATTCTGGGAGTCTTTTGGTGGAATTTTGTGGGTCTTCTATGTAGAAGATCATGTCATCTGCAAATAATGATGATTTGATATCTTCCCTTTTGTTCTGTCTCTTGTCTGATTGCTCTGGCTAATGCTTTTGTTAAAGCTTTGGTACCATATTGAACAGGAGTGGTGATAGCGGAAATCTTTGTCTTGTTTCTGATTTTTTTTGAAGGAAGGTTTTAAGTTTTTCCCCATTGAATATGATGTTGGTCATTGGTTTGTCGTAAATGAATTTTATCAGATTGAGATAAGATCCTTCTATACCTATTTTTCAGGGGTTTTTAAATCATAAGTGGATGTTTTCTGCATCTATTGAGATGATCGTGTGATTTTTGTCCTTGCTTCTTTTTATGTAATTTATCAGTTTGTGCATATTGAATCATCCTTACATCCCTGGGATAAAAGACTACTTGGTCATGACATATGATCTTTTTGATGATTTGTTGCATTCTGTTTGCCAGTATCTTGTCGGGGACTTTTGTATCTATATTCACATTAAAGAGATCGGTCCGTAGTTCTCCTTTTGGTTGGATCCTTGTCTGTCTGGTTTGGAATCTTGGTAATGCTGGCTTCCAGGAATGACTTTGGGAGTACTCCTTCCTTTTCAGTTTCATTAAAGAGTTTGTGGAGTATTGGCATTAGATGTTCCCTGAAGTTTTTATAGGAGTGGTGATAGTGGATATCCTCTTTTATCTCCTTTTTCAGGGTACTGTAGTTATTGTTGTAGAGGTCTTTCACTTCATCCATTAGGTAATTCCTAAGTATGTAATTTTTCTTGATGCTATTGTGAATGGTATTGTTCTTCTAGTTTCTTCTTGCCTAATTTGGCAGTGAATCCACCAGGACCTGGGCTTTTCTTAGTTGGTTTTTTTATTAGTGCTTCAGTTTCATTGCCTGTTACTGGACTAGTCAGAGTTTTCTTTTTGATATATTCTTGCTTCAGTTTTTTTTTTGTAATTCATATATATCTAGGAATCTATCTATTTCTTCTGAATTCTCCAACTTATTGGCATATAAATTTGTGAAATAATCTGGATTTTAGCAGATTATTGTTGTGATTTCTCCTTTTTCATTTCTAATTGCATTGATGTGGGTCTTTTCTTTCCTTTTTTTGTAAGATTGCCTAAGAGTTTGTCTATTTTGTTTATTCTATCAAAGTCAACTTTTTGATTCATTGATTCTTTGCAATTTTGTTTTTTTAGTCTCCATTTCATTGATTTCTGTTTGATCTTATAATTTTTCTCCTTATCCTAGTTTTGATTTGGATTTTTCTTATTTTTCTAAGAAAAAATATCTTGTACATCATTTGGTTATTTATTTGGGCTCACTCTATTTTTCTGATATGAGCATTCATAGCTGTAAATTTCCCTCTTAGGACTGTTTTCATTGTGTCCCATAAATTTTGGTATATTGTCCTGGCATTATTTTTCAATTCAACAACTATCTTATCTATCTTATTTCTTTCTTGATTTCTTCTGTGATCCATTGATTATTCAAGAGTGTATTGTTTAATTTCTGTGTGTTTGTTTTATTTTTGTAGTTTCTTTTGCCATTGGTTTCTAGTTTTATTGTGCTATGATCTGATAATATGCATGGGATAATTTTAATTCTTTTGCACTTACTTACACATACTTTTTTGGCTAGTGTGTGGTCTAATTTGGAAAAAGTGCCATGTGCTACTGAGAAAAATGTGTATTCTCTTGTTGAGTAGAACACTCTGTAGGTATCTATCAAATCCATTTGTTCAAAGTTTAGTTCAACTCTAGTATTTCTTTGTTGATTCTTGTCTGTTTGATCTATTTATGACAGTAGGGTATTGAAGTACCCCACTATAATTTTATTGATGTTTATTTGATATTTTTATGTTTAGTATTTTTTATGAGGTTGGTACACTATTGTTCAGTGCATATATGTTTATAATTGTTATGTCTTTCTGTGGAATTGTTCCCTTGATCAGTATGTAGTGACCTTCTTTGCCTCTCCAGATCAGTTTTGGCTTGGAGTCCACTTTGTATGGAAATAGTTTAGCTATTCCTTATTTTGGAGTTCCTATTGCATGGAATATTATTTTCTATCCTTTGTTTTGTAGTCTATGAATTTCTTTCTGGGTTAAATATGTTTTTTTATATAGCATACCATTGGATTTTGTTTCTTGATGCATTCTGATAATCTGTGTCATTTGACTGGGAAATTGAGAGTTATTACTGAGAGATACTGATTTATTCACATTGAGAGTTATTACTGGGGCTGGGGATTTAGCTCAGTGGCAAAGCGCCTGCCTGGCAAGCGCAAGGTCATGAGTTCGGTTCCCGGTACCGGAGAAAAAAAACAAACAAACAAAAAAAAAGAGTTATTACTGAGAGTACTGATTTATTCCTGTCATATTATTTTCCTGTTATGGATTCCCTTTCTGTTCTACTTAACTGCTCACCTTACCTGGTGTATTCATTCTATTGGACCTTTCTGGCATTGTTGGCTTCATTGTGTCTTCCTTGGATCCTTGAGAATTTTTTAGAGCGCTGGTTTGGTAGTCATGAATTTCTTTATCATGGAAATGTTTTATTTCTCCATCAATTTTGAAAGATAGTTTTGCAGCATATATTAGTTTCTAGGTGTTTTCTTTAAAGACTTGAAACACTTCACTCCAAGCTTTCTTGGCCTTCCAAGTTTTGTGTTGACAAGTCTGCTGTTACTTTAGTGGATTTCCTTTGTAATTGAGTTGTTGCTTTTTCTCTAATAGCTTTTAAGATTCTGTTCTTGTGTCAGACTCTGGGATTTTGATTATGAAATGTTGTGGAGAGGTTCTTTTCTGATTTCGATTATGAAATGTTGTGGTTGTGGAGAGGTTCTTTTCTGATGGTGGCTATCTGGGGTTCTATATATTTCACTTATCTGTAAGTTTTTTCCCCCATATTTAGAAAGTTTTCAGCTATTATTTCTATAAACACATTTTAATGCCATTTTATGCCATTTGATTTTTCACTAAGTCCAGTTCATTTTCAATTACTCCTTGTGTCAGTTAGCAGCTGTTGGATCCATTTTGCATGTTCTCATCTTGTTTTTAAGGTAGCTCTCAATACTTAGTCACCACCAACAGCCCTGTCTTCTAGTTCTGACACTGTCCTGACATTGGTAGCTTATCCTGTTTGGCACCTTTTCATGGACTCTTAATTCTTTTTTATACTGTACTGAACATTCATGTTTTGTATTGTTTTGTGTTTTCTTTGTTTTGTTTTTTTTTCTGGTACCAGGAATCGAACTCACAACCTTGCACTTGCCAGGCAGGCGCTGTGCCGCTGAGCTAAATCCCTAACCCCATGTTTAAGGTCAGCTAACTTTTTATTAGTGTCTTCTATAGACTTAGAATTACTTTATTAGATCCATTATCTGTTTAGTTATATTGTCTTTACACTCAGGAAGCATCTGTTTTTTATCTCCTCTTTCATCCTTTCCAATAATTCAGCTGTGTGGCTTTTGATTTCTTCCCTCTTAAAGCTTCATGGATCTGCTTTAGAGGAGTTGAGAGTTTTTGGAGGCATTTTGTTGCCTTGTCTTCTCATGTTTCTATTTTTGTCTGTTTTTTTGTGCTGAGACTTGCAGGTGGGTGATATGGAAGGCTTTGTTGCTAGTATGGAGACTTTTTAGTTAGTGTCTATTTTTCAGTCATGCACTATGGGCAGGTTAACTGTAGGCCTTTACCTCTGTCCTAGAATAGCATCACCTCCATTTATGTGGGTGGGAAGGGTGCAGTGTATTTGGCACAGTATCCTGTTCTTTCAGAATGGGACATTGTTGGTGACACCAAGGCAATCCAGGTATTGGCATGTAGAGAAAACCAACTGATAGCAATAACTGTGTCACCTTGACTATAGTAATAAAATCAGCAACAATAATAGCATCAAAGACAAGCTGGATATTGACATACCCTAAGAGCCACGAATATACCCCCTTAAACATAGAAAAGAAATTTATATAAACATTAAGACAAACCCAATACTGACATATAGTAAATATCTACTGAATGGAACAACTCTACTCTAACAAGAGAACATTATTCACACTAATAGCATAGAGTTAACTAAAGCTTTGTTGTACTATTAATAAAGCTTTGTGGTACTATTAATAAAGCTTTGTTATACTATGAATGAAAGAGGGGTTTGGGAACCAGAAGATGAGCAAAACACAATTTGAAATATTAATCAATGAAAGATGAAAATGAGAAAAGTGAGAAATAGGATACTGTTGAGGAATAAAAGAAATAAGAGCATTAAATAACAGTAAGAGAAAAGAACAAATAGAGGAAGAAAAAACATTAAAACAAAGAAAAAATAAGAAAGGAAAAGTTAAAAGGAGAACACTGCAACCCCTCCCAACCAATGAAAGACAGAGAAAAAATTGAGTCTATTAAAAAAAATTCCTCTGTGTATTTGAATGAGTGCTTTCTTTACATGATCTGCAGTCTTGGAATTCAGCAAGTCAGTTTTCTCTGCCTAATTTTATGAAATGTGGGTTTGTGAGGTGCCTAGCCTGTTCCTGATGTCCCTCTGTCCATACACCCCAGACTGTGGTAACTGTTTAAACCAAAATGTATCACAGTGACAGATGGGAAAAGCAAGCAGCCCTCTGGTCTCTGCTGGATGTAGGCTATGGGGCAGAGGTTCAAGCCGACCCTTGGGCTTAATGCTAACACTGTCAGATCCTGCCTTTTCTGAAAGCCACACTCAGCAGGTAGGGCCCATGTCATTCCCAGCCTAAGCCTAAACTCAGGAGATCTATGTCTATTCAATGTCCCCTCTACAGCAGTCTTCTGTGACTATCTCTCACCCAGCCACTGTGGGAGGGTAGCACTAGAAACCCTGATGTGGAGTTGTTCTGTACTTGTTCTGAGGCTCTGTTTTAAACAGTAAGCCCCTTCCAAAAATGGTGCCTGATTAAACACTGTCTGACAGTATGGTAGGGACTGTGCTGGAATTCTTCTCCAACTTTAGCCTGCTTTGAAGGAGTCACTTAAGGAGTAAAACCTCACACTGTTTTTGTATTTTACAATAGTGGTGGACTTTTCTTGGGACTAGCACTGCCAGGGATTACCTTCTCTCCCCAGCCATTATGGTTTTGTCTGTGATCAGGTCCATTGGTTGGTTGGTGTCTGCTCCCCTGTGCCAAGGGAAAACAAAATACAGAGCCAATGCAGAGTTGGTGAATGGCTGTAGTTGGAGTGTAGAATCCATGTGTGTAGAGTTGGTCAAGGGCAAAGGCACATGGCTGCTGCATTGTCTGGGGCATGAGAGGCAAAGCTACTTGTCCTCTGGGCTGAATCCTTATTTTTTAAAGGGAGGAAGTAATTTTCTAAGGTGCACCCCAGATGTCCACTGGAAAGTTTCATTAGATGGACGTGGTTCTCAGTGGGAACACCAGCATGGTCTCCTGTGATCACCTCCGCATGGCTGTTGTCTGGAAGCCCCTTAGGCAGGAGAGGGTAGCAGGTGCCTCCTGGGTGAGTCTCCTCCCATAGCCTGTATTCCTGCAGCAGCCTTCTGCTTCTCCTCCCCCTGCGGTCCACCACCGAGTGACTCGATGGTGTTGGTCCCTGTGCTTCACCTCATGTGAAGTGAGTCAGTCACCGCTGCCTGTGTGCCTGGCCCCGGCCCTGCCATCCCCCCAACCCCACCTCGAGGGAGCTTCTTTGACCCTCCTTCCCTTGTGCATGCCTCGCCAGCCCTCTGCGCTTGCTGGTGCCTCTGCTGCAGTGCAGTTCCTTTCCCTTATTTCTCTCTTCCTTTGTGCCCTTTATGTCCTTTGTATCCTTTCTTTTCTTTTTTTCTCTGTTGCTTACGTTTCAACTTCAGTTGAGCTCCACAGCAATGGACTCTCCTTCACTACCATCAGCCTGCCCTGCTTGATACCCTTTATGGCCCACAACAGGCTCCGTGTTTGTGGTCCTGCCTGTTTCCATAGTGGCCCACGGACCCCCAAAGAGTGAGACTGTACCAGTCCTGAGCATCAGTTCCATGGGGAGAAAGGTTGCAGGGTTTCCTCTGCCTGGGACACATCCCTTAGGATGAGCGGAGGTCCTCAGAAAGGGACAAGGCCTGCTCTCAGGGGGTCACGAAGACCTCTATTACCAAGGGCTGAGAACTGCTGAGTGTGGTGCCTTGTCCAGCCTTACCTCTGCACTCCATCTGGAAGTGGAACCTAGGATCAGCACAAAGAGCAGAAGCATCTTGCTAATGCCTCTGTGGCCCGACGCACAGCACCTGATTCAGTGCTTCTGTGTCTGGCCTGAGCGGCTGTGTCAGATCCCCAAGGTGCACTGTAGCTCTTTAGCCATGGGTTCCCAGCCTTCGAGTTCCCAGCTTCTGGCTGCATTATTACTGACATTTTTTACTCTTCCACTTCATTGCAGAGAATCATTGAAATTCACAGCATCACAACTCTATAATTTTATTGAGGGGCAGATCACCAATAAGTAGTGGAACTGGAATTAAAATTCATCTCTTGATTCTTTTATTTTTATTTTCTGTCACGCTTTGCATTTTGTTTTCAAACTCTTTAGACACTCGTTTGGCCAAATATGTTTTTGCATTTGTAAAAATCAA
This sequence comes from Chinchilla lanigera, assembly GCF_000276665.1. Classification (NCBI taxonomy): domain Eukaryota; kingdom Metazoa; phylum Chordata; class Mammalia; order Rodentia; family Chinchillidae; genus Chinchilla; species Chinchilla lanigera. The sequence goes on along the minus strand of NW_004955429.1, from coordinate 16,598,438 downwards.
GTAACCAGCAGCACCAAAGTAGGGCTGGCTGCCCAGCATTTCCCCGAGGGGCCTTCTCCCAGCTGCAAGGCTGCCCTGCCTCCTTCCACACCCTGCCGGTGGAATGATTATGGTGTAGATTACCTGGTCAATCCTGTTCTCTCCAAGCACACCCTCGTGTTCCCTCCCGTCTACCCTCATGCAGCCTCTGTCCATCTAGGCTAAATGCTGTTCGGTACTCTGCAGCCATCGAAAGCTCTTTGCCTCCCTTCTTTAATTCCCTCTCTCTAGCCTGGGTTGGTTCCAGGGGACTGCATCCTGGTCCAGAGGCCCTGAGTCTTCCTAGGGTAAAACAACCTTTCACATACCGTAGCATATTTGTAAAAATGGTTTTTCACACATCACATTAAACAGGACTTTGATCTTTTTGTTCGTCAGGGTTTGTGTTTGTTTGTTTTTTATTTTCTCAGTACTAGAGATTGAACCCAGAGCCTTTGCACTGAGCTATATCCTCTACCCTTTAAAAAACCTTTTTTTAAATTTTGAGACAGGGTCTTGCTAAGTCACTAAATTGCCCAAGTAGGACTCAAACTTGTGATCCTCCTGCCTCAGCCTCCCAGAGTGCTGGAATTACAGGCATGCACCACCATGTCCAGCTCTGTTCTTAAATGTTTATGAGGTACTTTGATCTGCATCCCTTCACAGTGTTGACAAATGCCTGTCAGTGTGTACCTTGTTCAGGAAGCTATGAGCTAATGTGCTTCATGTAAATACCCTTTGGGGCACATTTTTTCAGGTCCTTCCAGCTCAGGTGCCCCAGGGCGTTGCCAAAGTTGGAGATCATTCCACTCCAGCCACACACAATGAGAAAGCTTTAGTTGACATCCAGCTCTCATCTGACGGCTAATGTTTAATATGCAGCGCAAATCAATTTTTTAAAACTCCTGTACAACTATTACTAATTAGCACAGCTTTACTTTTATCTGTTGCTTTACGATGTGCAGACAGAGAGAGAGAGAGAGAGAGAGAACTTACATATAAGGCTCTGATATTCCCTTATAAGAAGGTAAACCCCCCACCCCTGCCCCAGCTATACACCCAGCAACATACACACACCTCAGAAGAAACCAAAATGTTAAGAGACTGAGCCAAACCCCAGAAAAGGCCTGATCCAGAGTGCCAATTCTGAGACTTAGGCACTTCCCTCCACCTGGCAGCAGCAGGGAGACATAGAGAAACACAGAGGGTCTCTCCCCTCTGTCTTTCACACATACAGATACTTGTAGAAGGGTCTCACCTAGAGCCACTGTCACTAACACTCTAATTAGCAATTCACACTTAGGCAGGGTTTAGGTGGCAACCAGCCAGATGGATTAAGAAGTAGGACATGGACTACTGTCCCAGGATTGAGGGATGCCTGGAAGGGAGAGGAAGAGAGGGTGTTCTGAAGGAGGAGGATGAGAGGTGCACTGGGACAGGACAGATTAGGCCATGGGTCAGGAGGTGCTCCTGCTGATTACAGAGACAAAGCGGGGCATGGGCCCGTCAGTGAGGGCCACCTAGGCTAGAGGTGATGGAGGCAGAGCTCCAAAATGTGTCAGATCCAGAATAAACCAAGAATGCCTCATGCATTCCTCAGATGCCCTGCATTAGCAATAAAAATAATATGCTGCTCCTGAGCCCAGGCAGTTCCAGTAGAAGCCAGGGTGACAGATGTGTTAGAAGTGATTGCAGAGTAGTATGAGAAATATTGCTGAAAAGTGCACAAGGGGTGATCAAAATATATGGTGAGTGTTTATATTTTAAGAATTTATTCCAGTAAAAGCCACATGGCCACAAGTCCCCTCAAAATCCTCCCCTTGGCTTAAACACACTGATCTCATCATTCTTGGCATTTCTGCAGCAGCTCTAGAGTCCTCTTTCCTGTCTTTACGAGATGTGATCAACAATGCAGTGAATGCTGCTGCCATCCAACTGGAAGGCAGGCTTGTAAAAGCATAAGTGTGTCCTCATTTGCCTTATTTGCCAGTTGTCTGGCACCTTGCAACTTCCAGCTCTTCCTGAAAGTCACAATGACCATCAGAGGTGAACATCTGAGTTAATTAAGGACATCAAGGCAGGCAGGACAGCACAGCTAAAGACACTCACATAAGAAGACTTCCAGAACTGCTGCAGAAAGTGGCAGGAATGATGGAATAAGTGTTCAAACTGAGGGGGAGGGTTTTGAGTGGAATCAATAGCAGAGTGTCTTTTACTACAAATTTTTTCAAAATTTAAACAGAATAACTGTCCGGTAGAAGAGATTTTGTTGGGTCTCAAAGCATGTATAGGAGTTTTTTAGGTGGACACAGAAGACTTTACAAAGAATCAATATCTGGAATATCGTGGAGGCTTGGAGAATAGAAGACATTGTGTGTGAAGTGTAGAGACTAGTGAGATAGTGCCAAGGTCATTAAAACCAAAAAGGCCGGATCCCAAAGAGATTATATTCAAGGATTGTTCTGACAATGGTGTGGAGGGTAAGCTGGGGCAGAGGAAGTAGCAGTAGGGAGACCAGGGTGCATGGGATTAGGTGTATCCTCATAGTTCTCCCCTCGTAATAAAGACTCAATGCAAGCAGCAGTGGTGGGGAGGAAGGGAAGGACTGGGAAGACAAGCAGGAGGCAGAATTGTCCACATCTGGTTGTCCGCTTGACAGGGGGCCCAAGGGACAGGTAGCAGTGGTAAGTGACAGGAAAGTGTCCAGGGGCTGGGTGAGTAGTGATAGCGTTCACCAATGCAGGAACTGCAGGGAGCAGACACACAATAAGAGAACCAGAAGGTGGGCGTTTGGAGGAGGAGCACTTTGGAAGGAGTGTCTGACTGAGGGACCGAGGACACCGACACGGGAATAGATGCAATCAGTCAGCATGGGGGCCCCAGAGGTTCCATTGTTCAGCTAAGCCCTAGCAAGTAGAAGCTGTGGCAAAAACTGTCACGCTGTCTTAGGCTGTAGCCACTGCCCTGAACTCCTCTTGACGTGGTCTTCAGAGCCCCCTAGGCTTCTCCATCCTATTGTCTCCTAGGCATTTCAGAAACGAGTTGCATGAGTGTCTCTCTCATTAAAGAGCCCTGCCACTTCTCTCCTAGTTAACTGCAGTGCCTCCAGCAGGCCGGGCTGCTTCTGCTCTTCCCTGGAAAACTGGATGGCACTGCAGCCAGATCTTTCCAGAGTGGAATGTGACCATACCAGTGGCCTAGCCACACCCTTGGTAGCTTGAGCGCAGATGGCCCCGGCTGACCCCTGCCTGCGTCCACAGTCCTCATCTCCAACCACACTTGTTGTGCTACTCCGAGAACCTGCCAAGTGGAGTCCTGCCTCAGGTCCTTCCCTGGGTCCTGTCTTCACACCCATCAGACCTCTGCCTGCGTGACCCAGCAGAGGGGCCTCCCCTCATCAGCTGTGCACAGCAGTGCCCGTCTTGGGGCTCCTTATGGCCTCAGTCTGCTGTGGGTTTTAAGTGACATTTATTACTGAGTAAAATGATTTGTTTACCTTTCCCATATCCAGACTGTGAGCTCTGTGAAGGCAAGGACTTCACCTCTCCTGTTTACCGCTGTGTCACTGCTTGTAGAACCAGACTTACTGAATAATATCCCCTCAATAACTATTCGTCAAGTGAATAAAAGAAAAAAGTGAACTATGACGTGCTGGGCAGCATGCTCAGCTCGTTTGTCTCCCATGGCAATCAGATCCCCAGCTTACCCCGGAAAGCTAGTAGCCGCTTTCCCTTCGGACCCGTAAAGAAGCAAGTTCAGGGAGGGATCCCAACCCATATTCCAATTGGCTGGGATCAGGATCATGGATGGCAGGCATCTCTTCTGAGAGTGAAGGGGTTGTGGATGCAGGCAGAGGCACTGTTGGTACTGGAGGAAGATGCCGTTGGCATGCGTGCCCATGGGCATCTGCTGACAGGAGCAGTCCAGGGCTGGCAGCTAACATGGGGACTAGCCCAGAATCACAAGACACATAAGTTGCATGAAGGTTCAGCTAAGGTTTGAGTGCAGATCTGTGGCTCCAGGGCATGCTGCACCCTGGGCAGAGAAGGTATGGGGTCTGCATGGACCCACATTTCGGAGCTTGCCATGGGGGTTGAAGTCTGTGCCCTGCCACCAGGTCTAAGGGCCTGGATGGGTGTGATGGGAAGTGGAGTCCCACGCTGAGAGAAGAGAAGCTGGAAGGACAGCAGGAGGGCTAAAGCGTGGGAGGTCCAGGTGAGGGCAGGAGCTGAGAGCAGAGAGTGGAGGGGAGCTGGAGCGGGTAAGAGCCAGTGCCCTGGAGGGTCACCATCTCAGGTCAGAGAAAGCTCTTGGGGAAAGTGGTGTCTGTGCACCCTCTTTGGGGTAGGTACAGAGCAAGTCAGGCAGAAGGCAGCCCACTGTCCCATCCAGATGACAGAAGAGAAAGGCACAGCCAGCTAGCTTCGTAAGTTTGCCAGGAACCAGCTGTATCGCCACTTAATAAGATAGAACATTTTACTCATTCATTGGCTTTGGAGCTGACCACATGTCCTGGGCTTTTAATTTTTTATATTGATAATTTGAACCTTTTTATAAAGTCTTCTGTTCATTTCTCATTTGTGCTTTTTACTGTTTTCACGCTCGAGACTCTCCACATCTGAATATGTTAATTATCATTACTTCCCTTAAAATTCAGCGTTCTTGTGAGCTTTGAACAGTGTTTGATAATTAGGCTGGTGAGTCCAAGTCTCCCCCAATGACCAGTGTTGGCCGTGTTGACAGCGCCTTGGCATGGGCCTCTCCTATCTTCAATCTGTTCCTCTCAGATTTCTGGGATTTACTTGGGTCTTCAGCCCTTGGCCCTTTTCCAGTCCACACTAATTCTTCTGAGAAGCTCTCTTCCACCCAGGGTAGCCAGAATTCTGGGCTTCACATTTTTCCACGTGTAACCGTGCCATCAGCACTGTGTTCTGCCTGTGTGGCCTTTGCTTTGTTATTTTCTCTCCTGAGAGACACCTGGGCACAAAGGAAGCCCATAGGCCTGTTGTCAGATGCTGCGTTTTTGCTTGAGGGTGTGGCATCCTAGACAGGGTCCTTTGCTTGCTGAACCTCAGTTTCTTCATGTCCAAAGGGCACTCTCCCACTCCCCCAGGCCCCGATTCTGGAGATTGAACCCATGGTGTTTGCACTGAGCCTCATCAGTATCCCTTTTTAGCTGATTGCCCAGGCTGAGCTCAGATTTGCCATCCTCCTGCCTCAGGTTCTGAGAGGGCTGTGATTACAAGCGTGCTCCACTGTGCTGCTTTAGGGGTAGTGATTTTTACCTTGAAGTATTGCTTTGAGCATTCCAGGAATTTGCCTGCTGGAAAGTCCCCTCCACAGTGCCTGGCGAGGAGTGCGCCGCGTGTTCCTGTTTGATCTGAGTTTTGAACAAATTGCCAGCAGGCCCAGAGCACACTCGGTGATTGCTGGCTCTTGTATTCACCTAAAACATTTGGTAAAATGCTCCCATTTTATGGGAGAGATTCCAAGTTCTTGATCCTCACTTAATCCCCTGACCCCACTCAGCCACACCCTCGGTCTCCCCTGTGCCCTGGTCATACCCTGTGCTGTCCCAGCTGGTTCCAGAGCAGCCTGCCAGCTCCCTGGGCACAGGGCCTGACACAGAGCAGGAGCTGAGCAAATTTCTCAACTGATAAAGTAAATGGCCGTGTCCTAATCATCTTTTTTATCTTCTCTAGTGGTTCTGACTTCTATTTCTATTTATTCAACGGCTTCCTATTGAGGGCCTGCTGGGTGCCAGGCACAGTTACAGGCTCTGGGGATTAGTGAGCAAAAGACCTCAAACCTCTATCCAAGGAGACTTCCTTGACTTCTTCAGTACTCTCTGATAGCTTTTCCAAATATAGTGTATATCTTGTAGGTTAATATGCATTTGAGTAGCGGGTATTTGTTAAGGTTTTAAAATGTATTGAGTGTCTGCTGTGTGCCAGGCCCCATTCTGAGCACTTTATATGCATTATCTCATTCAGCTCCCACGAAACTGTGTGGGCTCTGTTACCGTTCTCATTTTACAGATAAGGAGCAGAGGAGACAGGCACAGAGGTCTTGACCCTTGCCTGCGGGCGCACACTGGGAGGAGGGGCCCTGATCCAGGCACAGTCTGACTCCCTGCCTGTGAGTATCACTGCTGCCCTGTGCTGCCTCTGCATCGTTCTGCGGATGCATGTTGGACCTTGGTTCTCTTTTTCCTGGAATGCTGTGCCCCCTCTTAGGCTTCCTGTCTCTCATGACACCTTACATGGCCCGTGCACACGGTAGATGACTGGTGAATGCTCTTTGCTTGGGTGTGTCTGTCAGCGTTCCAGCCCCAAAGTGCCACATTAAGCCCTGGTCAGTGAGGAATGGTCCATTCCTATCATCCCAGCATTCTGGGAGGCTGAGGTAGGAAGATTGCAAATTCAAGCCCAGCCCAGGCAACTTTGCTACTTAGCAAGACCCTGTCTCAAACAATAACAAACGGTCCAGGGCTGCAGTGCTGTGTGACAGCCCCGGGTTCCATCCCTAGTACCACATACACACACACACACACACACACACACACACACACACACAGAGTGGTTAAGCTTTTGTCTGCACAAGCCTTGGTACACTGGCTGCACTCCGCGCTACACTCACGTGGGCTCGGTGCAGAACTCCATGCCCTGCATGGCCCCCATTCTGTCCCCCGGGTCTGGGCTCTGCCACCAGGTAGCAGGCCACTCTCTTCTGCCCACAACACGTTTCACTGTCCTCCCTTCCCAGCTTTCTCCCTGTGCTTCCCTCACCCTCACACTCTCTTTTGATCTTGCAAATCTAGGCCCTTGGAGAAATCAGACAGTATGAAATATGAAAACTGCTTGGGAAGTAATTGAAGAAACACTGTGACTTTCGAAACCCATAGAGATAACACTCACACCTTCTTACTCACGTTATTTAATTTTTAATGGCAGATTTAATTAATGGAGATCAGGTCTTCTACTTTCAGATGTGCGTGTGGAGCAGCAGGAAGAGCTGGAGGAGGGGCAGCTGTCTGTCGGGCAGAGAAAAAGGCTTTCTAAAATTGGGGAGCCCAAGAGTTTAATGGGAAAGAAAAGCTCCCATGAATAGTAGCTCATGACCACTGGGTGCTAACAGATGCCCTTTAGAGAACTTCTCCCCAGAGAGCAGGGGCTGGGGAACTAGGGCCCCTCTGCAAGCACAGCGAGTATGCCTCCCATTGGGCTCTCTGGGATTGATGGCCTGGCCAGGGAGAACTGGACTCCATTGTTCAAAAAGCTGCTGCACTGTCCTTTAAAAAGTACCTGTCTACCTAGGCACTCTCTCACTTAAGAAGCAAAGTGTTCATTCACCCCTCATTGCTGCTGGGGGAAGCCCAGGCCTTAGAGCCTGCAGGTAGGGTCCCCTTCATCCCTTGCTTCTATGCTTCCTGGCAACATTGGTGCCCCCTCCCTCCCACACACCCTCAGCCCCCTCATGCTACCGCCTCTATTCTCAGTTTGACCTGGGGAATGTTCCTGTAGCTATGCTCACACATGCGCAAAGTCCTAGACACATGATTTTCCTTTCAACATTGTGATGGCGGAGGACTGCAAATGACCTGTGGATGGGGAGCTGCTTGGACTGAGCTGCAGGGTGTTCGGCCATACAACAGAACATTTTATTCAGCAAGACAAACCAAGTAGGTCTCTGAGAAGTGAAACCATGAGGTAGGGCACATCGTGGCTGCTGTGGTATGGTGTCAGATACCAATGCAACTCGCCCACTAGTATGCTCACTCACTGTTCACTACATACGCTGTCTGTTAGGGTTTATATCCAGATGTTGCCCCACACCTTCACGTGATCATAGGCAGGGCCTTCAGAGGTGATTGGGTCATGGGGGCACTATACTCTTTGGGGGATTAGTACACTGCTGAGTTTATAACTGGAATGTGTTGTTAGGAGGTGGGCCTGATTGGAAGAGGGCTGTAGCCTGGAAGGTTTGATCTCCCTCACTGGCTCCTCCCTTGACTCTCTACTTCCTGTCTGCCATGCCATCCTGCTTTGGAGTCAGCCAACTGTGGACTAAACCATGGGCCAAATAAAGCTCTCTTCCTTTAAATTGCAAGTGTTGGGTGTTGTGTGGCAGCATGAAGAAGGTGACTAAGGCATGTTGGTACCAGAGAAGTGGAGTGTTGCTGTGACTTCATCTGACCATATGGTTCAAAGCCTTTGGAACTGGTTCATGGGAGGGATTTGGAAAGCTTTGGAGATGCCCACTTGAGAAGCAGCCCCAGGATGCTATGAGCCACTCTTAATGGGACATTCTGGTCAGAGCTCAGAAAATAAGAATGCTGACTTTTAAAAAATAGATGCAAAACACTAGACTAAGGAAGTTTCATTTGGGAACAAGGCCTCCATTGACAGCTGGACTCCACATTGTTTGTCTACATTTTGCTCATGTCCTGAGACTTTGTGAGAAACTGAGATTAAGGGCAGCAGGATAATCCAGCAGAGGAAATTTCAAAGCAGTCCATTATTCAGGCTGTGGTATGGGTACCATTGGGGGCTTTAGCCAGCTCTACATTGAGAATCAAGAGCAAATGGCTTTTGATTTTAGGTTTTGAGTTTCACCAGAAAAGAAACTCCTATAAAGTTAGGGTCTATAAAGTTGGAGCAGAGGCAGCTTTGCGGCTAAAAATGGTATCATTAAAAAGAAGCTAAGGACTTTACAACAGGAGAGTAAGAAAAGGGCCTTGAGGAAATGTGAGGAACCAGCAAGGCCCCACCCTTCAGGCTCAAAATTACAAAAATGAAAGACTTCATTTTGAGAAGAGAGTCACAGGGTTCTGGGCTTCAGCATGGCCACATAGAGAATTTGTTCTTGGGATTCAGTTCATAGTATCTCAGCCATCCAGGCACTCAGATGTCTCTACAGCCATGATTCAAGGGCCCAGCTACTGTTCAGTGTGGCAGCAGATGTTGGCATCATCCCCGTAGTGCTAGTTTTATAAACATGCGGAATACAGGAGTTGTGGCATCAGAAAGGCTTCCAGCCAGATTTGAGAAGGTCTGGGAAGCCAGGCAGTGTTCCCCTGAGAGGCTAGTGCTTGAAACTGTGAGAATGAGGCTGAGATTTCATGTGGGACCCCAGGAAGTTTTAGAAGCCAAGAATATGGAATGTCTGAGGAAAGCCATAAGGAGAGAGCAAAGAGAGAAGCCATAAAGGCTGTATCTACCACCAATGCTATAGGGTAGGGGCAGGCAAGCCTTTGGATCTCACATCTTCATGATGGCTGCTGGACTCAGAGCTGCAGGATTTAATGTTTGCCCTATTGAGTTTTGGTCTTTCTTTGGTCCTATTTCTATGACCCGCTTTTCCCTTCTGGAATGGGAATGTTTAACCTGGACTATTGTATGCTGGCAGTGTTTAACTTTCTTTTTGAGTTTTACAGTAGCTCACAGCTAAGAATTTGCCTTAAATCTCAGATAGACTTTAGAACTGGACTTTTTAGCAATGCTGAAGTTGTTGGCAGTTGGCAACTCTTAAAGGTGAACTAAATGCATTTTTCATAAAGAGATCCACACAGGGGCTGGGGATTTAGCTCAGCGGCAAAGCGCCTGCCTGGCAAGCGCAAGGTCGTGAGTTTGGTTCCCGGTACCGGAGAAAAACCAAAAAAAAAAAAACAATAACCAAAATATCATTTGTTGGGGCTGGGGATTTAGCTCAGCGGCAAAAGCGCCTGCCTGACAAACGCAAGGTCGTGAGTTCGGTTCCCGGTACAGGAGAAAAACCAAAAAAAAATAAATAAAAAAAAAAAATAAAGAGATCCACACAGATCTTTTAGGGGCCAGGGGAAGGATGTTATGATTTATATCTAGAAACCCCCCAAAGCCTTGTGCAATCATGGGCAGGGCTTTTGAGAGGTAACTGCATCATAGGTGTGCTGTATACTCATGGGTAGCTTAGCCCACTGGTCAGTGTATAGCTAAATGTGCTGTTAAGAGGTGGGCCTGGCTGCAAGAGGGGTCATGGGGGACATAGCATGGAAGGGTGTATTTCCCTCTGTAGCACCTCCCTTGACTGTTTCCTATACACCATGCCACGAGCAACTCTCCTCCGCCAGGCCCCTCTGCCATGTGATTCTGCCTTGGAGCCAGCCAGCTATGGACTAAAACATGAGCCAAAATAAACTCCTTTAAGTTGTAGGCATTGGGTATTATGTCTCAGTGATAAGAAAGTGACTAAGATACTGTCCTGCCTGCTCTCATTATTTAAATTATATGCATTAATTTTTCAAAAAACATTAGTTAATATTAAAAAAAGATGTCTTGGTTCTGGTATCAGCTTCCAAGGAGATAGTCTGACCTGTAGTTTCAGCTAAGCTGCCCTTTCAGCTGTGCCCACAGCACCTGGCACAACTATAAACCTGACATGGTGTTGTATGTGCACCCCCAGGGCCATGGCAGATGCATTTGTCTCAAAATCCTCTGGTACTTGATGCGTTCTTGGGATGAGTGCTGCTGGTGGCCAGCCCTCTGAGGAGCCCCTCAATGGTGATTAGTCATGGAGCCTGCCTTACTTATTCCTGAAGAAGTGGTCTGGTCCACTCCAACAGTCTCAGGAAAGCCAAATGAGCAAGAGGTTTGTGAACACAGGAAGACAGCACTATACTCTCAAGCTATGGGCCAGAGACCTTCCTGTGACATGGGGGCTGTGGTCACGATGACATCTGTCCCTGTGGGTCTGGTCAGGCAGATTAGATGAGGAAGGCGGGTGGGTCAGGACAGGACAGGGCTTGACAGGGAATTTCACTGAGTCATTCTGAGAAACGATAGCGGAAGCTACAGTGGGGTAATCACAACCACTTCTTGGCCTGTGGGTACTTCCTATGACAAATCTTGCTAACCACACGTTAACTGTAAGCTGGCAACACAATCACTTGTCATTGTCACTCGGGCCAGGCTGCTCCTGGAGAGACAGGGTCCAGAGTACAGGCTCTGAGTATCTGTCATCCCCAGCGTGCCAAGCCCTCTCTTGGCCACAGTCCTCCCTTTGAGACCAACATCAACAGGTGACAGCCAGAGAATGACACCAGAGTCCTACAGCACAGCCACAAGAGAGATTTGAGGCAGAGACAAGGCCTGAGCCATGAGGTTGACTTGTGGAAAGGACACTGACAAGAGCTTAGCGGGGCAATTCGGGTAATGCACATGTTAGTTTCAGAAATGTCAGCGGCATAGTCAGAGTGGCTGTGCTGGACCAAATGGGAGCCATGTGCCTGGCTGTGTCTCAGTCACCCTGTCTCACAGTTAAGAAAACAAGGCCCAGAGGAAGTGTGTGGCTTACCTGGAGACCACAGCTGGCACGGGCCAGCACAAATTACCTTGTGGCCCTGTGAGCCACACCACATCCTAGGGACAGCCCCTGAATGCAGAGGCCAAGGGAGTCTGACCCCACCACTGATGTCTTAGAAGAGGCCTGCAAGAAGCGTGAGGAGGCCCTGATTTGACTCACTGACCTCTGTTCTTACCTCCTCTCCTAGAACAGTCTGTGTTGGTAAGTGTCAGACTGGCCCAGGCAAAGTCATGTCTTGGGTGGAAATGAGGGTTCCACAGAGAACACTGGTGCCCTGGTGCTGGGCGTTTGGTGTCGCCTGGCGAGGGATGGGAGGAAAACCCACCTTTACTTCATGCCTGCTTTGTACTGGGAGTGTTGGCATTTCCAGGCTGGCATTCCTAACCCCTGAGGGGTATGGGTTCTCTCCGAGTTCAGAGGTGAGGGAACAAGAGGACGGGCAGGGAATCTTGCCTGAGCCCACTCGGCAGGCAGCTGGAGAGGGAGAGGCCCACAAGTGGCTCCCATCCTCCTTGGCTGTCCTGGGCCCAGCCCAGAGCAGAATTCCAGCACCAGGCAGTGGCCATGTGCCCCAGGTGCTCTCACTTAGGAGCTGGGTCCCCACAACTCCCACCCCACCCCTCAGACCTCCCAGTCAACACATTCAGGGGCTGAGGGGCAGTAGGGAAATCCACGGCAGCAGGTTCCAGCCTAGACCTGCCCTCCATGCCTGTGGGTCTATGCGGGGAGGTCCTCTGCCTGCCTGTGCAGCCTTCCATAAAGACCTGCCTGGCTTCCACATGCATGTGACTGCTCTGCCTGCGGGGCTTTGAACTGAGGACCATTCACTGTCCCCTGTCTAAGGACTGGCTACTCCTTTGGTGCAGGTGTGATCAGTTTAGGCTATGTATGTCACAAGCAGGCTGGGGAGCACAGCCCTGCAGCTTCGCTGTCTTCACTGCCACTCAAGCTCCTTGCAGGAATCGACCTATGAGCCCAAAGATTCTGTTTGCTCATCTGTAAAGCATGGACGATTGCTCCATGGCAGCTTTGTGGGGCACATGTGGTCAGATCTGGCAACCACATGGCACCTGCTGCTATCTTCCGCATGTCCACTGGGGAGGTCTGACCAATGTGTCTAACACTGGCCCTCCTGGCACCAACTGACCTTTCTCTGTCTTGGGTTGTTGTATTCTAAAATCCACTTCCTGTGAAAGTCTGCTGTGGGCCATGGCTTCTCCCTGTGCTTAGGTGTCTATCTGTGGGCCTGTAGCACTACCACCTACAGTATGGTGGCAGGTGGTAGGCAGGTGTTTCAGGATCCATCTCCTCTGAGAATCAGTAAAGTGGCTAGGCTTCACGTGGAAAGGAGAGTGCTGGGTCTGGACCTGTGTGGCCAGGAGCAGCAGGCCTGTGAGGCACAGAGAAGTTAAGTGACTTACTCAGTGTCACAGTATGGCAGCAGGACATGAGCCCGGGTAGGTCTCTTGCTGCCAACCTGGCTGTGCAGATGCGTGTGTGGCAGGTACTGTCAGAGCCTCCCTGCAGCGCTCCAGACCCATGGTTGCTGTTGGTTGCTGTGCTGATGAGCAAAGTGTTAAGGTAGGCTACAGAGTGTGTCCCAGGCTGGGCGTCCAGACACTTGGCCGGCATTGCTCTGACTGTGTGGGTTTTTTTTTTTGGGCCCCAGGAATCAAACTCAGGACCTTGCACTTACCAGGCCAGCACTGTGCTGCTGAGCTATCTCCCCAGCCCTGCTGTGTGGCTTTGAGCACCTCCCTTCACCCCTATGGATGGGTAGCAGAGTCCACTTGTAAAATAGGGGCTGGACAAGAACAAGACTCAGCAATGCTTTTCTGCAAAGATAGTGAATGTTTTAGGCTCTGTAGACCATGCAGTGTCTGTCACCACTACACCACTCTGTCATTGTAGCACACAGGCAGCCATAGACAGTAGGTAAACAATGAGTATGGCTGTGTGCCAGTAAAACTTTATGTACAAAAACAGGTGGCAGGCAGGTTTGTTCCTGGGTGGAGGACCTCGCAGCGCTCCTCCAGCCCGTGCTATTCTGGGATCTGCAGCAGTGGTCGATGCAGGGTAGGAGCTAGAACCCAAGCTGTGGATTAATCACCAGTCTGCTTTGATGCTGGTCAAGAAATTAGCATCTGTCGATTTCTAATGTGGTTGTATCCCCATGAGGGAGCCAGAGGGAAGTTTCAATCTTTGGTAACCAGTTCTGTTTTTCTCTTTGTAGAATGCCGAGATGTATAAACTGTCCTCACAGCAATTCCACGAGGCAGCTTCGAAAGCAGAGAATACAATCAAGTAAGAGTTTGCCTATTATTCTTTGTAAATTTGGCCTGCATTTGTAAAAATTCTCTCATATGGCTTGAAACCTGCTGCCACCTGCCTAATTTCAAATTTCTCTAATAATACAGGCAACCATCTGTTCCTCCGCTCTCTCACCTGAATCTGAGGTACCATTGGTCATCAGTAATTGGCCATATTAGCACTCAGGTTTTCCCAGCTTCTTGGCAAATTGGTGCGGGGCTGAGACAGACTCCAGAGTTGTTTTAGGCCCCATGTGTGCTGAGCAGGCGTGGTCTTCATAGTGATCTGGCTCCTGGGGGTGAGGCAACAGTGCTGCCCGCCTTTCCGCTCCTCAGATTTGGAGGTGGGATCCGGGCTTTGCAGCATGTCCCCAGTGGGAGCCTCCTGTGCTGCTCTTTTGTGCAGCACCTCATGTGTACAGAGTTCACAGTGGGCCACGCTCTACCCCAGAGGAGCTGAGGCTCTGGGAAACTGATGGCTTGCTCCAGTGACACACTTCTGAGTGCCAGCACTGATCTGTCTGTCACACCCTGAGCTAGGATATTGGGAGCCGGAAGGTAGGTGCTCTGTGTCCTTTACAAATGTAGCTCTGCATGGACCCGGGTACAGGGATCTGGGAGGTCAGAGGAGACCTCTGGGAGGTGAGCCTTGGGAGTTCTGTGTGAAGAGGGTCTCTGTGAACCCAGGAAACCACAGTGAACCCCGATCTCCCCCACCTGCAGGAGTGAGGCAGGGTGACTCACTGGGGAAATCCATCACGGTACAGAGTGGTTAGATCGGGCACCACGAGAAGAAAACATCCAAGGGTAGTTTGGAGAACTAGGAGGCGACAGAATACTTGTGAGAATGCTGTGGAGAACCATAGAGGAACCAGGAGGACAGCAGGGACAGATGTCCAGTCATAGCAGACCCAAGGGCCGAGACCAGCACAGGTAGCACTGTGGGGATTTTATTCCTGAGTGTGAAACACTTGCACCTGGGGGAAGCTAGGCTATGTCAGAACCAATTAAAGAATGGGTTTTGGGAAACAAATAATTGTCTTGAAATTTCAAGTCCTAGAGCAAGACTAGGAAGCTGGGAGGATGAAACCTTTCCAACTGCCAGTGGAGACCTGCAAAGGTTGAGCGGAAGCAGCAGCCCCGGGCACTGCGTCCCTGCAGGGACAGCAGACACCCTGCTGTGCTGCGGGCTTGTGCCACCTGCCTGCCTAGGCACCTGGCTGGGGGTCGCTCAGGGGCCTGTTTCTGAGCGCTTCCTCCCTGTGCTGCAGGTTCATCCAGCCGGTGCTGCGAAATACTCAGAATAGCAACTTGGAGAGGGGGAGTGGGAGGAGCAGCCACATCAAAGAGGCGGCTAAGTGACAGCCACTGCAGTAATATGATCCCTGGCAATGAGAAATGAGCCGCCCGGGGCCCCTCTCCCTGTCCACCTGGAGGAAGGAGCAGCCTGCCTGCGGAGGGGAGAGGCTCTGGTGGGGTGGGGTGGGATGGTGTGGGGGCTAGGGAGCCAGACAGCTTTGTAGTCAGTGACCATTGCCTTGTGACACCCACCTTTGTGACTCTGACTTCATTGTCACAGGCTTTTCCACCCTTCCACCCCCTGAAGGCAAGGGAGAAACAGATGGGAGAGCATCTCTAGTCTAAGTGCGTATAAGAGTTTTGTTTGTTTACAACATCCTTTGACAATAATTACTGCCTTTCCCAAGCACATCACTGAGGGGTAGGTACTTTGCCAGGCCCTTCGGTTTGCCCCTGTCATTTGCTGCTTCGAGTTCCACGTGACAGACACAAAGCCCAGGTTAGGGAGGACGAACACCTCCCCTGCTGTGCTGGCGTGGAGTTGGATTGGGAACGCCATACAGAGCCCGTGTGCCTAAGGCCACTCTCAGCCCATGGCATTGTTGGGACAGAGGGAGACTGTTAAGAGGAGGTCACCAGGAGTGTGTCTTTGGAAAGGACACTGAGGCCCTGTCCTCTTGTTCTCTGCTCCCCTGCTGCCATGAGGCGGTCAGACTTCCTCTGCCACTCGCTCCCACTTTGATGGGCTACACTGCCACAGGCCTAAAGCCACGGGCCCAAGTGACTGCAGACTGAAAGCCTGTGAGCAAAAAGAAACCTTTCTTCCTTCCACACTGATTTTCATACGTATTTTGGCACCATGACTGAAAGCTGACTTAACACAGCTGGTTATATGGCAGGCCTGGAATTCCAACTTAGCTCAGAGGTGTGAGCTTCCCTGATGTCTGCATTGCTGTGTCCTGGGACAGCCCTCTCTTTGTGTGAGATGGGTGGCAGGTAGAGCCCTGAGAGCCTGCTTGGGCAGCACAGTAGGCCCATTCCAGTTCAGCCTGCAGTGTGCCACTTACTGGTCTAGGGCAGACGCTTGACACTTTGAGTGATCGGTGACCGAGACCCACCAGGGAAGCAGACGTAGTGTATCAACAGTCCCTGTTGGTGTTAGTGTGACTGCAATAGATCAAACCTATGTCCCTCAGAAACCTAGTCAGTGTGGAGCAAGGGAGGCCCTGTGGGGGTGGGGCCCGTGGGGTTAGTTTTCCTTGTAGGACCAGCACCAGAGTGCCCCCGCCCTTCCCTGACACGAGGACCAGAGAGAAGGTAGCATCTGTGAACAAGGAAGTAGAACATTGTGGCTCACGTGACAGACACAAAGCCCAGGTTAGGGAGCTGATGAACCAGGAAGTAGAACATTGTGGCTCACTGGGTCGGCTGCACCTGGATCGGGGCATCCCAGTCTCCAGCACCGCGGGAAATGAATGCCTGTTGTTTCTAAGCACCTTGTCTAGAACACTGTGCTACAACAGCCCCAATGGCCTTAGTGCTGTTATTAATGATGGCAGTCATTTGAATCACTTTTACAGCACCTGCTTGCTATAGAACAGATTTGATAAATTCAGTTTCCAAAATACTTTGTCTTTTCCCAAATGTAGTAAACAGAATGCAGTGTAAAGTTGGAAACTATTTTCCTTAAATATCAAGGGCAAAAAATCTTTGGGAGATTTCTTGGATTAGCAAATGATTGTAAATTGCATTGTAAATGTCATAGAAATAAATGCCAACTGCTGGCAGCAGTAATATTGGGAGTTTTCTTCCAAGACAGTGGAGCATTTTTTAACAGCTTTGGGTAAACTGAATGGTTATTTAGATAGTAAACTAGATGTCCATGTTTTCATTCATTCACTTAACACACGTATATAGACTTTATACGACTTGCCAAGGTACCATGCTTGGCCCCAGGGATACAGAGATGAGCAAGACAGCTGTAGTCTCTGCCAGCAAGGAACTTAGAGGGTTAAGGGAACAATAAATAGCATTTTAAAATTAATTTGCGCAACGAGCTGTTTCCCATCAGCTATTGATTAGAGTGATGAATGCCATGCAAGAAAGAATGTGAGTTAAGGTATATGTCAGAGGAACTTGATTTAGATGTGGACTTTGGAGAAGGCTTCTCTGTGATGTCCACACTGACTCCTGGAACATGAGATGCTGGCCAGAAGACAGGAAAGGGGAAGGCAGTTTAGACCAGTTTCAGCATGTGCAAAGGCAGTGAGGCAAGAAGTAGTTTATTCAAAGAACTGAAAGAAGCCCAGTATGGCTGAGAGTAATGAATGAGAAGAGAGACAAAAGTGAAACTCCAAGCAGGAGCCAGACCATGGCAGGGGTTGTAGTTTTATCTGAAGAGCAGTGAAATGCAGTCATTCGCTGCATACAGCTTTAGTCAGCAGCGGAGCACGATGTACACAGTGGTGATCCCAGGAGGTTATGGTGGAGCTACCAAATTCCTGTTGCCTGCACTGTGGCGCCACCCTAATGCCATAGCATACCTATTACGTCACACTCGTGTTTGTGGCAATGCTGCACTCCCGCTTGTATGGAAGTAGAGCAGCTACGATTGCACACAGCACCTAATATGTGTTCATAAGTAACTATGGCACTGGTTTGGGTATTTTACATATTATACTTTTATTGGTTTTTAAGAATGTACTCATTGTACTTATTTAAAAAAATTACAGCCAGATGACAGTAGCCTTCTATGTCTTGGGCCAAGTCTCTGGATAGATGAAGAGAATGTGGGCAGCTGAGCACCTGTGTGGGTGAGTGTACTCCACTGTCTGTGCAGCAACGTTGCCTGAAGATGCCTCTCTCATGCAGTGCACGACTGTACCCCTACCGGCTTCCTTCTAATCTGTGCCCCTAAGCCTATGAATTTCTCTATCTGTAAGCACAGCTTTAGCTACCGCCTGTGACTACTTCTGATATGTCGTATTATAATTTAGTTCAAAAACCTTCTAATTTTCATTCTGATTTTTTTGAAGAAGCATATTGATTAATTTCCAAACATTTGGGAATTTTGTAACTACCTTTTTAATGATTCATTTCTAATTTAATTTGCTGCAATTAGAGAACATACTATAGACGCTTTGAAAATTTTTGGTATTTGTTTCACGACCCAGTGTAGGATCTGCTGTGGTGGCTTTTTCTGTGCAGCAGAGGAGAATGTGTGCCTTGGCGATGTGTGATGTCTTCTGATCCATCCGATAGAGTACGTTGGTCAGGCTCACTTGCATTCTCTGTCTTTACTAATAGGCAGATTGATTGTTTCCTTCTGACAGCATTTTGCTCCCAACTAAAAAAATTCTTTTAGTGTAACTTTGCTGATTAAAATTCCACTTTTAATTGTCTTCATTTTGAGGGGCACAGCAATCAGCTCTTCAGCTCTTTAGAGACACCTTTGCATCCTTATGTGTTTTTCTTTTGAGACATCTCTGTTGGTGTTGCTGTACCTCCTTTGACGTGCCTTCTTTTTTCCTCTGTCTGCTTTTAAGCTTCCCTTCTGTCTTTGGTTTTGTAGCAGTTTTATTAAAGTGAGCTTGGGTACAGATTTTCTTCCCTTTTTCCTTTTTTGGGGTTCATGTCTTTGAGACTGATGCCTTTTTTGTCAGTTTTAGAAATTTCTCAGCCCTTATCTTTCCAAATAATGCTTTCCCTGTTTTATCTTTCCTCCTCTCTGGGGTCTCAGGTACATGTTTTACTGTTCCGTGTGTCTCTTGCCTTTTTTTCTGTTTTCATCATTTTTAAAAATCTCTATGCTGTAGCAGGCATTTTTTGTATTGATCTTTCAGTTTACTGATCCTCTCTTTATTGTGTCAGGTTTGCCTTAAACCTATTTATTAAGTTCTGAATTTCAGTAATTGCATTTCTTTCAATTATAGACTTTCCATTCCCCTCCCCCTTATTTTTTTAAGATTTTCGGTCTCTGGTGAAATTGTGCTTTTTGCTATCTATTTGCTTGAACATATTAAGTACAGTTACTTTAAAGTCATTTGTGGGTCTGTTTTTTTGCTCCACCCCTGAACTTATTTCTTTGTGTGCCTGGTGATTCTTGATTGAATGTCAGACATTGTATAGAGAAATTCCAGAGGCTCTGGTGGTATTATCTTTCCCCAAGAGGTTCCAGCCTGCTGCTTGGTGACCACCTGTATGAGAGTAGATTGTCTTTCTTCCTTTGGGACTCAGCTCACGAAACGCTTATGCTTACAGCTCTTATGATGTTCAATCTGTTTCAAGTCACTCCTGCTCCGCAGGTACAGCTTCTAGGGCTGTACTCTCTCGGCGAGCTCAACACCACTGTTTTTGCCTCTAAACCTCTGGAACTTCCACTTGGCTCTGTGGTAGCTTCTTAGCCTCTTGCCTCAAGTAGCTCAGGAATCTGACAAGTGTTTTGAAAGAAGAAAACCGCTGCATGTTGTCTCATTCCTCTCCAGAATCCCGACCCCGCTAAGTCCCAGCTGTCTCAGCAGCCTCAGCTCCACAGGACTGCCGTCTCTCTCAGTCCTGTTGCATGGCTTGGTTGGCTTCTTGTTTGTGTGACGCTTGGCCTCTTCTTTCCCATGACCTCACGGAAACTGAGGAAAAGTAGCTCCAAGAGTAAACCTTTATCCCCTCTCCATGGTCCCTCTCACTTCATTCTGGCCTTTGAATCCAAGTTCTCTTGGTCCTTAGATGCCTGCAAACAGATAATTTTTAATCCCAACCTAAATATCCCATTCAGGGGAAAGCAGAACTGTTCCACCCTAACTGGAAACAGAAGTCCTACCTAGTTTTTGAGGAACGATTGGACTTTGCCCAGCAGGAAAGACCAGCTGAGGTAGAGCAGAAGTTTCGTGCCATTGAACCAGACTCCATCAGGAGCACTAGAAGTGGATGGCACAGGCGAATCTCCTAACTTCTCTCAGGATCCCCCAGCTTCAGTGAGGGCCTCGGCCACACCAGCCTACATCAGGGTCTCAGAAGACCCCTGCCTGCCTCAGGGTCAGCAGAGAACCCTTGCTGTGGTGTCGTGGCAAGAATGGCAGTGAGTCAGGGGTCTCTTTTTTGGAAGAGTTGTGCCGCTGGGATAGAAATGAATACTCAAGGTAAGTATGTACATACACGCGCACAGAGCCCTCCACCTCACAGCAGCACAGCAGACGGAATTGTTCAGATTTACTGAAGGAAGAGATTAAGACCCCAGGGAACATCCTGCATTTATTGTGTCACATCTATTTTTTATGACAACCTTCAGTCCTCTTCCCGTGGGATTCATTCCAAGCCCGTCTTGGCTTCTCATTGTCAGGGGGCTTGTACCGTCTTTCCTGGCCCCACAAAGAGCTCGCCCTCAGAGAGGTTAGAACAATTGAGTTGAAGGAAAAAGGTTATTAACTGTTTCCTGAAACGGAGTCATTGTGCTGCAAGGACTTTGATCCGAAAAGGCTGATTAATGTAGACACGGCTGTCTTGGAACTTCTGGCTGTCTTGGAACTTGTGGGAGTCCAGCTGCCTTAGTGCACCCTCGCCCTGTGCTCCCAGAAGGACAGGGTTTAAGACCCAGGCTTGGGAGGCTGTGGGCCCACCTGAGAGGATACATTGTTTCATACCTGCACCTCCCCAGTCTGCATCTCCTTAGTGAGCTCAGGACAGATGACTTACTGAAACAATAGTCATTTATTTGAACCCCCAAATAAAATGGCATTCTAAACATTCTTTAATCCAGATAACATTCAACTCAGTCTGAATTCAAAGATGTTGCTATATCTCACTTCCCTATTTAGATAACCTCAGGTAACCTTTCAAAAGAAGTGTTTTCTATTCCAAATTCCTGCTTTAAACTGATGAACCTGCCTTTTGAGACATTAACAAATAAAAATCCACTTAATACAGGCATTTACAAACCAAGATTCAGTTAATATGTTCCTTGTGAAAAAAAATCACTGCTCATCATCACACGCCAGCTGTCGTGTGAGGCACTTGTGTGACCCCTGTCCCTCATCCTCAGATGGCAGATGCCATTATTTTCCCTACAGTGCAGTTGCAGAAGCCTAGGTAGGTTGGTTAGCTGGCAGACTTAGTTTCTGGCCTGCAAAACAGGGCAAGCACCATGCCTACTTCATTTGGGTTCTTACACAGTCCAGATGGAATAATCCACATTCTTGCCTGTGGACACAGACCGAGGAGTGGCCGGTGGGCTGGAATCCAGGTCTGTGTGAGTCTGCACTTGTTCTCCACTATGCTGTTTCTCTTAGAAAGAAACAAGACAGGAACTAAGCTGTTTGCTGATGAGCTGACTGGCTGCTCATTCTCTTCCCTGAGAATGTCTTCTTGCACTTCAGCCCAGGGAGAGTGTGTGTGTGTGTGTGTGTGTGTGTGTGAGAGAGAGAGAGAGAGAGAGAGAGGGAGAGAGAGAGGGAGAGAGCGCAAGCACTGCAGGGCTCTTCGAAGGTGTTTACTCCCATACCACTGCTGGCAGAGTCACACCTCTTTTGTAATAAGGGAAACAAAGAAGCATGGAGAGAGTTGAGCCACAAGGTTAGTGCTTGTGTGGGTGGGATGGAGAGCTTGGCTTCTTGCCTCTGCTCCACCCTGGGCCTCGTCCTGGGCCCCGGCAGACCTCATGAATTGACCTCAGCAAGTGTGCACCAGCTGGGTGTGCCCCAAGACTCCTCAGCACTGTGCTCCAGCAGCGGGCATCAGCTGCGTGCCATTGACATTCCAGGTGATGCCTCTTTGCTCTCCCTGAGCCAGATGAATCCTAAGGTTACCGTTTTTCAACTCAGATCCTGATTTTAGAACACAGAATGCATTGAGTTATCTTTGTATAGCTATTTTCTTTCTTGAATGTCCTTCTTTTTACCTCCCAGATTATGCTCACTTTTCAAAATCCAACCTAAGCATCTTTTGTGCTTACTGTTGTTCTTACCAGAGCTTGGTCCAGTGCCCTACTCAGTTCTACATCACCACTACCCGGTCCAGGACTTCCCCATGACAGGTGTGCACCAAGCCAGTGCCGGATGAGCCGATTCCCATGTGTGGAAGTCAGGGTGGGATTTAAACACAAGCAGTTGACTGTGTAAGCACTGCTCTGTAAGACTTCTGCAGTGTGGGGCAGGGGCCTGTGGATAGAGGGGAGGCAGGGGCGTTGGGTGACAAGGACTTCAAGGTCCAGAAGATGAGTGCACAGATAGTGACTGCCCTGCCTAGGCCAGGTGACACAGCTGCTCTGAGACACCTTTCTGAAGGTTACTTTGAGGGCATCCTGAGGAGATTTGTTGAGCCTCTGGGAAAGTGTGTGACACAGAATAAACACTCAATGAATGGCAGGTGTTGTTATTTAGGAACTCACATTTTAGTGAGATTGGAGAACAGTAGCCAAAAGAGGGTCCATTCCTGGATGCTTAGAGTGCATTAGATCACTGTACCTGAAGCCCCTGGGACAGGGGAAAGCAGGGACCCAGCAGCTGTCCTTTTGGGGTGCACCCAGAGAGACCTTCACATGTGTGCTCCAGCAGCCAGACAAGGACATTACAGCTGGAACTGGAGATACCAAAAGCAGCCCCACTGCCTGTTGATGGGACAGGGGACAAGCTTGCTGTATCGTCCTGGAATAGCAGCAGCTGCTGTGGGGTGAGCTGGTGCTGTGTGCTGGCCTGGCAGGAACATTGCCTCCATGGTGGGAATGCAAGCTGTGGTTTATTAGGGCTGTGGACAGCTCACCTACACCCAACAGCACCAAATGTCTTCCCTGAGAGTATGGGTGGGCGTATGCGATGGAAAAGGAAAGCGTGAAAGGCAACACTCCTAGCAGTACAGCACTTAGCTCTGAGCAGTTGGGGTTAGAAAAAGGGTCAAAGGGGGCTGTGGCTTTATCTGAAATGTGTTATCTATCTTATCAAGCCATCCATCCACTCATAAATATCTCCTATAATTAAAAATTGGTAAGACTGTTAAGAATTGTAAGGGAAGGATTGATAATTATTTGGGCTAAAGGAAGTGAGGCTGGGAATCAGGTCCCCAAACTGACAGTGGCCCGTGAGGGCCTGGACCTGGCCCTGACCACCCCTGGTGTCCTGAGGCAGCCTCCTTCGCTGCTAGAACCCGGTCTGTGTGTCGTAAGGCTCCAGAAGCTGTGCTGTGCTCAGAAGCAGTATCCTATGGATGTATTATTCCCTGAACACAGACACACTTGGAATTTGGGTGAAGTGGAATGGTTGAACCTGGGGCTCTCTCTTGTCCCCAGGACCTTCTGAGGACCCTGAGGGGAAGGCAGTGCTGGAGTGGATCACTGCGGAGGTGGGCTCCTTCCCTTGCACGCACCCGGTCCCTGGTCTTGGTCAGGGCCCAGCCAGCTCCTGCAGTGGATGCTTCTTTTGGGCCTGGACTTCATCATCTCTGGTAGAGACCGACAGGCTCCACAGGCAAAGAGCTGGACTGGTGAAAGGGCTGGAAGGCACATGCTGGGCAGTGTGTGCCTGGGAGGGCAAGCTGGCCAGAGGGGCGGCTCTCCTCAGAGCGGGCAGTCACCTCTGAATGTCACAGGGCCAGAGCCTGGAACTCCAGCTATGAAAACCCATGTCAGGTCCAGTGAAGAGCTTTTTGACTTGTGGCAAGAGATGATAATGTGAAAACTAAAGGAGGCCGAGCACTCAAACTGTCTTCCTTGGAAACCATTAGGGAAGCGCAGCAGTGCTGCTGTGTACTCCCCATCTGATCACAAACAATGGAAGCGCTGCTCCCTCTGAATTGGTGTCCTGTTTTCTGCTTCCCCTGGCTGGCAGGTACCCTGTGTGTTTCCCAGGAAGGGTTGCCTAGTGGTTTGTTCCCACACGCTGCATAGAGCAGGGAGGCCTTTTCCCCGTAGGGACTTGTTTTCCTGACCCTGCTCTGGAGCCACCATTCTCAGAAAGGAGTTGGGGATCTCCTGGAGCATACTTGCCACATAATCTTATATCCCCATTTTTAAAAATCATCGCTTCTCCTTAAAGACAGGATTAAGTGATGGTGATTTTGCACTCGACCACCAATTTAGTCAGCCTTTCCTGAGGATGACTTGGTGGCAGGCTTGCTGCCAGACAGGAAGTGTAACACAATAGACAAGATGTGGGCCTTGTCTCTGCCTGGAAACATAGACACACCAGGCCACCCCTGCCCGCAGTAACCCCCTTTTCAGTCATCACCCTCTTGTCCCTCTAGACTTACCTGCAGCATCTCTCTATAAAGGCTCTTGGATCCTCCTTGCCCCCAAGAGAGAGCCCTGCCCTGCCTTGGTGCCCCATGGAACCTGGGGCACCAGGCCACTTCTGGCTGCCCTTTTGGGGCTGTTTTGTACTCATGGATTCTGTCGTGATATCTACTCGATGGCATGCTTTTTGCAGACAGGAGCTTTGATTTATTCATTTTTATATCCCAGGGTCTGGTGCCCAAGTGCCAGGAGCCGTGTCACAATGCAGATCACTGGGGATTGGTGCATACCACGGCCGAGTACAGGTGCCCCTGTCCTACAGTAGGGACCAGGGAGTGCTGAGTTCTACCTGACCCAGAAGTGGAGTGAGGCAGTGTGTGCAGGGCCCTCCGGGGGCTTTCCTTGGAGGTATCAGAGGAAAGCAGGGATGGGGCTAGTCACAGAGCCCTATGGGGGTAGAGAGTAGGCTGGTCCTAGATGAGAAGGACCTACTGCATACTAAAGATTTTGGAATCCATCCTGCAGGCAGTGGCAAGTCATAAAAGCACTTTTAAGCAGGGAATTGATATGATCAGGTTTGTGTTCTAGAAAGATAGCTGGCAGCATCTTAGAGACGAGGCAGTGATGTGCTGAGAGCAGAGATGCAAGGCATTCAGTGCCACCCGCCAGCAGTGACTCACTCATTCAGCAGATGAGTACCGAGCACCTCCTGTACCTCTTGCCCCTGGGGCAGCGAGACGGACAAGTGGTCAGCGATGAAACAAGGTGATTATCCAGAGTGCTGTGAATTCAGAAAACAGGGTGACTGGAGCTGTGCAGATGCACAACCAAGGATGGCTCTGACGTTCCAACAGAACTGAGCCATAGGAGCTGGCAGATACTCCTGCGCAGGAGCTGCCCATTCCTGTGAGATGCTAGAGTAAGCCGCGGTGGGCAAGAGGGCCCAGTCCTAGGGGCGAGGGTGGGGCTCAGCTCCATGCTGTTGGGCTCCTAGTGCTGGAGCCAGTGCAGAGGCCATGCCCCTCTGGCTGACTCCTTACTCACTTGGGCTCTGATAATAGTGGCCGTAGACTTAAGGGCCAGGGCAGCGTTGCTGGGCGGCCAGCCTCAGCCCAGTGCTTTCTTAGTGCTCAGAGATCCATGACTCAGAAACTGGGCTTAGAGATGACAATTTGTTAATCCCCTCCCCTCGACAAAGATGAAAATGGCATTTCATTCCCAGCTGTATTAATGGACTCACTTTGGGAATAAAGCCAGCATCCCCAAAGGCAGTGGCAGAGGCTCTTTTCCTTTGTGCCACTTTTATTTTCTTTTGAGTGTTACATTTAGATTAGCTTCTGGGGATTAAATGTTATTACAGCTGAATCTTTTCTTTTTTTAATCAGTGGAGAGGTGGCTGCTTAGCATCCTATTGGAGCAATTTCCCCAAGTCTTGTCGCCTTTCCTCTCCCTGTTCTTAAGAGGTAGCTTTGGTGAGAGTTCATCTCTTGGTCCCCACCTTGGGAGGAGCTACCCATGTTGGAGCAAGGCCTTTCCACTCGGCCAGCAGTACCCATGCAGCCCGACACAAGCTGTTCCTATGGAGAAGGTGGGCGTGGCCAGCAGGGTAGGGAATTGTTAAGTGGTAAGATGGTCCCAGAGCTGAAGAATCCCCCTTACCTCTGGTTACAGTCAGCCACACTACTTATCTAGGGCAAGTTACCAGGGCTGTAGGGCCTGCCAGCTTCCCGCAGAGATCACCAGCAGCACCTGCCTCCTGGTATCCAGTTCTCACAGGACCAGGGTGGTGGTGCTAAAATCAGTTCCCACTATAGCATTGTGCAGAGATACCCTCATCTGAACAGATCTTGACATTTAGAGGTTAGAGACGACTGTTCTAGGTGATAGCATCAAGATGCTAATAGTCTATGGGCCACTGGGAGAAAGTTCACATCGGGTGTGGTTGGGAGCTCAGCCTACCACGCTCCAAGAGCTCTTTGTCTCTGCATCCAGCAACTGGGAGGCCCTGCCCTGAAAGGGTCTCATGCAGAGAAAGTGTGCCCTTAGTGTGCATTGATCACACATGACTCTTGGTACTTCACTGACATAGCTGTAGCTATAGCTTCAGTCTGGCTTAGACTCTGAATGACCCAGCTTGCCTCTGGCTTTTGGTTCCTGGTTTTGTTGTGCAAGAGTAGAGCTTTTGCTTGTGCTATAACCAGATCCAAGAGATACACAATGTGCAACTCTGTCTTTTGCATGAAATTCCCTTTCTCTGGGAGTGGAGGATATCTAGACTGAGCCATGGTTTCTAGGAATGCTGCTCAGACATATTTGAGAACCATCATTCCCACTGTCCCTGATACCACCCATAAATGAGATGATATTCTGAGTGACTGCCTGGTGATATCTCTAAAACCATTGGCCCCAGCAGCTGGACAGGCCCTCAGACTGACTAATCCACTTCCAGATGCAGGGTGTAGTGTTGTTCTTGGGTTCACTGGGCAGTTCTCCCACCACTGCTGGCCAAAGTTCAGTCGCCACTACCCGTCATCACACTGCCGTTTTATACTGCACAGCACCAACTTTAGAGAAGAGCGCTCTCCGATGGAGACAACTCAGGGCTGGCCCCTGGGAAGCATCCTACTTCTGTCCCTGGACTTAACAGAGCATGGAAAATGCAGCCTTACAGATATTTGGAGGCAACTTTTATTTCCCCTTGCCTTCCTTTTCCTTCAGCTTTTTTTGGGGGGTGGGGTACCGGGAATCAAACTTAGAATCTCACACTTAGCAG
Source organism: Chinchilla lanigera (assembly GCF_000276665.1). NCBI lineage: Eukaryota > Metazoa > Chordata > Mammalia > Rodentia > Chinchillidae > Chinchilla > Chinchilla lanigera. Next base: position 16,571,485 of record NW_004955429.1, on the reverse strand, counting down.
GCAGGCACTATGCCACTGAGCTATATCCCAGACCCCTCCTTCAGCTTTTAAATTGTCCAGGGAGACACGCACCTGGTTTTGGTCTCTATTTTTTGCCTGTCAAATGGTGACCACCAGAACACAGAGCAGGCCTCATTGCTCTTGCCTGGAGGACGTGGTCTAGCAGCAGCAGCAGTAGCCTGCTGGGTCATGGCTGGAATTACCTGCACTGACTGTGGTCTCCCTGGCTGGTCCTCATCACCAGCTCACTTCTGCATGGCTGCGAAGACCTGGGGCTAAGCCTTGTATGTGGTCCCTGTAAACTTGATGCTGGGTAGATTCAATCCAGCCTGTAGACTGTTTCTGAGAATGAAGCTTCTGTTGGTCCCTCACTCCATCTTTCATAAACTTGTTGAAGAGTGTGACTTCCCTTCTTGAGCTAAGTCACTGGTGGAAACACTAAGTTATACAAGACTGAAGACCTCCATTCAAGTTGCTCTCAGCCATATGGGTCTGTATTCAGCCAGTTCCTAACTAGCTCCTTGGCCATCAGCTCACTTTATTCCTTTTCTCAGCCAAGCTGGATCCTGAAGGAGCTTCTTCAGTAATGCACATGGAGGTGGGGCTCTGAGGCTATTGTGTACCTAGTCTCCTAGCCAGGTTCCCTGGTGAAGGGAAGAGGAAAGAGTATGGTAGCTTTTGCAACAGATTTATCTTTTCCCATCAGTCATCTCCCCTTTTCAAGCACTCCAAAAGCAGCCTTCTGATGAAACCACTCTAGAATCTGTCTGGGTTCTGCTTATGTTCGATGAAATGTACCCTTTTGAAATCATGACATCAAAGAGTACTTCTTTCCAGTACTGTGATATTTCTTACTCTTGAGGAGTCTAGCAGTGACAAGAGATTAGTGTTCTGTTGGTGTTCTTGGGCACAGTTCAGTGGACTAAAGAGATAGCAGTCATGGAAAGTGGCTTGGTCCTCTGCTTGTCTTCCTGTGCATGAAGATCTTCCATACTTTCTCACTAGTGTGTGTTTCGTTTTTGGAAGGAGCCCAGATACAAGGAGAAAGACACGGGCTTTGAGGCAGTAATCTCCAAATCAAATCCTGGTTGTTCCTTACTTGTTGCCTGAAACTTGGCAAGTAACTTCCTTCCTAAGTCTCAGTTTCCCGCTCTGTAATAGGAGTGACCATCAGTAGTAGTTCACAGGGCTGTTGTAAGGGCTGAGTAAGGAACTCTCTGTCTATCCCTACCACTTCCATCTTTCTCTTTGCAGCACCAGAGTCACACTCTAGGAAGCAAGACAGGAGACAGTGTTTCTGTTTCCAGAAATTATCACTCCCCATCCACAACGTATCTCATGCGTTTCTGTCTCCCAAAGCGCCACTGCTTAAGGTATCTAGAATGAGGTCTCCCTGTCCCACTGTACTTCCTGCTGCTGTCCAGACAGTCTCACCACCTTGTTGTCGGGAAGCCCTGGGTGCCAGGCTGTACGCGTGCTCTATTGGGGCAGTTTTAGTACAGCAAGACATGGTGGGAAATGTGAGAATGTGCTTCCCATTATCTCTGCCTCGCATGCAAAGACCTGCCAGTCCCTGTTCCATGGAAAGAAGGTCAAGGTCCTTCGTGGAGTCACCCTTGGATTTCCCATTGATCAGAGGCTGTAAATGCCCTCGCTGCTTAAGCTATTTTCGTTGAGATTCTGCATGTGGAAGTGGAATTGGAGATGTCCCTTTTATTTCATTCTGTACCCAGCATGCACATTTTCAGGATGCCCTTAGTAAGTTGACCTGATTCTGTATAACTGCCCTCCAGCCTCACCAAATGATTTCTGATCTTGGTAAGGCTGGTGCTTGAGGTCTTCTTGTTGCTCTGACCCTGTTGAGAAGGACTGATGACAAGGCCCTTCTGACCCACTTGGGGCTTCGGGGCTGGTGAGCTTTGACCTCAGACTCTTCCATCCCAGGTGGCTACCATAGCCTGCCCCTCCCCAGATCACTTCAGACACTGCCCCTTCTTCACACACACACCCCTTGGTCAGCTGTGTCCAAATGCAAGTGCTTAATATTCTACTCCAAGCTAATCATCAGGAGAAAAAGGTCTAAGTCAAGCAGTGTAATGCTGAAATGCCAGTTTATAAGCCCTGGTGCATTTGGACTTGAAAAGAGGAGCCAGGACAGACCATCCACAGAAGGAAGGTCAAGCCTTCATAGAAAGCTTAGCCCTGCCAGAGACAGAGGGGGATGCCTTACCCATTTTCATAGTGGGAAACTAGGGCTCAGTTGAGCTTACCTGCCTGAGATTGTCCTGCAGAGAGACTGGCTGAGGTTCAGGCTCAGGCATATAAATTTCACCCTGCAGCCACCTAAAGTTCAGGGTCTCTAAGGTGGCTGTTTATGTGAGGACGGAGGCTCTGACAATGCTGCATGGAGGAGTGTGCTGCTCGGGGCCTTCACTGGCCCTCCTGTGCCTCGGGCTGCTCTCCACAGCCTTGGCTGCACTGAGCTCTGCATGAAGCTGCCTGTCCCAGTGTGCCATGGTCCAGGTTTGCCACAGCTGATGGGTACCTTGCTTGAGAATCTCATGAAATGCTGAGTCCACGGCCCCGCCCAAAGCGTGGGAGGGGGTGGGGTAGAATCTGCATTATAAAGCAGCTCCCAAGTGATTGCTGTGAACCCTGGAGTTTAGATCAGTTGCCAAAGTGAATGTGTTCCAGCCAACAAATTAATCACTTTCCCAGAAAATCCCCCCAGGGAAAGCCACTAAATCTAACCTGACTTCTGAATTGCCTTGAATGGAGATTGAAGGGATCTGCTGCCTTTTCCTGTAGTCCCTGAGCTCCACCACCCAGGCTCCTCCCCAGGTCAGAGTGCAGAGAATTGCGCAGAGAACAGCATCTGGGTCTTGAGTCTGGAGAGGCCTCGGTGAGTGGCTGGTGGCCCAGCAGAGAGCCTGAGCCCTTCCTGTGGGGAAGAGCACTGTTCTACAGCCTGTGGGCCAGTGCTGACATGGGCTCCGTACACGGGCATGTTTCTTCCTGCTGCTTGCAGGGCCACACACATGCCCAGTGGCTAGGCCAGGCTGCCGTGTGGGCAAGCTCAAGGCGTGGGCAAAGGAAGGCCCTCAGAGTCTCTTGCCATCTGCTAGAGTCCCACGATAGGCAGGGAGACGTGACAGCTGCCGCTCTGGGTGTTAACAGCTCCCAAGTGATTACTATGAGCCCACTGGGTTCCTGCCCTCCAAGGGTTACAGGCCCCCATTGGAGGAGGCTTCTTTCACTGTACTCCTTGGAGGCTGGGGTCAGGCTCTTGGGTGACTGCCCTGTTTGTGAGTGGTGGTCTCAGTCTGGAGTGTCAGGAAAGCAGGGTCATGCCTCGCAGATCTAGCAGATGCGTGCACCACCCTAAGATGCCACCTGGCATATGTACCATCTGTAGTCAGGCCACAAGATCTGCATGGCTCTCCCTCCTTCCCCAGGACCATGTGTTCTCTTGGACTTGGCCAGGGGGCCCTGCTTCTTCCCACTTCCAGCAGCCAGCTGAAGGTCCAGGAAACTTTAGGTGGCAAATTAAATTGTACCCCAGTGGTGATAACAGTGAGGAAAAGTTAATCATTCAAGATGCCATGAGGGTTTTTTTTCCTAAATCCTAGACATTGTTTTAGCCCTTTGCTAAAGTACCTCCCAACAGTAAGCAGTGTTTATTCACTGTTCGTGTTCTTTAAAACTGCATAGGAAAATGGAAAGCAGCATCAAAATCCTTCCTCTTCCTACTTGTGCATGCACATACATTCACACTCACCCGTGTGTACACACGTGTGTGTTCCAGGGTGCCCTGTTCCATGGTGCAGTTTGGGAGCTGTTCTTCTGCCAGACTAGTGCTAAAGCCCAGGCTCAAGGTCTGATGAAACATGCCCATGCATGTATGAAAACGTGTGCAGGTCCCTGTGGGACCAAAGGCAGGAAGGCCCTCCTAGAGTCCTCAAGGAGCTCAGTCTGTGTTGTCAAGATGACTCTGGCTTCCTAGTTTCTCTTTTTGTATTTCACAGGGATAGACGAATTGCCTTCTAGACTTTTCTACGATGACAGTTGTCAGGGATGCCTGGGAGTTTTACTTAAGCTAACAAATGATTACCCTTCCCATTAGCTCAACAAACAGGCCCCTAATTAGTGAATTGGCTAATGACAGTTGCCTCTGGGGTCATTAGACCTGACAGACAGTGCTGGCAGTGTTCGGGCACTGTGTCACTGTCATAAAGCATGTTGTCAGGCTCCATTGGAAGCCAGAGCTGGGGAACACGTGTACCACAGTTCCCTCCTTTTATCTTTTGCATTATCTCCTTGGGTCGGGTAAATTAGCTCCTCCCTCAAACAAGAAACATGGATTTTTAGAATAGAAAAAAAAGAAAAAGGATTAGAAACATGGGTTTTTAGAATAGGGAACTGAGGAGATGGGTGCTTCAATTCTAGGCAGGCAAACCATTTTTATGAGACATAGTTCCATCTTTTAAAGACCCTTCTGGCCAGATTTGGGGATCAGTGTGGAAAGAGCACGTGTTCTTGCCACACGGCTCGGATTCCCTTGTGAGCATCAGTTGCCTGCTCTGCATCTGGCTTCCCAGGACCCTAGCTAGAGCCTTCGAAGTGCTTTTGCCCTGAGCTGTGAGTCTGCTGTAAACAGGATGGCAGCATTGTCACAGAGCAGTGGGGTCAGCCTGAATCAGGTGTGGTGCTCCTTCTCCATGCCTGCCACAGTCTGTGTTGTCTGGATCCCAGGGTGATCTTGAACTGGTATGCAAGATACTCCTGGCACCCAGCCTCTTCTGACCAATCCAAGCCTCCCAGGAACTAAGTCCTAGGCTCATGCTATGCAGTTTTGGGCCCAGGGACAACACTGCAGGGGTGAGGCCCCATAACAGTTGGGACAAAATGTGCTCTGCATTCAGGCTGTGTTACCACCCAGCTTCTTGCTACAACTGCTCAAATTCTGTGCCACTTAGTCTCAAAAGTATATCTGAGGTGTAAGGGGGAAAATAGGGTGTTCACAGTATAAAGCTTGCAGCTAGTCACGGATGGGAAATTTGTGACAGTTTCCATATGATAAAAATGAGTAATGAAAGTACATGTATTTGTTCAAAAGTAGCGTAAGTGCATCTTGGAGAATTAAGAAAAATTATGAATAGGTGATTATACAGCATAGCAAATCTCTAACATGGATTAAGTGAATTGTTTGGGAGATAAAATGCCAGTGTGAACATGCGTTATGAAAGAAAGAAGAACAATGCTGGGTTTAGGCAAGGAGAGCCACGCTGCTACTTTTGCTTGGAGCTGATGTGGCAGGAAGTATCTGGTTCACGGCCCAGGAAGTCCATAGGGGAAAGAGGCCTTGGCTGCTTCTGTGGCGTGTATATATGCACTTGACCTATGTAAAATGGATTGCACAAGCTATTTCCAAACCTCCTAGTTGTCTGCCTCTGGGAACTGAGCTAGTACTGTGTGGCTCCCACACTGAATCCGCCTGTCTTCTCTGGACATACAGCAGACTCTGGAAGCCCCACACACCCGGCTGCATATCTTCCCCCTCCTGTGACTTCCTGCCCTGGGTCCTGGGACATATGGTTCAGCCTCTCAGTTTCCTTACCTATGTCAAAGGCTGCTACTATGGCCCTTGGGGCTGGATAGGATGGAGTCATTGTTACTGTTTGTGTTGGCAGTGTGTCTCAGAGACCCATGCACTAAAGCTTTGGTCCCCAGCAGCGTGGCAGTGTTGGGAAGAGGTGGGACCTTTAGGAGTTGGGGCCTAATGGAAGGAAATGAGGTCACTGGGGGTGTGGCTTTGAAGAGAACATTAGGACCCAGTTCTTCTTTGTTTTTTGCCTCCTGACTATTATGATGTGGGTGGGCCTCCTCCACCACACAATCCCTCTGAGACCTGCTGTGTGCCTCAGGTCTAGAGCACCAGGGCCCAGTTACCATGGACTGAGCCCCCCAGAGCCATGAGCCAAAGTGAACATTTGCTCCTTAGAAGTTGTTTCTGTGTCACAGTAGCAGGCAATCAGACTGGCACAGTGGTGTTGGTGTTCACAAAACTCAAAGAGTTTGGTTCAAAAGTGTCTGGGCTGCCACCATCATATTTGCGACACATGGCTATTGCAGTGTACATCATCCATGCTGAGATATGCCATAAGTGCAAAATGCACATTGGATTTCAAAGACTTAATACAAAGAGTATCATGTCTTATAAGTTGTTCATGTTGCTTACATATTGAAATGATATCTTGCTATATTTTGTTAAGTGAAATACCGTATTACCTTTCTTTAACATTACTACTTATAGTTCCACATGAGGCTTGCATTCACTTTTGCTAGAGAGCACTGCTAGTGCCTTTCCTCCTTCTTCTCTTGCCTCCTTTCTTGGCATCCCCCCTGCCCTACCATGCATGCAGCTTGACGCAGGAGTGGCTCATGTCCCTGCTGGACAGTTGCACAAGCCGAGGCATTTGCTCCAGGTCTTGTAAGAGCTGGGCACAGCGCTGTTCTTGCAGAATGTCCTTTCCTTTCCCGTTTGAAACATGAGGAAGACGACTTCAATGAAATTGAGCACCTTTGTCAAGGTCAGAAACCAGAGTGCCATCAAGTAACAAGCAGAACCCAGGTATCTGGCTCTGATCCAGTGTGACATACCATGCCAGGCAGTCACTGATTTTATTGGCTGGGGTGCAGCAGGATCTAAGCTGACGTTGACTTTAACTTTTATACTGAATAAGAGAGACTGAGCTTCTGAGGCCCAGAGGGAAGCAGCCTGGCAGTGAACAGTAGTCCTAGATCCGGGAAAGGGATAGTGAGCGATTGCTGGGAGCTGGGACTGGTGTATGTGGCTGGCCGCAGAAAGGGGTGGGCCAGATGATGGCGTAGGTTCCTGGTTGTGGCCAGTACAGGACTTTAGAGTCTGATGGGGCTGCTTTTACCTCAGGGTCTTGGTAGGCTGGGTCCTATGAAGTTTGACAGAACATGAGGTGCCCAGGGCATGGGCATGGACTCACCCTCCAGTCCCTTCCCCCTCAAAGGTTCAGAATCACCACATGGATTATTGTGTCACTCAGCCCTGGTCAGTTTGTCAGAGAGCTCACTGGTGGCTCTGTGTGCTATAACAGCAGCGTACTTACTGGGAAGAAGTCAGGCAGCATACAAGGTATATACACCAGAAAGGATTGGAAGGGAGATCATATTACAGGCCTGGGGGTAGCTGGAATTCCAAAACCTCTGGTGCCAGGACTAGGTGAGCCTACTCTGGAATCCTGAGGGTGTCTTCTCGGCCATGTGATGGAGAAAGTGAGGGCTTCCCAGACTGCCTGGAAGACAGGCTGCAAATTGCCTTGCTGCACAATGCCAGAGCAGGTTGTGACCTCAGGAATCCTGAGAAACAGCTCTTATCCAGGTCACTGTATTCTCCTGATTTGTGAAAGACGAAGACAGAATCTATTTTCATCAGGGAAAATTGGCAAGGGGCCGTCAGCCCGTGATTGTTGGCCTGGGGCAAGGAAGCGGGGCTGGGAAGCTCTTCAAGGCTGTCCTCATCCTGCTCTGGGTCCCACTACGAGTACATCAGCGTGCACCCCAGCACCAGACCAACTATGCGCTGGCTCTGTGCTATCTCTCCTATTTTCTGTACAGCAGAACAAGCATGAGAGATCAAGCCCATGAGCCGGGCAGTTAGATTCCAGGAGTTGTGTATGGAGAACAGCAAGCCAAACGCCTGGCACAGAGTGAAGACTCAATACACGGTAGCTGTTTTTATTGATCACTGCTGTCAACTCTGCGGATCCAACATCCACTTTAGACAGTTCCAGGTTGGAATTGTTTTGTGCCATCAGCCACGTTAAAAGACCAGTACCAAGGAGGCTTTAAAATGAAATGAAATTTGTGCATAAGAAGAGGCGAGTTGCCAAGACGTTCCTGTGCTCAGAGAGGTCAGTGCAGTAGGCATCCCCAGCCAGGCACAGAGGAGGAGGTCACCCTGTGGACTTCTCACGGCCCCTTCCCCCAGGACTGCCTGCGGAGTAGACGCTGCCCAGGGGTCTCTTCCAAAGGAGGTCTGTACTGTCCAGCAGTGGTTCCTGTGGCTGCAGTCATCTCCTCTGTGAACTTCCCGCTGTCAGGCTATTCTTCCATAAGACTGCTGTAGCTGCTCCCTTTGGTATTTGGTGCTCTTTTCCATCTTTCTGGGCCAGAGGAAGCAAGGTAGAAGGACACTTACATCCATCAGAGCCTTCCTGTGGTCCATGCAAACCACAAGGCCCTTTGCATATATTATCTCATTTATTATCTTCATTTTGTAGGCAGTAAGATTGGGAGTCAGTAGAGCAAACAGGCTTGTCTAGGGCCATAGAGCTGGAAAGCAGGAGTTTTGGGTTCTGATCCCAGTTAGCCTGCCTCTGTAAGCTGCTGTCGTGAAGAGTTGAGGAGGGAACACAGCTAGGCCAGCACCAAACAGGGGCCTGGGGCTAAGCTTGATTTTGATGCCTTGGGAAGCTATCAGAAGCGTTCTTGACCTTTGAAATGACATGATCAGACGTGTGTTTTAGGAAGGTAACTCTAGAAGTAGTGTATTATGTATTAAACCACAACTCTCCTACCTCATCCTTGTGCAGCTGATTAGTTTGAAACTCAAGAGCAGGGAATTGCCTTTGTCTCTACCTGATTTCATGCTTATTTTAGCCTATTGTTCTAGCCTGTCTCTCTCAGTCTGTGTATGTGCTTATGTGTATGTCAGCCTGTATGCTTGCATGCGTGTGTGTATGTATGCATGCATACACACATGGACGCATACATGCACATGTGTACGAGTGGAGGGCACAGTATACCAGGAGGAAAAAAGAATGCTTTGAGATGACTTCCTGCCACGCAGCCACTGTTTTGTGACAACTGTGACTTGGGACAGTGTAGAAAAGCAGGAATTTTATCTCTCACATACCTGGGCAGTGATGGAACAAGATGGAATTGCCAAAATAACATGACTGATCTCTTAACAAATGCTGCAGAACTTACCCTCATTCCATTAACTGTCTGAGCAAACTGACTTGGGACTTCAATTTTGAACTTCAGAGATAAACGTGTCCTTCATTGGCTCCTTCTAATTCAACAAATATTTATTGAGCTCCTACTGTGTGCACATACCCATTTACTCTGCATTTCCTGCCAATCTGTCTTTACCCTCTATAGTTAGTGGAAGATGAAGTGTGTGTGCCTATGTGTATAAACTTAACACCGTAAGAGACGGACTTTTTAAATCCATCCAGTACTACGCTTAGTTGTCTGTCTGCAATATGTAGCTTTGGTGTCTGCCTGTTGTTTGATTTGCTGCTTGCTGTTCTATGTCATAATGACTAGTGATCCAAATATACAAGTGATTGGAAGTTTGAGCCTGGTCCAGACAATTTGGCATAGTGAGACCCTGTCTCAAAATAAAAAATACAAAAAGGGCTGGGATGTAGCTCAATGTGATGACCCTGGATTCAGGCCCCAGTACAGGGTAGAGGGCAAAGGAAAATACAAGGAAAATTTAGTCCCTGCTGCCATCTTGCTGATGTCACTCTTGGTTCACAGAGCATAGCTAACAGTTGCACATAAACAGGGCCAAGTTTGTGCATGACACACAGGGTATCTGCTCTTTCCCTGTCTCCACCTGCCATGGGCATATCTCCATAGATCTCCAGATAGGAAAGGTACCAGTTTTCACTTCCAATGATGCTGCTACAGGTTGTCTTTTTCCCAAGACTTCCCAAGCACAAGCTTATAAAGTTTTAAAATTATTATTTATTACTCTTGTTGTTATTATTGTTATTGCAGTACTGCAGATGGAACCCAGAACGTTTACGCTGAGCTACATCCCCAGCCATTTTTTATTGTTTTAGTTTGAGACAGGGTCTTGCTAAGTCACTAAGTCACCAACTTGCAATCCTCCTACCTCAGCCTCCCAGAGTGCTGCAATTACAAGTGTGTACCACTGTGCCCATCAATAACTATTTTTTAAAAAATCGTTACCAATCTCAAAATGGGGATAAAAACTCCACATTTGTTCAGGTGTTAAGTGAGATTAAAAGCCTTTTCTTATGTTTTGGCTATTGTTTCTTCTTTTGTGAATTGCTTTTGTATGGCCTCTGCTTTTTCTCCTATCATTCATTTTTAAAATTCTGTATGTAATGGTGTTCTTAATCTTTTCATTTTTCTTAAAACTATTAGTCTAGTTAATATTTTAATTTTTGTGCTTTGGAAAATCATGGGAAGATAGGGATCAAATGTGTTTTTTGTTTGTTTTTCTGTTTGTGATTTATGCTATGTTGCGAAGTCCTTCCTCCTCCCATACTATAATCGTGTGTACCCAGGTGTTTAGGACTAGTACTTTTATGATCTTATCTTCTGCTCTGAAAGTGTTGCTCCCAATAGCCCCCTGGGGTTTACCTGCATGTAGGATGTAAAGTACAGACCCACTTCTGTTCTCCTCCCAGATAGAAAATCCTTTGTTCCATTAGCACCAATAAAAGATCCTACTCAATCATGTGCTAAATTCCTGCTCAGACGCTTGAGCCTATTTCTAGACTATCTTCCAGGACAAGCCCTGCATGTTTTAAATATGTTTAAAGCATATTATGAAGCTACAGTTATTTAAAATATTAACTATCTCGCAGAACAAGTTCTTCTGCCTTGATAATCTTTTTCCAACTTGTTTTTTGAAATGAAGTTAGAGTTATTTTGTCAAATTTTCCCAACTCTACTCATAGCCAGGAAAAGAAAAAATCTGGTAGACTCTCTTTTGGGGATAAGTGCATTCTTTTTGTTCTGTCCTATCAAATTGCCATGCTTATTGTTTGGTTGCTTATTTTGAAATGATTTTCAGCCCACAGAAAGGTTCCTAGGACAACACCAAGGATCCATGATCTGATCACTGAGACCACCCTCCCCCACCTGTCCCATGGTACAGGGTTTGCCCCATCAGCTGCTCTCTCTAGAGGAAAGCACCGCCTTTCTCTGATCTTGTGGCATAGCACCCCCAAGTCCTCCAATCTGTCACCTGCTTTCCAAAGCACATCCTCCGTGACTGCCATGTGCCATATCCAGTTAGGAAGGCTCTGCTCACTCAGCATGGCCGTTGGTCACATTTCACCTACTGCCCCAACAGCATCGATTTCTCCTTTGTGGCCCAAGATCTGGTCCAGGAACCGGTTCTGCATTTAGTAGTCATGTGTCATCACCCTCTTCAAATGGAACTGTCTCCTAATATTTCCTTTCCCGCATGACCTTGCGAGTTGTAAGGAGACTGCAGAGCTTTCATTGCATAGGCTGAGCTCTCACCTGGGTCTGCCTGATATTTCCTCAGGGCAGAAGACTCAGAACTTAGGGGGTGCTCTTGGCACTGCATCCCATCAGGAGGTCCCCAGGGCCGCCCATCCTGCCGTTGCCATGCTGACCCAGACTTTCCACACCAGCATCTCTCTGCTGCCTCTGCTGTCAAGGCCTCATGATGGTTTTGCCTTCTCAGTTTAGTTATGTATTCATTTATTTGGTTATGTTAAAAGAGGACTCGAAGATTCACATGTGTTCCTTGGTTTTCCCATTTATTTTGATGTTCAAAATGTCCTAATTTGAATGCCCTTCCAGCCGACCTTTCCATACTTACCACGTGTGTCTTTATTCTCTCTTCTTTGCTTTCTGGGCCAGATACTTCAAGATGGTCTCTTTCTCGCTCTGTCCCTGACCTGTTTCTCTTATTGGAGAGCAGTATTAGAAACCAAGGTCTGGATGCTGGGGTGCTTATTGCTACAAAGGTGTCATTTCTTCTGGGTACACTCAGTGCATAGAGCTAGGAAAAACGTGTGTGCATAGAACACATCTTCAGATGTGTGTGCAACTCGAAGACTTTCCATATTTATCTAAAAATTTAAAATTATTCCTGGAAATCTATGAAAACCGACCAAGCATGCATTGCTACTTACAAGTCCAGCACATGGGAGTTCTCTGTAGCCTTCCCTTGTGCCTGCTTAGAAATCACACTCGGGGAGTGAGTGACCCAGCTCTTCCTGTCCTCACTATATATGTGTGCATTTGTTCAGTTGCTGAGCTTTGAGCCCTGTGTAATCTGTCTCCCAGCCATTCTGCCTGCTTCTCACCTGTGTGCCCTCAGCCTTCCTGCAGGCCCCCTTACACCCCACCTCTTCCAGCTTCCACTGGGAGAGGAAAGATTGTCATCTGTCATTTTTTGAAAACAATGCAAGGTCCTTCGCTGGCTTCACATGGATGAGAGTTGGGGAACAGGCAGAGCCCCCACTTGGCCCTGCATGGCTGTGGGGCTTGAACCCAGGTCTTGGCCTCCATACCTCACATCAGTTTGTGTCAGGAGTCTTGCAGACTCCAGAAGCGGATGACAACCAGTGCTGGTGCTGAGAGAAATCCCTTCCAGTTCAAAGCCAAGGTGTGGCAATAGGATGAGGTGGGATTGCTGGCTGCTTTCACCAAGATCACAGGGCCAACTATCCCTGCCGTGCATGACACTTGGGGTCCAGGGAAGAGTGGAGTCCCAGAGGATGCCCTTTGACTCCTCTGGTGTCACCAACAGGACTAGGATGTGGGCTGGCACCCCTGTGTGTCTTGCATGATGAAGGAGGCTCAGGGTTGGCACCACTCCTAGAGCTTCAGGTTCTGAGTATACTCATGGCAGACCTGGGAGGGGACCGGCTCCCAGAGGGCCAGCCTCCACCCTACTCTGTACTCTAGTCTGCGCAAGTGTTGAGTTTGTGTGTGAGACAGCAGCTGATAAAGCATTTCTGCAACCTAAAAATGGTGTTACACAAAAATTAACTCAGAATGGATCACAGACCTAAATGCAAAGCATAAAACCATAAAACTCCCAGAAGAGAACAGGGAACATCCAGATGACCTTGGGCTTGTCAGTGACTTTTCAGATGTAACACCAGAGGCATAATCCATGAAAGCAGCTATTGAAGTTGGACCTGATTCAAAACAGGCAGATGGTTGGAGGAAATAGGCGACAGGGTTCCCACTGACCCCAGGGTTTGGCAGGCCCGTGGTGTTGGGTCTGACGGGGACAGAGAGTAAGCAGAGCCCCCAGGGGGTGCCAGGGCAGAGGGAGTAGCCTGCCAGGCTGGGCAGGTGGGTGAGGCAGGAGGTGGCAGGTGGTGCTTCTGAGGTGGCAGGGCCCTTTACCTGGGCGTGGAGAGTGCTGGTGATGGTGAGGGGCCCAGGAGCCTGTGGGAAAGCTGAGGTGAGCTTGGGTTTCACGACACAGAGAGGTTCAGGAGGTCAGAGTTCAGGAAAGGGCCAGCCAGACTCTGAGGGCACCTGTAGCGGGGAGCAGGTGTGGCCAAGACTGGCACCCAGCCCCAGCTGTAAATGGCCAGTGAGGAGTCTCTGTCTGCCTCAGAGCCCTCTTGGATCCCTGTCACCTTCCTTGTGGCGTGGCAGCCTCCCACTGGAGGACATGCCACTGCAAACTCCTCAGACACCTAGACCTGGGGCCTTGGCGTGGCCAGTCACACTGGCTCTACTGGTGTCTGTGGGAGTGGCTGGGGCAGGGCCCTGAGCAGGCAGGGAGGCTGTGTGTGCGCCTCGTTTGTCATCCACTGGTGGTGAGCACCTGACTGCTGTGCAGGCCCCACCCATGGGGCTGGGGACTGAGGATGAACCCCAGGGCAGCAGGGCAAGGGCTGGGTTGGGGGCTATGACAGGAACCCACTGAGCTCAGGAGCACGGGCCAGAGGAGGGGAAGCAGGGCACAGCTGGCCCAGGACACACACCTGGCTGACCAGGGGCTGAGTGTGTGGCTGGGGTCTGCCTACAGTGTTATAGCCCCATGCCAGACCTCACAGGCATCTAGTGTAGCAGACCCAGCCTCTGCCCCCAGGAGCTGTAGCAAAGCAGAGCCCCAGGGACTTAATTATTGATGCCCTGCCTACCTCAGTTTATTTATGGACTATCTGCTTCCTGCTCTGGATTCTCAGCGAACCTGTAGAAACCAAGGTAATAAACTGTGGTTCTTGCCTCCAGGCCTGCTGTCTTGTGGGGAGACAGCCCCCGAAACGTCCCTCGGAGGTACGTGGGACAAGGTGGCCACAGGGCAGGAACACTTCCCTCCAGTGGGAGGGGACAGGAGGTGGGACCACAGTTAAAAGGGACACTTGGTCAGATTCCCTGTTGTCCATCCCTGAAAGGGGTGCAGAGGATGTGCCACAAAGGGAGGAGCGTGGTGCAGGCAGGGCACACAGGACGTGCTGAGAGCATGGCCCACAGTGCTTCTCTCCCCACTGACTGACTTAGCTACCAGGGGCAGGGAGTAAATGACCCCGGAGGGAGAAAGGCAGAAGAGTAGCCCGTGGTAGGCCTGTGGGCCCTGCGTGACACACAGGAGGTCTGAAGTGCATGTGCACAACTGCTATCCCCAGTGCCACCGTCTCTGCGCAAGAGCAGCAGACTTGAGCTGTGAGACAGCAGTTGCCAGGCCGCCTGCGGAGCAGCTGCATGAGGCATGGAGCTGGGTTCAGAAAACACAGCAGCTCCCTCAGAGTAGGAACCTGTGGCCAGAGCTGGCTCCTGGTTTGAGGGTTTTGTGCTTGATTCCACCTAACGGGTACCACGAAGAGCCAAAGATTTCTAAACTGGAACTGGCTTATGACCCAGCTATTTTTTAGCCCTGTTGGTGGCAGAGTGGATGGGCCAGAGGGCATAGGAGGAGCATAGAAATGCAGGGTGCAGCGAGGTGAAGAATGGGGATCTCAAGGAGGGCAGGGGCTAGAGAAGTGAGAAGAGGTTCCTGAGACAGTTAAGAGCCAGGTGAACAGAATGCCACCTGCATTTTCCGGACTCCCAGGAACCTCCCTCTGCTTTGGTCACCTCCCTGGGCAGCCCCAGATCACGTCCTGCCACAGACCGTATGCACTCCCTCCTGTGTGCCTGTGGCAGTCCATCACTCCTGTCCGTGCATGTGGTCTCTGCTGCACCAAGCTCGGCTCCCAGGAAGTGACCCTTCCCAGGCCAGGTGTACATGGGCGATGGCTGGATGGAGGGATGATGTCAGATCATGGGGAGGACTGTGCTGAAGACAGCCCCAGGGGACTGGAGAGAAGTGGACGGATGCTTGAGAGTGACCAGCACGCTGCTGGGTCCTGGGGATGGGAACAGAGATGGACTGTGTTGGCCTGAAGAGGAGGGGGCTGCACCCTTTGTGTGAGTTGGGAGACAAGCCACTCCGCAGCTTCTGGGCACAAAGCACTTATTGTAGGATTCAGCCTCTTGTAGGATTCGGGTCAGCTCAGGGGAGCTGACCCCTCAGGGGAGGCACTCCCAGAGCTGACCACTCAGCCTGTCTCCAGCATAAAAGCTGATGTTCTTGAGAACAGGCAGGGAAGTAGCTGAGTTCCCTCCAGCCAGCTCCACACCCCAAACCATACAGGAGCTCCCAGGAGCTCTGGGAGCTGCTGTGGGCATCTCAGCATGCTGGGGCTCAGCGTGCCAGGGCTCTCACCCCACTGGCAAAATTTCACACATACCTCTGGTTGGCAAATGCCTGGGAGCTCTCCCGGCCAGGGGCCTGGTTCTGGGAGTCATAGCAGCCTTGAGGCTAGGTGACTCCAGTCTAGTTCCTTTCCTTGAACTGAGGGGAATCACCTACGACTTGGGTGGGCCACCCAGCCCTTAGAGTTCTAGGGATGGCTGTGTCCACATCGGGCTGTCTTCACCTCGGCCCCCATGAGGTCAGGGAGCTGCCAGCCCTGGCCTGTGAAGTAGGACACTGGTGCAGCCCTGCATTGTGTTGCTGGTGCCACCAGGAGGATTTGCCAGGCCTCATACTTGGAGTCCGTGGTGGTGTCCCGGGGGCCCAGACTCTGCCCCTGGTGAGGCATGCCGGCATGAAGCACCCAGCCAGGGAGAGTGTGACCCGCATGAGCTGCTCCTGCTCCTGGGCAATAACCCTGGAACCTTGTCCCACACACAGGCCCCAGGCTTCTGCCCCATGGCTGTGCCTGCTGCTTTGTGTTCTGTCCTGGTGAAGGGCAGTGGTGTACCCAAGAACAACCAGGGGTGGGAGGACCTGATGTGCTTTGGTGTCCCCAGGAGGTAGCTGCCCAGGGTCTTCAGACAGGAGGCCACTGACCTCCCAGGCTATAGCCCAGAGGGCCTGGGTGCCACACCAAGGAGCTGGGCCCCCTCTGAGCCTTGTGGTCCTAGGCTGCTGCAGAGAGCTATGATGCACTGCTTGTCCTCAGGGAGGGGAGTCTCTTACCAAAGAAGGCTTGGTGACAGACGCCAAGGTGACAGCACTGCACAGGGGACAGTGGCTTTTGTGGGGGGATCTCAGCTTGCAGTGAAGTGTCCTTTTGAAGTTGGCTGGGCCGAGCCGGCTTGGCCTTGGGTTCACCAGGGACACCAAGGTGGTCTCTAATCAGCATAGTTCTCCTCCAACACCAGAGGCCACTGTGAACCTGCCTTCCTTACCTCCAAAGCCCAGAAAACTCCAGGGCCAGGGCCTTCTGTGCATCCTGCACTTGGCGGGACTCTTCGGGAAAGGTACAAGTCCTTTCATTTTTTTGTAACAGAAGAACAAAGACTGGAATGGCCTTTCCCTATCCCTGTGTGTGTGTGTGTGTGTGTGTGTGCGCGCGTGCGTGTGCATGTGCACGTGCACATTCATGAGAGGGGGAGAGAGAGGATGTCCTAGAGACTCCTGTCATAGGCAGCCTATCCTGGGCCCTGTGTCCATGAAGCAGCAGCTGTCCCTTTGTGTTCCCATCCCCCCAAAGCAAAGAATCCCTTGGTATCCTCGCCTGGCTGGGCTCTCTGGTAGCCTCTCTCCTGCCTGAGGGAGGGGGCGGCCCATAGTGATCCTGAATGGCATGTTGATCGATGGCGGGATCTCCGGGTTCCACTTACCCAGGCTGAATGGCACTTCGTCGATAGCAGCCAGTTAACCAAGTCCTTAGTTACCAGCTGGTCTCATCAGCCCTCAGCCCTGGCCTCAGGTTAGAGCAAAACCCTCCTTAGAGCAGCTAGATTGGACCTGACGAAGATGAATGTGTAATGCACTTGGAATCTCCTCACTGCTGCCTGTAATAAAAAGCCTGCTCCGTAGATGCGCCCCCCTGCCGATGTTGCTCTGAAATTAAATATCAGGAGGATATATAATAGCCCAATTCCACACCAGGCCAATATTATCAGATTGATGTCAGCAGCGATAATAGAAGAAGGATAAGTTGATGAGATTCCATTTATTAAATAAAATGGAGAGTGCACAGAGGGTTTGGGGCTGCGTGTGAGCAGGCTGGGGTGCACTCCATAGGAGAGTCAGCTGGAAGCAGAGAGAGACGCCTGGGTTTGCTCCCTAGCCCTCTCCCTGCGCCGCTGGTGGAGGCAGCTGCTGTGGGGAAGACGGAAGATGCTGGCCAGCTCTGACCAAGGCCAGCAGTTCTCCTCCTGACTCTGCTCTCTGTTGTTCCTTGCGTGGCCTGCACCATTGGCCCCCCCAGGGTGTTCCTGTCCTCCATCCTCTCACCCTGCCTGAACTCTTGCCCAGGACCTCCCTCCCCACGAGGACAGACCAGCAATCTTTGGCTTCCCTCGCCGTGAAGCTCTGCCCACCATGTGGTTTGGGCTTGTCTCTGTCTTTTTTGTACCCTCGGTTATCTCTTCTTGTTCAATCCAGTGGACTTTTCTAGAGGTAGAGTGGGGCTAAAATGACACAGTGTGAAGCCTGACACCCAGTCCCTCACTGTGCCACTGTCTTACTGCTGTATGGCCTTGGCCAAACCATCTAACCTCGCTCAGTCCCCACCAGCAGAACAGGGCAGTAATGCCAGCTCACAGAGTAGGTGTGAATATTCCTAGGACCTAGCACATGGCAGGCCTGGCAGCTTGGGTTCTGAATGACCCATGAATCCAGAATGGCCAGGGCCAGAGGCCTGCCCAGACACACTTCCAAACAGGCCAGAATGTTCCACGTCTGCTGTGTACCAAGGTGGAAATGCACCCTTTCTCATGTCCCCTGCCACAGCCTGGTTCTCACCCCAGATGTCTCCACACAGAAAGCTTCCTGGGGAGCAAGGAAGGGCCCAGGTAAACCAGGGTGCAGCCATTCATTGATCAGTGTAGATAAGACCTCACAAAGGGCAGGATCAGAGCTGTGCAGCGCCTGGTGCATAGTAGGTGCTCATAGACATGCAGCTACTGCACCATGGTTCAAGAGCGGGTGTCACTCTGTTGGAAAGTGGAGACAGGATGTATCTGTCACCCACCCACCTGCTCGCACTGCCCAGGGATCCTCTTCTACTGTATATTCCTGACCAGGTGGGATTCATGGGCTGCTGTTACCAAGTGTGACACCTTGCATGCTTACAGAACAACGGAAACGTGTCTCTTGCCATCCCAAGGCCCTGAGTCCAGACTGCAGGTATGGGCAGCCCAGGCCCCCAAGGGACTCCGCTCCAGAGCTCTTCCCACACTTCTGTGCTGCTGATGGTCCCTGTGCTCCCTGGCTGGTCAGAACACCGCTCAGTTTCTGCCTCCATGCTGAACTGGATTTCTATGGGCCATACTACCCACTGTGACCTCAGTCTCACCGATCACACCGGTAGTAGCCCTGTGCCCACGTTCTGAGGATGCAGGAAGAACATGAATTTTGAGGCGACCCCACCACAGGGGTCTTGGTGGTGTGCAGAGGATTGTCCCAGGCTTCAGTGGGGTGCTTTCTCCCAGCAGTGGTTCTGGCTATGCCACATACCTGTCCACACAAGCCTGTTCTCTCCACTCTGTGTCCCTCAGAGTGGAGAGAACAGGCTTGTGCTACAAGAAGGCTAGATGCAGCCAGTGCCCCAGTGGATGAGGGTACATTTCCTTCCGGGCCGTAGGCTGCCACTGTTGAGGACCTGGGTTTCTGTCTTCCCCAGAAGGTCACAGTTCCGGCACTGAGCCTTTCACCAAGTCTGTGAGTTGGGTCTTATCAGCCCAGTCTGGATCATGTGGCCCAAGTCTCAGCCCTCTGGGCCTGGTCTGAACTGGGCCTTGATCGGTCTCAGCACCAAGTTTAGAGGAAGAGGTGCACTTTGAGGTCAGGTCCCCCACTGCAAGCCAGATGTGTGCATTGCACCTCCCTGAGGCGGCCGTGTCTCAGTGCTTCTCCACTGAGCGCTGCCAGAAATCCACGTTCCTGCAAGCACACTCCGCTCTATCCAGAGCCCCGGCTTTGCCTCAGTCTCCCACTGGCAGCTAGCTTTAATGACAGCAGCACATCACAACACACGCTGCCACACATGTGCTGAGTCCTGGCAGGCAGAGTCACTGTTCCCACTGCACATATGTGGGAAACAGGGCCAGGGGTGACAGGACTTCCCCTGCGTTGCCCTGAGGCGTAAGAGACCAGACATCCCGCACACTGACCAGGTGATGTGATCCCTTTCACAGCCACACAGACCGATCTTGTGCACAAAGCGCATCTTCATTGTGGTGAAAGGTCCCGGGTAGGTGGACGTGATTCTGTCCCCAAAACGTCTAGGCGTCCCATGTGACTTATTTAGTCACTTGAAGAGCAGCTGTTTCCAGGCTGAGTGTTGCTGCAAATCAGAGCTGGTTTGTGTGCTGGTAGAAGGGCACAGGGGCCAACTGCTGGATGTACTAGCCAGGTAGCACGAACCTCCTTTCATGGATTCCACCTGGCTTGCCTGGAGCACCTTTGACACACAGGTCAGGAAGCCTCATGCCAGGTGACAGCTCAGGAAAGCTGTGTCTTTGCTGACTCCAGAGCTTCACCCTGACCCCAGCCCAGCCCTGCCTTGCTTCAGAGAAAGCACTCATTTCAGGAGCAGTGCTCTCCCAGTCTTATCTCATTCAGAGCTTCTTTATGGAGGAGTGGGTGAAATTTCTTCCAGTTGACATTTGCCTACCATTGTCTCCTCACACTGTTTCTGATAAATCCCAGAGGAGAGAGGCCTCTGTGGGCCCAGGGGTGATACTGGTGTACAGGGAATAGATTTCACTGTGGCCCGATTTCTCCTGACCGAGGGGCCCACTGGATATTCTGGGAGGTTTGCCCTCAAAAGACACAGCGCCCTTGTTTAGGCAACTGAAGCCACAAAAGGAGGGGACAGGGATGGAGATTTGCTGCTCCCTGCTCATCACAGCTCTGCAGAAAAAGTGTCAGTGTCTCTCGCGTCCCTCTGAGAGGGCAGGGCTTGGGGTAGGAGCTCTGGCTCAGGCTGGGCCACCATGATTCCACCTGGCTTGCCTGGAGCACCTTTGACACACAGGTCAGGAAGCCTCATGCCAGGTGACAGCTCAGGAAAGCTGTGTCTTTGCTGACCCCAGAGCTTCACCCTGCTTGGTGTCTGCTGAGTGCCTGCTGGCTGCGTGCCCAGGGCGTTCAGTGCTAGCGCTGGGTCCACTTAACGCAGAGCTGTGTTGCAGAAAGGTGAAGAAGATCCTGGGCTCTTAGAAGCTGTTTGTCCCAGCGGAGCAGGAAGGGGTGCAGGACTTAAAGATGTACTCAAAAGGGACAGCATGTAAGCAAGGTAGAAGAGGAGAGATCAGTGTGCAGGTAACAGAGAACCACATAGGACACTGGCGGTCACAGCTGCATTGAACTGCAGCATCGGCCCTGCAGGGGAAAGGAGCAGTACCCCCACCTTCCTAGGCTGGGATCCTGCGACTTCTGGGGGCTCCAAGGGTACCCTGAGTACAGCAGTACCAAAGCAGGCAGCACAGAGAGCCCTTGCCGAGGCTAGATATCATCACAAGCTCTGGCTCTAAGGACACATGGTGTTAAAGGACCAGGCCTGAACACAACCATGCCAGAAGACTCGTAAATACAGAAGCCAAGCCATTCTGCCAGCACATGGGGAGGGATGTGGGGTGACCCTGTGCACCCCAGCTGTGGCCGTGCTACAGACACCTCTGCAGCAACAGATGGACACCAGCGAAGGGAACCTCCAGGGGCCAAGATGTGGGGCCTTGTCCAAAGGCCATCTGTCTTGCCTGTGAGGACAGAGGTGATGCGGAGACAAAACCCTCATGTGTCCTCCTCTGAGAGAGGCTCTGGCGTGTGGAGCAGGACTGTAGCCTCTGAGCCAGAGGGCGTGGGATGGAAGGTCCCCCGAAGACTGCACCTTGACAGCCACACCCCACTGCTGGGCTAAAGTGTCCCTGCCATGCAGTTCAAGGTCTGATTCCCTAAGCTGCTGAATATTCTGTTGTGTGCTGTTCCTAACCAGTGCATTTGGTTTGGTTAAATCACTGTGAAATAATGATAGTGCTGCTTTGTGGCAGCATCGACGTCCTCCACGGCCATGTTTTAAACACAGAGGTGTGGGTGGGAGCAGGCCAGGCTGACATGTCTTTCCTCTGCATGTCTGCAGCAGAACATGCTTGATACCCATCCTTTTATTGCTAAGAAACTTGAGGGGCGGCTTTGTGCATCTCTACTCCTCCCTCAATGCCCTCCACCACGGTGCTGGCGAATTCTGAATGACTGCAGGAGGGTACTGCAAGCCCACCTGTGCTGAGGTGCGCCTATGTGAACCTGGGCACAGGGCCCACTCGGAAAGCAAATCAGGGGAACAGGGTAACGCAGATGATGGAAGTAAACATCCTCCCACCTCCTAGCAGCATGACCTCACTTCCTGTGCCGCAGAGTCCCGGTGTTAAGTAGCAGCATGTAATAACTAGCAGCGTGTGCTTCAGGGCTGCGGTGCGGAGCGATGGATGAGCGTGTGAGCACTGCTGCGTGCATGGGAGTGAGTGTGTGCAGAGAGCATGGGAGTGTGTGTGACATGCCACCTGTGAGGGAGAAAGGCGGGAAGGGAGACAGGACTGGGAGAAGAATCTGGAAGGAGGGGAGCTGATCCGAGACAACACTAGGTTTTATTGTTCTTGTCATTTATTTTTGTTTCACAATTTTAAAAAAGTAAACATATTCATTTGTCGTAGGTTCTAAGACTACTTTGATAAAGAAAGAGGGAAAACTAGTCAAGTATCTCAAAATATTTCTGTGGTTGTCTCTGAGAAACATGAGACAGAAAATGTTTTCTTTCTTTTTGCACGTTTCTGTAGGTTTCCAGTTGTCTTGTTTCACATCTATTCATTTTAAATCAGGAAAAAGGTCTTCTATGAGAAAATGAATGCAGTGTGTACATCATGTGGTGATAGCCTCTGGAGGCGGCTGACCTGGGTGCAGCTGGCAGGGTCACTGCCCGCCAGGCCCCTTTTGGGCTCTGTAGGCACTCAAGCTTCAGCACGGCGTGGAGCCCACATCTCAGTGCTTGACTCGTGCGTGGTATGAGCCTCAGTGCCCCTGGGGCTGCACCCTGCTGTGTCCTTCACGGCCTCAGATAGGTTACACCGGCACTGTGCACCTCCGCGTCTCCACTGGCATCTGGCATGAAGGCGTCAAGTGGACCTGAGCCTCTTTCCTCCCTGCTCACTGGGGAGCGGCCTGGCCTGTGCGGGCATGTGAGCCAGCCTGCCTGCTCTTATCATCCGCAGGCCCCGCAGGGTGGAGCCCGTGTGCTCGGGGCTGCAGACCCAGATCCTTCGCTGTTACCGTGACCACGCACACGAGGTGCTGCTGTGCTCAGACCTGGTCAAGGCCTACCAGCACTGCGTTTGCGCGAGCGCCGCCCACAAGGTAAGGCTGCCCGCCTTGGGCACAGGGCCTGCCTGTGCCCTAGAGAAGTTTCTCAGTCACCTCCCACTCAGAGCCTCTGCCCGTCCCTCCCGTGAATGCCTCAGACTCGGCTCGAGGAGAGGCCTCACATTCCAGGGGCCAGCACCAGCCAGGGTATCCAAGTTCCCAGACCCCTGCCTTTGGGCTTTAGGGTTGCTAAGTGAGGGGAGGTTGAGCAAGGGCAGAGGCAGCCCCGTGGAAGGAAGAGGGACAGAGTGGTACTGGGCCGAAGGGGAGCCGACGCAGACAGGCCTCAGCCTAAGGGGTGTCCAAGCCTGCCCTTGCTCCCTGGCCCTGCAGCAGCTCCTGTCCTCTTCTCCCACTGTATGTGGCTGCTGCTCTCTCTTCTGGATGGTTCTGCCCTCCTGCCCAAGCCCCGCCCCATCTTCTGATGCTGCAGGCTACTCCAGCCTAGGGAGCCCCACTCATTTAGGGGCTTCCGGAGGAGGACTTTACCTGAGGGCTATTGTGCTGGATAAGGTATTTCAAAAAGTGTGGGATAAGGACGTCTTCCTCCAGGAAAGCTGTGGCTCTCGGTGGGATGAGGAGTGAACCCAGGGCCTCACACATGCTCGGCAGGTGTCCTACCACTGAGTTACACCCCTACGTCTTACTCATTTGATTGTGAGATGAGGTCTCATTAAATTATCCAGGCTAGCCTCGAGCCTGTGATATTCCTGCCTCAGCCTCCCTAGTGCCTGGGATTACAGGCATTTGTCACTGTACTCAGCAGAAAAGGTTCTTTTGCCAAAGTAGGAGACAAGCTGCTTTAGGTGCCTGTGATGAAAAAGGCTGAGATCTTTTTGGCTGGGACTGCGCCTTGGTAGTAGAGTGCTTTCATAGTGTGCTTGAGACCCTGGGGTCCATCTCCAGCACCACGAAAAATAAAAATAAAAAAGGCTGAGGTCAGAGGCCGTGTGCTCCCCAGCTGTATCCGAGGGCTCTCCCACTGACTGGTCTTGCAGGTCTGGGCCTTGTGTGCCCACCCTGGGACTCTGCTCTGCTCCTGCCCTCCGGGCACAGCCCACACCAGTACCCCCATCCAATTAGCCCAGCAGCTGCCCTGTGGGGTGGGTGGGCACAGAGCCTCAGTCGGCCCTCACAGTGTGAAGCCCAGGGTTGACGCAGCGAAGGAGGGAGAACCACATGCCCGATTTCAGGAGGAGCCCAGCAGAGGCTGTACCAGCCCTGCTGACCTGTACACAGAGGAGCTAGGCACCCACAGGCAACCCAGGACTCGGTCTCCTACCTGTCAGCGAGGGCCAGGCTGGCTACAGTCCCTCTCCCTGCCCCAGCTGCTGGTCAGCATTGCCTGGTTTCCACCGGGGGAAGGACGTGCATCTGGATGCATCCCACCACAGGCAGTCCCCGCGCTCCTCTGCCCCTGGGCCTGGCTCTGCCCCTCCCCTCGCCCCCACTGCATGTCCTTAACGAGCACGTCTCACCTGTGTGTCTTCGCTATGCCAGGATGATGAGGCAGGCAGAATGCAGGAAGTCCCAGTGTTCCTGGGCCCCAGATGCCCGACGGACTCTGGGATGCTGCCAGGCCAGCCTCTTCTTCCTGGCCCTCACCCCATGCCATTGGAGAGCACACTGGACATGAGCAGCTGGCCAGCGCAGAGGCCAGCCGGTGCATGTGCTGTCTGGAGCATGCAAGTGGCAACCTGTGCCTGAGTCACAGTGAGGCTGGAGAAAGCCTCGCTGCACTCTGCCAGTCCCCACTCCATGAGGCTCCTGGGGGACAGGAGGAAGGAGGACCCCAAGAGGGTTTGTCTGTAGAAGCGGCCAAGTGACGGGGGACAAAGAACTTTGTGGTGGAGCAGCTGGTGGCCGCAGTGCTGGCTCCAGGGACAGCTCAGAGACCTGCGGGCGGCCTCAGGCCCAGGGCCAAGTGTTTGTGTGTGGACTGTGCCGAGCTGTTAAGGTGGGGTCAGCAAGGCAGCCTCGGTGAGCAGAGTGGAAGTGGAGCGAGACCTGCTGTGCCTCAGGGGAGGCAAGCGGCCCAGCTCTCCGCTGGCTCAGGAGCCCAGGGTGTCCTGCCTGCTGGGATTGCTGCAGAAATGGGTCCCTCGAGGCCTGTGTGCTGCTGGGCAGGGAGCTGAGAGCAGGATACCGTGGCCGCTGGGAGCCAAGGCCCAGGATTGTGACAACTCTGGGCAGCAGGGGCGGGACTGAACTCTGACCTTTCCTTCACAGGGCTGAGGAGCAGCCACCACACCTAGTGCCGGGCACCAGTTTGCAGCTGTGACCAAAGGACCAGCCATGGGACCACAGACACAGACCCCAGGCCGTGCCACTGTGCCCTGCCCTTCCTCTAAGCTCGGCCACCATGTATTTAGAAACAGAATGTGCTGCTGTCCGAAAACAAATAAAGCAGATGCCTTTGTTTTCAGTCATTCTCTCGCCGGCCAACAGCCCCTGCCGCCTGCTCTGTGTCCAGCCCTCTGCTGGATGCTGGCGCTGCAGAGCTGAACGAGACGGGCCGCTCCCTTCGGGGAGTCCCCAGCCTGGCAGGGAGACACACGAAGCCTGTGATTACCCGGCAGGGGCACAGGGCCACGCGCAGCAGGTATGAGAGGGAGGAGGGAAGCCGTTCTTCCTGGGGTGGGGCGGGAGACAGGCCAGCCTCCTGGGGGATGTCCCGTCTGCCCCGTGCTGGCTGACAGAGGCCACCTGAGATGCCTCTCCAGACGCTCCGGGCAGCGAGGGGAGACATTTCAGCGTTTGGGAGAGTGGAAAGGGCCTGCTGTGTGGAGGGTCCACTGTTTGCCTAGCTTATTGACCTTAGAAGTGACATCGGGGCCATCCTACTGTGTACAGCCAGCCCCTTTGAGGCTCCCCCAGAAACCTCTGGCTACCCAGGCTTGGCGCAGCCTTGGGTCGGAGAAGCTTCAGTGGCGGGCAGGGCTCGGTGGGAACCCGGTGCCAGGCGTGCACCCAGTGGGCTGGTGCTGCCCGAGCCTGAACCAACTTGCTTCTCAGGGAGAGAGCCGCCTCCAGATGGCTGATTGTGCAGGACTGACCTCACGCCTAGCCCCTGGGCTTCCCCTCTGCTGGGCCTTCGCACAAGCCTGTGGACGTGGATGGGTCATAGCAGGGGATCCCTAAGGGCCTCCCTCAGATGTGCGCCCTGTGGCTGGGCCACCACAGCTTCACTGGTGCTCAGCCGGTGCTCAGCAGCTCAGGGGCCAGCACAGCAGAGGGGGGCCACTGGGCCACGCCCCGACCCCCACCCTCGGCCTGCAGCCTGCCGTGCCCAGTTCCCGATAACCAGGCTGTGGAAGTGTCACTGCTGGCCTGAGGTCAGTGGCCCCAGAGTTCACAAGTGTGCCCTGGGAACAGTGGTAGTAGCAGCATTCTCGGGCCTCACCTGGGACCCAGATAAAGAGCCGGGAGGGGGCAGTGGGGACGGCCCTTCTCCAGGCTCAGGCCTAAGGCTGGGAGGGCGCGCACGCAGGGCAGGACAGAGGCAGCTCTTCAGGGAGCCACGTGGAGCCCTTCCCCCTCGACCTCTCCGTCTCTGCTATCACAGTCTGGACCCACGGCCCAGGCTCACCCCTGCCCCTCTTTCCCATAGGGCTATAGAAGACAAAATTGCAACATATTTGATTTGAAGATCATAGTAGGCTATTGTTTGTGATTCTAGAATCAGCAACACCCTGTCCTATAAAATGACGAGCATTCAGTGAGCCAGGCAGAGGAGGTTGCCTTTATGGACATAAAAATGCTGAGAGCAGCACCAGGATCAGAAAGTAGCCCGGCTGTTTCGAAGTTACTTCCCCTAGAGTTTAAACTGGGGCTTAGCATGCCGGACCTGGTCAGTGCATCCCTTTTGAGCAGCTACTGCAACTCTCTTATGTTTTAGAAAACCGGCAGGTTTCAGGGATCAGCTTGATGACCTGATGCCTAGGTGAGTGGCCCTGCTGTGGTCTGGCCTGGTTGGGGGCCAGAGGCCTCCCGGAGATCATCTTTAACAGTGCTCTTAGCTCTGCTCCCGTTGCCCCTTCCCCCTCCTCTGTCCAGGACCCTTAGTGGAGCTCCGTGAGCGCCCTCTTGGCACTGCTCCTCCCTGGCTGGCATGCAGGCCTTCCCAGGCCCCTGCCCTCCCTCCCTCTGTGTCTGAGCTCCTCTTCTTGGCACCACCCAGAGCCAGGCCCTCCATGGAGCTCTGCCCTCTGCCAGCACCTACCCACACACAGGCTCGCAGTCAGGCCAGCCCAGGACAGGGCAGTGAGTGAGACAGAAGGACCACACATGACCAGCTTCCTCACCATGCCTCTGTGGGCCCCAGTCATGGCACAGGGGAGCAGGGGACATGGTGCACAGAGGAAGAGCATGGGCTCTTAGGCCTTAGGCCTCAGTTCACATCCCAACTCTACCTCCTATCGGCTGTCAGGAAAGACCAACAAGTCCCTCAGGCCCAAGCCTCAGTTTCCCCATGTACAAAACAGCTGGAGCAGTATCTAGGATTGCTAGGGAACATCCCTGGCCCATCCTGCACCCACGCAGCTGAAATTTCCTGAAGACCGCCCCCACCCCAGCTCTCAGCTCTCAGCTCTCAGAGGACTACCATGCCCCTCTGGCTCCCACAAGGCCTCTCCCCACCGGAGAGTAGCGCTCACAGCCAAGGACAAGAAAGAGGATGAAGTTGCTGAGCACCTGGACCCAGCTGCACTGAAGGTATGTGGCCTAGCAGAGCTCCTTTTAGATTGTCTTTTGGAACTGGGCTCTGTCACCTGGAACAGGAGTCCCTGTGGTAGAGGTGTTGTGGGGAGCAGGTGCTGTCCTTCTCTTCCTTGAGCCAAGCTGGTCCTGATTCCCCTCGAGGGCACCCGTGACTGCCAGTGGTGAAACACCAGCTCCCGGTGGTCCTGGGAGAGAGGCCGGGCAGGGAGGAGCCCTCTGGAGCTCTTGACAGACCAGCGGTCACAAGCACCTCAGCTGGTGAGCTCCTACATAAGCTAGAAGGCCCAGCTCAAGTGACCGTGCCTCTGTGTCCTCCTACCTGACCCCCAGGTAGTTGGCAGCTGGTTCTTCCATGAATTTCCACAGGCCTTAGCCAGGGAGTGGAGCCCAGGCCAGGGTTATGGGGGCAGGGGTGGGCTGTGGCTGGAATGTTGCTCCCCAAGCCTTAGCATCACCAAAGGACTGGGCTATGTTGACCTGATTGTCTCCCTAGGCGTTTTCTGAGGACTCAGATTGAAGCGTGGGAATGAGCCCCAACTGTGCGTGATGTGTACATGCTGTGTCTGCAGGATCCGCATGCACATACCAGCCTGGGCAAGAGCGCAGGTGTGTGTGCGATTTGGCACATACTGTCTGCGTGTTTGAGTATGCAGGTGTGATTGCATGCAGGGCTCTGTGTGCGTGTGTGTGTGCGTGTGTGTGTGTGTGTGTGTGTGTGTGTGTACAGAGGGCTGTGTACACATAGCCCTCTGGCCCTTGTATCCAAATCTCTGTGCACACAGCAAGTGTATGCATGTGTGTATGTTTGTGTGCACATACCTACACTTGTGTGCACACTCCTGTATATGTTCATGCACACATGTGTGCTCCTCTGTGTGTGTCCAGGTGTATATTTTTACATCTATGTGTGTAGATTTGAGTCTGCACAGGTAGCCAGCATGCTCTGCAGAGCTGATGCCCAGGGGCCCCTCTGTCTGGGTCTCACCTGTATCTCTGACTTCCCAGAATTCAGCTCTTTCCCCATCTTTGCTCCTCAACTCTGCAGTGTGTGTGTGTGTGTATGTACACACACACATGTGCATCCTCAGCCATCTGCCTCTGCTGCGGTATGAGTGTGCCTGTGACGTGTGTGTGCACTTGTGAGCAAACGGCATGTTTGTGTGTGTACCTGTACCTTCAGGACCTTCACATGGCCGTGTGTGGCAGGAGGTCCCTTCAGCATGGCCCAGACAAGGAGTGTGTCAGGCAGGTGTGCACCTGGAGGCAGACACTCCAGGCTCATACCCCAGCCAAGAGACTATTAAAAGGGGATGCTGTCTGGGTATGGGGTTGCACGCCTGTAACCCCTGCTATTCTGGAGGCTGAGGCAGGAGGATCAAAAGTTTGAGGCTGGCCTGGGCAACATAATGAGACTCTGTCTCATAATAAAAGTAAAAGGAGCTGGGGTGCCACTCAGTGGTAGAGCACCCGACTAGCACGCACAAGGCCCTGGGTTCCATCCCCAGTACTGCCAAAAGAGAAAAAAAAGAACAAATGAAGGAAGAGAAGAGAAGCAAAACGGAAAAGACAAAGACAAAAGACAAAGAAAATGGGGAGTGCTAGCACTGCCCACCCCGTCACAGGGGAGTAGATGCTGGCCACATCACTGGGCTCCCCAGGAGAAGGGCTCAGTGCTTAGGAGTGACCACAGAGGAGGTGGAGGAGCTGAAAGCACAGACGGGCCACGTGAGAACTGGAGATGAGCAGCGTCGGACGCCCCTGTCTTG
The DNA here is from genome assembly GCF_000276665.1 of Chinchilla lanigera. Taxonomy (NCBI): domain Eukaryota; kingdom Metazoa; phylum Chordata; class Mammalia; order Rodentia; family Chinchillidae; genus Chinchilla; species Chinchilla lanigera. The sequence continues at coordinate 16,542,340 of NW_004955429.1, read as the reverse complement.
TCTCGGCGGGGCTAGAGGGACAACGGGAAACCAGAGACAGCTGCTGGAGCGGGCTCCAGGGAGGAGGAGAAGCAAGCTGGCTTTGCCATGCCACCCACCCCACCCCACCCCCGCCAGCCCTTTGCTGCCTCCCAAGGCTAAGCACAGTGGGGAGCCAGGGACCAGCCACCCCCTCTGGAAAGGAAGGGCCTGGGGAGTGCCCTGCGGTGCGGGCTGGGCACGTGTGCCTGTGGGTGCGCCCTGTGCTTGGATGCACATGGACGATGAGTGTAGATGGTGTGTACTCATACCTGTGTGTTCACACTTGCGTAGGCAGATCATGGACAGCTTGCAAGCAATGGTACCAGGGATCAAGCCTGATCCTGATCAGGATCAAACCTGATCAAATCAGATTTTTACCATGGTCCAGTTGCAGTACCTTTTATAAATAGTGCTTGTTCAAAGTCTCACACAACACTGCGGACTAATTACAACTGCCATCCCTTAGTCAGAGACACCGGCACAAAGCGTGAGTAACTTGCACAACACTCCACAGCAGGGCTCAGCCCGACACTGCAGCTGCTGTCGGAGGTGGGGTCCCGGCTGTGTCCTGGGCAGGGCTTGGGGACCTCCGGACGACCACTCTGTGTGGTTTCAGAGACCCTGCCCTGCAGCTCCCTGGGGGGAAGGTGGCCCCTGGTGCAGTAACTGCAGCTTATTCCCCACTACTGGCCTCGAGAGGCCCAAGGACACCAGGTCAGGGGCTGAACCACCAAGGTGGCCAGGAGCTCTGAGCAGCAGCTCAGGGCAGCTCTGTGAGGTAGGTGAGACCAACCCTGCCCCAGCCACTTCCCCCGCCCGGTCCTCCCATAGCCACAGCACCCCAGGTGCACCAGCAGCTGGTGACACTCAGAGTCGGGAGGACATGTTTAGCAATGTGCATAAAAACTTTTTTTTGGTAGCACTGAGAATGAAACCCAGGGCCTGGCACCTGGTAGGAATGTGTTGTACCACTGAGCTATATCCCCAGCCCTTTTTACTTTTATTTTGAGACAAGGTCTCATTAAGTTGCCCAAACTGGCCTTGAATTTGTGGTCCTCCTGCCTCAGCCTCCTAAGTAACTGGGATTACACGTATCTGCCATGGTGCGCAGCATCATGTGCAAACTCAAAAACCAAAAACCCCCAGACTTCCTCTGGATACTACATGTCAGAGGCATCAGCTTCTTCTTAAGGGCACACACAGATTGAAGATAAAGCACAGACAAGATGCACTTGGAGTCCTAAGAAAGCTGGGGTGTTTATATTAGTAGGAGATAATAGACTGTGAGACCCATATTCTGAGGAACAGTGGGAGGTGTTTCCCGTAATAAAAGGACAACTCACAGGAAGACTCTGGAGCCCTAAACGAAACCCCTATTCTAACACAAGAGCTGCAAAATGCCCGGAGCCAGGCTGGCAGAACGGAAGGAGGACGTTGCTGAGTCCACAGCTGCCCTGGGACCCTCGGGAGAGCCGCACGGGGCCCGGCAGTCTCAGCGCCGACCTAAGAACTGAGCTCAGGTCACAGGTGCACAGGTGCTGTGTCCAGGGCGTTAGCCCAGGCGCCTGCCCGGGCTCTTCGTCTCTTCGTTCCCGGCCCCGCACTAAGACTGTGGCACCACAGCCAGGCAGACCCAGCCGGGTTCTGAGCACTGCCGCGGGCTGCAAGTGGCTTCTGGACCTCAAAGCCTCTTTCCTCATCTGGAAAATGGGGGCATCTTCAGCGCCATCCACCGTGGGGACTGTGACAGTGGATGTGGCCATGGCTAGCACTCAGCAGCACGTGCAGGGGCTCCACTGGGGTCCCTTCAGGGCTGCTGCTGGGATGCTGCTGTAGCAGCGTGCTCCCCAGCAACCCTGCAGGCTCACATGGGCCTCATTGAGCCCAGGCTCTAACATTTGTCCTCGGTGCCCTCCAGCTCATTTCCTGTTGGCCTTAGAGGCCAGCAGTGAAAATTATATTGACGGTCAGTTGAGGTCCAGGCCTCTAGGGGGCGTCCAGGAGCTTGGGTCAGAAGGGTCATATTGAGGAAGTGAAGCCAAAGCCAAGGTTGGAAGCTGAGCCTGAGCTGGTGGGCAAAGCGACTGCTTGCGAGGATGGTGTTTACTCAGGACAGTGGCAGAATGCCTGGCAGCCTGGATGCCAGCCACGGGGCCAGAAAGCGCACAGCGCCATCCATGTGTTCATCCACAGTGCCACAGCCACTGGGAACAGTGGCAGTGAGTGTACGTAGCGACACAACTGTGTCCACCCTATTCTAAGAACCCCTTTGGCTCGAAAGAGCTTCCCACACACATGTAGAACTGTGTACACGCCAGAGAGAAATGCCAGAGGTTTTCGCACCAGAATGTTGCCATGCTTTTCTCTGGGGCACAGGATTAGGAGGTGTTTTTCCAAGTAGCTGTATTTTCCTTTTTAAATGGACCTGTCACTTTCGTAAGTAACCCCAGCCAAAAGCCTCTTTCCCCTGGTGTAGACAGAGGGTGTGGCCCCTCAGGCCCTGTGGACAGGCAGCCTGTCACCCAGGGCACCCAGGCATGAGCTGGTGTTGCCTGGCCTCTTTCGTTCAACCCTGGACAGAGGCTGGGTCGCTCGAGGTACTTCTGCCTGCTGCAGGGTGCAGTGGGAACACGAATCTGGATGACCAGGAGAAGCGAGAAGAGGAGGGGGAGGCCTAGCATGCACTAAGGGGCCCCACAACTGTTTGGACCTCCGTGGCAGGGGGATCTTCACGAGTTCATTCCCCTCATTCAGTGAGTGTCAGCTCCGAAAGCCTGCTGTGTACAGTCACCCCCCTGTAGACGCCGCAGGGAAAGACCTGCTCTGGAGCAGCTCAGAGGTCAGTGGGGGATGGACCGGGGCAAAACAGATCCTACAGGGGCTGAGAGCCGCGCAATGGTAGAGTCCTTGCCCAGTGCCCACACCTTCAAGGAGGAGAGATTGGTTTGGGCTCGTGATTAAGGTCCCTGGTCAGCGGGCTCCAAGGCAGAAACCGCGGTGGCAGGGCCTGGGCGGGGGAGAGCACCTCACAGCTTGGCCGCAGGAAGCACAGAGCGAAGGGAGAGCTGGGGAGGGAGACTGGGGAGGAGGTGCCCCCTCCAGCATGCCTCCGAGGGCACCTTCGCTACAGCACCCCATGAGCCGATCACCTGCAAGCCCCACCTCTGAGCACCGCAGAGTTTGGGGGCCACTGACCTGACTCTCAGCACCTCGGGTTTGCTCCCCTGCACTGAAGGACAGAACATAACCCTGCAGAATCCAGCCTGGAGAAGTAGCAGGGCAGGGCTGCCTGTGGAGGTGGTCAGGGCTGTTGGTCTCAGCCTCACCTCTTCTAGGGTTCCCACCACAGACCCAGGCGAGCGGAGACCAGAGCCAGGCTGCTCTTAAGGAAGAGCATTTCCACCTCGCATATGATAACCTGCCTCATTAAATTTAATGGGCTGGTTATTCCTGTTAAATAAACATCAACTAATTATGAAAAACATATTTGCCAAAGTTTGACTATGGAACGTAGGAACCAATTACATGGTTATTCAGCCTCAAAACTCATTCGGTAATCGAGGGCGGGGGTGGTGGGCAGATAGCGGGGAGGGCTACAGAGTGCCCCTCTCCCTTTCCTGCCTCCTGTCTGGGGCTTGCTGGGCCTCAAGAGTGCCAGGATCCTGGAGAGTCAGGGGCAGGGTACACTCAGGTCTGGTATCTAGTTAGACCTAGTCAGTACAGACGACAGATCCCCCGCTCCCACTGGCACAAGCAAAAGGAGCCAGTTCGCTTGAGTGATATAAAAATCCAAAACAGCTGGACTACAGTAGCACATGCTTATAATCCCAGCTACTTGGGAGGCTGAGGCAAGAGGATCACAAGTTTGAGGCCAGCCTGGGCAGTTTAAATAACATTTTAAAAGGGCTGGGGATGTAGCTCAGTGATAGAGTACTTGCCTACATGTGCAAGACCCTGGGTTCCATCCCCAGTACCACAAAAAATAGTAATAATAACTAAAATGTGAAAAATGGTCCAACTAGGACTTATCAGGGCAAGCATGAGGAGCCCTTCTGCAGACCCTGCCTAATGGCTGCGGATGGACAGATGATGCACTGTGTGTGATTAAAACCACTATGGGAAGGTTGTGGCTGTGTCTTATAAACCTTCACCCACACAACAATGCAGCATTTGACTGGAGGATGAACACATGGCACCAACACAGATGTCCTGCAGCTCTTCCTGGTGGCCACAGGGCCAATCACCACAAGTGGCCATGAAAAGTAGAAGTTTGTTCCTTCAGTGAGATATTACACAGCAGTGAAAAAGGACACTGAGCCCTCCAAAATGCCTGGACCAGTCACAGACATCACATGGGGACAAGAAGCCAGCAGAGGATTCCCAGCTATAGTCACTTCCTAACGGAGGAACACTAAGCCATCTGCACCAACACCTCTGTCACAGCTGGGTCCTCTTTGTCTCACTGGCTGCGATCCAGGTATGGACAAGTACACTGTTCTCCTCTGGAGCTGGGCCCCTTCCAAGCCCACCCGGCTGGTGCCAGCATTCATCCCAGAGGGGTTATCTGTTTTATTGTTTTCTTTCTTGAAAAGGGGTCTTGCTGTTATAAGTTCAGGCTGGTCTCGAACTTGTAACTGCTCTGCCTTAGCCTCCCAGAGTTCTAGGATTACGGGCAAGAGCCAGCATGCCCAGCAAGGAGGAGGGGAAGTCTCTTTGCTGACTATCAGCTCCTAGAGGCCACCAGCTGTCCCTTGCCTCGTGACCTTCCCACAACATGTAGTTGCTTCTTCAAAGCCAGCAAGGGACTCTCTCATGAGGGCCTGAGGTCATCATGAAAGAGGCGTCCCTTCCCCTTTCCCCTCTCCGGCGATCAGAAGCAAGCTACACACTTGAGGAGGAGCACTGCGCAGAGGTGTTGGCATAAGCGCACCCCATTGTGCGTCTGGCCCCACAGTGAGTCACCCCACTTACGTGAAGTTCAGAGACGGAAGTGGACAGAGCTCGTCTTGAGCAATGGGAGTCAGGTTGCAGTTGGGATGAGGTGGCCACCAACTTTGGGGGAAGGAGGGAGACTTTGTTTTGTGGTCACCACACACGTGTATGTGTATGAGTGTGTAAAATACATCGCTCTGTGTGACCAAGATTGGGCGCTTTATTGTATGTAGAGGAAAAGGGGGAGGGGAAGGGAAAAGGAAAGCAAGGAAGGAGAAGCAGATCTTGAGGCAGCGCTAACAGAATGATCTCCAAAAATTATAAGAGAGAGAAAGGAAGAAACACAGACAAACGAAGCTGCTGGCCAGGCGTGCAGGTGTCTCTGGAGAAAGCAGAGGGCAGGCGTCTCTGGTCTTCTGCACACTCCTCCAAGGCTGAGACCAGGGACACAGCCAAGGCTGCTGTCAGTGGTGTGTGGCTGGGGACAGCGGGGACTGGGGTCTCCGTGTACATGACTGAATTCTTTACAAACATTTGAATGACTAAAACATCTCTTGAAAAGGAGATGACTTGGAGGTGGAGGCTCTGAAGTTGTCCCCAGGCTGAGGGGTTCTGAGATTTGTTCCCTATCTGGGACGGTCTCTTGTATTTACCTGTATAAAGTCACCACAGTCTCCAGCTGGCTCAAGGGGCTGCCGGGGGCGTCCTGGCCAGGCAGTAGGGACAGCATACCTGAGAATGCTTGCAGAGAATGTGGAGAAATAGTTGTCTGGTAACATTTTTGGAGCCCCGGGCTCCAGCTGAGCCTGCCTGCCCTCTGGCTATTCAGCCACTGGAGAAGTGAGGCGAGAGTGTCCTCCAGGTGAGGGAAGCTGGACCTTGTCAAGAAGATTCTAGCCTGGTCTGTGCACTCCCCCCTTTGTTTATGTCTGGCGACCTCTGTGATTGACGACTAAACATTTTGAATGTCATTGAAGTGTTTGTCTTTTGAACCAAAAAAGCTCCACCTGCCCTGGAAGGAGGAGGAGGGACTTGGGGGAAGTGGGTAGGTCACCACCGATCCCTCCTGCCTCAGCCTGTACCTCTGGGGCTGGCCCAGCACAGCAGAGGCCCACAACGCTGGCTGTGGGGAGGCCCCCTGCCGAGGGCACACACAGGAGAGGAGCGGCAGGTGTTGGGGGTGGGGTGGGGGACAGCACCACAGTGGGCAGCTTCCCAGAAGACGGAGCGCTGCTCCAGGCAGCCAAGGTCAGCAGGGGGACCTCAGGAGGAAGTGGGTCCATGACAGAGGTCAAACGCCCTGCAAGCTCGTGGTGGATTAGGGAACTCACAAAGATGTGCTTGATGCTTCAGTGTGGGATAGGAAGGGGCTGGGGCTGGGAGGAGGCTTTCTGTTCCCCCTACTTTGTCAAAGCACGTCTCCTGTGGCACAGCACTTCTTTATGCCTCAGTTTCCCCATCTGGGAAAGGGACAGTCACAGCTACTCCCTGCCTATTAGTGGTTGTGCCTCAGGGAAAGTGTAGCACTGAGAGACCCTTCACAGGTCTGTGCTGGTCCTGAGCACCCCCAGAGCCTGCATGATTTACCTTGTGTGCCCCCTAAAGCATGGAATTGTGGCATTGGGAGGGACCCCAGAAGGACTTCTGGTGAGACTGCAGCTGCCCTAGCAGCCATTCTTTCAGGGGAGGCCTTTTGGGAGGAGGATGTGGAAGGGGCTCAGGGAGCAAGAACAGCCCCTCTGGAAACCCTGGTTTCCCTTCTCTCCACTGCTGCTCCGGGACCAGAGCAAATCAGCAGCAGCATAGGCCGCAGGCAGACACAGAGAGCTGGCCAGGGCCAGCACAGGGGGCTGGAAAAGCTGTGCATGGGTGGACCTGGGGTCCAGGTTGAACCTGGCCAAGGGGCCTGCCTACCTTGCTGCCTGGTGGCAGGTTGTGGCCATAGGGACCCTCCCCACGTTCACCTTGCAGATGTAGACAGGATGGATGGGGTTTCACCCCACCCCCTGGAGCTCCCACCTGGCTTCCTGCCCCTTCGCCTCCCTCCCTTCTGTCCCTCTTCAAGCCCTGAGCTCCTGTCCCAAGTCCTGCTGCTGTCTTGAAGCTGGAGAAGCTGTGTGGAAAAGGCTGCACAGACGCAGAAAGGGGCCCGAGGGGGCCCAGCCACGGGGAGTCTTCCTGGCTGCGCCAGGAGCCATGCCAGGTGATGCCCAGCCATGCATCCACCAAGGTGCCCCGTAGGCAGCCACAGATGGCAGAACACCCCAAAGACCCTTCAGGACACCCTGGCTATTCAGATCCTGTGCTGAAGGATGGGGTCCCTGCCTCATGGGGCTTCTTTCTGGGGCAATGGGTGAGCAACAGCTTGGTGGTGGAGAACACCTGAGGAGACTGTGCCATAGTGAACCTTGGTGGGAAACACGGGTGGGGCAGTTTCACCCTGAGGAGCTGGGGGCTGCTCCAAAGAGGCGATAAGGACTGAGGTTTGGGGAACAAGGGTACATAATTGTAGAGTCCCAGAAAGATAGAAAGAAAAAGCTCTGGTATACCCTACCCAGTTTCCCTCAGAGGTCACATCTTATACAGCATGAAAGCCAGGACACTGACACTGGTGTGTGGTTCCATGTCATTTACTGGGCATGTGGATTGGTGCGGCCATCAGGACTGTTTCTGCACCCCGGAGACTCCTTCCCTGTTATTACCACAGCTAACCCTGGCCTATGTACTGGTCTGTTTTCTGTTCCAATAATAAATTACTGCAGACTGGTTGAGTTATTAAAAAAAAAAAAAGAATCCTATGTTGGCTTCTGGCTCTGGAGGCCCCAGGTCAAGGGCACAGGGTATTACATGGCAAGAAGCAGGGTGTGTGTATGTGAGGGGGGTGTGGTGTGTGGTGTGTGTAGCGTGTGTGTGTCTTCTGGGCTCTGTCCCTCTCCTTGTAAAGTCTGGGAGCTCCACTTTGATGACCATTCACCAATCCCAGTCACTTCCCAGAGGCATCACCTCTAAACACTACAGTTGGATTAAGTTCCCACCCTTTTACTACCTTACAGTGAGAATTAAATTTCAACACACAGACTTTTGGGGGGGGTGCATAGAAACCACATCCAAACCATAGCACCTTGGCAACCACCAAGCTGTTCTTCACCTCTATAATTTGTCATTTTCAATATGTTCTATAAATGAAGTCATACTGCTTATGTTTTCTGTAATTATTGACATGATGTGGCTTATGTGTGCCATTTTAATTTTTGCTTTGTTTCTGGTATGCTGTTTCTCTAATTTCTTTTTCTGCCTTCCTATATGTTACTTAAACATATTTTGAGCATTTCATTTTGGTTTATTGCAGTGGTTTTTAGTGTATCTCAGTATAGATTTCTAGTGGTTATTCTAAGTATTATGTTATAAATGTGTACAAATCTAACCTCTCCTTATGCCTCTTCCCCCTCTCCCATTTATAATATAATTATCTTAAATATTTCCTCTAAATACATGGAGACATCAGACAGTGTTATAAATTCTGATTCAACCATCAAATGTTGTTTAGAAAATGTGAAGGAAGAGGTATATTATATTTACTCAGTCCTGTTCTTTATCTTGTTCTTTCTTCTGGATGTCTTGAGATCCTTTCATGATTTGCCTTCTGGGTAGAGAACTTCTCTTATTGAGGGAGGGAGAGAGGAGCAAAAGAGGGAGGGGTTCTGCAGGTAGAGATTGTCCTTTCCTTTGTTTCAGAATATTTCAATTTCTTCTCATTCCTGGAAGATAGTTTCACTGGGTATAAAATTCACGGTTGCCAGCCCTTTTCCTTCAGCACTTAAAAATGCTTTCCACTTCTTTCTGGCTTCTGTGATTACTGATGATGAACTCTATGTGAATTGTGTTCTTCAGGGAAGGAAGGTGGTACTTCTCTGGGGCTGTTTTCAGGATTTTTGTTTTTCAGTTTTTGAGGTTGGATTATGATGTGTTTTGATGTGGATTTCTTTCAGTTTATATGGTTTGAGGTTCATTCAGCTTCTTCTTTTTTTTTTTTTTTTTTGGTTTTTCTCTGGTACCAGGAACTGAACTCACGACCTTGCACTTGCCAGGCAGGCACTTTTGCCGCTGAGCTAAATCCCCAGCCCCTCATTCAGCTTCTTGAGTCTGTATGATTCTGTCTTTTGCCAAGTTTGGGGAATTCTTAGTCATCATTTTGTTAGATCCCAGAGGTCTTTGAGGTGCTGTTTGTTTCCCTCAGTCTATTTTTCTCTTGTTTTTCAGACTGGGTAATTTTTATCTTCAGACTCATTAGATTTGTCCTCTGTCCCCTCTTTTCTTCTGTGGAGTCATCCATTGAGTTTTTTTGTTTCTGTTATTATAATATTTTTTAAATCTAAAATGTCCTTTTGGTTATTCTTTATTTCCTTGCTGAGACTTTCCATATTTTCTGTTTGAATCATGCTTGTCAGTGTGACATTTTATTTTATTTTGTTTTATTAATACTTGGGACTGAACCCAGGGCTGTCACACTGAGCTACATCCCCACCCTTTTAAATTTTTTTTTTTAAATTTTGAGACAGAGTCTTGCTAAGTTGCTAAGTTGTCCAGTCTGGGTTCAAATTTGGAGTCCTCCTGCCTCAGCCTCCCAGAGTGCTAGGGTTATAGGCATGTGTCCCAACATCCAGCTTCAAGGCATCTTTTATAATGACTATTTTAAAATCTTTGTCACATCACCCCAATGTTGGTGTCATATCACTGTTTGATCTGTTGATGGTGTTTTCTCATACAAGTTGAGATTTTCCTGGTTCTTTCTGTGACAGGTGATTTTTTTTATTGGCCCTTGAACATTTAGGGTATTATGTTGAGATCTTACATCACATTCTGGTCCTCTATTTCACAACTATCTTTTACTGACTCCAGCCCAGTGGGCAGAGAGGGACTCTGCCTCGTTACTGCTGAGTGTGAGGTGGGATGGTGTTCTGGCTTCCCCATTTCAGCCTGGTGTTTTTACTACAATGAGAAAACCCAGTCTCTAGGGCAGCCAGGAGACTGATCGCTTCCTGTCCTTATTCTTGGTGCTGCGAAGACATGTGCACCTAGGTGATAGAAGGTATTCGGGACAGCTTTTCTGGAGCTACAGCCATGGAAGGGGCTCCCACCCTTGGGGACACTGTTGGTGGCCTCGCTGTAAGGCTCAGGATGATGGGCACCACTCCAGGCACGGAACAAGCTGTGTGGAAGCTGAACAAGCTAGAAGTTATGTGTTACAGGCCTGCTGGCCAAGCGTCCCTAACCAGCGTGCCTTGTTCACTAATATTCTCGCAGTGACGTCTGTGCTTCCCATGGGGTGGTGCCCACCAGCGCTTGCATTCAACTTGTCTCACAATTCCCAGCCTTCACCCACTTGGCCTCTGAGTTATAGCCCTAGCATGAGACAATGCCAAGCGCCTCCAGGGCTCCTGGGGAGTGTTTGTGGGGGCGGGCAGTGGGGTTGGGCTGGGGGTTCTGCTACTATGTCTTTTGTTCAGTGTAGCATTGACAGTGACCTGATTGTGTCTCCAAGGCCAAAGGTAGGCTGGTGCCAGATCTGAGCTCTGACTGGTCAAAGCTGGCACAAAAAGGGGTGGAAGTTGGGCATGGTGTCACACACCTGTAATCCCAGCATGTGGGAGGCTGAGGCAGGAGGATTACGGGTTGGAGCCAAGCCTGGGTGACATAGTGAGTTTAAGGCCAGCCTGCATTATGTATTGAGAGTCTGTCTCAAAAAAAAAACAAAAAGAAGGGGGAGCCCAGGGAGCTGAGGCAGACAGTGGCATCTGGCTGGGGGCTGCAGACAGGGAGGCTTCCAGGAGGAGGGAAGTAGGAGCTCAGGGCAGCTCCTTGCCAGGGGATGGATGAGGACAGGCCTGCGATGTGGTGCATCTCTGGAATAAGAATTCCATGTAGCAAGAGCAGTGGGTACTCTGGGAGAGAGGCAGTTATAGGGTGGTGGGCCACACCACAGAGTGTCATGGCTGGAGCGCCCCTGGGAAGCCACTGCCTGCTCTGGAAAGTGGACTCTGCTACTGCCCAGGGTAGCGGTGCCTGGCCATCCCTGGGCCCCTCCCAACCCCCAGCAGTGGGGCTGCCAGAGGAGGGAAGGAGGCCTCAGAATATGCTTTTGTGGGAAGCTCCGAATGGGGGTGTGGACGCACACAGGCCCCTGAAACTGCCCCCGTGGCTGGAGAATGGAGAAGGACCCAGAGAACCTCATCCCCAGCTGCCCTGAACAGCACCAGTTTCTAGGAATCGTTTCCCACTCCCAACGAGCTCCACTACCCTCAGGACAGCATCCAGCAGGCAGAACCAAAACCCCAAGAGGAACCCCAGAGGGAAGAACCCAGCAGCTGCGCTGACTCATTTCCCCTGCATGTGACGTGGGGTCAGGAGCCCCAGAGCCATAGACCTGAGTTCCAATCCCAGTGTTGCTGTGGTTTCTCACTGACCACTTCTCCTTTTGTACTTGGTGAGGGCAGTGCAGGTCAGAAGCCAGTGAGGTCACACAAGGAAGGGCAGCGAACTGAGCCAGGCCTGGGGGGCTGCTGCTGCTGCTGCTGGAGCCCAGAAGCCACTGCACTGGGACGGTCACTCACATTCTCCCTCCGGCAAATAGCCTGCTGAGGTTTTTTCTCCCTCTTCCTGTTGGCTGACAGCCTTGTTGATTTTTGGGTGTTGAATCCTTGTTGACTCTCCTTGTTGATTCTTGGGTGTTTCTTTATGTATTCCAGATACATATCCCTTCTATGTATTATCTCTGAGCTCCCGGCCTGGCTCCTTATTTCCTCTTCTGGGACCTTTAGTGAGAAAAAACAAAACAAAACAAAGCAAAACAAAAACAAATATTAATGGAGTCATTTTGATTATAGATTATTTTTAACATCTTGTTTAAGAGATTCTAGCTCAAGATCATAAAGATAATCTGCTCAGTTCAACCCTTAGTACTAGCAAAAATAAGCAAAAAATAAGCATATCCTCCTCAAATCTATGGTCCACCTGGAATTGATGCATTATATGATGTGAGGTAGGGATTTGTGGGGGTGGTGCATAATCAGATCACTTTGATAGCTCCTGCTGCTGTCTGGGTGTGGACAGAAAGATGTGAATAAGTAGGTGCAGGATGAGGGACAGGAGATAATGCTTCCTGAAGAACCCAGACCTGGAAGAGAAGGAAATGGAGGATGTAGAGTAAGTTTTCTGGCAGAGTCCACAAGGCTGGAGATGTAGGAGGTCAGGGGAGGGGGCCAGCACAGGAGGGAGGTTCTTGGGAGTCAACTTCAGGGGTGGAGACAGGAAAGAATGGGGCATGCCAGGTTAACCACAGCTTTGGATTTGGTCCTCAGTTTTCCCAGGACATAGCTAGAGATGAGGGCTGGGCTCTCTGGCAGATTGCTAGGCAGAACAAGAAGGGCTCTGAGTACCTACCTGCCAGAGGTCCCAAGTGGGGAGGCTGGCAAAGGAGATTGGACTGGAGCAGGCAAAGAACAGGGGCCAGTGAAGAGCTGGATAGGGTGTGGTGTTCACACTCCCTGTCTGCAAGGATCTTACCCTAACCCTGGCCATAGGGGGACGCTATGAGGGGAGCGAGGCTTGGGAACGGGCTGGATGTGCTCCACGCTGACTGGCCATGTTGGATTCCCACCTGGGTGTGCAGGACATGGCTGTCCATACGGAACAAAGGACTTCCAGGCCAGGGAAGGGAGGGGGACAACACAGCAGAGAGACTGTGCCAGGCCCACAGACTCTGGAGCAAGATGGCCAAATTCAGCCTCCCGGCTCTGCCACCATGTGCCCAGCTGGGGGATGAGCAGGTCATTTCACCTCTCCAGCCTCGGTTTACTGTCTGTAAAAGGTAGCAGAACCACGTGCAGTCAGCATGCCACCAGGGCCTTGTAAATAGTAAACACAGCCTTTGAAAAGGTGCTTACCCCCATTGGGGCATGTGAAGCATCAAAACCACTATGCAAAAGTTCATGCACCTAGATTGGCATAAACGAAGGCAGAGGAGACCCTTTCACATGGCTGCTGGGGTGTGACCTAGGGGAAATGGCTTTGAAGTAACACTGAACACACAGCTAGCAGAGGCTGTGCCACCCACCTGTGGTCTCAAGGTGCCTGGGAGACACCTGCACATCTCTTATGGCTCTTCCGCCAGGGCCCAGAGCTGGGCCCCATTCGTCAGCAGAAGGGATGACCTGCAGCAGAGTGCACGCAACATGACAGAATTCAGAGTGGACACTGCTGCTCCCCTACCCAGGACAGAAAGACGCTCACAGGCAGGACCCCACTTCTGCAAGGTCCCCAAACAAGCCAACAAAAAAGATGCCATTCTGGGAGACAAATACGAATGGTTACACCCAGAGAAACGCCAGGCAAGGATTAAATCAGAAAAGAGGGTGCTGGCTGCCTCAGGGAGGGACATTCTGGCTGTATTAATGTCAACTCTGTGGTTCCTCCTCAGTAGTGATGACCCAGGTGGCACACAGCGACACTCCCCTGCCGCTACAGGTGGGGCCCTGTGTCCACCCATCCCTCAGCCCACCACACAGCTCCAGGTCCCTCTGTGCTGTCAGAGCACCTGCTGCCCTGCAGGGAGAGCCTCTCAGCCCCATCCTGGGTGCTCTCGGGACCCCCGGTCCCTGAGGTGCAGGCACGGGGTGCCGGTGTCTGCCCTGACCCAGTCTCATACTGTGCACCCCGGCTGCAGTACCCCAGCGCGGGCTGCCTGGCTCGGTCCTCGGTCCTCGGCAACGCAGGGATTCAGGATCGTTTTTCCGCCACAGCCCTGCTATGGACCCTGGGCGGGAACTGTCCCACTCTGGATCGCCCTATCCGTGAGCGCGCCAGCTTCCTGGTATCAGCAGGGCGTCGCGCGGCTTGGCTCGGCTCTGGCTCACCTAACAGACGCGCCCACCCCACCAGGCTAAGACTGGGGCCACGCGCCTTGCAGGCGCTCCCCTCCGGCCTCAGTTTACCCTTCCGTGAGTAAAGGCTGTACTCCAAGCCCGGACGCACGGAGGCCTAACTCTGTTCCCTGGGACGTGGGTTCATGTCAACTCGGACACTTGGGACCCCGGAACGCCCCGCTGAGGTCCCCTCGCCCCGCGCTTTAAGGCGGGCGGCCGCATCGCCCTTTGAAGGCACACGGTGGGGCCCGGCGGGCGCACGGCGCGGGGTAGAGCGCCCTCTGGAG
>NW_004955429.1:16473520-16527225 GCF_000276665.1 Chinchilla lanigera | reverse complement strand
TGTCGGGCTGGGGGCTGCGCCCTGGCCGCCTCGGGCGCGGGTGGAAGTTGGAGCCGCTCCCCGGGCCTCGACCCCCTCAGCACTCCGCTGGTCCGGCCCATGCCCGCAGGGCCCCGCGGGCTGGAGGGTGCGGTGCCACTGGGAGGCGTTCGGTCGGCCGCCGCGGCCTCCCCTCGCCGGGCCTCCTGGGGTCGTCCGCCTCCCCGCGAGGCTTCCGGGGCTTCCCGGCTGGTCCCGGGCCTGGTGCTGTGCGCCGGCGCTGACGGCGCGCGCCGACTGGGTCTGCCCCAGGAACGGATGTGCGGACCTCGGAGAGGCCCCTCCATCGCCGGAGATCCTGGGTGCAGCCCTGGAAAGGGAGTGCGCTGGGCTCGGAGGCAGCTGGCTGCCCCTGGTGCCTTTGGTTCGTCTGTGGGGTGCAGGGGCCACGCCCCTTGAAAGAAAAAGAGGGGGGGACGTGGCCGAGCTGTGTCCCCTCAGCTCAGTTCCTGCCTGCCTAAGGTGTTCTTGCTGCCCTACCTCTCTGCCCTGAGCCTGGGTCTCCCTCTGTGTCCTGTGGGCGCAGCTTCTGTTCCCTTGGCCCTCGGGACCACCCCCAGGTCCCCTCCTGTTCTCCTGTTTGGGGTGTGCAGGGAGGACGGTGCCACGCCAGCTCTACCCAGCCCTGCTGGAGTGCCCAGCCGGTGCCCTAGGCAGAGGTGTGAGCTAGGCAGCGGGGAGGGGCCAAGGAGCAGAGGGTCAGCCGCAGGGACATCCTGGGTGGAGGCCTGGCTCTGTGAATCCAGCTAGCCAGTCCTTATGACAGCAGGGTGCACTCTGGGGAGGGAGCGGAGGTGGTCATGGACAAAGCACACAGCTGTTGGCTGGGCTGCTGGGGTCCCAGGTGGCTACCTGGGTGTTTGGACCCCCAGGAAAGTCCCTGTGCTCTGAGCAGCTGGCCAGGGAGAGGGCGGCTTAGAGAAGAGGAGAGTGAGACTCTAGGGCCCCCAGGTACCTGGTCCCAAAGGGCTGGTGGAGAACAGGGCCACTTGGGACCATCTCCTGTGACCTCCAACAGCCAAGGGAGAGCAGCAAGAGAAGCCTCTCCCGCGGGTGCTGATAGGAGCCACTGGGCAGAATGGCAGCATCTTCCCCATCCCCCATGCCTAACCTGCCTGAGTCCCAGGAGGACCCGGAGTGGGAGGCCATGGCCAGCGGGCTCTTTTCTTTGTAGAGGGCTCAGGCCTTTGTTTCTCAGGGTGAGTAGCCATGGTGGCGTCCAGGGCCGGGAGAGGAGCATGCACGCTCCAACAGCCAGACCGTCCTGTCTGTGCAGGAGCGAAGTTGCCCCTCCCCCTCGTGCCTGGCCCCACCTAAGAGTTTGGCCTTACTCCCACCCCTGGCTGCCCCTGTGGGGCACCTCCATACCAGCTTTGCCCTTCTGGTCTGGCTCCAATTCTCAGACCACTGCCCCAGCTGCAGCACCATGCACTGCCCCAGGTACCTCTGACAGGTTCCTACCAAACCCCAGCCCCCTACCCCCACCATCGAGCGCCCAGTGTGCCTGGTCCTTCCAGAACAGGTGGAAGCGCCCCACCAGCCCTGCCCCTGCCCATAGCAGCCAGTGCTTCTCCCTAGAGCCCTGGGTCTGTTGATGCACCCTTCTCCTGCCTGGCAGGCCCAGCACCCAGCCAGACCTTGGAGGAGTGTGTTATTCCTTGGTAGGCCATGGGTCTGGTGGAGGTGAGCCCAGCAGGTTGCCTGGCTGTCCCATGTCCCTGCCTTGCCAGGACTGGCCAGGTGACCTTGGCAGTGCCTGAGCTTGAGTCCTGTACTCTCAGGCAGAGGAAGTGGCCCAGGCATGTTCCCTGGCCTTTGTTCCATAGTGAGCACAGGGGAAAAGCCGTAGCTTGGGATCCCCCTCTCCAGGCCAGCAGCGTGTACCCTGGGCCGGTCCTTTCCTGGCAGCCGCTGCTGGGCAGGCGAGGGAGTGGGCCCAGGGCTGGGCTGGAGTTTGGATGGTGGCTTCTTCAGCCGGGTCCCTCCCGTTTAATATGAAAAGTAGGGCCCATAATTGCATTAAGACGTGTGTAATTATCCCGGAGGAGGGGAGCGCCCAGCCCCTGGTAATTGCAGGCCTGCTTTGAACTGATAAACGCTGAGTGATTCATGTTTTCTTTGGAGTTCACATGTACTCTGCTCGAAGCCAGGCCCGCTGCCTGTGCAGGGAACCTGTTCTCTGGCTCCCTGGTCTGCTGTGGGCTGCCCCCGAGGCAGGTGGCAGAGGGTGGGGACTCTGGTCCTGGCGCCCTGTGGGGGCCCCTGCTGGCCACTGTTTGGGGCGGTGTCTGCCCTGGAAAGGTGGCTGACAGCCTGTGGGGAGGAGCCCTGCAGGGTGGCACAGCCTTGCTTCCCTTGCTCTGGGGCCCTGTCTTAGTTTACTGCTTAGTTTACTTAGGCGCTGCACCGTGCATACTCCCAGGGCACACGCTGGACAGGGTGTGTGGAGAGGAAGGGCTGGGGGGGGACGGTGCTGCCCTGCCCAGGCCCGGTGGTCCCTTTCGTTCACTTGTTCAGAGTGATCCAGGCTTCAGAGGTAATCCAGGCTTCCTGGGTCCTGGGCTGGGCTCTGGGGCACCGAGCAAACCACACAGAGCTGCAGCCGGGGAGAGTGGGGACATAAGGGACAGAACTCACTCGGGAACTGTGTGCTGCAAGTTGAAACAGGTGACAAGGAGCAGGTCCGGGAGATGCCATCTCTGCTGACAGACACCCCAGTGGGTGTGGGTGGTGGCCCCTTGCCAGTGAGGGCAGGCGGCATGGGGCAGCCCCACTCTGGCCAGCTCCTCATCCAACTTGGCAGAGGCTTCTGTCTTCCAGCCTCAGCCTCCCCACCTGTGAGATGGGCTACCAGGCCCTGGGGAGAGTGCTGTCTGGCAGCCACACTTGGGGCACCTGGGCAGGCCCTGCAGGGCACTACTGGCACTGAGAGGGTGGCAGTTCCTCCAGCACTTTGGAGGCAGGCTGTGCCATCCCTCTTTCAGCCCTAAGAGAAGAGCTGTGGTCATTGCCCTGTGACAGGGAGACTGAGGCCTGGAAAGGGCCGTACAGCTGTAGAATGACACCGTTTGGATTTGTCTATGCCTGCTGGGGGAAGGTGAGCTTTTCCGGAGGCTGTGGGAGGCGCAGGTCAGAGGCATAGCCTGAGCGGCTGCATCCTAACATCTCACCCTGCTCAGGTGACGTGTGGAAGGTGCCAAGCACCACGTTGTCCAGGGGCGGGCAGGCAGTTGGGGGGCTGTGATGGGTGGAGCTGTGTGGAGGACAGTCCCACGGAGATGCCCAGGCCCGGTGTGGCTTGGGCAGTGCTGAGTGGTGAGGTCCTGGGCCACGCTGTACAGGGCTGGTCTCACATGGACATGGACACTTAGGGGGTGCTCAGGGGGCAAGAGGGGCCCATAGATCCTGCTGCCGCCCTCCTCTCTGCTGCTGCTCCTCTTGGCCTAGTGTTGGTGTGTGGCTGAGGGCCAGGGTCTAAGTCCATCCCGCAGGGGATGTGGTGTGGGTGGGAGGTGCACACGGTCTTGGCGGGTACAGTGAGCGTGCCCAGGGTGGGGCCCAGCCTGCTCCCAGCCATGCGCCGAGAACTGCCCACATGGCTGTGGGCCCGTGGGGTTCTCATGGGGCCCTTGCGAGTGTGTCGGGGAGCACTCTGTGTTAGAGTGCTCAGTGGGGATCGGCACAGGATGTCAGCCACAGCCCCTGCCGGGCACCGCAGGGACCTGGGGTGTAGCCGGGGTCGGGATTGCCAGGACCAGGGCCACCTCAGCCCTGTGTGTCCCGTGCGCACAGCTTGGGCCTGTCCTGCCCCTTGCCCAGGCCAGCCCCAGGTCGCAGCCCCAAGAGCCAGGGTGGGGTCACCACGGCTTAGTCCCACTGATGGTGTGGAGTGGTGTGGAGGTGGCACTGAGTGGCAGTGCCCATCTCTGTGTCCTCCATGGGTGACAGGAGTCTCGTGTCACCCAATAGCTTCAGCCGGCGTATCTCCTGGCCGAAGGCCTTGGGGGTCTTATTTTCTAGGCCACGGGTAGGCTCCCCATCATGGAGTGCTGTTCCCCAAATTAGAGTTCAGCTGGCTCCACGTCGAGACCCCAGACCCTTGTCTCCTGCTCTAGCACTCCGCTTGCATCTCAGCAGAGGCAGGGCGCAGGCGTGTCCCATTGCCAGCCAGGCGTCTGTGCTGCTTTTGGTGGCTTCAGCTTGGTCTCAGTGACTTCTGGCTCACTGCTCACCACCCGCAGGACAGTGGGCCAGGGTGGCGCCCTCTCTGTCTCCGTTTCCTCGTGGGGGCTCAGGGCCCCTCCCAGGCATAGCGCCGTGCCCACGCAGCGCGGGCATTTGCGGGCGATGGGGTGTGTGTCTGGGTGTGTGGGTTGTATGCACACACGCTCATGTCCTCTCTTGCCTGTTCTCCCCAGGGCTGAGTTTCCCGACCCCGTGATGCCCGGCCCCGCAGGACCTGAGCTCCAAGGCGCCAGGTCCCGGACCGCCATGCCGCTGCCACCTCTGAGCCTGCGCGTATTCGCCATGCTGCTGCTCCTGCTCCTGGGTGGTGCTCAGGCTGCCGTGGGCTCGCCCAGGGCAGGCCGGGGCCTTCAGCCCGCCTTCCGCACCTTTACAGCCAGCGACTGGGGCCTCACCCACTTGGTGGTCCATGAGCAGACTGGCGAGGTGTACGTGGGCGCCGTGAACCGCATCTACAAGCTGTCGGGGAACCTGACACTGCTGCGGGCCCACGTGACGGGCCCTGTGGAGGACAATGAAAAGTGCTACCCACCCCCCAGCGTGCAGTCGTGCCCACATGGCCTGGGCAGCACAGACAATGTCAACAAGCTACTACTCCTGGACTACGCTGCCAACCGCCTGCTGGCCTGCGGCAGCGCCTCCCAGGGCATCTGCCAGTTCCTGCGGCTTGACGACCTCTTCAAGCTGGGCGAGCCGCACCATCGCAAGGAGCACTACCTGTCGAGTGTGCGCGAAGCTGGCAGCATGGCGGGCGTGCTCATCGCTGGGCCGCCAGGCCAGGGCCAGGCCAAGCTCTTCGTGGGCACGCCCATCGATGGCAAATCTGAGTACTTCCCCACGCTCTCCAGCCGCCGGCTCATGGCCAACGAGGAGGATGCGGACATGTTTGGCTTTGTGTACCAGGACGAGTTCGTGTCCTCACAGCTGAAGATCCCGTCAGACACACTGTCCAAGTTTCCAGCCTTCGACATCTACTACGTATACAGCTTCCGCAGTGAGCAGTTTGTCTACTACCTCACCCTGCAGCTGGACACACAGCTGACCTCGCCCGATGCTGCGGGCGAGCACTTCTTCACCTCCAAGATTGTGCGGCTGTGCGTGGACGACCCCAAGTTCTACTCGTACGTGGAGTTCCCCATTGGCTGTGAGCAGGCTGGTGTGGAGTATCGCCTGGTGCAGGATGCCTACCTGAGCCGGCCCGGCCAAACCCTGGCCCGCCAGCTGGGCCTGGCGGAGGATGAGGATGTGTTGTTCACCGTGTTCGCCCAGGGCCAGAAGAACCGCGTGAAGCCGCCCAAGGAGTCGGCGCTGTGCTTGTTCACGCTCAGAGCCATCAAGGAGAAGATCAAGGAGCGCATCCAGTCCTGCTACCGCGGCGAGGGCAAGCTCTCGCTGCCCTGGCTGCTCAACAAGGAGCTGGGCTGTATCAACTCGGTGAGTAGTGTGGGTGGGATGGGTACTTACCACCTGGCAGGGTACGTCCCTCCCCGGCCACCTGCGCTATGGGTCCTCCTGTGTGCTGGGTCTGTTGCTGCCGCCACCCGAGCCCTGTGAGGCTGGAAAGTGGGTCTGCACCCAGAGTGCTAGCCCCAAAGCCTGCTTCTGGACTTGACCGCATCCTGGGCTCACAAGCCCCTGGGCTGTGACATGTGCCTCACACTGTACTCAGAGCCCTGACCATGTGCCAGATCGTGGCCTGCTCCATTTTGTCCCCATTTTGCAGATGAGGTGACTGGGGCTTAGAGAGGTGGGTTGACTTCCCTGAAGTCACACAGCCACCAAAAGGCAGAGCCAGGGACAGACCTACGCTGGGCAGGAAGTGTGTCTCTACCCCATGGTCCTGGCCACCTGTGTACCTGTCTCTTTAGCCTCTACTTCACCCCACAGGGGGAACTAAGGCCACCCCAAGCTGGGTGCTGTGCAGCCACTGGCCTGGCCTCTGATAGCCGCTTTCCCCGGAGCATTATTGGCCAGAGCCTCCCGGACTCAGAGGCTCCAGGACTGGTTAACGTCAGAAGCTGGGCCGTCACCCAGATCTGCCCTGCCCTCGGGCCCTCTGCTCCTGGGACTCCCTCGGCCCGGAGAAGCCTCCTGCCCTGGCTGCGGTTCTCTGAGTCCCAGCCAGGCCAGCCTGGGTGGACGGGAGTGTCCCTCCGCTCTTCTCAGGCTTCAGTGTGTAGGGGCAGCACGCGCTTCTGGGCTTCCGGAGGAGGCATGTAGCAAAGCTGAGGCTTGCAAGGCAGTGCGTCCCGAGACCCTGCTGTGTGCTCCGTATCCCGGGCCTGCGTCTTCCTCCATGGGGGCGCTGGCGGGCGCGCCCCCCGGCACCCCCCCCGCCTGGCCCAGCCTCCCCTGCTCTGTCCGGTTGGAGCCTCTCCCCAAAGCATCTCAGGCCCCCAGAGGGGACTGGCATCTCTTCCCTGTCCTCCTCTCTGGGTGCCCTGCCCTCTCCTCCTCGGCCTCCCAGCTGGGCAGCGCGCACATGTCCGGATCCCACTGCTGCTTGCTACCTGCAGCCCAGTGGGCCCCTCCAGTTACCCCGGATGTCCGCACGCTCCTTTGGTGGCCACTTCTCTGCAGCAAGGGACTGCGCCCTCCGGCATCCCTCTCTGGCGGACCACTCGTGGTGGACACCCGTTCCTCATGGTGGCCCTGGGGACCCTGGGTGCCATGGGGCCACACCTGGTGGACTGAGGGCACTGGTCCTGTTCCCAGGGTAGGGTGTAGGGCCAGGCTGGTGGGGTACAGAGGTGTGACCACTGGGTGTGCTTGCTTGGGCTGGAATCCTCATCAAGCCTGTTCCTCTGTGGGCTGGGATCATGGGAGCTGTGTGTGGGGCTGTGTCCTCTCGTGGCTGGGTGGGTGCTGGCCTCTCGGGACCCTCTGCAGGTCTGTGCCTCCACCCTGCCCCTGGTAGGGAGAAGACGCCCTCGACCCAGTTCTCATCCCACCCTTCCCTGCAGCCCCTGCAGATCGATGATGACTTCTGTGGACAGGACTTCAACCAGCCGCTGGGGGGCACGGTCACCATCGAGGGCACACCCCTATTTGTGGACAAGGACGACGGCCTGACTGCCGTGGCTGCCTACGACTACCGGGGCCGCACTGTGGTGTTCGCCGGCACGCGCAGTGGCCGCATCCGCAAGGTCAGGCCTAGGTGGGGTGGGGCTGGGGTGGATGGGAGGGCAGCTCTGTGGCAGGGCGGACCAAGTCAGGTGGGGGCAGGGTGGGCTGTCGGCCGCCTCCCTGCTGCCCTGCTTCGGGCCTGGGAGATCTGGTGTCTGCTGAGACAGCGCTCTGCCTGCTCCCACCGACCTGCCCTGTGCTGGGGCCAAGGGCGAGGCAAGGACACGCCCCTCAGCCTGCCAGAGCTAGTGTGGAGGGGCTGGGTGACTGGAGGGACCCCTGTGGTGAGGGTGGCACCATGCAGCAGCTCCTCTGGTTTCTGAGTCCCCCCCATCTCAAGTGCCAGACAGGACGGAACTGGGTGCCAATAGGGCAGGGGAGGCTCCTGGAGGCTGCATGGGGAGGGGCGCTGTGTGGGTGGGTGGGCGGGCAGTGGCAGAGTGGGTACAGGGGTTGGAGGAAAAACCCTGAGGCTGGAGGGGGCGGTTGCTCGCGCATCCCCAGGCCTGGTGAGCAGGGGTGTGAAATAACAGCCCCAGGTTCTGTGCTAACGCACGTCCCCACCTGCCCACCTGTCCTGTCCCCGTGGGTGGAGCTGGGCTTGTGGCCCGTGAGGTCCTGGAGCCTGCCCCTGCGCTCGCTGGCTCTGACTGGGGAGCCCCCAGTCTCAGCTGCTTCTCCACGAAGTGAGCCTGAAAGCCTGTGTGGTGGTGTTGGGACAGTGGGGGCTGGGCTGCCGACGCAGGGGCCCTGGGCTGGGCCGTCCTGTATTGTGCTCACTGCACTGGAGGGAGGGGCAGGTGCAGGCCTGCTCAGCCGTGCGCTCCCCTCAGTGTGGCCTCACCTTCCTGGACCTGCTGTGGGTGTATGAGGAGGCCGGTGGCTCCTGGTGAAGGCTGTGCAAGTGTGGCAGTGGCCACAGTGGGGTCTGCCCTCTGCCCCCCGCCCCTGCAGTGAGTGTTGGGCAGCTGCAGGACAGTCCAGTGGAGGAGGTGGCACCCAGAGCCCGTGGGCCTAGTGTTGGGAGTGTGCATGGGTGACCCTGGTGGGCCCTGCTGTCAGAGCCCAGGGTCCTCAGAGGCACAGGACCTACTCCTGGGCACCTGTTCTTCCCACCCCAGGGACGCCAGGCTGGGTGCAGGGGTGAGTGGCGTGGCGTGGCCTGCTGATGTGAGAGCCTTGGAGACAGGGAATTGGCTCCCTGATCTGTTGAGGCTCTGCGGCGGAGTTGGGTTCCCTCGGAGACACAGATATGGAACTTGATCCGTCGTCCACATGCATCGCAGTGATGGTCTTTTCTACCCCAGGTGTGCATGCAGCTGAGCTGTGTGACTTCCAGCCAGCTGCCCAGCCTTTCTGAGCCTGACTTCCCACTTCTGCCCCAGAGTGGACACACCCTCATGGGGGGCCTTGTAGCAGTCCCACCGTCTGTTTGACACATCAGGAAACTGAGGCATAGAGCAGTTGTAGCCTGCGCCCAGGGTTGGTTCTCCCCGTTTCTGTGGGTCCTTGGAGAAGGGAGCCTGGGTCTGCCCCTCTCTCCGCCTATTGCTGCCCTGGGCAGC
Source organism: Chinchilla lanigera (assembly GCF_000276665.1). Lineage (NCBI taxonomy): Eukaryota > Metazoa > Chordata > Mammalia > Rodentia > Chinchillidae > Chinchilla > Chinchilla lanigera. Next base: position 16,518,250 of record NW_004955429.1, on the reverse strand, counting down.
TGGCCTTGGGGTCCTCCCACAGCCCAGGATGTGCTAGGGCCCTGCCAGCCCTGGGACTGGCCTGTGCTCTGTTTGGCTGCTGTGGTAGCATTGAGGACGGGGCAGCTCTGTGCCCTAGTTCCTGGATTGCCCTTGGGCCCCATGTCCACCATGGGCGTACATGTTGCTCAGTGTGGGTTGGGTCCCCCTCTGCCCGCCTGGCCCCTGTCACCTTCCGCAGGGCCCAGCACTGCACCTCTGACCTCTGCAAGAGATACCTGTCCCTGATGGCACAGGCCCTCCTGGGCCTAGCCTTGGGGCAGCAGCACTCCTGCCCCTCTCGTGAGTGGGGGAGGATATGGCTGTGAGCTGGGCGAGCAGTGCTGCCAGCCGCCGTGCTGGGCCTTGGGGAGGGCTAGCCCTTGGGTTCACAGTGAGGCTCCTCTTGCCCCCATGGCTGTCTGAGTACCATGGGTCCCCACCTGTCCTTTCCCTGTGCCGCAGGCTGGAGCTGGGCGCTGGGGACTCCAGCCCACCTTTCGACCCAGGGCAAGTCTGTGGTGGTGCTGGCCGCTCCCTGCTTTCCCAGGCCTGTTTCTTTCCTGGCTCTAAAAGCGTCTGGGGAGCTCTGGGGATTTGGTTGGCTGGCCCTGGGCCAGGCCCTGCCGAATGTGTTGTTGTGTAAAATTGTAGCCGATTAATTTAAGACCTGCCAACTTCAGCTGCTCAGGGCCGGCTGGGGGTGCTCTGCCTCCCCACCTTCCCGAGAGCCCTCCCACTTGGGGCTGTGCGCCCTCTGCTTTTGGTGCAGCCCTCCTAGCACTGGGGGGCTGTGGCCCTGTCTGTGATCCCCATGGCTTCCCAGGAGCCCAGACTCCAGCAGAGCCTCCAATCTGGGCAGCCCTGCTGGGATTCTAAGGGGCCAGCCTGTGCCCTGTTGGGGGCAGAGGCAAAGGCAGGGAAAGTGCTGCCTGAGGACAGGGTGGGGGCACCTCAGGAAGTACCCACACCGTCCCAGGCTGGTTTGCAGGGGCAAGGGCCTGGGCGCCACTCCAGGGCCAGCCTGGCCTTCTGGTGGTCACGTTAGGCGAATGTTGGCCTCTCTGCCCTGGCCTCGGTTTTCTAGGGGACTGTGTTCTGTTTGAGAGCTCCAGTTGTTCAGCGCAGGCATTGAGTCTGCTGTGAGAACGCGACAGGGCCGACTCTGACATGTCTTCGGCCACCAGCTTGTGGCCAGGGACCTGTGTCACAGCGCTGTGCCGCCCCGGAAAGGGTGGGCCCTGAGGGTAGCTCCCACCTGACATAGCCAAGTCCTACCCTCCTAGGCCTCAGTTTCCCACCTGGAGTTGGGGAGGCTTGGGGCAGGTTCCCTGGTGTGTGCCACCCAGCATGCCCTCTCCTTGTGTGGATCGAAGCCCAAGGCGATGGCCGTAGAGCTCCGCTCCTGGTGTGGCCTGGCTGGGCTGCAGCCTTGCACACACAGCCTCGGACACAGCTGGCTCCCCAGCCAAGCCAGGGTCTTGCTAGCATCCCTAAGGCACCAGGGAGCAGCTGGGTCTCTGGAGGGTGCAGCGGGCTCTGAGGGCTCCCTCTGCCCGGCGCTTGTGGCTCCCCGCTGAGTGCCTGTTGTGTGCTGCTCTGGGCCTGCGCTGCTCGCACCAGCTGTCCCACCTGCGGCTTGGAAGCCCTGGGTCTCTGGAAGCTTCCCTATGCCTTGGTGGCTCTGTGTACTCCCAGCCCTGCCGCAGTCTGCCTGTGACACAAGCATGCACTGCCAACCAGGGAGGGTGTCACTCAAGGACACCTATGGTCCCAGCGTCCCGCCCAGGCCCCGCCCATCTTGCTGACCTCCTCTTGGAACCTCTGGGCTGAGTCACGCGCAGCGTGTTTTCTTTGTCCTCCTTCACTCAGCCTTGCCGGAGGTTCCCCTTCCTGAGTGTGTCCCCCGTGGTCCACCCTGTCTGTGTGTTCTGGTTCTGTGCAGGTCTGCGAGCAGCACAGCTCTGTGTCCCTGGCATTTTGTGCTTGGGTTCTGGCCAGCATGGGGACGAACTCTGGCTGGCTTCTACCCAGGAGCTCAGTGTCCTGGTCCTCTTTTCCTCTGATCTCCAGGCTCATCTTTTTCTTGCTGTTGCGAGGACTAGGTGGGGGACTTGTACCTATTCATGCTCTGTCCTGCTGGTGGTCATCAGAGGGGTATAAAGAGGCCATGCTGCCTGCTTCCTGTGTGTGGCAGCTGCCCCTACCCGCCCAGCACAGTGGTCCCAGGACCTGTGGAGGAGTCTCTGTGCATGGTGCACACTCTGGTTCTCCTTGGTATGGTCCACCGCTAGGGGCTGATTCAGGACATGGAAGACCGTGCACTCACCCGTGAGTGCACCTGGTGCTGTCCTGGCTGCTCATCGCAAAGCCAGTGGCCTGTGCCACTGTGGGCCTTGCTTCTTCCCCGTTGCTGGCAGGGTCTCTACCACGCATGTGAGGAGGGCCCTGCAGCGGGCACTCAGTACCTTGGTGAGAAGACACACCCAGCCCAGGCCCACAGCAGCCTCCTGTCTGTCCTGACCGTGCCCAGTGGGGGCGGCCTTCTCAGCACCCCACCATGGGCGGCTCCCACCCATGGACAGACAGGGCCTCTGTGTGGTTTGCTGGGAGGGTGTTCTAGGGAAGGGACAGCAGGGCCAAAGCTTGGCGGTACCTGGTGTGTGCTGAGCACAGAGCTGAGTGGTGGGGAGGCCTCAGCTGCTGGGGTCGCTGTCCTGGCCTACCCAGCTGGTCCACAGGGAGCCCTGTGGTGTATACCGTGGTGGCGCAGGAAGTGTCTGCGGGATGTGGGGCAGCTGTGAGGGCCCTGAGAAAATGCTGGGGTCCATGGGCCCCGGCTGTGTGTGGAGCAGAGCACTCTTCAGGGTGTGAGCAGCGGAGTTGTGGAAGGTGGGCAGGGGGGAAGCCAGGGACAGTCGCTTGTGGGTCTGGGTCAGAGACCCTGGGCCAGGCAGACCCTGCCTCCTCTGCAGTGCACCTGTGGGATCTGGTACTGATCCTAGGTTGGGTGGTCAGTGGTGTGATTGAAGCCCTGCGGTGATTGGGGCTGTCCTGCGGTCTGACCGGCACCCGTAGCAGGTTTTGGATTTGGGGGCCGTCTCCAGGCGGGCTGTAGGATGCCCTGCCCCCTTGAACCTGTGAGCTCCTGCATTCTCATGCAGTCCGAAGAGAGATGGATGTCAGCAGATGAGGAGCCCAAGGGTCAGGGAGGCCCTGCTATAGAGAGGTCACAGCTGGGGTAGGCTGGAGCCAGCTGGACACAGCCCTGCTGTCCCCCACCTGCTGAGGCCCTGACCCCGGTTCCCCGCTGTCCCCCATGTGGTAGAGATTGGGGGTGGGAAGGACAAGATTCCTGGGGACCCCCCCCACCAGGTGTATCTGGCCCAATTACAACCATCAGCCCTCCTGCAAATCATGTTTTAATTACCCAATTACTGCCAGGAGGAAATCACTAATTGCTTTTCCAGTATCAAATTCCTCCTGGCCTTTGAGAATGGAGGGGACCCAGGAAGGGGGCTGGAGCGTGTTTCCAGCTGGGGGTGGGGAAATGCCTGGTGAAGGGTCAGGAGAGGTCATCCAAGGACAGGAGAGTAGGCTCTGCACCCGAGGGCTTCTGGAGGGCGAGGGTGGCAGGGACCCCAACCCTCACACAGCCCCTCTCAGGAGAACTCCGGCCAGGGACAGGCTTGGTGACCACGTCTGCAGAAGGCCGTGACACCCTCACTGACTTCTACCTGTCCCTGTCCCATTTTGTTCTTCCCAGTCCTGGGGGCCAGGAACAAGCTCAGCAGGTGCCCCCTTCGCAGGCAGGGAGGTGAGGGTGGAGTTGCTGACACACAGTGGGCAGAGCAGGGCAAGCCTTCCCTCCCCGGGTCAGAGCCGCGCAGGGCAGCCCCCTGCCTCCGGGCAGCTAGGGCGCGTGCCGGCCTTGGCACGCAGCCTGGATGGCTCAGACATCCTCCTCGGCCCCCGCCTGCCCTCAGCCCGGAGAATAGGCCCTTTGTTGGCTTGGGGTTGGATGGACAGCTGACCTGACCGGGCCATCAGCTGCCCGCCGCCTGCAGCAGTCGGGCACAGCTTTGGTGTGATGGGTCCGGGCAGCCGGCTGGGCAGCCCAGGGCTCAGCCCCCACCAAGCTGCCTCCCGGGACTGTGGTGGGGCCTCAGGGAAAGGATCAGGGGTGCCGGCAGGGACGCCCTGACAGGGCTGGCACCACCTGTTGCCACCAGGGAAAGGATCTGAGACTCCCTGGCAGGTCCTGTTGGAGCCTCTGTTTTCTTCCTGTTTGAAGTCCAGGTCGGGGAGGGCAGAGCCTCTCCTTCTTGGTCTTCAGAGGCTACTGGGACCTGACCTAGCCCCCTTGTCAGGAGAATCCAGGGACAGAGGGCCTTGAGTCTGTGGAGGCCCAAGCAGAGGCTGGTGAGGTGACCTGCGTTCCCTGAGCTGGGGTGGGTGGGTGCTAGGGCCTGGTGCAGCCTGGGGCCGTTCCAGGGGAGTCCAGTGACCCCTGAAGCCCTGTGGGGCAAATGTGGGAGAGGTAGCACACCGGAGGCCTCCTGGGATTTGTGGGTAGGTGGACGGGGGCTGGGGAAGGCCCTGGTGGTCTTTGGGCAGAGGTTTGCAGAGCAAGGAGACCACGGCAGGAGGTTGGGGTTCTGGGGATGCTCTGGCCCAGCTGCCTCCGGGTAGGTGGCCTGGGTGGACAGCTGTGGGCTGAGGCTGAGGACATAGGCATGTGGGCCCTGCTGTTGTGCCAGTTGCCCTGGCCCAGTGTCTGCCCCGCTGCCTATGCCCCTGCCCTCTTGGGGTGCTGTCTCGGCCAGGTGCCAGCTCCCTCCTGCTCTGGTATAGACTTTGTTTCCCCAGGCAAAGCTCGGGATCCAGGGCTCTGGACCCCCTGGCAGGTCCTATGCGAACCTCCGTCCGCCTTCTCTTTAAGGGGCAGGGAAGCTGGCGGGGCCACAGGACCTGCCAGCCTGAAAGCATGTCTCAGGAGTTGTCATTCCATGCCTCATGCCCATTACTTGTATGTGCCCAGGCTCTGTCATACCCAGGCCTGTGCCCCCGCTCTGGCTGGTGGCTGCTTTTCCCAGTCCCCATTTCTGGGACCTGCCTGTGCGTGAAGGGGTTGGGTGGCCTCTTGCTGGGCAGGTGGATGGACAGCTGGACTCGCGTGCCCCCAGCTGCAGCTGTCAGCACCACCTGTCCCAGGCGGCTGAGTCGGCATGCTGCTGCCGCGTGAGGGGGGCAGGGCCTCTACTGTGGAGCTGGCACAGCAGGCTGGGCAGGCCGGGCCAACTCCCCAGAATCACCTGGCTACCTGCCAGGGGTCCCAGTCAGATGCCATGAGAGCGCCCCCTGCAGGCCGGGTGGGGCTCAGTCAGGGTTGCACACAGGCAGCCCAACCTTCCAGGTGTCTGTGTTTGTCAGAGGGTGGGATGAGGGGTGACCTGAGCCGCCTTCCAGGGTCCTGTGTAGGCTGTGAGCACAGGTGAGGGCCAGGGCTTGGGACAGGTCTAGCGTTGCACTTGGGGGTCTTTGGATTGGAGGCTGTGGGTCTGGGGTTTGAGTCCCCCTGCCCAGACCTCGCCTGAGCTTTGTCCTCTTTCCTGGCCTCCCTGGCAGCTGTCTTGGGCTGGCCTTCCTGGGCCTCCAGTGTGTTTGTACCAGAAAGGGGATGGATATCTGTCCTTCAGGGAAAGTGAAGCAAGGAGCTTCAGCGCACACTGGGACGCGTCCCAGCTGGGTGTGGACCCAGGCTGTGCGGGTGCCTGCCGAGACTGGCTCTTGGCCTGTGTCTCACTAGGGCCTAACTGGTGTGAACTGATCCAGCTCCGCAAGCAGAACCTGTGCTTGGACGCCAGCCGGGCAGGCAGCCTCTGGCCTTTGTGGTCAGTGATTTCTGCCTGGGCTGCGCCCCTTCTCTGGCCGCACACTTGGCAGGCCTGGGCAGGCGTGGGTGGGCGAGCTGGGTGCAGGGAGGGCCACATCCGCCGTGCTCAGAGGGGTGCCGGGCTGCTGGGGCCCCACAGCGTCCCTCTGCCATCCCCTTGCCCTGCATGCGCCCTTTTTCCATAGGCCTGGGCCAAAGTTTGGGCAACTGTGAGCCCCGACCCTGAAAGTGTCCCAGCAGGGCCTGCCCGGGGCGCCTCCTCCCCTGCTCAGCTCTTCCGGGTCTGGTTCGACTTAAGCCCAAGCCGGCTTGGTGGGGAGGCAGCTGAGCGGATGTGGGGGGTGGCCAGCAGCGCTCAGGAATGCAGCCCTCCCCCTCTCCCATAGCCAGCAGCCGCTTTGGCCCGGGGACACAGCGCCCCACCCTGGTTGGCCGCCCTCAGCTGGCCCTGCCCTGTTACTGTGGAGGCACAAAGAGGGGGTCCTGTGCTGCCAGGCCTGGCCCCCTCAAGGTGGAGGTGGAGAGGCGAGAAGCCCTAGGGGTTGAGGCCAGAGGCCAGGGTGCCCAGACAAGCCGGTCGTGCCGTGGGCGGGTGCACCCCACGAGTCCCAGCTCCAGAAAACCCCCTGGGTCTCTCTGTTAATTAAATACATTTGTTTGGTAAAAGCAACTAAAAATACTTGCAGCGTCTCGGAGAAGAGCTGGCTAATTAACGCCCGGTTTGTTTGGGATCTGGAATACATTTCCATGCCGATGAGACACCTCCCCTCCACGGGTACCTTCTGGCTGGAGGTGTCTCTCACCCCTGGGACACCAGGCCCAACCTTGGCCTCTCTACCCCGGAGGCTCCTGGCTTCTCCTTGTTCCCTGCAGTTTGGGGAAGTAGAGGGCGGCCCCTGCCAAAGGTGAAGATGACCTTGTTGTTGCAGGGTCTTAGGGAGTGCAGGGAGGAGGGGACGGACTGGAACCCCCTGCCTGGGAGTGAGGTGGGGTAGAAAGGTGTGAGCGTAGCCCTGCTCAGGGCCGTTCTCTGCCGCAGATCCTGGTGGACCTTGCCAGCCCTGGTGGCCGCATGGCCCTGCCGTATGAAAGTGTGGTAGCCCAAGAGGGCAGCCCCATCCTGCGTGACCTGGTCCTCAGCCCCAACCGCCAGTACCTCTATGCCATGACGGAGAAGCAGGTGGGTGCTGGAGTGTGTGGTAGGCATGTGTGCTGGGGGGTGGAGTCTCCTGGCTGGGGCGGGATGCCGCCCTCCTGCGTGCTGCGAAACCGCAGAGGCAGCTACTGCCGAAGAGCAGTCCTGGAGCCCCTCTGTGTGTGGGGTGCATGGGCTGCATCCGGAGCCCCTGGGCCTGGAGCTGGGACTCTTGAGGCCATGGCCTGACCCAGCCCTGGCCTTCCTGGCCTGGGATGGGCCTGACCCTGTTCCTCCGTGGCGTGGAGCCTCATCTTGCCTTCTGCACAAGCTCACAACTCTGGCAGGTGGAGGGCAAAGCAGGACTGGGCTGTCCTTGCTCTCCTCCTCTGTACCCCCAAGCATGGTGGGCTCCGGTGCCCTTGGGCAGTCTGCAGAGCCTCGTGGGGCCTACCCACCCCTGTCCTTTACTCCTAAGCCCCTCGGTCCTCAGGAAGCCCAGGGCCAGGACAGAGTCTGCAGGGGGGGAGATGACACCTGTCCTAAACCATAGGTCTTCTGCTAGGTGTCACCTAGGTGGACACTGGCTCCCAGCTGCTGCTAGTCCACATGATCTCCAGGGCTGTGGCAGAGCCACTAGGACTGGCACCAGGGGAGGCCTGAGCCAGGGCTTCCCCTGTGTGGGAGTCCAGGGTAGGGCCGCAGGGGCTGACACTTTGGCCCCCCAGGTGACGCGGGTGCCGGTGGAGAGCTGCGTGCAGTATACGTCATGCGAGCTGTGCCTCGGGTCCCGGGACCCCCATTGTGGCTGGTGTGTCCTGCATAGCATGTGAGTCTGGCGGCAGTGAGTGGGTACCCTGGGTGGAGTCTTAGCACCTTTTGGGGCCTCAGACAGCCTGAGCTCCCCTGGGCTCTTCTGTGTCCCCTGGCCCTGCTAACTTGGGGTGGGAATGTCACCTCTGAGGGCTGGGAGTGCAGTAGGCCCCCTGCCCAGCCTGAGTGCCTCTGGACTGCAGCTGTTCGAGGCAGGATGCATGTGAGCGGGCGGACGAGCCCCAGCGCTTTGCCTCCGACCTGCTGCAGTGCGTACAGCTGACCGTACAGCCGCACAACGTGTCGGTCACCATGTCCCAAGTGCCGGTGAGTGTGGCCATCTGGAGGGTGCCGGTGGGTAGAGCGGGTGGCAGGGCAAGTTGGCCACAAGCGCCTGCTCACCTGCCTCTGCCTGCCGTCCCAGCTCGTGCTGCAGGCCTGGAACGTGCCTGACCTCTCTGCTGGCGTCAACTGCTCCTTTGAGGATTTCACGGAGTCTGAGGGCGTCCTGGAGGATGGCCGCATCCACTGCCGCTCGCCCTCCTCGTGGGAGGTGGCGCCCATCACGCGGGGCCAGGGTGAGTGCCCTCCTCTGCCCCTTGTGCCCGAGAGGCTGGCAGTGGGTGTCAGGGTCCTCAAGGTCCCTTCCGAGGGCTGGTTCATGACGACTGTGTCGCTTGCGTCAGGGTTCTCCCCAGCTGCTCCTCTTGGGGTAGAGGAAATGCAGGCGCAGGGCCAGACAGTCACAGGGGATGGCAGGCAGGGTCCATAGCCCAGAGGGTGGTAAGGGCAAAGGCCTTCGACTTCTCCGGGACCCACAGAGCTGGGGGGCAGCTGTGTGGTCAGAGGCTGGGGGTGGGTTGTGGGGAGGCATTCTGCCCCGCTGTGGCACCTGGAGGGGTGTGGCACCGGGCCCTCTACTGTGACCCATAGCAAGCCCTCTGCAGACTTCCCACCTGGGCCCGGCAGGCAGAGGCTGTGCCATTCCTGCTCCTTTGCTGCCCAGCCCAGTAAGAGGGTGGGCTGTCCCCTGTGTGTGGTCCTGGCGACTCTGCTGATGTACCTGTGCTGCTCTGCAGGGGACCAGCGGGTGGTGAAGTTGTACCTGAAGTCCAAGGAGACCGGGAAGAAGTTTGCATCTGTGGACTTTGTCTTCTACAATTGCAGCGTCCACCAGTCGTGAGTGTCCCTGCCTGCCGTGGGCCCCTGCGCTTTCCCGGCTCTGGGTCCTGGTCACCTCTGCCCTGACCTGCTGGTGTTGGGAGGGAGATGAGGCCATGTGAGGGCAGTCAGCCAGGTGGTGGGGCAGCAGGGCAGGGCTGTGAGGGGGAGGCTGAGGTGCATGGGTTCTTTGTGAGCTGGGGGCCATGGACCAAGATGGGAGCCCTCAGCTCTATCCCTGTGGTACAGCAGGGGCGTTGTGGTGGTGAGGAGGCCCCTAACGGGCAGCAGAGCTTGGCCTTAGAAAGCAGAGTTGCACGGTATTTCAGTTGTGCTTTTGTTTGTTGACTTACCTCAGATGGACCTGTAGCTCTTCATGGAGCCCTGCTGTGTGGCAGGCAGTGTTTCCGTTCTGGGGGGCACATTATCTTGTCCTGGGGTGGGGGAGTGTCTGGGACAGGGACTGTATGGTCAGGCCTTCGGGAACTCAGTGTCTCTGGAGAAGCAGGATGGCCGGCCGGAGGGAAGACAAGGGGAGACACGGGGAGGAGGCAGAGGCTGCCGGCCTGGTGTGTGGCTGCACCGGCAGCGCCTGTGATGGCCAGCTTGTCATGGGCCCAGACATGTAAGATTAAAGGGACAGCAGCTTGCCTGGGAGGGGCCTGGGCCTGGTCCCTGTGCCTGAGCCGATATGGACCCAGCCCTGCCAAGTGCAGTGGGAGCTGCCTGCGGCCTACATTTAGGTCTAGTTGGTGAAAGCGGGGTTCCGGTGGTCATGGCAGCTCTGGAGAGGAAGGCCGCGCAGGGTGGGGGATCCCACAGCAGGCAGAGGGGGCTGCGCCCTCAGGTCGGGGGACCTTTCAGCCCAGAGCAGCCTCGGCCCCAGGGGAGGAGCCAGGCCCTACTCGTCCCCAGCCTCATCAGCCCGCCTTGCCCACAGCTGCCTGTCCTGTGTCAACGGCTCCTTCCCCTGCCACTGGTGCAAGTACCGCCACGTGTGCACGCACAACGCTGCCGACTGCGCCTTTCTGGAGGGCCGTGTCAACGTGTCCGAGGTAAGGCCAGTGCCCTGCCCCACCTACATGTCACCAGGGCTCTGGCCAAGAGCACCTAGGGGTAGCTGGGCTGTGGGAGTTCGGCCACATGCCACGTGGGTGTGACCAGGCTCGGGCTGTGGGGCTTGGCTACAAGGTCTGTGAGGCTGGGGATGCCCTGAGGCCAGTCCGGTGAGTTTGGGTGATGGGGAGGACCCTGGGCTGCAGAGACATTTGCTGGCCTTGCCCTGGTGTCCCAGGAGCCTGGGGCGTGCAGGGCCAGGCAGAATGCAAGGCCTGGTGCCTCCCTCTTCTGAGTTCGCACCTCCCCGTGGCCTCCCTGTCACCCCACTGTCACCCTCTGCACTCAGCTTTTCTGTCCCTGGTGCGACAATGTCATCAGCAGACAGGATGGCAGTGGGGAGGGGCAGGCAGCTCCGGGGGTGCTGGGCAGCTGGGCCAAGGCATCCAGGACAGGCGGGAACCATGAGCCAGGTCCCAGGGCCCTTGTAGGCTGGCGAGAGGGTGCAGAGGTCCCTGCAGCTGTGGCTGCCTGGAGCAGCAGTGGTCATGGCTATGGTGGGTGGCCCTGGAGGCCGAGGCAGCTTAGTGCTCTGTGGTGTGTTCATCTCTGACCCCGCCCTCTGTCAAGCTGTCAGCTCCAGTGCAGCCTCATCCTGGGAGGGCTGTCGGCATGTTGGCCAGGGCAGGTAGCACAGGAAATGTAGACCTCTCCTGAGTTTGTCCACGCAGCGCTGGGGTCCAGTGAGGGTCGTCTGGGGAGGTGAATTCCTCCCACAGTGCAGCAATGTCGAGCTGTATCCCGGTGTGAACGGGGATGTTCCCTAGGAATACAGCGAACAAAACCTTTTGGAAGGACTGGCATGCATGATGACAATCACCAGGTTCCCCTTCGTCCTGTCTGGTTCCGGGGATCCCATGGACACCAGCCTCATGCAGGAGCTCCTTGATTTCCCAGCCCAGGACCCCTTTCTCCAGCCTGGAGTCTGGCTTACCTTCCACCCTGCTGTAATCCGAAAGAACCTCTGAGGACCCACCGTAATCCGAAGGAACCTCTGAGGACTCCCTTTCTGGCTGCTCCTTGAGGAAGGATGTTAAGGCTGAGGGTGTCCAGGAAGTGGTCCTGTGTGGTGGGGCAGGAGGGTCCCTCATGGGCCTACCAAAGCAGAGCTCTCACCCAGCCTAGTGCCCCTGAGAGGTTGAGGATTTTCTTTAGTGATGCTTTTTCCAGGCCTTTCTGTGCAAGTGGGCAGTGTGGCTGGAGTTTCTTGGGACAGGAGCTTGGTGAGGAGGTACTTTCCCCAGGTAGCCTTGTTGCCCTGCTGTGGCCTGTTCTCTTGAGCATGATCCTGTGGTTTCTGTAGACAGGAGGCTGGTGGTCTGCTGAATCCTGGCTCACTCTGTATAAGGAGGCCCAGCTGGGCCACAGGTCTCACCTGGGTCACGAAGGCCGTCAGCCTCTCAGTCTGTTCCCACATGGAATCCAGTGCAGGACCCAGCGCGCTGATCAGGAGGGACTCCAGGGCCCTTGAGGAGGGACTCGGGCCATCATGTGTGCTGCTGATCTTTCTCCCAGCCTTCCCCGGGACCTGTGGCCTTTTCCTGGGTGAACTGTGCTGGGAGACGGTCTCCATCAGGCCTGGCAAGCCGCCAGAGCTGACTCTGAGTTGACACCAGCAGACCCAAGCAGTCACCCTGACTGTCCGTGAGAGCAGGGCCTGTGGAGCAGGGGGCTGGAGAAGGGTTAGCACAGGCCTGAGTCCATGTGCCCAGTGGGTGTGCGGCCTCTCCCGCCTGTGGCTGCTCCTCAGTTCTGCAGTGTGTAATGGGGGGACGCAGCAGCTGGATGTTAAGGAGATGACGGGCAAGCAGGAGCTGGGTGGAGCGGCACTGGGGCCCAGGCCGGGCTGAGGCCCAGAGATCCCCCATGGCTCCTCACTTGGGGTGTTCACTGGTGGCGGGGGGAGTGGCCTAGTGTAACCTTAGCCTGCTCCAGGGGGCTCATACTTGGGACCTTCTAGGAATCTAAAAGCCAGGTATGGTGGCGCACGCCTGTAATGCTAGCACTCAGGCGGCTGAGGCAGGAGGCTCACTGTGAGTTGGAGGCCCGCCAGAACTATGTAGTGAGCTCAAGGCCAGCCTGAACGACATAGTGAGACCCTGTTTCAGAAAACTAAAAAGGAATCTCAGAGACTGAGTCTTGGGGTATAGAGGCATGAGTGCCCCTCTAATGGCCTGAGGAGTGCCGGGTAGATACGGCTTGCTGTGTGCCAGTGCCTCCCTGCATGGGCTTCAGCCTGACTCAGAGCCCGTGGCTGGTGGGCACAGGGTGTTCCTCAGGTCCTGTGGAGCGGGAACAGCTTGCCCAGCAGGGCCCTCCAGGTCTGCTCAGAGTTCAGCCCCTCCCGGGCCCTGGAAATCCCTGTAGGGCAGTGGGACCTGCGCCCACAGTGGGAGCTGTTGGGGCATAGGGACCGCAGTCTGTTTTCAGCATTCCTATTTAAAGCCAGCTCCTGGCCTCCCTCAGCTCGGCTCCTGGGGCGGCCGCCAGCCTAGCTGCAAGGGCACCGGGCCGTTGCATCAGTTATTGTTGCTGAAACACCAGCCTCTAGGGCCCTGGCTGTTTTTCTGCTGGGCTCCTGCTATTTTTGCCTGCTCCCCAGGCCCCAGCGGAGAGCTGGCAGCCCCAGGACCCCACTCCGGCTTCTCTGCCCCAAGGGCCTGCGCAGCTGTAGGCCAGATGGGGTCCTGCGGTGTGGGGGCTGCCTCGGTGCTCACCCCAAGCCTGTCCCCGACAGGACTGCCCCCAGATCCTGCCCTCCACCCAGATCTACGTGCCAGTGGGCGTGGTGAAGCCCATCGCCCTGGCTGCCCGGAACCTGCCGCAGCCGCAGTCGGGCCAGCGTGGGTACGAGTGCCTTTTCCACATCCCAGGCAGCCCTGCCCGCGTCACTGCCCTGCGCTTCAACAGCTCCAGCCTGCAGTGCCAGAACTCCTCGGTGAGCGGTGGGCGGGGACCAGTCGGACGGGCTGACCCCCCTGCCACCCATGCGTGTCCCTCAGGTGTGCCCGGGCCCTGCAGGTCAGTGGGCACCAGGGCCCCCAACTGTGCTCTTGCCCTGTGGTCAAATGTGGACACTGCTGGTGCCCATCTGCAGCCAAGAAGCCACTTCCAGCTTCCCTCTCACATGGTGACGCCCTGAAAGCACTCCCGAGTGTGGTGCTGGGGGTCTTGCCAGAAACTCCCTCTGGTGGGTTGCTGCGGGGTACATGTCAGAGGCCCAGGCTCAGGTCCCACCTTCTCCTCTGGCCCACTGATGCTGGCTGGCCTGTTTTCCCATCTGTTCAGGAGGGCTGCGGGGAGAGGAGCCCTGGATTGGAATGGGCTCAGACCCTGGGTGTGCATCAGGCATAGCTGATGGCAGGGCTCCGGTTGCCCGCAGCACGGGGTCCCAGAGAGGGGCCATGCTGGGGTCAGAGGCCCAGGAGGCCTCTGCTCAACGGCTCCCCTTCCCTCGCGCGCCTGCCCCCGACCTGTGCCCGCCATGACTGTTGCCCTGTCCTCACTCTTCACTCTGTCTCTGCCTCTCCGCATCCTGTCTCCCTTCCCCCTTTCCCAGCCCTGCATCCCTCTTGCCTCCACATTTCAGGGAAGAGGGAGTATCAGGAGTTTGATAGGAAACCAATGAAATTCCTGCAAAGTAACAGTGAATTGCCATTGCACCCCTTGGAGACACAGGCCTCCTGCTTCCACCCTGAGCACGGGACTGGGTTGAAGTCATTGGCAGCAGGAAGTGGGGCACAAGCTTGAGTACTAGACCCAGCCCCCGAGGAGGGGCAGTTACCCCGAGAGCAGCCTGGGGAGGGGCTGGGACAGAGCCAAGTGTGACAAGGCCCAGGGACACACAGGGCGGGTCTGGCTGAGTCGCAGAGGGAGATGGGGGTTCCGACTCCCAGCAGGGCTGAGGGCACCCCACGGTTGGAGTTGCTCTCCTGAGAGGCCAGGAGTGGGGCAGACTGTGGGAAGCAGGGCATCTACTCTGCCAGGACAGCACATGTGGCTGCCGGAGACAGGCTTCCTGGAGAGTGTGGGCCACAGAAGCAGTAGGGAGACCCTGTGTGCTGGGGTGGGCAGGGCTGCTGGGGTGCTTGTGGACGTGAACCCTGTCATCCAAACTCTGGGCAGGCTGGTGACAGCCGTGGGTATCAGACCCCAGGCTGGCCATGCCTATTCTGGGTTCCAGGCTCCACCAGGCCTGCCCCACAGCCAGTTGTGCAGGTCGAGAGAGGCATGCAGACCCTGACCTTCCATGGTGGCTGGAAGGGGGTGGCCAGCCACCCTCCCTAGGCCTGACCACGGTGCCTACCACTTACAGTACTCCTATGAGGGCAATGACATCAGTGACCTGCCTGTGAACCTGTCGGTCGTGTGGAACGGCAACTTTGTCATTGACAACCCCCAGAACATCCAGGGTAAGCGTCGGGGGCTGGCCTGGGTCCGGATTGGTGGTCACGGGGTCCCACTGACCAAGCGTCTTGCCACAGCCCACCTCTACAAGTGCCCTGCGCAGCGGGAGAGCTGTGGCCTCTGCCTCAAAGCCGACCCACGCTTTGAGTGTGGCTGGTGTGTAGCCGAGCGCCGCTGCTCCCTGCGCCACCATTGCCCGTACGATGCACCTGCCGCCTGGATGCATGCCCGCCATGGCAGCAGCCGCTGCACAGACCCCAAGATCCTCAAGGTAGGCCCAGCCTGCGTCTTCCCGCCACCCACCTGCCCACTGTGGGGCCTCCCCTAGGCCCGCTGCTGTCCACTGCTGGTGCCCCAGCTTCTGCCTTCCCGCAGCTGTCACCGGAGACGGGCCCCCGACAGGGAGGGACGCGGCTCACCATCACCGGCGAGAACCTGGGCCTGCGGTTCGAGGATGTGCGGCTGGGTGTGCGTGTGGGCAAGGTGCTCTGCAGCCCTGTCGAGAGCGAGTACATCAGCGCCGAGCAGTGAGTGTGGCCCAGGAGGGGTGGCCAGGCCAGGCCTTCTCCGGGTTGGGTTCCCTGCAGCAGCTGAGGCCTGACTGATGCCCACAGGATCGTCTGCGAGATCGGGGACGCCAGCTCTGTGCGGGCTCATGATGCCCTGGTGGAGGTGTGTGTGCGCGACTGCTCGCCCCACTACCGGGCCCTGTCGCCCAAGCGCTTCACCTTCGTGGTAAGTCCCTCCCCTGCGCCCTCTGCTCCTTGCCGGTGGGAAGTGACTGTGGGTGCTCTAAGGTCTTGCTGGGTGCAGCCCACTGGCTCACCCCTCCTTGTCCTGGTTGGCCACAGTTCACCCCCATTCCCCAGCCTGTGTGCTGTCCCCTCCCTCCCAGCCTGCCCACCTGGGCTGGGTCTGAGCCCCGGGCGTACAGAGTGGGGCGGACCTCTGGGTCCTGCAGAGTCCACTCCATCTAGGCAAAGCTGGCAGTGTGAGCAGTGTCCCTGCATGGCCCAAGAGGGATGTCCCTCAAACACCTCCCTCTTCCTGCAGACACCAACCTTCTACCGCGTGAGTCCCTCCCGTGGGCCTCTGTCCGGGGGCACCTGGATTGGCATCGAGGGGAGCCACCTGAACGCGGGCAGTGATGTGGCTGTGTCCATCGGTGGCCGGCCCTGCTCCTTCTCCTGGTACGGGGTGCAGGTGGGATTGGGGGTCAGAGCCTGCTTGGCCTCTCCTGCTGGTTGGGGGCCAGGACTGAACTCCTGGTTCACATGTCTGTGTGCCCCCTCCCGTTGCCTGGGAAACGGGGTATGAAGAGCCTGGCTGGGGTGATCACTATGGAAACCCAGAGGCGGAGAAGGTTACCATGGAGACTGGGGCTACCTCCACAGTGGGAAAGGGAGGAGAACAGCCGGCTGGGGGTGGGGCCTGGGCTGTCAGGGGCAGGCACAGCCCAGCTGCCTCCTCCTCGGTCCTGCCTGGAGGGGGACTCCTTGGGAACAAAATAAGAAGTACTCAAAAGAAATTTTTTTTTAAGAGAGAAAACAGACATCTTAACAAAAGCCTTGAGGCTTGAAGTGGATAATTTTAGATTAGGGATGATAATTGAACGGCCCTTTAAATATTTTCCTGTGGTAATTACCCGTTATCAGACTAATCATCGGTGTTTGCAGCCGAACGGGGCCTGGCGGCTGTGGGGCCTCCTGGCTGTGGCAAAGGAGCCAAGGGGACAGGGTGCAGGTGCATGTAGTGCCCGGCTCGTGCCCGGTGGAGGTCACCCTGCGACTGCCCAGCCCGGGTCACTTCCTTGTGGCCCAGGGTCGTGGGGATAAAGCCCCGTGTTCAAGGTCGGGACGGAGGAGGGCCCCCAGTCCCCAGGATAGGGCAGGAGGAAAAGGTTGGGGCTTGGGCTCACTGGCCTCCCGGGAGAGGACAGGGCTGTCTGCAGGGTCAGGTGGCTTCAAGGGGGCAGGTGGGCAGCCTGGAGCCGGGAGAAGGCCAAGATCCGGTGGCGGTGGAGCCGTGGTTGGGGTCACCTGAAGAGGGCCGCGGCAGGGCCACCTTGTACCTCTGTGGCAGAGGCCAAGGGAGCCAGCGTGAAGGCCATGTCCCACGTGCCAGGCAGGGTGGATGGGGACGGAGGGGCTGGCCTCAGGGCCAAGGGCAGCACCAGACACCCCGGCCCATGTGGTAGAAGTAGTGGCCACAGCACTACTGGGGCAGCTGGCCCCTTCCCCGTGGTCGTGCGGTTCACTCCTGGGGAGCTGGATGCTAGCTCACCATGGCGGTGCCCTGCTGGCCTCCGGATGCCACCTCACTGTGCCCTGGGCCCCCAGGAGGAACTCCCGGGAGATCCGGTGCCTGACGCCCCCTGGGCAGAGCCCGGGCAGTGCCCCTATCCTCATTAACATCAACCGCGCCCAGCTCGCCAACCCTGACGTGAAATACAACTACACGGAGGACCCCACCATCCTCAAGATCGAGCCAGAGTGGAGCATCAACAGGTGGGCAGCGCCGCCCCTTCCCTGTCCCTGTCCCCGCTGCTGGCCGGGAGCTCTTCGCCTGGGAGCCCCTCCACTGGGTGCCTGCTGGCGGCTCCCTACTGGCTTTGGCCCTGCTGGCAGCTCTGGGGAGGGACTCTGGGCTGTGTGCCTGTCACCTCCTGTGTGCTGGCTGGAGCATGGAACGATGACTCCTCATGCCTTCTAGCGGTGGGACCCTCCTCACCGTCACGGGCACCAATCTGGCCACTGTCCGCGAGCCCCGAATCCGAGCCAAGTATGGAGGTGTCGAGCGAGAAAATGTGAGTCTGCACCTGTGCCCATCTGGGGCGCACGTGGCACGTGGGCCTTCCTTGCTTGTGCCAGCCCGGGCTGTGCGTGGAGTCTGGGCCGTCCCTTCCTGAGCCCTCATGGGGACGCCTCGGGGACGCACCCTTGGTGCTGGCACTCCCAGGCTGCAGTTCTGTCGTGGGTGTGCTGCCTGCCCCTCTGAAGCACTGGCCCCGTGTCCCTGTGCTGTGTTCCCAGAGCTGCATGGTGTACAACGACACCACTATGGTGTGCCGGGCGCCGTCTGTGGACAATCCTACGCGCACGCCGCCAGAGCTGGGGGAGCGGCCGGACGAGCTGGGCTTCATCATGGACAACGTGCGTGCCCTGCTGGTGCTCAACTCCTCCTCCTTCGTCTACTACCCCGACCCCGTGCTGGAGCCGCTCAGCCCCACTGGCCTCCTGGAGCTCAAGCCCAGTTCCCCGCTCATCCTCAAGGTGGGCTCGGCCCCCGGGCGTCCTGCAGAGTGCGTGGCAGAGCTGAGCAGGGCGGACGGGCTGGTGCAGGGTGCAGTCCAGAGAAGGGACGCTCAGCGCGGCTGTCCCACTCACTGCCACCTCCGCAGGGCCGGAACCTCCTGCCACCTGCGCCCGGCAACTCTAGGCTCAACTACACGGTGCTCATCGGCTCCACGCCGTGCATCCTCACTGTATCGGAGACGCAGCTGCTGTGCGAGTCACCCAACCTCACGGGGCAGCACAAGGTCACGGTGCGTCCACCGTTCTGCCCGCCTGGACAGGGCAGGGCTTGGAAGTCGGCTCCAGCCCCAGTCCCCTGGGCCCTCCTGTCCCAACCGGGGCAACCCCAGTACTGACTGAGCCCCAGATGTGCCCATGGCCTCCTCCCACCCCCACTGCCCACCTGCTGAGTCCCTGCTCAGCTGCGTGCTCCCCTGGGTCTCAGTGTCCCCATGTTGCCAGCCACTCTGGGCCCCTGCTGGTGGGACATCACCCCTAAGCAGGTGCCATCTGGGGTTCAGGGACCTTGGCCTGTGGTCCTTGGGTTCTAAGATGGGCACGGGCAGCTTCTGAGCCCCCTCCACCACCTGCAGGTGCGTGCAGGTGGCTTTGAGTTCTCACCGGGCGTGCTGCAAGTGTACTCGGACAGCCTGCTGACGCTGCCCGCCATCGTGGGCATCGGTGGGGGCGGGGGCCTGCTGCTGCTGGTCATCGTGGCCGTGCTCATCGCCTACAAGCGCAAGTCCCGTGACGCTGACCGCACCCTCAAGCGGCTGCAGCTCCAGATGGACAACCTGGAGTCCCGTGTGGCCCTCGAGTGCAAGGAAGGTCAGTCGGAGTGGCACTCAGGGCCCACCGGGCAGCTGACATTTGTCTGTAGCCTGGCCTACCTGCTGGCTGGTGCCCTGCAGTGCTCAGCCTAGTGCCCAGGAGGTGAGTCGGGGCCTGGCAGAGCAGATTCCACCTCACAGCTACATTGGGTCATGCGACCTCCTGTGCCTTGGTCTCCTCATCTGCTGGGTGAGTGCAGTGGCAGCACCCATGTCTCTGGGATGAGGATGGACAGGGCGGGGTCTGTAGGATGCTGGAACTTACGTACCCATGCTGCCTGGGTTGCTCCTGTCTGCAGCCTGGGAAGGTCCCCCTCACCCCCAGGTCTCAGCCTACACTGCCTTTTGTCCTTGAGCTGGCTATGCCGTGCTCCTAAGATGGGCAGTGTGTCCATCCCAACCCTTGAGTATGAGTAGCAGACATTGGCTCCTGAGGGGGCAGCCTGGGGCTTCTATGCAGGGCATGTGTAAGGCGCAGTAGCCAGCCTCCTATGTGGCCCCTCCCTGGACATGTGCTTGGCTTGGGTAACAGCGTGGCAGAGAGCAAGAGCCCAGCAGCCTGAGGCCCACTCGCTGAGCTCCCCCTGATGGCTATCCCTGGCCTCACAGCTCCCCTTCCTTGGGCCTGGGCCCCCAAAGCTTTTACCAGAGAGTTAGACCCCAGCATCCAGTGGCGTATGGGCCAGGGTGGTGGATCCCAAGCCTGCATGGACCATAGCTGTGCTGGCTGAGGGCTAGGAAAGGGTGGAAGGAATGGCTAGGATGGGAACGCAGCTAGAACAGGACCCTGTGTAGGATGCAGCAGGGTCCCCCACCCAGGACCACCCATCTCTGCCCAGCGTGTCACAGGGAAGCCCGCATGCCCGTGGTTGAACACTCCCCCCAGCACAGCCTGGCCTTGTGACCTTCAGCTTGCAGACCGTGGGCTGTGGGTGTGACGACTGGGATGTGCAGGGCCCCTTGCTGAGCCCCCGGGTCCTGGTGTCTTCAGAGGCCCTGGGCTGTGGCAGCACCTGCTGGGTGGGGCTGGCTCTGCAGCAGGGAGCTGGGCTGCCCTCTGGGGTGTGGTGGTATATTGGCCTGGGTCCCCTAGGCACTGGGCCAGCCCCATGTACCCCTCCTTCCTGTCGGCCTCTTGACCACTGCACAGAAGTCATGGTTGTGAGGAAGAATGGAATGGTCTTGGTGACTGACGTTTGTAGGACATCCCCCAGTGCTGTGCAGGGCATGTGCAGGTGATCACTGGGAGATGCTTGCAGCTCTGGAGGCGACACTGGGCCGGCACTTGCAGCACTCCAGTGTGGGGTCTTTAGCAGCTTTGGCAGGTCCTGGATACTGCGACAGAATGTCCAGTCATTCTCAGAGGGGGAGTTGAGATAGGATCTCACTACATAGCCAGGGTTGCCCTTGAACTCACTGTATAGCCCTCTCTGGCCTTGAACTCACAGCAGTCCTTCTGCCTCAGCCTCCCAGGTGCTGGGATTATAGGCGAGTGTCGCATGCCCGGTGGGACTTGGCTAGTCTTAAAACTTGAGACCTACATCCTAGGAGCACCCCCCTGACCCAAGTGGCCCCCTGCTTAGGGAGGGGGCAGTTGTGGCGGGACAGGGTGCAGGTGTGTGGGGGCTGGGCGCAAGGCGGGCCCTGGGCTCCCTTGGATCTTGTTGTGGAAGACGAGTGTCCACAGAGGCTTCTTTGGAGCTGCCAGGTGGAGATCAGCAGACACCTGGCAGGCAGTAGTGCCAGGAGATGAAGGCCTGGCTTCTAATTAAAGCCCCACCATCCCTGGAGCTGCCTGCTCTTCTGGCTCTGGATCAGATAGCGCACCCCAACGGCTGTGCATAGCTCACAGCTCGGGAATGCTCTGCGGGCCTTGGGCCTGCCCGCCTTTGTTCCTGAGAGACAGAGCTGGCGGAGCACAGGGTGACTGTTGAGGGGCCTGGGGCCTAAGATGCTCAGGGGGCAGGTGTCAGTGTGGGCTGCTGGGAGCCTAGGGTCACCCTGAAGCCATTGGCCCCGGGACATCTGCTGCACACCACCCGGCCCTGGCCTCGCCCTTCCCTGGAGTGGTGAGGGCTGGAGCCCATGGCTGCCCTCTCCGGGTGTCGGGGAGCCAGGAGGTCTTGCGGCCGGCAGCCCTGGTGCTGCTCTGCTCTTGCTTGGTGAATCCCAGGACTGCCCAGCAAGGCAGAGGATTTTTATCGTGTTAGGACTGGAGAATTGTGGCACAGGGAGGCACTGTGGTGGACCCTGGCCCTGATGGTAGGAGGAAGGGGCAGGGCTGCTCTGACACCTTGCCTGGCCACAGCCTTTGCAGAGCTGCAGACGGACATCCACGAGCTGACCAATGATCTGGACGGTGCGGGCATCCCGTTCCTTGACTACCGCACCTATGCCATGCGGGTGCTCTTCCCCGGGATCGAGGACCACCCTGTGCTCAAGGAGATGGAGGTGTGTTCGCTGGCTGCACCCTAAGCTCAGAGGGTACAGTCCAGCTATGCAGGGGACAGTCCAGCTCCTTCGGGCTCGGGGCCCAGCCTAGCTGTTGGAAGGCAGGGGCTGAACGTTCAGGGGCACCCTGAGGCCTGAGGCTGAGGCAGGGCCCTGCGTGGTGTGGCTCCTCTCCCTCACAAGCCTTCTCCAACCTGGGCTTACTGCTCGCTGGCCTAGGCCCCTGAAGCTTCCAGACATGGCCTTGGTAGCGAGCTCACTGCCCTGTTACAGGCAGTGCCAGCCTGACCAGAGTCTGCTCTGTCCACTGGTGGGAGCAGATGCAGATTCAGCCCTCAGCTGGGCTGTGCTGTCAACGTCTGAGTGCCCAGGCTGCAGGCCCTGAGTACCACGAGGAAGTGGTCCCGAGCACTCAGGCCCCATTTGCAGGCCAGGAGCGCCCCCGCCTCTGTGCTCCACTTTCTTACCCATCCCATGCTGGGGGCCCGTGTCCTCTCTGGACTTCATTCCCCATCCAGGGGGTGGGGCGGGGTTCTGTGTGGAGCATTGCCTTGAGAGCAGGGAGGCTGAGGATGCTGTCCTGGCACCCAGCGGTGACCTGGGATAGGGGGCTGACCTGCCGTGGCTCTGTGGCAGCAGAGCATGAGCAGGCACGTGCTCACCCAGGTGCAGGCCAACGTGGAGAAGTCACTGACGCTGTTCGGGCAGCTGCTGACCAAGAAGCACTTCCTGCTCACCTTCATCCGCACACTGGAGGCCCAGCGCAGCTTCTCCATGCGGGACCGTGGCAACGTGGCCTCGCTCATCATGACGGCTCTGCAGGGTGAGATGGAGTACGCCACAGGTGTGCTCAAGCAGCTGCTGTCCGACCTCATTGAGAAGAACCTCGAGAGCAAGAACCACCCCAAGCTGCTGCTGCGCCGGTGAGCCTGCCTGCTGGGGTCCTGCCCCACAACCTCCAGAGCGGCCAGTGCCCGCTCCACCTCCGCCACTGTAGGACGGGGGTGGATGTGGCGGGTGGTGGATGTGGCGGGTGGTGGATGTGGCGGGTGGGGATGTGGACAGCGGGGACTGTGCCACCTGCTTGTGGCACACTGTTCTTCCTCCCCCAGCACTGAGTCAGTGGCCGAGAAGATGCTGACCAACTGGTTCACCTTCCTCCTGTACAAGTTCCTTAAGGTAGGCTGGGCTGGCAGAGGGGGCTCCTGAGGGTAGGGGTCAGTTGGCATGCAGGAAGGGAGGCTGGAGAGAGAGTGGAGCAGGGCACCCTAGGGAGGTGCTGAGGAAGTGGCTGCAGTTGGGGTGCAGCCCGGGCAGGAGCACCCCAAGACATACATCTGCCCCACCCTGCATGAATGTCCCTCCTGCCCATCTCTTGCCCAGCCCACAGAGGGTGCAAAGCCAGCGGCTGAGCTGGACTTCGAACACAGGCACCACGCCCAAGGGAGGCAGGGCCTGGGCAGGTGCCTCAAAGGCTCAGGGCTGATCTAGGGTTCCTCAGGGCGCTGTGCACTGCCCATTGTGGAGCGCGGTGCTGCACCGGGCTTCCCCAGACCCTGGTAGGTGGGCGCCAGCATTCTTTAGGAGAGGCTGTGGCTTGTGTACACACTCTGTGGGTTGGAGTTGTTGAATTGGCTGCACGTTAGATATTGGGACACAGAGACTCTGGCATCTGGCTTTCTTCAAAAAGCTGGAAGGCATGGCAAAGGGGCCCTGCATGGAGCATGCCTTGTGGCCCCGTTGATGCTCTGCAGTGTAGGTGACCGGCAGTGGAGCCAGCGGTCAGGAGCAGGTACTGGTGGCCACCTGAACTGAGGATCCCTGCCTCACAGAATCCTGGGACTTGGGACGTCCGTCCTGCCTCTGGGGGATGCTGCTGCAGCCTTAGCCAGCTGGCAGCCTCAGAGGTGACAGTGACCAGCTCACGGATGTGTGCAGGAGTGCAGTCCGTGCAGGGCATCTGCTCGCTGGGAGTAGATGATGGAGGTGCATGCACTGCGTGGGCTAGAGTGAGCAGGGGGCAGGTGGGGGGGTGTCATAGGTCCTGGAGAGGTGACACACGTGGGTGTGTGTTATGTAGTGGTCCGTGGCACACGGTGAGTGCCCAGGAAATGGTAGTGCTGTTACCGGGCAGAACTGCTCAGATAGCTCACAGGTGGGTGCTTCCTGTCAATGTAGGCCAGCTCGTAAAGAGATGTAATTCATCTCTGTGCTCACTGAGTTGGGTTCCATAAACCCAAAAGGCAGTGAGGATGCAGCTGAAAGCCACAGCCAGGGCGAGCCAGGCCAAACCACCTTCTGACCTCACCAGATCCCAGGTCCACACTCGAGGGACAGGGTGCAACACAGCACAGCTGGCCCGAGACCCCCATGGGGGCTGTATTCAGTCACCAGCCAGTGGTGGGCTAGGGCTATGACCTCAGGAAAGCTGGCTGATTCTCACCCGGAGGGGCCCTGAGCCTGGCCTGGCCCTGAGCCCATCCACACCTCTGGCTCCTGACCTTTGCCACAAACTTTTTTTAAAGATAGGCTATTATTTAGAGACCTTCTAGGCTCCTAGTGAAGTCGAGCCTGAAGTACAGAGATGGCTCCTGTGCGGGGATCGCCCGCGTACCAATAGTGGGCCAGCTTAGGAGTTTCGGATCTACGCTGGCGCAAACAGGAAGTGTGGTTGGTAGCAACTGTGTGCAGGAGTTTGAGTGTGGTCCTACCACGTGACGTGAAGATGGTTCTGTCCCGTGAGGCTGGGCAGGCAGTGAGTTGCAGTCCACAGCTGTGAGGTCAGACAGCACGATGCTGTCCCGTGACACTCAGCAGAAGGGGAGCGCGTGATCGTTTGCTTTCTTCGGTGTGTGTGGGGTACTGGGCATCGAACCAAGCGCCTTTGCACTGAGCTATATTCCGAGACGTTTTTACATTTTAAGACATTGTCTTTAGTAAGACAATGGTTGATCCTCCTGCTTCAGCCTCCCAGGTGTGCACTACCACCTTTGGCTTGTTCTAAGGAAGAGTATTTATGGTAAAATACACGAGAGACTCACCACCTTCCCACCGTTTTTAAATGCACAGTTCCACAGCGTCAAGTGCATCCGTAGTACCGTCCATCTGCAGAATCAGTTTCTAAAACTGAATCTGTTTGCATTGGACCCCAGCTCCTTGTCCCTGCCCTCTGCCCCGGCAGCCCCTTCTGCTTTCCACCTGCTTTGTGCTCTCACTATAGGGACCCGTGTAGGTGCAGCTGTCACATGTGTGTCTTCTGTGACAGGTGCGTGTCACTCGGCACAGAGTGAAAGCACCCACTGCCACGTCCATCAGCAAAGTGTGCACCACACAGCAGTTACCCACTGTCGCCTGCAGCCTGGGGGTGTTCAGTGGAAGCCTAGAAATAAACGATGCATGGGTTTTAAATTGTGTGCTGCTCTGAGCGGTGGGGTGGACTTGCATGCCATCCGTCCTGGAATGTGAGCCGTCCCTTTGTCCCGGGCACGTGCTGCCCACCACTGGTCACTTAGTTCCCGTCCTGGTGACCGGGTAGTTGGGTCACAGTATCACACGCTGGGGCGCAGGTGACCCTGTTTCACCTGATACAGGCGCAGGGCAGTGAGGCTGGCACTTCAGATGTGTCTGCGAGAGGCTGTAAAGTGCACCCATTAGGCGCAGGTTCCTGAGGTCACAAGGAAAGGAAGGAGACAAACGCTGAGGTTGCTGAGATATGTGTCAGGGCAGGTCTTCTGTCCACGCAATGGGAGGAAGGAGAAAGAAATTTATTCTGGATTTGCCATCGCACCTCAAACTAAAATTACAGCTATAGCGCGTGGTGGGTGCTTAGATGGAAAAGGCACTACGTTTGTGGGCACAGGACCTGAGCAGAAAGTGTCCCCCCGAACAGGTCCCCTGAACCACTTACTGCACCCACAGCAGGGTGCTTACACTGGGTCCAGAAAAGGCTTGGACTGTGTAGGGGGGAGTGTGGGGTCTCAGGTTTCGTACTGTCTGTGGGTTCAGGCAGGTGCTCTGGGGGTCTGGGCATGTGTTTTATTCCCATATAACATAAATGTATGTATTTCCTGCCTTAATGAAAAACAGCAAGAGGATCAAGAAATAGATGGATCAGGGAGGGAGGGAAAGGAAAGGGGATGGAGGAGGGATCGAGGGGTTATGTACACGCACCAGCTGTACAAGGAGTGTAGCCGTTATGTACCACACGCACGTACTGATTGGTAAACTAAAATTTAAAGCAACAGGAAGGAACTTCAGGCTGTGACACGAATGAACTGTGAGGTCACATACTGTTTTTAAAACCCCCCAAATGTTTGGTTCCTTGCTGTCCTTAGAAACAAAACTTTCCTAGAGAGGTGACCCATGGCTGCGGTGCATGTCCTTTCACTCTGGTTTCTGAACTAAAGCAACTATTGAGAGAGAGAGAGAGGGAGGGAGGGAGTAAATATTAAAGTAGGATCTCATGCATTGCCCACACTGGTCCCTGGCTAAAGGGATCCTCCTGCCCCAGCCTCCTAAGCAGCGGGGATGGCCTGCAGGCTGAGATAGGAGTGCGCTGATGCCTGTAGTTACAATGGTTTCATGAAGCCAAGACTGCAGATGAAACGCCACTGCCAGCCTGAGTGGCTTTTAACATAAGAAACCCTGGCGTCGGGCCCTTATCCTCCTGCGGGTCCAACACTGTTCGGACACTGTGTTCATCTCCTACCCACCCCTTGACCAGAGTGTCAGACCCACCTTTTGCAGGTGTTTGTCATTTGTGTAAGGTTCTGAGGTCTGGGTGGTGCATGGTTGACTTCCCTGTCACACAGTGATGGTGTCGGGAGAGTGGAACCTTGCCCACAGCAACCAGCGCCCCAGCTGGCTTCTGGCACGGTGGTCTTGGCTTGCTGAGTGCGGGGACAAGGGGTTTCCGGGAGAAGAGTGCGGACCCACACGTTCACTTCCTTTGTGACGTGTGAAAGCATGCCCCAGGTCAGGTCTCGGCTCCTGGCCTGGGCTGGTGCTGGCTGTGTCCGTCGCCTGCACCTTTGCCAGTTTGATAAGTGCGCGTCGGTAGTTGATTGCTTTAGTTGGAGTTTCTTTTAGCAAAGTGAGCATCTTCGCATATGCTTAATCAGCCCCTTTTTTCTTTGAAGCAAAGTTTGCACTTTTTTTAATCCTTTGCACATTTCTGTGGGGTTATTTCTTTAAAATAGCAGTTTTTCAAAAAGTCCCCCCTTTCATTTTTATGGCCCCTGTGATAGCTAAGAAATGATGTTTACCTACGTGTGGTCCGAGGTGTAGGGATCCATCTTGCTTTTCCCACCACATGGAGAAGCACTTACCCTACCAGCATTTATTGAAATGCCCTTACCTGGATTATCTTACTGCATGAAAAGTGCCATTTTAATATTTTGATTTATTTTTTGTGGTACTGGGGATTGAACCCAGGGCTTTTGCATTGAACTACATCCCCAACTCCCTGCTTTATTCATTTTACTTATTTTTATTTTTTGAGTTTTGAGGCATGGTCTCATTAAATTGCCCAGGTAGGACTTGAACTTGTCATCCTGCCTCAGCCTCCCAAAGTGCAGGGGGTTTAGGTGTACACCACCACTCACAGCAAAAGCAGTGCTTTTTCTTAGGCAGTTTCTGCTTGTTCTCAGCTCGGGCTTGGAGGAAGCTGAGTTCTGCCTCCTTCCCCTCATTGTACCAGAAACTGAGGCCCTGAGAGGGAAGGTGAGTCTTCGGAGGCCTAGGGTTCTGGGCCTCCCTCCTCCCTGGCCTCTGGGGAATCTCTGATGGCTCCAGAGGCTGTAGCCTGGTTCAGGAAGAAACAGTCTGGCTGGGCCTATGTCTTTCGTGAGAACCCCCAGCTTTTATAGGAGGGCTACTGGGGTCAGATGGACCTGGATTTGAATACCAACTTCATCCACCATGTGACCTTGGGGCAGTGACCTCCCTCCACCTACCTTAAGAAATCTAGCTGTACACCTTTCGCCTTCTGCAGAGTCCAGGCCTGGGAGTCCTTTTGTCCCTGGGTACTCTGTGTCAGATGCATTTCCAAGAAGCGCCCCTATGGATGGCCGCCCCTCCCCTCCTCCCTCTCCGCTGACTTAATGAAGCCAAGTTTGCAAATGAAACGTAATTTCAGAGACAGGCATGTTGTTGGAAGGTCTCGGGATGATCTGCGCTTGCGGCCGTTCCTTAGCAGCTGTCTCTTTAATTACTGCAGATGCTAACGAGGTGCCCGGAGCATCTGGTTACAGGGCCGGAGCTGCCTGTCTACCAGGCCCGGATGGGAGGCGGGCCCTCAACCTGCCAATGACACGGCAGGCGGAGGTGTCGGAGGTCAGGGGCAGCCTGTGAGGGCTGCAGGACCTGGCTGAGCGCTGCCTGCTGGCCCTTTGGACTTCGCTGTGCCGACGTGAACCTCCTCGTTCATTCTGTTCAGTTGGCGATGTCAACTGATCCCTGCCCTGCTCCCTGCTGGGCACTGGATCTCCATGTCTGTAGATGAGCCCAAAGGCCCTCAGGCAGCAATGTGAAGGACCCAGAAGGGCCATGGACTGGTCACTGGGATAGGAGGTGGCCTTGTTGGCAGTGGTGTGGGTTCCAGGGGCCTAGATCAGGGCAGAGCCAGGGCAGACCACACCAAGCGCCCAGGCTGCCCCATTGTCCTTGAGGCCTGGACTGTGGACTGCTGTGTCCTGGTGCTGGTGCTGCCTGCTGTGTCTTGGGCCCATGGCTCTGCCCTGTGAGGGTGCTGAGAGCATGCTCTTGAGTGACTCGAGGCTGTGGCCGGGGGTGGCCTCAGGGCGACATGGACCCTTCACTCCTGCCCAGCTGCATCCTCTCCACACGCCTGTGTCTCCAGGCCATGGCTTATTTGGGGTCTGACATTCACATTTGAGGGGCCCTGATTCTGCTTGCGTCTCTTCCTGGTCACTCTCCCTTGAGCCCTGGCACAGAGGCACGCTGGCCTCCTATGAGCTGGCATGAGTTGCTGTCCGTCCTTGCTGGGAGGGCCGTGGGCCATGGGAGCCTGGGCTTCTGGCCGTTCCTCACGCCCCTGGCCCCACAGGAGTGCGCGGGGGAGCCGCTCTTCATGCTGTACTGCGCCATCAAGCAGCAGATGGAGAAGGGCCCCATCGACGCCATCACAGGCGAGGCGCGCTACTCCCTGAGCGAGGACAAGCTCATCCGGCAGCAGATCGACTACAAGACGCTGGTGAGCACGGCAGGGCCTCGTGTCCCGGGCCTGTCCCCTGTCCCACCCCCAGCCAGCGAGGCTGAGCGGTGGGGGCTGATGCTGCCGCTCCCCACCCCCACAGACCCTGAACTGCGTGAACCCCGAGAATGAGAACGCGCCTGAGGTGCCGGTGAAGGGGCTGAACTGTGACACCGTGACACAGGTCAAGGAGAAGCTGCTGGATGCTGTGTACAAGGGGGTGCCCTACTCCCAGCGGCCCAAGGCTGGGGACATGGACCTCGGTGAGCAGAGCGGCTGTCGCTGGGCTGGGCTTCTGAGCAGGGCGCCGTGTGTGCCGAGGCATGCCGGGCGGGGCCCATCCGGGGTGCAGGGCTGAGTTAGGTGGGGAGCTAGGCAGGGCTCAGTGCCTGCTGGTCTGGTCTGTGGGAAGCCCCAGGGGAAGGGGCACTGGAGCTGGGCTCTCTGGCCAGGACAGAGGCTTTGGGATGGGAGCCACACGGGCCTGAGGGAGGGTGTGGCGAGGGGCTAGGGCTCTGGGGTCCTGCAGCGGTTGTGGCTTGACGGATTGGGATCAGGGCCAGCGTGACGGGCTCAGGCTCCTGGCTGAGGAGTGGGGCCTGGAGCTCATTAGTTGGGACTTGCCCTGGGGCCGAGCCAGGGGTTGGGGCCGCCTAGTGTCCCCGGTGTCCCCCACCTTTTGGGGGGCCACAGGCAGGTGACAGGAGGGAACGAGGCCCTGCGGCCCCGCTCTCCAGTGCCCTCCTCCCTACAGAGTGGCGCCAGGGCCGCATGGCGCGCATCATCCTGCAGGACGAGGACGTCACTACCAAGATTGATAACGACTGGAAGAGGCTGAACACGCTGGCCCACTACCAGGTAACCTGCCTCCCTCAGCACAGAGCGTCACCGGCGCTGGTGTCGGGACTGCTGGCGAGGAGACACTCCAGCCTGGGGCTGGCAGCAGATGGCAAGGAGGGGGCAGAGGTCCTGGTGTGCCGTCCTGGGCCCCCCTGGGCACTGTTCCAGCAGCCTGGCTCGGCGGTGAGGTGACCCACCTCCGGGCTTGGGGCAGCGGTGTCACTCAGGCCCTTAGGGTGGGCAGGGTGTCTCTGTAGCATCCTGTGGAGTCATTGTGTCCCCACGCTCTGCCTGCAGGTGACAGATGGGTCATCAGTGGCACTGGTGCCCAAGCAAACGTCTGCCTACAACATTTCCAACTCCTCCACCTTCACCAAGTCCCTCAGCAGATACGGTGAGGGGCTGGGCAGGGGCACGGGTGGCCCTGGGCCTGGGCAGAATCCAAGACTCAGGGGCACTGGCATTCTGGAGGCTTGCCGTGCCCCGTGCCATGTGTCTACCCTGTAATGCTGCCTTCTGGCCTCCTCAGCTGTCCCCAGCAGCCCGGGGAGGTGGGTGCAGGTCCCCGGGGTTCAGATGAAACAGGCCTGGATGCAGCCGTGCAGGTGCGGACACAGGCCACCCACTGACAGGTCCGGGTCCCACAGAGAGCATGCTGCGTACGGCCAGCAGCCCTGACAGCTTGCGCTCACGCACGCCCATGATCACACCCGACCTGGAGAGCGGCACCAAGCTGTGGCACTTGGTGAAGAACCATGACCACCTGGACCAGCGTGAGGGGGACCGAGGCAGCAAGATGGTCTCGGAGATCTACCTGACCCGGCTGCTGGCCACCAAGGTAGGCGGCAGGCACGTGGGGATGGCATGGCCCCATCTGAGTGTGCCACCCTGCTGGGAGCTGGGAACAGGCCTTCTCGGGTGCCCCAGCGGCTGCTGGTGGCTGGCGAAGCCCTGGAGCCTTGCACCCTTACCTGCCCTCAGGGCACACTGCAGAAGTTTGTGGATGACCTGTTTGAGACCATCTTCAGCACAGCACACCGAGGCTCAGCCCTGCCACTGGCCATCAAGTACATGTTTGACTTCCTGGATGAGCAGGCAGACAAGCACCAGATCCATGATGCTGATGTGCGCCACACCTGGAAGAGCAACTGGTAAGTGCTGGGCGTGGAGGGTGTCCCTCTCAGAGGAGCAGTACCTCTCAGTCAACCCCACCTGGGACAGTCCTGCCTACGGAGGGTTCCAGACCAAGCCATCCAGGGTGGTGGCCACCAGTTACATATGGCCTTTGAGCACTTAACATGCCTGGGTGACCAGGGACCTCAACTTTCAGCTTCATTTGGTGGCCTGTATTGGCCATCTCTGTGGTGATGGTGTGGGCCTAGGGCTAGGGACTCCATAGCACTGCGTCCTTGGGCCCAGAGCTGAGTATGGGTCCCTGCACAGCATGCGGGCCAGGAGCCAGGGCAGTGTGCGGCCCAGGTCTGTGCGTCCTGCCCGCTGTGACGCATGTGACAGCACACACCCTGAGCGCGGGAGTGATGTGTGTGAGAGGCAGCAGGCGGCAGGGCACTGTCCCCACCCTGGGGCCTGCTTCCATCAGATGGCGTCGCACTATTTTTGGAAGCCAGGATCAGGAGGCCGTGGGCTGGAAGCCTGACCCTCCAGTTCAGAGGGACAGTGAGGCCTGAGGGTGGCAGCTGAGCCCCGGCCTGCGTGTCCACAGCCTGCCCCTGCGCTTCTGGGTGAACGTGATCAAGAACCCGCAGTTCGTGTTCGACATCCACAAGAACAGCATCACAGATGCCTGCCTGTCCGTGGTGGCCCAGACGTTCATGGACTCCTGCTCCACATCGGAGCACAAGCTGGGCAAGGACTCGCCCTCCAACAAGCTGCTCTATGCCAAGGACATCCCCAACTACAAGAGCTGGGTGGAGAGGTACAGTGCAGGCACAGGGAGGGCCTGGGGGTACAGGCGGGGCGGGGCCCTCACTTCCGTCTGGCCACCTGCAGGTACTATGCCGACATCGCCAAGATGCCCGCGATCAGTGACCAGGACATGAGCGCCTACCTGGCCGAGCAGTCACGGCTGCATCTGAGCCAGTTCAACAGCATGAGCGCCCTGCATGAGATCTACTCCTATATCACCAAGTACAAGGATGAGGTGAGCCGCGTGCAGGCAAGAGGGGTGGCTGCCTCTCCCGTCTCCAGCATTACCTGTGACAGGCCTCGCAGGGCTGGAGGTGGGGGACGTCTCCAGGGTGGGTGCGTCCTTCCCTGCTTTCCGCTGACTTTGGGGGAGGGTGTGAAGCCTCCCGGTTTCTACACACAAGACAGCCGGCTCCTGGGCTGTGTTTGGGGTCCATGGGCTGTGGGCAGGGCAGCTGCAGTCTGTTCCAAGGCACTGAGGCCAGAGTAGCCTGGGTGGCCATCTGCAGGAGGCCCAGGGGATGGTTAGGCTGCCCTCGGAGGGAACCCTTTCTGGGTGTGCAGGCTTTGGGGCACTTGGCCTACTTCCCCAAGCCAGTCAGGGACCCAGACACTCAGAAGCAGAGGGCCAGGCTGCCTGCTGTGGTCAGAACTGGCGAGGCCAGGTGGCTTAAGGGTGGTACCGGTGAGAGGACAGATCACCAGCTGGAGATGAGGAGGCTGCAGGAGATGCTGGTCTGAGGTCCATATCTTCAGGTTCGAGGGCAGTAGAGCTCCAGCCACCCCATCTGATATGGAGATCACTGCTCAGCAGAGGGGTTTTCAGGCCAAGGCTAGCGGGCAGCAGCCGGGAGACAGGGGCAGAAGAGAGGACACAGTGTGGGGAGTGTCCCAGGTAGCAGCCAGGGTGGAGGAGAAAGACCAGCTGGGGTCCCGGTGAGCAGAGGAGCCCTGTGCTCCATGTACAGTGCAGAGAAGGCCAAGAGGGAGGGGACAGCAGTGTGGCCGCGTGTGGAAGGGCCCTATGTCACGCACCCCTGGTGACTCGGGGGGCTCTTGCTGGGCCCCCTCTGAGCCCTGCCCCCACCCCCTCTCCCGCACCTGTAGATCTTGGGGGCTCTGGAGAAGGACGAGCAGGCAAGGCGGCAGCGGCTGCGCAGCAAACTGGAGCAGGTAGTGGACACGATGGCCCTGAGCAGCTGAGCCCCAGCCAGTGACCGCCCAGCAGGAGGCAAAGCCAGAGGGCTGCAGAATGGGGACCCCTGGAAACAGCTGCGCCCACCGTGCGGAGAACTAGGAGGTGCTCGGGGCTGCACACGGCCATCATCCTCCCGGCCTCCCTTCCTGGGCCCTCACGGCATGGCCAGGCGTTTATCAGTGTGGGTATGATGGCACCTGCTTGGCCACCTCTGCCCAGGGACCTTTGCTGCCTGCGAGAGCTGCCGGGGGCCTTCACAGGAGTGGAAGGGGCCTCCACAGGGTGAGGCCAGGGCCAGAGCCCCCCCATGAGGGGCAGGAGCCTGCCTGTCTCTCGGAGGCAGGGCGCAGGGCTGGGGTCAGTGGTCCCGTCCTCCTCGGCGGCTGCCAGCGGACCAAGTCTGAGGATCGGGGCCCAGCTGGCAGCTGGTGGGAGGGGCACGCCTGGGGTCGGTGAGATGAGCCAAAGCCATCTTGCCTTCCATGTCCAGCACCCTACACTTGCTGCCCCCTCACCATCCTCAGATTCACCGCGTGCTCTGCGCGGCCAAGGCCGGAGCGCCACGTCTACCTGCCTGGGAGGCTCTGTCCCCTCCTATGGAGGGAACGCCCATGGCTCCGAGGGACTCGCGGACGGATGGACAGACAGACCCCTCTGTCCTCAGGGCTGTGCCTCTGGGAGCCGCCGGGCCTGGGGCTCCAGCCACAGAGCGCATGTTCCCGTTATTTATTCCCCTCTCCTCTTGCTCCTGCGCAGTGGCCTGAAGGTGGGCTGAGCCCCCCACCACGGAGCCCTTGCCTCTGCCCCTTCCCGCCATGGCTTCCACTTGGGCCCTTCCTGAGCAGCAGGACACTGGGGACTTTGTTTTTAAAGGGAAACAGGAAATCCCGCTGCTCTCTGCCTGGGTGGTGAGGGCAGAATGCTTGGGCCCTGCTGGCCTGGACAGCTTGGGCTGCGACGACGGGCAGGGACTGAGGGCCTGGTGTCAGCTGCCACCCCCTTGTCCCAGCGGGCAAGAGAACAAGTTTTTAACGGAACCTTGTACATATATATGTATGTGTGTGTATATATATATGTGGCTCTGGCCTCATCTCCAGCCCCAGTGGGGTACTGTACAGTTACAAAAGGAGAAGTCCGAAAAACAATGTAGAAGAAAGCTCAGGTGGTGGGAGAGCATTACCAGGTGGCAGGGAGAGAGTGGCTGGGTTTCTGGGGCCGGAGCCTCGCCCCAAAGCCTGGCCGCCTCCGCCCGGCACCCCACGCTTGCTGTGGACAAAGGATTCGAGAGCCCCAACCTGCTGCCAGCCCCTGAGAGCTTCTGGGGTGCGTAGGGCCTGTGGATTTGCATGATCGTGCTAGCGTTTAGTCTGAGTTGATCTTTTTCAAACTGCAAGTGTTGAATCTAGAGGTGGTTAGACCCTTTTTTACTGTTTTGTTTTTTTTTTTAAATTAATCAGTCACTTGTATAAGCATACAAGCAGCCCCCTTTTCGAATTCACTTTTTCGATGGTACTAAAGATTCTAACGGACTTTAAGGGACAGCTAACTGTGGCCAGCCCCAGCCCCAGTGCGGAGGGCAGCACGCCCTGCACCTGTGGGCTGCCAGCCCTGGGGTTCCCTCAACCCCAGCCGTGTGAGCCAGTTGGGGCTCCTGGGAGGTCAGGTCAGGAGCCGTTCCCTGGTGAGGGGGTCGGTGTGTAGTTGGTGAACTTCTGACTCAGGGAGCTCTTCCACCCCATGGGGCGCCGAGGGTTCTGGGCACCCCATCTCAGCCGCCTCCAGCCCTGCCAGCCCCCCAATGGCCAGAGCTGAGGCTGGCCGGGCTGGAGCTGTAGCCCTTACGTCCTCCAGGATTCCTTCCCTTATGTACCCTGTCCATTCTCATGCCGTCTGGCCGTGCCTCAGTTTCCCCTGAAGTCTTCCCTGGACACTGGCTTCAAGTGGAAGCCCACAGTTCTTCCAGTCCCGCCTGGGCCGTGTAGGCCCTTCAGCTCCCACACACCTCCAGTGCAGTCCCAGCCCTGCTCTTCCCCAGGCCTCCGGGCACTCGCGCCCCACTCAGTCCAGCTGGGCGGCCTCACCCACATGGGCAGCATCTGTGGGCAGCAGGAGGGTGCGGCCACCCAGCCCTGCCTGGCCTGACTTCTGTGGGGGGCCCTGGCCACGGCCAAGCTCGTGGCGTCTGCTCGCAAGCACTTTAGCAAATCTGTTTACACACACGACGATCCAGCTAATTCTAAGCATGCTGTGTCAGAGGATAGCGGGTCTCCCTCGAGTGTCTGCGGAGCCCATGCCGCCTGCCAGGTCCTGGGCTTAGGCCCTCATTTCCTCTTGTCAGTAGTCCCCACGGTCCCCAATGTGTAGCACCCTAGGGGCTGGACTAAACACCCCATGGTCACCTCCTGCTGGCCCCTGCTGGGTGCTGCCAACTCCAGGGTGGCCTAGGGGCCGGGTTGGAGCCCATCGTGTGCTGGGGGGTGAGATGTCAGGAGCACCTCTGCTCCGCAGGCTGGCTTGGGCTCTGCTGGAATTGCTACGCACCATGGCCCTGCTTCTCCCAGCCGCTCCACCCCTCCTAACACTAGGCTCCCTTCCCTGACCCAGCCTCTGGGTTCGAGGCCGCCAGTACCTCCAGCTGGCCCTGCACCACCCAGCCACCTGCCTGTTCTCCCTTGGCCAGGGGGCCACAGTGGGTGGTGTGGGAGAGGGGCCTGGGTGCCCCCGGATGCACAGCATGAAGCGCCAGGGGTGGCCAGGACCCAGCCCTTGCCCCTGCGGTCCCCTTGCCAAGGGCCCTGCCCCTGTGTGTCCCTCCCAGCCCGGATCTGATAGCTCACTCGTTGGTGCTATACAAGCTAGAATAGATATATTTAGAGAGAGAGAAAGATATTTTTAAGACAAAGCCCACAATTAGCTGTCCTTTAATGCCGCAGAGCCCCCACCCAAAAGAAGAACGGTCACTTGTACGGGCTGAGCCCCCAGCCCTCAGCGCTGTCTCTAGAAGCAGGGCCGCTGACTGGCGCTCCGCCCGCAGTTGTGTAAATATACGGCAATTTCCTATTTTACTGTTCTTCAGATTTAGTACTTGTAAATAAACACACACATTAAGGAGAGATTAAACATTTTTGCTAAAGCTCCTGGCTCTGGCTTTTCTTGCTGGGAGGTGTCTGGAGCCTAGGACTGACTCCTGTTAGCTGGTTGGGTAGCTACAGCAGTGTGACAGAGCCACACTCAGGACAGCTTGGGAGGGACGCTGCTGGGGCTCCTGCAGGAGCAGTGGGTTGGGTTACACCACAGGTGGTGGCCCTAGCACCTGAGAACTTACTCAGGTGTCAACACTCGGGAGCCTGAAGCAGGAGGATCACTGCGAGTTTGAGGCCAGTCTGGGCTACATACAATACTGTCTCAAAACAACAAAACAGCAAGCAGGGCCCTGGCCCTGTGGCCACAAGTGGTCCAGTGCCCCAAGGGCAGGGGGTGGGTCTCTGGGATGGGGTGCTCAGCCCTGCTGACGCAGCACAGTCCTCAACTGAGACTAAAAGACATCCACGCCCAGCCCCACGGGAGATACCCTGGGTGACTCATACCCTAGGCAGGTCGTGCGCCCCACCTCGGAGCCTGGTCCCCAGCTGGTCACGGTGGGGCAGGAATCCCGGGCCCTTGTTAAGTGCAGGTTCTGAGTCTTGGGCCCCTGCCATGGACGGGAACACTGTCTCATCCTGGGGGCACTGTGGAATAGGCCAGGCAGCTGAGGAACCTTCAAAGGAGAGGCGAGCCTTTCCAGCAAGCCCTGCCTGCTCCCGCAGAGGAGAATGTGCTGGGGCAGCCTCTGCGGGTGCAGAGCTCTGGTCTGCACCCGGTCTCCAGCTCGTTTCATCACTGCATCCCTGGGTGGCCACACCTATCCCAGGGGCTAGGGGTAGCGATCAGCTGTGAGGATTCTGGTGTCCAAAGATGGCCACAGCAGGTGGGGGTGCCTCCCAGGGATGCTCGTCTCCGCCCACATCTCCAGGCAGGGCTGGCACATGCCCGTGGTACACTTGAAGGTGTTGGACCACTGTCCAGTCCCTGCCAGCGAGGGAAATTGTCCAACCTCCCCCGGGCCCTGTGAGGCTGGGGTCTTCTTCAGCTAAAGACTAAGAAACTGTGGCGCACACAGGTTGCCCAAGATGCTCTCCATTCATTCCCGGGGTGCTGACAGTGGCTCATAAATCATCCCGTGCACCTCTTCCCAGCCGGCGCCTCCTGACAGCCAGCACTGTAGGCGCAAGCTCAGCCACTGGCTCAAGTGCTAAAGAGAAATCAGGGTAATCGCAAAATTGCATGGGAAACAGATTTAGCAAATGCGATCCTGTCCGGGAGTGACATACCCTGTACTCCTGGCTTGATCCCCTCCAGCTTTCCAGCACAATCAGCCCTACCTCAATTACCCTTCTGAGGCCTGTGAGGGAGGGCTCCAGCCCCACCACCCTAAAATCAGGCAGTGGCTGCCACAGAGCCACAATCAGCCCTCGACGCTCCAAGGTGATCAGGTAATTATGCAGAAGCAGTGCCTTCTGATTGCTGCTCTCCTCGCATCAGCTCGTCTGTGGTGGCACCGAGACCTTCAGGCTACAGGAGCTGGGGCCCGAGGCTGCTGGAGCCATGTCAGGGGCCTGTGAGTGGCAGAGGTGCCCACTCATGCATTGAGAGCTCTTGGTCTTCCTCCCGGGGCACCAGAGCAGCCATGGCTGGGGCAAAGGACAGAATGCTGAAGGCGGCCCAGATAAAAAAAGCTAGGGTAAATAAATAAGGTGACTGCAGGTGGACTCGGGTGCCATGAGGAAAATACAAGGGTGGCTGGGCGCTGCTGGGAGTGAGTGGGTGGCGAGGACAGTGGAACTAGATAGAGCTGCTAGACGAGAAGGAGCCAGCCACAGCGGTGTCATCGGGGACAACGTTCCCAGAGACAGGAAGGGCCTGGGTGGCCCAAGAACAGGGAGGGCTGCCTGCACTATCCCTTTCTGGATAGCCGTCGTCTGCCTGCTTCCTCTGTGCACCGGGCCATGTGGGGCATGTGACTTTTCTCCTCGTCCTCTCAGACTGAATCACTGGGGCTGGGGCCAAACGGGCTGAGTGAGCCTCCCTGGGCATGAGGGACAAGCACATAGCAGACCTCCATGCCTCGGGACTGGGCACAGGGAGTGGTGGTTTCTGCAGCATAGCCCGTCCTACACTGACGTACACCTCAGTGCTGTGCGTCAGAGGAGAGGCCTGCGAACAAAGAGGTGAGATCACTTGCTAAGCACAGTGGTCCCCAAAGTCACATCTGTGTGACCAGGCTCCTCAGAAAAGCCCAGGAGTTTGATGCCTGGAGTCTGACGCAGAGCCGAGGCGACCGGCTGCCTGGTGAGCGAAGCCCTGAGACATGGAGGTTCCTGTCGGGCTACTACAAGCCCCTCGGGAGACTCTCCACCTGGGCTGCTGGGGAAACTGGCATTCTAGGAGCCATTGCTGCGTCCCGCTGGAAGACCACAGCAGGAAATACCTGAGCGTGTCTGTTGTTAGCGCCCATCTCTGATATGGAGGAAACAAACTGGAGAGGAGAGGGAGAGGGACAGACGACAGACAGTCCGACTGGTTGGCTCATGCAACAGAAAAGCCCAAGGCTGTGTCTGGCCTCTGCCATGGCTGGATCCAGGTGCTGCTACGAGGTCACCAGAGGAGGAATCTGTCCTTCCCCTGTGTCATCTGTGTGGGCTTCATTCTCAGGCAAATTTTGCCTAATTTGGAGTCAAGCATGACCACCAGCTCTGGATTTATTAGTTTAGCATTCCCATGGCAGCCCATGCATCCAGATAGGGATTTCATTGTCCAACTTTAGGGCATATGTCTCTATTTGGACCAATCATTCTGACCTGAAGGGTGAGGCACTCTGATTGGCCAGATGCAGGTCACATGCCCAGGGGGTGTAGCCAATCCATTTGCACTTTGGGCCCTGTGATAGGGAACTGCACGGGAGTGGGAGCATCTGGAGTGGTGTGTAGGTTCTTCATGGCACCTGGGATGGATGGCAGGAGGAGGAGCTTTAGCAGCCCTACAGTTAATTACCCAGTCTCCTCCCAGTGACTCACAAGTGCCAGCTGTGCACTTTGAATGCACTTAAAATGCCTGAGTCCTGCCTGCCTCCTAGCTCTGCCTGTGAGCCCAGCTGGGCAACCTGGCTGCAGCTCTCCACAGTCCTCAGTGGGTCCGGCCAGGGGATGGCAGGCAGGGTGGAGGGATAACAGGGAGAGGGCACACCTATCTGCCTGTCAGGGGGTGGGGGGGATGGACCCAGCACACAGCATTTCTGCAAGAGGGCTGAGGTAGGGATCACCAAGTCTGGGGATGGGTGGGGGTGGCTCCGGTCTGGGTGATATCCTTTCTCCTGTGCTCCATCGGCCCCCACCTACCAACCCTCCACTGGGGTCCACCTGACACCCATCATCTCCCACCATGCCAGCCACCTGCGCACTTATACCAGTGACTCCACGCATGGGCTGTCCGTTCACTTACCCTACAATGCCCCTTTCCTCCTTTCTGTCCAGCTAGGCAGGTTAGGCTGAGATGAGGCTGCAAGGATCCTGCACACCGTGGCATCAATGTAGTTGGCTAAGGCAATGCGTAGGGAGTCCGTAGAGCCCACTTCTGTGTGTGTCTGGATGATCATGTGACCTTGGGGACTGTGTCTGGTCCCTGGCCCCTTCCTCTCTGGCTGTCTTTCCCTGCCACCACAAAATGAGCAGCTTTGCTCCCCTGTCCTCTCCTGTTGTGATATTTCTGCCTTGGAACTGCCCAATCATGGACCAAAACTTCTGAAACTGTAAGCCAAATAAACCTCTCTTCCTTGCAGTTGCTGTGGTCAGGTGTTTTGTTCCAGCAACAAGACAGATGAACAGTATATGTTACGATTTAGAGCTAAAATATTCCCTAAAGGCTCATGTGTTCAGAGGTGGTGCTTTTGGAAGGTGACTAGATTATGGGGGTTTAGAGCTGACTTGCTATCAGGAGGTAGGGTCTGGCAGGAGGAGGTGGGTCACTATGACACAGACAGAAGCAACTGCTATTCTCATTTTTCCCTGCACTGCTGGAGGGGGTGTGTGATTTGGGCACAGCTGTCTACCTCTCTCCCCTCCCCTTGCTCCCCCTCACCTCTCCCAGTGGATGGAGACAGTTTGCTTCCGTGTCCACCCCGGCTATCAAACCTCCACTCCAACATGAGTGCAGTGAGACAGACAGCGTGCTGCCCCCCTCGACCCCTCCCACAACTCCAGATGCTGCTGTTGGCTTTGTCAAGAAGGGAAGGGGCACCCTGGAGTGGCTGAGATTAGTAAGGGGGGCTCTGGGCCCCTTATTTGCATACCCAGCATTCACAGCAAGCTTTCAGGCCCACCCCTCATTGCCACAGGCCTACAGATGCTATATAAGCAGCATGCGCAGCCACTTCCGGGTTTAGTCTAGGAGGGCTCCCTCCTGTGTACTGAAGCCTTGGGCTGCAGCAGACTTGCTTTGCTGCTCCTTTAAACTTGCTTGCGATTTGTTTCTCAGGTAGTGTGGGCTGCAACGGTCCTGTGAATCTACTTGGGATTTTTATCCTGGATAGTGTGGGCAGAGTGGTCATTTCAAAAGAAAGCAACAAACACTCAGAACTGTTAGCACCAAAGAGCTCCGGAGACCGCAGCTGATGAAGACCAGCGGCAGAAACACAGTGCTCAGCGAGTTGACCTATGGTGCCCAGCACAAGGCACCAGAAGGTGACAGCCGGCAGTGACCAGCAGCTAGCTGGTTGTGTCAGCTGTGGGCATCTAGCTTTACCTGGTCTCATTTGGTGACATCAGGACTGCTAGCTGAGCTGCACTTTGCCATTTCATACTTTCCATCTGAATTGAGCAAGAGGACCCCAGGCGGATGGATCTCTCCTTCCTTAAGTTGTGGGTGTTGGGTGTTGTGTCCCAGCAATGAGGGAAATGCGAAAGACAGGATGTGTGGAAGGAGTCTGAGCAGACAAGCGCTGGTGAGGGTGTGGGCAAATCAGGCCCTTGTGCTATGCTGGTGGAAAAATCAAATGGCACCACGGGTGCAGAAAATGCGGCGTTTCCCTTAAAAGTCAAACGTGATGAGGAGAGGAGGGGTTGAAGCGAAGGGAGGGGAATGGGAAAAAAAGAAGAAGCAAGCTATATCACATACAGGTACAAATCTCTATGATGAATGTGCTCATTATGTATATCTAAATTGTACCCATAAAATTTTTTTTTAAAGTTAAACATGAAACTACCCTTTGACCCAGCAATGCCACTTCTGGGTACAGACATGAAAGGACTGAGCGCAGGGATTCACACAGCCTTTATCAGAGAGGAAGGAAACGTGGGCACCTGCACAGCATGGGAGGAGCCTGAGGATGCTGTGCTGCTGGAAGTGACCAGACATAAAAGCACAAGTCCTGTGCGATCCCACTCACACCCGCAGTCAGGTTCACAGAGAACAGAGTGAGGGTGCCAGAGCTGGGCAGGGAAACAGGGAGCTAAGCTTCCACAGGGACAGAACTTTGGGTTTTGCAAAATGAAAAAAGCTCTGGAGCTGGGTGGTGGCCGATCCTCAATGATGTGAACTGCTCAGCACCTGGGAAGCGTCCACTGGAGGTCATGTGTGTGTCACCCCCTGCATTTAAAATCCATGGGGGTGGGAAGAGTCTGGTCAGGGAAAACAGAGCTTCATTAGGAGGGGTAAGGTCCGGGGTTCTGGGGCCCGATGCGGTGCTGACAACAATGTGTCCTGTGTTCAGAGAGGATCTCGAATGTTCTCATCAAAGCAGTGACGAATGGCTGAGGGTGTACTATGCTAATTGCCCTGGTTTGAGCACAACACAATGTTTATACGTGGGTGGAAAACACAGCACCCTACCCCATAAATATGAACAATTGTTCCTTGCCAATAAAAAACACAATTTTCTTCTTTTGCAGTACTAGGGATTAAACCCATGGCCTCTGCTCCGAGTTACAACCCGAGCTCTTTTCATTTTACTTTTTAACTTGTAAGACAGGGTCCAAGTTGCCCAGGTTGGACTTGAACTTGCAGCCCTCCTGCCTCCGCTTCCAAGAGTACAGGAATTATAGGCATGCATCACCACGCCCCACAATAATAAAACTTTTTCCAAAAGTTTGGGGCTTCCCTGGGGATTTGTGTGCCCCAGGATTCGGTCTAATGGAGGGGACGGCCCTGTCGTTCACCCACCCTCTGCAACAGTGATGTTGGTGAAGGATTCCTCATCCCACCAGCCCCCGGGTGCAAGCTGGACTCTTGGACCCCTGGGTGCTGCTCCTGTGCCGAGAGCAGAGCCTCTCATTTCCCCGCATCTTGGCGATGCCGCTGCAGGACAGGACCCTCGCAGGAGTCCTGGTGCGGCCCTCTTTGGCCTATCTGGCTGCATGGCTTCGGTGACACATCTGTCTGCACAGACCCCTGGGCACTGGCTCTGTGAGCCCAGTGAGGCCCACAGAAGGGGCTGGGGACATCACTGGGGACATAGTCCCAGGCTGCACAAGGCCCCTGTCCATGCCCATCTGTCCTCTGTTTCTGCCAGAACCTCAGACCCGACTCCCACCCCACCTGCCCACCCAAGGGAACCTATGGCCAGCAGCGAAATGCCTCGCTTTCTGTGGGCTGGGACACAGCTTTGTTATTTTCCCGGGAAGAAGCGCCATGTTATCACACTAACAGGATGAACACCCAGGTATTGAGCTGCCCTCTGTCAGCTCCTCACTGTGTCCTCACAGTGAGTCCTTGGATAAGCCCCAGCCCCAGCCATCAGGCCTGCGTCCCCCCACCCCCATTGTGATGGACAGTGTCCCCCTCTGCCTTAGA
This sequence comes from Chinchilla lanigera, assembly GCF_000276665.1. Classification (NCBI taxonomy): domain Eukaryota; kingdom Metazoa; phylum Chordata; class Mammalia; order Rodentia; family Chinchillidae; genus Chinchilla; species Chinchilla lanigera. Next base: position 16,476,071 of record NW_004955429.1, on the reverse strand, counting down.
ACAGCTTACGTTGCAGAAACGAGGTCACGCATCCCGAGACACTGGCGTGGGGGCTGGGGTGGTGTGTGACACACCCCTTTGTCCCCACTCACTGCAAGTCCACAGCTTAACCTGCAAGCTGGGCCAGACGCAGCTTCTGTTCTCCACCAGGCAGGACCTAGGCTCCCCACTGCCCCTGCTTCGATGGGCCTCCTGGCCTCCTGCTCCCCGGGCCTGAGTCCTCTATCCACCCTGAATGAGAAATTCAGAAGGAAAACTTTATGGCCAAAGTGAATATTCAGGGTTTCTTGCCCCAAATAGGAGGTAAAAATGAATGCAACAAAGGTGAGAGGATCTGTTGATCCTAGCGGCAAGCTGCTGCCCAAAACAGGCTCTGATGAACCAGCAGGTGCCGACCAGGCCCAACGTACACACGCTCTTCCTGGTGGACCGTGGTCTCAGCCCACTCCAGCTGCTGCTCTCCCTGGGGACCACTGGGCGGCCATGATACGACCCCAGGTCTCCTGTTCCCTGCACTGGCCAGTGGTTGGCCCCACGCAGCCCTAGAGGGATTGTCAGGAAGTGGCGAGGACAGCCAGACAGACGGGGATGCTAGGGTTGGAGAAGCAGGGCCTAAACCTGGCTCTCTCCGGGGCGCAGCCCTAGGGGCTCTGCTCATGCGCAGTAGCAACCCCCACTGGCCCCGCCGCCAGCCTGATAGAACAACCAGGGCCATTTCATTCTTTCCTTCTCACTCTTGAACCAGAAGTGGCATCCGATTATTTCCATCACTTCTTGCTTATTAAGATAAATATTTAAGGCTATGCATTTTTCTCTGAGGAGCATTATCTCAGCCACAGCATTTTTATTACTTCTTAATATTGTAAGTTCAGTTGTTACTTTCTTCCTTGATCCAAAAGTTGCCTAAGAGAGAGCACTGGCATCTCTATGCAAAGGGCCTTCATCTTAGTTCTGTCTAGTTTTACTGTCCTGGGAGTAGAGAATTCTCTGTACTTACTTTTTGATATTTTTTTTTTCTTGAGACAGCTTCTGGCTCTGTAGTCCAGGCTGGCCTTGAACTCACTATGTAGCCCAGGCTGGCTCAAACTCACTGTTTTGGCTTGTGTCTAGACATCCCTCCAAAGCCTCAGGGGGTCATAGGGGGAAGCCTCGTCAGAGGTGGGTAGATCTAGAGTGCGTGCTGCTGGGATCAAGGGTGTGTGGTGAGTAAGTCAGTCCATCGATTGGCCTGGCATCCCTCTGGCTAGGATTAAGGGTGAGTGCTGCACCCACCCCAGGGCTGGGACCCTGTGTAAAATATAAGGGACAGAAAGAGGGCTAACGACTTCTTTCTGCCCACTTGTCCTGGACTGTTTCTCCTCTGTGATGCCTCTCTGCCGTGGAGCCCGCCGATATGAACTGAAACCTCTACAAACTGAGCCAAACAAACCTTTCCTCCTTTAACTCTGGATGGCAGATATTTTGTCTCAGGAAGAGCAAAGTAACTAAGACACTCGTTGAAACCCTCTTGCCTCAGCCTCCTGAGTGCTGGGATTACAGGTGTGTGCCACCATGCCTGGCTGTGTTTATTATTTTTTAATAAAATAAAACGCATGTAGCTTAAACATTCCAATTATAGCATTATCATGTATAAGAAAAAAACTGTTCTGGGTTAGGGATGGAGCTCAGTGGTGAGCGCTTGCCAGGGCGTGCATGACCCCTGGGTCGACCTCCAACACTGTGAAAATAAACAAGCAAACAAGCAACCCTTTGTCCCCCATCCTGCCTCGGCACCCCACATCTCCCCCTGAGCAGGTATTCACAGCCCTGCTTGGTGGCGTTTCTGTTAAGCACTGTACATCTCCACCACAGGCTACTGACTCTGGACATTTAACTACTAGGCAGCCTCCTCCGGCACCTCATCCTCCTCTGTGAAGTCCCCTGGGTGTCCTGTCGGGATTTGTGGTTGAATCCATTGCCTGCATTTCTATTGCTCTGCGTGAATATCATTCACAGCCAAGCCATAGAGAGTATACTATGAGTATGCTTTTTCCTTATGCAATTTCTGCTTTGTAATTGCCCTTTGAGGGGGGGGGTGTTGCTCAATTATTATTATTATTCAAATGTATAGGAAGGCCCTCAATTTAAACTGTTTCTTGACAGCCCCTCCTGGAGCCCCTGACGTCTGAACTGGCTACTGCGGTGGTCTTTGTTGTTTCTGTCCTCACTTCCCCCGGATGCACTCCCTGCCCTTGTGTTCTGGCCCGAGTCTGGGGTCCCTGTGCCCCCCTTCCTGGCTTGTGCCCTGATGTGCACCAAGCACATTTTCCAGCAGGCTGCTTAGTAAATGTACACCACACGGGCAACACTTTCGAGGACTTGTGTGTCTAAAACTATGTTATTTACATTTACCTTTTAAAATACTTCTTTTCCATGAGTTTAGTCCGCCCTCCATTTTCTTTTTTTTTTATTTTTTATTTTATTTTAAGGATAAAAGGAGGGAAACATTAACAGACATACAACATTTTACAACATATCACAAGCACAATACAGACAATACAGAGTTACAAAC
>NW_004955429.1:16418330-16473420 GCF_000276665.1 Chinchilla lanigera | reverse complement strand
TCTATCCTGTATATACATACATACAAAATTTCTCCTTCTTTCCCTTCTCTTTTCCCACATCCCAGAAGCCCTTTACTCTTCGGTGGTTTCCTATCCGCCCTCCATTTTCATGGGCTTCCTGTGGATGGACTCCACCAACCATAGATCAAAAATCTTATTAAAGAACTGAACACATATAGACTTATTCCCCAAATAATATGGTATAGCAGCTATTTACATACCCTTTACATTGTGGTAGGTGAGATAAGAATCCCAGAGATGATCTAAAGTACAAAGGCGGTCGAGTGCTGGTTATATGCAAACGCTATGCCATTTACTATGGGACTGTAGCATCTGAGGGGCTTGGTGATGAAGCATAGCCCTGTGGATATTGGTTTAGCCCCTGTCCTTGTCACTGGGGCACAGTCCACTTCACTCACAGCTTAAAGCACAGGTGCATTTTGGGTCACATTTCAATCCATGGTCAGCTCCAAAACAGAAACAACAGGGCAGAGGGCTTGGCGGAGGACAGCCGCTCACGTCATGGCAGCCAGGAAGCAGAGTAGGAAGGCAGGAGCCGGAAGGGATGTATCTTCCTGGGTCACACTCCCAGCGACCACCTCACCAGGCCCCTCTTCTAACAGCAAGTCAGTTAGGAGCCCCGATGTAATCCACTTACCTCCCCAAATCCCCGCCTCTGAGCATGTGCGGCTTTGCAGGAAGTGTAGTATAAACTGTCACGGGTACCAAGAAACACTCACTTGGTGCCGATCTGGCCGGGGATGGAGTTCTAGGTCAGAGGACATTTTCCTTCAGCACTTGGAGCTACTGAATTGTTATCCTCTCCCCTCGAAAGCTGCTGGTGAGAGGCATATGGAGTGAGAGGACTGGGCCTTTTCTGCGACCTTTTCTGGTTCCTTGGAAGGTGTGTGGCTGTCTCTGCTGCGATGCTCCGGCACTTCGTGGTGACGAGCACTGATGTGGGTCTTTCTTCCTTCATCGGGCTGGGCCTCTTGTGGGGCCCCTCAGTGTGGAAAAGAATATCCTCCTGCCTAGCAGAGTTCTCTTTTGTTATTTTGTAGGTGATCTTCCCTCTACTTTTCTCCCTCAATTCCTCGGATAGCCTAGATTAGCCAGGTGATTTTTCTTATGGTTTCTTTCCTTTGTGATTTGATCTACTCTCTGGAGGAATTCTTCAGTTGGATCTTTCAATCATCCTATTGAATTTTCAAACTTATGCTGTACATATCTCCTTTCTCAGAGCCCCTTCCAGGCCTGAGAATCTCTGTTGTGGGTGCCAGTCGTGTTTCTTTCTCTTGTGGACCTTTCCTATTTTTCTGAAGATCTCATTCCAGCTTCATTCTGAAAGCCTTTCTTTTACTCCTACTTTTCAGGCTAGAGACTCTCTAGGTAAAAGATAGGAATTAAAAATTGATAATACGTATTTGTAGGAACTGAGACTGGAAATCACCCCCATGCCCACCGATGGTATTGTGGATAATGGTATGTGGATGCAGCTCTGAGGATAAACCATCTACACAACATTCATCCAGTTGAATCTCAAATACAATGCTGAATAAGTCAGCTGTGAGCTAGACACACATTTCTAACACCTATGAGTGGGCTGACCGAATTTGAGCTGTTACAAGCCACATGGTGCTACCTTGGCCAGAGTGGTGGCCGCAAGGGTTGGAGGGGACGCCAGGGTGCAGGGATAGCCTACTCTGAGCTCAGCACTGGTGTGTGCAGCTGGTGAAAACACAGCCAGCTGGCTGCACCAGCTTGGTCCTGCAGGGCAGCTAGAAACACACCAGGAGGGTCATCTTGCCTATTGGGCGTGGCTCGTGCACTGTGGGTGACCAGGGAGCCACCTGTTCCTCTAGGGAGAGATTGTCCATGCTCCTCCCGGGTGAGCCCTTTCGTGAATAGACAGGGAAGTGGCTGGGGTCTCACATCCTCCTGTGCAGCCTTGATCGTGTGCCCCCAATTTGCAGTCAGGAGCCTCACTCTGCCCCAGGGTGGCTGTCTCCCGGCTCCATAAGGGCTCTGGTCCCCTCTGCAGAGAATCGGCCCTTGTCCTCTGCTGGCTGGGGAGGAGCCAGGGTTCTGTGGCCAGGCCTGTGCCCAGGTCCCTGCTGTCTCCAGTTCTGCCGCCTTCCTGAACTCCTAGGTTGGCTTGGTTTGCCTGCCTTACTAACTCCTTCATCCCGATGGCTTCTGCGTCCTTGTATTTTCTCTTTTGTCTTCCTGGACCTTCTTTTAGGGAGCAAGGGACCATCTGTACAGATCACTAAGACTTCTTTTTTTCTGTCATATTTTCTGTCTCCTCTTCTTTTTATTCTATTTTCTAGTAGTTTTCTGCAACTTCATGTCCCAGTGCTATACATATTTCAGCAAATCACTAATATCTCTTTATCTATATTGTGTGTGCATGTGTGCATGTGTGTGTGTGTGTGTGTGTGTGTGTGTGTGTGTGTGTGTTTGTGTGTTATGGGGCCTCAAGCCCAGGGACTTTGCACTGAGCTACATCCAGAGTCCCTTTCTACTTTTTACTTTGAGTCAGGGACTTGCTAACTCCTTAAGTTGCCCAGCATGGGCTCAAACTTGCCATTCTCTGCCGGTATTTGTATATTTTTAATGTGACATACTTATACTTGCATTAAATTATAACAAAAAATACCAAGACCCTGTGCACTCTTCATCCAGTTTCCCCCAGTGGTAATGGTGTGCAGAATTCTAGTACAGTGGTGGTGAACCTTTTAGAACTTCCAGTGGCAACAAACAGGCCACTGAGACACGTGTGCCATACGTTTGCCACCACTATTCCTGTAGCATGTCATCGCCAGGACTCCAACACTGATCCGTGCAGGGCACAGCACACTTCCGTGGTGACAAACATTCCTGTCCTGCCCTTCCACAGCCACGCCCACCTCTTCTCCCACTCCCTGGGTCCCTGGCCATCACTAGTCTGTCCTCTGGGCCTGTGACCCTGTCATTTCAGTGGAATCGCAGGAATGGAGTTGTAACACAGGGACTTGCTGGACCTGGCTTCTCCCTCAGCACTGTTCTCTGGAGACCGATCCACACTGCGGCATAGATCAGAAATTCACACCTTCCATTGCTGAACACTACTCTGCGGCATGCTTGTATCGCACTATGTTCAACCACTATCCTTTCAAGGGTGGGTCTAGGTTTTCCTAGATTTTGCCTCTGTGAATAAAGCTGCTGTGAGCATGTGCAGATTGTTGCAGGAACACAGTTTTTCATTTCTCCAGGGAATATACAGATGAGTGCGATTGTTGGTTGGCTTAACAACAGCGTGTTTAGTCTTATAAGAAGCTGCCACCCTGTTTTTTTGGTTGGCTATACCATGCTACACTCCTACCAGTAATGCATGAACAACACAATTTCTCTAAATCCTCACCAGTATGCAATGTTGTTCCTTTTTTTCTTTTTTTGAGATAGGGCCTTGTTATATAGCTGAGCTGGCCTTGAGCTCACAGTCCTCCTGCCTCAGCCTCCTGAGAGCTTGGATTACTGGCATGTACGACTAGCACCAGCTTTATCATTATTTTTAGTTTTAACCATTTTTGCTAGGCACACAGCATATCTCATTGTGGGTTTGAGTTGCACTTCCTTTATGGATAATAATGTGGAATATATTTCACATGGAATGTCTTTGCATGTTCTTGTCATTTGTATATCTCTTTTTGTGAAATTTCTGCTCATGGCAGGGGATATAGCTCAGTGGCACAGCATCTGCCTGGCAAGCGCAAGGTCCTGAATTCAATTCCTAGTACCAAAAAAAAAAAAAAAAAAAATTCTACTCATGTCTTTTACACATTCTGTAATTGAATTTTTTTTTAACTATAAAGTTTTGGGTGCTCTTTATATATTTTAGATCCTAGTCCTGTATTGGATAGGTGGCTTGCAAATGTTTCTTCTGGTCTGTAGCTTATTTTCTTTATTTGATTAATGTGGTCTTTTGCAAGCAAAAGTTTTAAATTTTGGTAAAGTCCAGTTTCTCAGATTTTCCTTTTATGGATCATGCTTTTGGTGGAAAGTCTAAGAGCTTTTTGCGTGACCTGAAGTCCTAGTGGTTTTCTCCTGTTTTTTTTTTTTTCCTAGAAAGTTTTATAATTTGTTATTGCATGTGTAAGCCTATAATCCATTTGCGTCAATTTTTATATAACATGTGAGGTTTAGGTTGATGTTTATCTTTTTGTAGCTATCATTAAAAATCTAATAGGCTTTTTAGGATTATAAGTTTGTCCCAGCACTGTGGAAGGCTGAGGCAGGAGGATTGCAAGTTTGAGCATAGATTTACTGAAATCCTGTTTCAAAATAAAAAAAAATTAAAAAGGGCTAGGGTGGCAGCTTAGTATGAAAGTCACAGGCTCAATACCCAATACTACAACAAACAAACAACCTAATTAACTGTCTACTTTCTGGACAGCTTTAGATTTGTAGAAAGACTGAACAAATTTTAAAGTTCCCTTACAATCCACCCTCTCCTGCCCAGATTCCCTGTTGCTAACATCTTGCATTAGTGTGGTACACTTGTTACAGTGAAAGAACCAATATCAATGCATTACAATTTTTAAAAAACCCATAGTTCACACTTAGTGCTGTATAGTTCCACAGGTTTTAACAAATTGTGACCGTTCATGGTGACTGTCAACTCAACCGGATTAAGAGACATCTTGTAGATTAGTAAAGCACCTTTCTGGCTGTTTCCAGGTGGGTCATGCTGGCATGACCTTGGGTACTGGCCCTTTCCTCTTTGTCACTGTTCCCCTGCTCTGCTTCCTGACTGCTGTGAACCAGGCAACTTTTCTCAACCACACCCTTCCACCATGTTGTTCCTGTCTTGGAGCCAGCTAACCATGGACTGAACCCCCTCAAACCATGAGCCAAATAAGCCTCTCCTGTAAGTTGTGGGTATGGGGACTTTGTCCCAGCACTGGGAAAGATGATTTATACACAGGGGTATCACCCTCACAAACTCATGCAGACATTTCTCTGCCATAAAAATGCCCTGTGCTTCAGTGACATCTGAGCTTTTTATTGTCTTTATAGTTTTGCCTTTCAGTGTGCAGTATTTTCAAACTGGCCTTTTCCACTTAGTAACATACATTTAAAGTCTCCTCAGGTATTTTGTGGGGCTTGATGGATGACATATCTTTTTGAGAAATCACTGAATAACATTTTATTATATGGATGTGTCTCATTTGTTCATCCATTCCATTGCTGACAGACATTTTGATTGCTTCCAGTTTGGGCAATTATAAATAAAGTCATTCTACACACAGCAGTAGGTTTTTGTGTGGATATTGGTTCATTCACTAGCACTGAATGGATATCTGTTGTTCTTCATCCTTACCAGAATTTGGTCATTTTTTAATTAGCACACTGTTCTTGTTTTATGGATACAGCATTTCTCTAGCCTCTATAAGAATATTAATTAGCATATGGGGAAAAGTTTCCTACCTTATTACTGATTTCCCAATTTCCTTTTCCATCTTTCTTTTGTCTTATGTCTTTCATGTTGGGGCTTTCTGTACATGTCTGGTCACTTTTGCTTCTTTATTCATAATCAAAACTAACTGGATGTTCTAGGTGGGGGTTTTAGATGAGTGAGTATGTTTTTTGGCTAATTGCAAGTGAGAGCAGCTGTCTTTCTGGAAGACCACCAAGTGTCCAGTGAACTCCCTGATCCTCCCCTTCATCGAGGAGCAGGTAGGCTGCTCCTTCTGTCTGGAGGTCTAGGTGGGAACTTAACATTCACTGAAGGAAAGATAGCTCCTTTAAAAAATGGTGTTGGGGAAGCTGCTAACCACACGCAGAAGGGTGAATCTACACGCCTATGTGGATAACCAGTTTTTGCAACACTATTTATTAAAGGGGCTATCTTTCCTCTTGCGAATGTTTTTTGGCCCCTTTGTCAAAGAATAAATAGTTGAATGTGCTTAGATTTGCTTCTACATCCTCTGTTCTGTTTCATTGATCCTTGCATCTGTTTTTGTGCCAGGACCATGCTGTTTTTATCACTGTAGCTTCAAGCCTGGTATTGTGAGGCCTCCTGCTTTGCTCTTGTTACCCAGAATGGCTTTTGTTATTCTGGGTCTCTTCTAGTTCTGTACGAATTTTAGGATTCTTTTCTCTACTTCTGTGAAGAATGCTATAGGTATTTTGATTGGGATTGCATTAAATCTATGTATCAATTTTGGACGTATGGCCATTTTAGCTATATTGGTTCTGCCTATCCAGGAATAGGCAATATCTTTCCATTTTCTGATGTCCTCTTCAATTTCCTTTTTCAGAGTATTGTAGTTTTTGTTGTAGGAGTCTTTCACCTCCTTTGTTATGTTAATTCCTAAGTATTTAATTTTTCTTGTTGCTATTGTGAATGATATTTTTTCTAATTTCTTTCTCATTGGGTTCATTATTAGTGTGCAGAAGCGCTATTGATTTATGTGTGTTGATTTCGTATTCTGCTACACTGCTGAATTTGGTTATTACTTACAAGAGCCTTTTAGTGAATTTTTGAGGTGAATTTTGGGTGAACTTTTTCTTCTATGTGGAAGATCATGTCATCTGCAAATGATGATAATTTGATTCTTTCTTTTCTTACATATATCCCCTTCTTTCTTTCTTTCTTTCTTTCTTTCTTTCTTTCTTTCTTTCTTTCTTTCTTTTTCCTAATTGCTCTTGCTAATATTTTGAGTACTGTCTTGAATAGGAGTGGTGATAGTAGACATCTTTGTCTTGTTCCTGACTTTAGAAAGAAAGGTTTCAGTTTCCCCATTTGATATGATGGTGGCAGTAGGTTTGTCATCAATGGCTTTATCAGATTGAGATAAGTTCCTTCTATACCTATTTCATTATTTTTTATCTTGAATGGATGTTAAATTTTATTAAAGGCTCTTTTTGCATCTATTGAGGTGATCAGATGACTTTTGTGCTTGCTTCTGTTTATTTGATAGGTTACATTTGTTGCTTTACGTATGCTGAACCATTCTTGCATCTCTGGAATAAATCCTTCTCAATCATGATGTATGATCTTTTTGATGATTTATTGCTTTGTGTGTGCCTGTATCTCTTTAGAGATTTTTGCATCTATAGTCATTAGAGAGATGAGCTTCTTGTCCATTTTTGTTTGGATCCTTGTCTGGTTTTGGAATCAGGGTAATGCTAACTTTCAGAAATGACTTGCTAATTTCCAGAAATGTAGTCCTTCCCTTTCAATTTCATTAAAACGTCTGAGGAGTATTGGCATTAGATCTTCCCTGCAGTTATTGTAGAATTTGGCAGTGAAAGCATCAGGACCTGAGATTTTCTTAGTTGGTAGGTTTTTAAAATTAATGCTTCAATTTCATTGCTTGGTACTGGGTAATTCAGGGGTTTAATATCTTCTTGGTTCAGTTTTAGAAACTCATATGTATGTAGAAATCTATCCATTTCTTCTGGATTTTCCAATGTGTTGGCATACAGGTTTGCAAAAGAGTTACTAATAATCTTCTGGATTTCAGCAGTGTCTGTTGTGATTTTATCTCTTTCATTTCTAATTGTGTTGATTTGGGTTTTTTCCTCCTTTTTTTTTTTTGCTAAGACTCTCTAATGGTTTATTTTATTTATTCTTTGGAAGAACCGGTTCTTTTATTCATTGATTCTTTGTATTGTCTTTTAGACTCAATTTCATTGATTTATGCTCTGATCTTTAAAATTTTCTTGCTTGTACTAACTTTGTTTATTTTTTTATTTATTTATCTTTTTGGTACCGGGAATCGAACTCATGACCTTTTGCTTGTCAGGCAGGCACTGTGCTGCTGAGCTATATCCCCTGCTGCTGGTACCAACTTTGGATTTGAATTGTTTTTGTTTTTCTAGGACCTTAAGGTACATGCAGTATTAGGTTATTCATTTAGGCTGGCTCTGTTTTTCTGTTTTTTTTTTTTTTTTTTTTTTTTTGTTGTTGTTGTTTTGTACTGGGTATTGAACTCAGGACTTTGTACTTACCTGACAGGTGCTTATGCCACTGAGCTATATCCCCAGCCCCTGGCTCTATTTTTCTGATGTGGGCATTCACAACTATAAAATTCCCTCTTAGGACTACTCTCATTGAACCCAATAAGTTGTGGTGTGTGGTACTGGCATTACTGTTTAATTCTACAAACTGTAATATTTCTTCTGTGACCCACTGATTATTCAAGAGGATATTGTGCAATTTCCATGATTTCTCTTGCCATTGGGCTACAGTTACATTATGGTATACTCTGATAATATAAATATTATTATATTGATTCTTTTGCATTTGCTTAAGAATGCTTTATTGGCTAGTTTGGGGTCTATTTGGAGAAGTTCCATGCCCTGCTGAGAAGAATATGTGTTGTTGGGTGGAACAATGGGAGGTGTCTATTAAATCCATTTGTTCAAAAGTTTGGTTCAGCTCTGTTATTTCTTTGTTAATTTTTTTGTCTAGCTGATCTATTTGTGACAGTGGGGTATTGAGATCCTCCATTCTAATTGTGTTTGCATTTATCTGATATTTTTTATTTTTTTGAGGAAATTATCAATGGTTATTGTTTTACGTATTGTTATATACAAGATAGTTTCTCAGGAAAACAAATAGACAAATAATAGTGAGTTACAGACTATCTGATATTTTTAAATAACCAGTAGTACTTGTCTTATAAAGTTGGGTTTGCCACTGTTCAGGGGATACATGTTACTAATTGTTATTTCTTCCCACTCAATTTTTCTTTTAACCAATATGTAGTGAACCTTTTTGCCTCTTCTGACCAGTTTTGGCTTGATGTTCACTTTGTCTGAACATAGGATTGCTACCCCTGCTTGTTTTCAGGTTCCCATTGCATGGAATATTGTTTTCTATCCTTTGATTTCTAGTTCATGAATTTCTTTTTGGGCTAAGTGTGTTTCTTATATACAGCATACCACTGGGTTTTTAAAATTTATTCTGCCAGCCTGTGTCTTTTGATTGGTGAATTGAGACCATTCATGATGTGAGTTATTATTGAAATGTATTGACCTCTTGTCATTGCATGAGTTTCCTGTTACAGATTCCCTACCTTTCCCTGGTACTGAACTGCTCCCCTGCCTGGTGTCTTTATTCTACTGGACTTTGTAGCATTGTTGTTTTTATCATCTCTTTCTTTGATATCCTTGAGAATGTTCTTGGAAAGCTCATTTGGTGATCGTGGACTTCTTTAGGTGCTCTTTATCATGCTCTTTATCATAAAAATATCTTGTTTTGCCATAAATTTTGAAAGATGATTTTGTAGGATGTATCATCCTGGCTTGGAAATTGTTTATTTCTAGGACTTGAAACATTTCACTCCAGGGTCTCCTGACCTTTAAGTTTTATGTTGAGAAGCCTGCTGTAATTCTAAGGAGTTTACCTTTGTAAGTAAAGGATTTACTTACTTTTCTCTAACAGCTTTTTAAGATTTTTTCTTGCATTGGGCTTTAAAGATTTTTGCTTATGGTGTGCTGTGAAGAGGTTCTTTTCTGATCATAGCAATTTGGGGTTCTATATGCCTCGTTTTCTGTATATTAAATTCTTTCCCCTTATTTGTAAAGTTTTCTGCTATTATTTCAGTAAACAGGTTTTTATACCATTTGTGCTGTCTCCTGATTTTTCACTAGTTACAATTAATCTTAGATGAGTCTTCTTTGCATCATCTAGGAACTGATGGAACCATTTTTCATGTTCTCTTGTTTTTAAGGTATGTCTCATTAGTTGGTCACTAACAACAGCTTTGTCTTCTAGTTCTGATGCTTTGCCTTCATACTCGTTGCTTCCCTGCCCATACTTTTGATTACATTTTTAATCTCCTGAATTTCTATTTGGAGCCTTTTTATGGACTCTAATTATTTTCTATGCTGGTTATTCATGTTTTGCATCATTTTGTTTAGCTCTGCTAACTTTTTATTAGTGTCTTCTGAAGACTCACTGATCATTTTGTTTATTTTGTCCAATATTTGTTAACTTATATCTTCTGTGAACTTGCCAAATACCTTACTGATCAGTTTTGGTATCTCCCCTGATATAAAAATTTCTAGTAATTCATGTGTGTTGTTTTTGGTTCTCTCCTCTTCGATGTCCCAGGATCATCTTTGAGGGAGTTGAGAGTTTTTCGAGGCATCTTGCTGGCTTGTTGACTTGTATTTTTTATTTGTTGGTTTTGTCGAGGCTTGAGGGTTGATTGTAGTAGAAAACTTTGTTTCTAGCATGGAGACCTCTTTAGCTAATGTCTGCTTTTCATTGGTGTCCTTTGGGCATGGCTAACTATTGACCTTTGCCTCTGTCCCAAGATCCATTCACCTCCACTTACCTGGGATGTGAAATTGTAGCATACTTGGCCCAGGACCCAGTTCTCCAGGTACTGGCCACAGTATTATTAATGAACTCAAGGTAATGCAGATATTTTTTCATCCCAAGTAAATCAACTAATAGGAACATCTGTAAGACCTTGGCTGCAGTAATAACCTTGGCCTCAATTATAGCATTAAATAAATACTGAATATCAATAGTCCCTGAAGAATGCATCCCTCTTTATATAGAAAATAGATCTGCAATGATAGCATGGACAATAACAAACCAAATGCTGACCTACAATAAAGATCTACTAAATGGAACAACTTTACCTCTATTAACAATAGATTGTACTCTATAGCAATAGTGTAAAGTTAACTAGCTATCTAGAGATTTATAAAGCTTAGTATTATATGAGTAAAGATAGAGAGGTGGGGAACCAGAGAATGAAAAAAAAAATCAAAATTTGAAAAATTACTTGATGAGATATGAGAAGGAGAGGAAAGTGAGATGGGTGGTCCTATTGAGGAGTAAAAGGATTAATAGTGTTAGAGAACACTTGCAGGAAAGAACAAACAAACAAATGAAAGAAGACAGAGCAAAATACAGGAAATAAAGATAAGAAGGAAGAGAAAAAAGTTGAAAGGGGAAAAAAGAGGAGAGAAAATAAACTAAGAGGAAAAAAGGAGAGAAAAAACCCTACCCTCTCAAAAAATCCCAGTGATGGAAATACACAAATAATAAAAAATAGAAAAAGTTTACAAAAGACTGAGTTTAAGAAAATCATGTATTTTTGAATGACTGGTTTCTTTTGAAGATCTGCATGCTTGGGACCCAGCCAGTCATGATTTTCTCCACCTGGCCGTAGGGCAGGGTTTTGAGGTCTCCTTCCTGTGCTTCAGGCCCTTGCGCCCTTTCAGCTCACTCTGTCCCTTTGTCCCACTGGTAGATGGGAAACATGATCAGCCCTCTGGTCTCTACTGGATCAGGTCACAAGGCAGGCATTCCAGTGGGCTGTTGGACTCTACGTCCGTAGTTGTGGTGTCTGGTGGTTCCCTTCTCCCCCTGGACATTGTCCTTGTCCAGGATCAGGTGGGTTGGTTCATCCAGGCCTCTGCTGCTCCACTGCACACGGAAGCAAAATGTAGAGCCAGCTTGGAGTTGGTGAATGTCCTGGCCCTGCACATGCGCGTGTGCATGTCTGTGTGCACATGCTGCACATCCGACGCAGGCCTGCGTACGCGCTCTCATTAATTTATAATGATAAGGTTAGCTGATACAGAAACCTTATACAGCACAGAAGCATGTCAAGCCAAAAAACAAAGCGACATCGTGTCACTGTTTTCTGCCACTTTCCTCTTCAGATGTCACACATCAGCATACAGTAGGTGTCCCATCGGGTGGCTTTCTACACACAGACAGTCACATTCACAGAATGCATATCTATGCGCCCACACTTCTCCTGCGTGCTGCTGTGGCAGTGCTACTGTGGGCACCATGGGGACAGGGGTCCCCAACCCCCATGCCACAGACTAGTACCAATCCGGGCCTGTTAGGAACAGGGCTGCACAACAGGAGGTGGGCAGCAGGTAGGGGAGCATTTCCAGCTGCATTTCCAGCTGCTCCCATCATGCACCTCACGGCCTGAGCTCCGCCTCCTGTCAGTCAGTGGCAGTGTTAGTCTCCTAGGAGCACGGACCCTGCTGTGACCCGCATAGGCAAGGGATCCAGCCGGCGTGCTCTGTGTGAGTCTAATCCTGAAACCATCACAGCCCCCACCCTGCCCATGGAAAAATTGTCCTTCATGAAACCAGTTCCTGGTGCCTATCTTAGTTACTTTCCCCAATACTGAGAAAAAATACCCAACACCCACAACTTAAAGGAGAAGAGGTTTATTTTGGCTCGTGTTTCAGTCCATGGCTGGCTGGCTGGCTGCAAGGCAGGAAGGCAAGGCAGAGAGGCCTGGTAGCGGAGCAGCTATTCTTGTGATGCTGACCAGGAAGCAGAGAGGGAAGGGAGGGGGCGGGGAGGGAGATGAACTCTTCCAGGTCACGCACCCAGTGACCACCTCCTCTGGCCGGGCCCCGCCTCCTGACAGCAAGTGGTTATTGTGCCCCATAACCCAATCACCCTCCAAATACATGAGGCCTTAAGGGTCATTTTAGATCTAGACCATAACAGAGCCAAAAGGCTAGAGACCACTGGTCTAGAAGGTTTCCCCTCTAAAGGGACTTGTGCCCTACTCTGAGGGAGGGCAGCGTGCAGCCGTGGGTTTGCCTCAGGCCCTAAGACAAGGTTATGGTCTTCTTGGGCAGCCCCAGCAGGGATGGGTCCCACACAATACCCATTTATCAGCTGTCTTTGCTCCAGGGCTTCTAGGGGTGGTGGAGACAAGTGGCTGTGTGCCGGGGACAAGGACCCCTGCCCATTGCTGCCCTGGTCCTGTGCTAGGTGCCTCTCAGCTGTCTTAATGCTGCCCTGTCCTCTGCCCCTTGGAACACCCACCCCACATGCCCCACTTGGGAACCTGGTGCCTCTCGGGTACCACTTGTCCAGGACATCTTCTAGGGCGACGCACATGCTTCTGCCTCATTCTTTTTCACAGCCGTGTAGCATTTCACAGCAAGGGTGGACCACAATTTATTTCACCATTCTCTTATTGATATAACCTTAAGAGTTCTCTATTTGTACTGAGAAAAACCTTGTGATATTTTACATAGTATTTCATATTATTATATCTGTAATTAATATCACATGTCATAATACATAGCATGTAGTATATGTCATATATCATAATACAGATATGTGCCTCATGATATTACATGTACTATATAATGTGGATTATATTATATATGAATTACATATCATATACCTATACATTTTATGGCATTATGAATGTGATACATATCATGTAACAGTACATATTTATATATCTATATATGTTATAATATTACATGTGACATATGCTATGTATAGTATGTGATATAGCATGTATAGTGTCACATATGTATTGTATAGCATATGTGTACAAACAGGAGTTACATAGTAAATGTGTATTTCACAAGTATTTCAAAAGGACAGGTGCGTCTCACGGCACCATGCGCATTGTCTGTTCTTTCTGCCGCCAGCTCTCGGTAGCAGGTGCGCGCGCGGTGGGTGCCTCCTGGCTCCTGCTTTGACCTAACAAGGAGCCCTTTCCTTCAGCGAGCAGAGGGAGTGTGGAGCGGAGCCTGTATTTAAGGACCGAGGTCCTGAGCCACTCTCCTCCCCCGCACTGTGGTGGCTGGGCAAGCTGTCCGCACACAGACTCGTGACAAGATAATTGTGTGCCCTCCTGCCCACTCAGTAAGGCCGCCCCCAGGGGCCTCTGGTGGATGCTGATCTTTGGGCTCTCTGAATTTCTACATGGACCAGAGAAGCACAAATAGGAGCTGCTTCTCTGTTTTCTGTCGGATCCTGACAGTTCTTTCTTGCATTTTGACCTAGAATTACATTCTCTTTCTTATTCTTGCCACATGACAGTTAAATTGATGGTGGTGTCAGTTCCTCCTTTCTGCCTCCTGTGAGCCTCCACCCTGTGTTTTTCTCACGCTTCCCTCCCGAAGGCCTGGAGGGGCTCCTCTTTCTCATCCACCCTTCGGTTGGGGTGTGTCCGGGAACCCTGTCACAGGCTCTGCCCAGCATGTGCATGAGCGATGCTGGGCTTTTGCTCTTTTAGCAACCCAGCAACCTTCCTGCAACACCCTCTCCCCATGTTTTACTTTGTCCACGTCTTGCGGACGAGGACCTTGCCCAGGGGGTCTCCGTGTCTGCAGGACGCAGTGTGCTTTCTGGGTCTCCCAACAGTGAATCACGGACCACCTGAGATCCTCAGTGTGCATGACTTACTGAAAAATGAATTAAACACACAGGGGGAGAGACAGAGGGCAAGAGATAGGTGCGGGGGGCAGAAGCCCCCATCCCTGAACCCTCACGTGCAGTGTCCCCACGTTCAGACTCAATTCTGGCTGGCGGTGCGTTGCAAGGACAGAGCTGGGGACAAGCCCAACAGACAGAGAGTGCCAGGGACCAAGGATGCGTGCTTTCTTTGCTGGTGTCCTGAGAACAGGCGGGCATGGCCAGGGCTGCAGCACCCAGGGGACACATACAGTATTTATCTGGAAGAGGACTTGAGGGGCACGGGTGTCACCAGCCAGTGCCCAAATTAAGAGCTCACAAATATTAAGTAGTTCCGGGGTCTCTGGAACGAATATTCAGTGTTGCAATTGGCTCATGCATATTTAGTGCACCATGAATATTTAGTGCCTACTTGGTCCTTCTGTGGCTTTTATCCATGTTCAGCACACACATGCTCTTATGTTCTTGAACACAACTCACGGGGCACTGGCTGAGTTAACGCTTTACTGTCGAATTCCACCTGCCCGGTTGCTTGCTTTCTTTCTCTGTAAGAGTTGAGAAGGACATTTTGGGGTTATTTATACATTCCTATTCTCAAACAATATACAGAAGCTGCTTGACTTGGGATGGGGTTGTATCCTGATACAGCTATAGGATCTGGAGAACATTGTAGGTCAAAAGTATTTGGAGCTGGGCACTGTGGTCCTTGCCTGTGATCCCAGCAGTGAAAGAGCCTGAAGCAGGAGGATTGCAAGTCTGAGTCCTGCCTGGGTAACTTAGTGAGATACATTTCATAATAAAAAATAAAAAGATCTGAGAACATAGCTCAGGGGTAGTGCACCCCAGTACCGCCCCCAAATAAAATGCATTTGGGCTATAGGTGCAGCTCAGTGGTACAATTGCCTGGCATGTGCAAGGCCTTGAGTTCTATCCTTAGCCCTGAAACACCAAAGCCAAAGCCAAGCCAAAGCACAGAATGCACCATGAACACCGCAGCTGAGCAGCACAGCACACTGTCGAGTCCTGGTTGCTTTCCCTGGTGATCACAGGGTGGCATGGTCACTGCCATGCCCAGCACAGGAGAGAGTGTTGTGCTGTGCATTACTAGCCCAGGCAAAGCTCGGAAGTCAGATCAAAGTGCAGCTTCCACTGAATGCGTATTTCTTCCCCATTGTTGTAAAGGCAAAAGTACTAAGTTGAGGACTACCTGTATAGCAAATGCACATGCCAGTCAACCTTGAAGTTCATTTTACAAAACTGCAATATCTTGCATAAAGTGTATAGAAACTGTGTATAAGTGGTGTTAAGGTTTTGATCTAAAATGTCCCCAACAAGCCTTATCTGTTTGGAAGGTGATTGGACCCCAGGGGTGAGCTCAGTGCTGGCCCATTGCAGTGTTCCTGTGGCCTGCTATTGAGAGATGGGGCCTGGTCTGAAGAGGTGGGGCATGAGATGTGACCCGGAAGAGTTCATCTCACTTCCTAGCTGCTTCCTGTGTCTCTGCTTCCTGGCTGCAGGGGTTGAGCACTTTCCCATTTGTTATGCCCCTCGACCCTCCTGTTCCTGCCTTGGAGCCAGCCAAACCTGGGCTGAAACTGTTCGCCAAAAGAAACCTCTCCTCCTTTAAACTCCGGGTGTTGGGTATTTTGTTCCAGCCACAAGAAACTGACTAAGACATATGGCTCTAGAACAATAAAAAAGTAACCATACCCGTGTATCACCTCTCAGTTACCAGAGGTGACACAAATTGTCCTTAAAAGCCCCTGTGAGCTCCCCCTCCACCCAAAGTAGCTTTCTCTTCTGTGATTTGTGCTAAACACTTTGTGGCTTTTATTGACAGCTTCAGCCCTAACCAACCTACTGCGTGGTCTCATTATTTCTGGATTTATGTAAATGGATTAAGCCATATGCACAGTCTATGATTTGCTTATTTGCTCAACAGCATGCTTTTGAGACTGTTGTTAATGGTGTCGCTGGGGATCCTTGAAGGGACAGAAATTCTTCATTTTAATAAAACTGACTTTGCTTTTTCCTTTTCATTTGTTTAAGCAATCCCTCTCAGTTCCAAGGTCCGAGAAGATATCCTCCTGTCTTCTGCAAGGTTCAGAGTTTCACCTTTTGCTTTTCACCCTTCTGTTCACTTAGAGTTGATTGTTTTTACAAATGTGTTTTTACTAGTGCCTGTTAGTATTACAAAATATTGGGTTTCAGTGTGGTATTTTCATACATGCATGTAACGTGATTTGGTCATATCCATTCCCCTGTTATCAGCCCCTCTTCTACCTCTCTGCCTTCTCATCCTTATTCCCTTCCTCTTGTCTAACAATCTCATGGCATCTTTTTAAGATTCCACATGTTAGCAAGACCATGTGATACTTACCTCTGGGCCTGGCATGATGATCTCCAGTTCCATCCATCTTCCTGTAAAAGACAGAATTTTGTTCCTTTTTATGGCTAAATAATATTCCATTGTACAAATATCACATTGTCTTTATCTATCCATCTGTTGATGGGCAACTTGCCTGGTTCCATGTCTTGGCTGTTGCGAACTGTGCTTCAGAAATCACAGGGGTACAGGTGCCCCTATAGTATAATGACTTTAAATTCTTTGGGTGTACACCAAGGCATGCTACAGTTGGGTCATATGGGAGTTCTACTTTTAAAGCTCCATACTGTTGTTGTTATTTTTTTTTCTGGTACCGGGAATCA
This sequence comes from Chinchilla lanigera, assembly GCF_000276665.1. NCBI lineage: Eukaryota > Metazoa > Chordata > Mammalia > Rodentia > Chinchillidae > Chinchilla > Chinchilla lanigera. Next base: position 16,456,499 of record NW_004955429.1, on the reverse strand, counting down.
AACTCATGACCTTGCACTTGCCAGGCAGGCACTATGCTGCTGGGCTAAACCCCCAGCCCCTTAAAGCTCCATACTGATTTCCATAGTGCCTGTACTAATTTATGCCCCCACTAGCAGTGTAGGAGTGTTCCTTTCTCCCTGTACTCTTGCCAGCATTTACTCTTTTCTGTAATTTTGATCATAATAGTTCTGCCTGGAGTGAGAGTGGCTCTCAGTGTAGTTTGGATTTGCATTTCCCTAATGACTAAAGAGGTTGAACATTTTTTTTCACATACTTACTGGCCATTTGTATTTCTTTGGAGAAGTGTCTGTTCAGTTTGTTTGCCTATTTAGTGATTGGATGATTAGATTTTTTTGTGGGGTTTTTTTGAGAGTGGGTCTTTGTATATTCTGGACATTAATTCTCTGTCAGAAGAGGAGCTGGCGAAGATTTTTCTCCCATTCTGTACTTTTCCTGTCCACGCTGTTGGTTATTTCCTTTGCTGTGAAGAAAATTTAATTTGTGGTCTTGTTTGCTGCTTCTTCCTATGCCGTTAGAGTTCTACTCAGAAAGTCTGCCTGTGTCTATGCCTTTGAATATTTCCCTTTTTCTTTCAGTAGCTTTAATGTTTCAGGTCTTACACTTCATTCTGTGATCCATTTCGAATTGATTTCTGTACAGAGTGAGTGATAGGGATCTAGTTTCAATCTTCTACATATGGATGTACAGTTTTTCCAGCACCTGTCTTTTCTCCAATTTGTGTTCTTGGTTTCTTTGTTAAGGATCTGATGGCCATGTGGGTTTGCTTTTTTAAAATTTTTATTTTAATAATAAAAGGAGGAAAACATTAACAGACAGACAACCTTTTACAAAATAGCAAAAGAACAGTACAGACAATACAGAGTTACAAACAAAGTGGTAGGAAATTAACAATGCTGGTTGTATTACATATTGATATCTTCAAAGTGGTTTCTCATGAAAACAGATAGAGACATGCAATATTGATCAATCCAGGACTCATTGACAGTTTCTTTCAGCAAAGAAATAGAAGACAGTAGAACAACTATGTTAACTATCCTGTATATACATACATACAACATTTCTCCTTCTTTCCCTTCCCTTTTCCCACATTCCAGTTGCCCTTTATCCTTGAGTGTTTTCCTATCATTTCACAATGTCTATCATACCTTCTAGTTTAAATTAACTCTTTCAGGTTTTACACTAGTGAAACAATGCGATGCTTGCACATGCAGGTCTGATTTATTTCACTTATGAGTATGGTCTCTAGTTGCGACCATTTACCTATAAAGGCCTCGAGTTTGTCTTTCTTTATAGCTGAGTAATATTCCATTATATAAAAGTACCACAATTTTCTTCTCCAATCCTCGGTGGATGGACATTTGGGTTGCTTCCACAATTTAGCAATTACAAATTGTGCTGCTATGAACATAGGTGCACATATATCGCTGTAATATGATGTTTTTAGATTTTCTGGGAGAATACCCAGAAGGGGAATAGCTGGGTTAAATGGGACCTCTAGACCTAGTTTTGTGAGGAATCTCCAAACTTATTTCCACAGTGGTTTCACCAGTCTGCATTCCCACCAGCAGTGGAGAAGGGTTCCTATTTCTCCACAGCCTCGCCAGCATTTGTTATTGGTTGATTTCTTAATGCTAGCCATTCTTACTGGGGTAAGGTGGAATCTCAATGTTGTTTTAATTTGCATTTCTCGAATGACTAATGATGTTGAACATTTTCTCATGTATTTATTTGCCATTTGTATTTCCTTATCTGAGAAGTGTGTATTCATCTCAGCTGCCCATTTTTGGATTGGGTCTTTGAATTTGGGGGGGCTGATATTTTTAAATTCTTTATATGTTCTAGATAGAAGCCCTTTGTCTGAAGGACAGTCAGCAAAAATTTTTTCCAAGTTTGTGGGTTTCTTTTTACTCTTCTTCTGCATTTCAGAAGGTATGCTCTATGGCTAGGATGTGATTTATTTTAGAGAAAGACCCATGTGCTGCTGAGAAAAATGTGTATTCTGATGTTGTGGGGTGGAACACTCTGTATACATCTACTAAGTCCATTTGTTCACAACTTTGGTTCAGATCTGTTATTTCCTTGCTGATTTTTTGTCCAGTTGACCTATCTCTTTGTGTCAGTGGGGTATTGAGGTCCCCTTTTACAATACAGTTATTAATTATATGGGTTTTCATGCCTGTTAAGATTTGTCTTATATAATTTGGAGCTCCGATATTTGGTGCACACGTTTATGATTGTTATCTCATCCTCTTGCAGTTTTCCCCTGACTAGTATATAGTGACCTTCTTTATCTCTTTTGATTGTTGTTGGTTTGAAGTTTGGGTGTGCCTTTGTTCTTCTATTCTGTTCCATTGGTCTGTGTCAATTTTCTGCCAGTTCCTTGCTGATTTTGTTATTACGGTGTCTTGGAACAGTTTGAAAGAGGGGATTATGTACTTCCATCTCTCTCTTTTTGTTCAGGATTGCTTTGGCTATTCTGAGTTTTTGTGTTTCCATATGAATTTTTGCATTATTTTTCCTAGTTCTATGAAGAATGTCATTGGAATTCGGATGGGGATTGCACTGAATCTGTAGATTGCTTTCAGTAATATGACCATTTTAACAATATTAATTCTGCTGACTGGTGAACATGGGCCAATCATCCTCTGTATCTTTCCATCCTCTATGTCTTCTTCAGTTTCTTTCTTTAATATTCTGTAATTTTCATTGTAGAAATCTTTTACCTCTTTGGTTAAGCTGATTCCCAGGTAATTTTTTGAAGCTACTGCAAATGGACTTTCTTTCCCAATTTCTTCCTTAGCTAGTTCATTATTTGTATATGGAAAAGCTATTGAATTTTTAAATTTTGATTTTGTACCCTGCTACTTTGCTGAATTTATTGGCTCTAAAAGTCTTTTGGTGGAGTCTTTAAGGTCCTCTAAATCTAGGACCATATAATTTGCAAATAGAATAATTTGATTTCTTTCCTTCTTATTTGTATCCCTTTTTTTTTTTTTGTCTTATAGCTCTGGTTAAAATTTCAAGTACTATATTGAAGAAGAGTGGTGAGATTGGAATCCTTATTTCTGATTTTAGAGGAAATACTCTCAATTTTTCATTCAGCATGATGTGAGTTGATATGTTTTAGGGTGTGAAGCAGGGATCTGGCTTTCTCTCCTGATTCTCGGCTTGATCAACAGAGGTCATCCCATTGTTTTGTTTTAACTATTTATTCATTTTCTACATTTCCACAGATATATCTGAGTGTTCTTGTGTTCTCAGTGAACAGCTCTGTGCTATACTTCAGATCTGGAAGGACCCCCAATGTCCCATGTGTTAAAGACGTAGGTCCCCCACCCTGGTGCTATCAGGAGATGGGGAGCCTTTACCAGGTGGGGCCAGAGGGTTAGAAGCCAGGTCACTGGATGTGTGCTCTTGAATGGTATTCGAGACACCAGTTTCTTCTTCTCTCCTCTTATGTCCTAGCAGTGTGGTCTCTGCCATAGAGCACCATCTCACCACAGCTCTGAAGTAACCAGGCCAACTAATTATGGACTGAAACCTCCAAAACTGTGAGCCAAAGGAAACTGTTCATCTTCATAAGTTGAGTGTCTCAGATATGTTGTCACAGGAATGGAAAACTAGCTAAAACTCCCTGGTATCTGTTTGGCAGAACACTTCATGGGGGCACGTAGTCTTGGTTCAACACCTCATGGGGGCAAGTAGCTCTTTCTTTGACATCAGTGGCAAGCAGAAGTGCCCAGCTCTCTGTCCCCGATCAGCTGGGGGGTGGGTGTCTAGAGGCAGGGCTGGGAAGAGGGTCATGGTACATGCCAGGGTGTTTAGCTGAGAGCTGGGGACATATGGTCACTGCATAGCCAGGGAATGCAGTGAGGTGCGTGGAGATACACATCTTGTAGAGACTCCTTGTGCTGTTAGTGGCATGTGATTTGGAGAGAACTGGAGTGATGCGGTGGACTGTCAAGGTGCTGCCTCACAAGCACAGACAAGCTGTATGCTAACTCCTCTTCATGTCTCCCTTCAGGTTTTCCTATGACTTTCTGTGGAAAGGCACCTGTCTTTAGATGGGATCATGCTACCCCAGGAACCCCACCCCCCATGCTTGTGTGGTTTGCTCCCTTCCCTCCTTCTGGTCTTTATTCTAAACTCCTTTCTTTAGTGAGAGGTGCCCTGACCTGTCTATGTGAAATTATTAGCTCCTCACCCCTAACAATTCCTTGCCCCTGTCTTGGCCTGTTAGTCTCCATAGAGCTTTCCCTGTTGGGTACACTACGCAATCGCTCATCTGCTGGGTTCACACTTGCCCCTCCAGCCTGTGTCTGTGCCTCAGTGCCCGATACATAGTAGTGATTGGCAGAGATCCGTCTAATGAAAAAATGAGTAGGGAGTAAGGAAAGATTTCCTTGGGTCCTGGGCTGTGGGGGTGGCACAGCAGGTGCTGAGAGAAGCCTGATGAGAGAACATGCACAAAAAAATGGGGGTGCTAGGGCCAAGCTGTGCACTTGGTTCTGTGCAGCGAACCCCCTCAGAGCTCCTCCCATTCACAACCACCTCATCGCAGGGCCCAGAAGCCTCACACACCACCCCCATCTTGCCTTCCCTAATCCTTTCAAGGACAATGGCTCAGATGTGGACCCTGACTGACAGATGTGAGCCTGACATCTTGGGAGGTAATGTAACTTTCCCCTGTAGCACCAGGCAGATGCCTTGATACTTGCATGGCCCGGACAGAGGAAGCCTCACACACTGATCAGGACCTCCCTCTACTGACCTATATTCCCTCATCCCCAAGTTCATCATGTCTCTGTCTGAAAGTTGTTGCCTGGCAATGGTTGCTAGGCAAAATTCACAAGTAATGAAGAGTCAGGCTCTTGATTGGAGGCCCGCAGGAATGCTGAAGCATCTGCACCCTGTGACAGACATGATTCTGTTGTGGTCTCCAAGATTCTTGTCCTGGGCTGGCCTGGGAGGAGGATGTGTTGGACACACACTTGGTTAGTTTCCATCCTGTGGCTGTGGTGGTGGGGGAGGAGCCTGTGGTCACTTCCCTATACAGACCCCTCCTGCTGGTGTTGGGAAGGAAGTTGCTTTGTGTGAGAGTGTGTTGTGGCTAGGACCTAGTAGCCACTCCCACTCACTGCCAACAAGAAAATGGGGACATGGGTCCTGGTAACTTTCCAAGACCTGAATCCTTTTGACAGCCCATGAGCTCCCAGGAATACCTGGGGAGCTGGCCTTAGTGAGGTCACAGCCCGGGCTGGCTGACACACTGATCTCAGCCTGGGGAGACCCTGAGTGGACAAACCAAGGCTGACTACCTGACCGGCAGAACAGTCACATAACACGTGGGGACAGAAGGAGTCACTAAATGTGTGGCTATTTTCCATGTAGCATAGAAACTAACACACAGGCTGGGGTTGGGGCTGGGAATCCAATTTTAGGATGGACTTGGTGTTGAAGTTCGCTACTGGGACTGAGGAAGAGGATAATGAAGAAACCTAGAAGGATTGTGCCACCACCCTGATCCTGGTCTCTTAAACCCAACTCTAAGACAATCTCTGTGAGGTAGAGGCCAATCCCTTGCACAAATGGAAGTAAGACCCAGAGAGACTATGCATTGCCTAAGCTCACATAACTGGGAAGATACAAGGTTGGAACTTAAACCAGAGAAATTCCAAGGCTTGAAGTTCCCCCATGACTGGTAAAATGAAGCTTCTAGACCATTCTAGAGCATTCCTGATCAAGTTTCCTCAGTGGGTACTTCCTCAAGGGGTGTTGAGCTTTCCTGCTTCATGTGTCTCCTTCACAAGAAGAAAGGATATTTGTACCTTAGTGTTTAAGGCTCCAACTGGCCTTGTGCTTCTGAGGTATATGCTCCAGCTGGGTTTAGCAGTGTGGGGCCATCGGTAGTGTTTGCCTGCTACTCATTCCTTCCTCTGGAGATTTCTATTTCCACTGACATATAATTAGGTAGGGCTTTCAATCAATGTCCCACCTTAGTGGACTCATGACCAAGCTAGGCTTGATCAAATTCTCTGAAATGAGAATCTTGAACAAAGGGTCACAAGTATTAAGTAGGAACTTTTAATCTCCACTCTTATAGTTTTCACTGGGAAGACATTCTCTGTGGTTACATCTGGGACTTCCTGTTTCGCCTCTTCTTTTCCCCATCTGGTACAATTAGTCCTGCCTGATTTGTCAACTTCATTGGACTAGGAAACACAAACAGATTAGTAAGGTATGCTCTTGGGTCTCGGTGGGTCTTGGTTTCTGCCCCAGCTGACATTCAGACCCCACCCTCCTCCTCTCAGGTGGGGAAGGACATTATTTATCTGCTGCCTTGGCCCTATGGTGACCTGGAAGCTGATTCGTCTTGAATCATCTGGTTTATCGATCCCCAGAACTGACAGGGTCTGGTCCTGGCTAGGTCTTCCCTTTCCGTTGGCTTAGATCTGTAATTATCCTCCCATAACTCATCATTGCAGACAGCCTTGCCACTATGGGCGGTGTCTTCCTTGTCTGGATCACTGGTCTTCCATCCTCAACACAATGGAGTGGGTGGTGGCTGTCTTGCTTGTTGGGACACTGCTGATAGGAAGCAGATTGACAGCGAGGACACGGGAATTGATGTCTGTTCTGCTGAAGCCTGGCTATGTGACCTAGGACAAGTAGTGCCTTGCTGGGGTAAATGAAGCAGCAGGTCAGTGCCAGCCAGACTCCAGCTTCTGGTGTGTCACCTAGCATCTGAGAGCCCTGCGTCAGCTCTGGGGCCCTCTGAGAAGTAACAAGCTGGTGGTAAATGCTTAGTGTCCCATACTACATGCTTCCCTTCTCTGAGTGGTGTTGTCACCACCCTGTTTACCAGAAGAAGCAGCTGAGGCACAGAGAAAGCAACTTGCTGAAGATCACACAGCTAGGAAATAGAAGAGCTAGGATGGGGACTCAGCAGCTGACCTGCCCAGACCTCACCCTGCACACCATGCTAGGCCTGTCACCCATGTCTGTGCTCCTTGCTCTGGTGGCCCATGTGCTTGTCCTTGTCCCCCCACTCTGCCCACAGCTTGGTCTTGCAGTGGTCCTGCGACACTCTTTTTACTCGGGCTCTTCAAGGGACGTCTCTGATTGGTCCAGATACAAAGCCTGCCCAACATGGCCACAGGAGGAAGCAGAGTGACCAGGGAAGGTGCCCACTTGAGAGGGGGCACTGCCATCAGCGACTGGGAAGGAACGTGGCTATTTGTGTAGGAAGGAGCCGCGGCTGTCATGGACTCTAAGCTTTGGGATGCTTCTGCCTTGGCCTGGTTGGGCTGTTGTGAGGATCGGTGGAGGAAAGGCTGTTGCCTTTATTAGCTTCCTAGTGATTTCTAAGGGGCAAAGTGTGTTTATTCCCAAGCCACAGAGTGCTTTGTAAACTGTGAGGTGTGTTGTGAACAGCCAAGAGGTACACTCAGCTGGTGCAGCCCCTGGGGACGGTCTGGCCACCAGCCATTGCCTTCTGTCCTCATCAACAGAAGAAGCTCACATCATTTGGGTAGCACAATGCTAGTTCAAGGCCTCTGTGGTGGGCCAGTCCGGGCCATCTGTGGCCTTTGGCCAATGAGTGGGTGTCACAGAATCTCTGACCTCAAGGATGCTTCTGCCATGGCTTCCCTGGGGGCTATCAGGATCATGATGGCTTTGTGGCCTGAGTCCTGTAGGGGGTGTAGGCACCATGTTTGGCACCAGGCTGGAGGGCTGGTGGTTGGGCTGGGTATTGTGTTCCCTGGTTCTGCAACATGGGGGCCCTGAGCACCCTGAGAAGTGGGGGCAGATGTTGACCAAGATTTCACCTGGCTTTTCTGAGCGGCTCTACTCACCTCTACCTGTCAGGACCTTTTATGTCATTGTGTTCAATCGAGAAAGGATTGGGTTCAGATCACATCCATCTGAAAATCGGAATGAGTGTCAGATCTATCCAGGGCCACCCTTTCCTCATGGCCCACACTCTAGGTGAGTGCGGACGACCTTGAGGTTTCCAGCAGGGCGTCTGTGAAAACTACTTTGGAAGAACTTCATTTTAGACATTTTCTTTTATGTATCAATGACAAAACCCTAAGAAAACAACTCAAAAGAGGAAAGGTTTGCTTGGACTTGTGGTTTCAGTCCATGGTCCCTGGGCCCCTTCCTTCCTGGGCCTGTGCTGAGGGCAAACCTCAGGGCAGAAGTTGCTCATCTTACGGCATCCAAGAAGGGAAAGTGACGGCTGACCTGACACACCCTTCCAGGCCATGCCCTGCCACCCTGGCCACGCCCCTGTGACCCTAGCCACAGCTCCAAGACTTACTTCCTCCAAACCAGCCCTGCCTCCTCCAGTTTCCACCCCCTACTAGTTCATTCAATTGTGAAGCCGTCCATGGATTAGTCCATGAGAAGACCAGAGCCCCCATGAGCCAATCACTTCCCTAAGCCCCTCCTCTGACATCCTGCACCAGGGAACCAGCTTTTGGAGGGCAGCTGAGATCCAAACTGTAACACATTGCTTAGAATCAAAAGTTCAATTACAAAAGGTGAGTGCATACGTGCTCATTGCCGAGCATTCAGAGTTGTGTCAAATGCACCCCTTGAACACTCCTATGGGTACCGGTGGGTGTTCACAGTGTGTGTGACTCGCTCCTGTCCTCTTGACACACCCTCACACACCAATTTCTTTCTTTTTTCTTTTCCTGTTTCTTTTAAACCTAAAGGGACCACGCCATGCGAACACTGTGCAACTTGCTTCAGCAGTGCAGCCAGGATTTCCCTACCTTAGAACAGGTAGAACTGCTTCTTTTTCCTGGATGCATTGGCCTCCTTTGGAAGCAGGTACCTGGTGATGGGTTTAGATCTCCTTTGCTTCTATTTGACTTTTCCCAGTGCTTAAAGATGAAAGCTAGGGATACTTCATTTGGAGACAGTGTTGCTCTGAACCTTGAAGGAAGAGCTACACAGTGGCCCAGGCCTTGGGACCCCAGCACCTTCCGTATCCCTCCTGCCCTTGGCAGCATCTGGACCGCAGGAGGAGAGCCTGGCAGCCATGCCCTCCAGGATCCCTGCCCCTGTGTGCCCTGTGTGTGATGTTGAGGGCCTCTCGGTCCTAGAAAGCACGGGGAACTCCTGCTCGGGAGGCTCAGAGGACGAGGGTCTGAGTAGACCCTGGGAAGCTGCAGCCAGGCCCCTCCTGTGCTGGGTCATCCTGGCACCCCAGCCCCCATCCCTCCCGCTGTGAAAGCAGCTGGCCCTGTGATAACAGGTGAGAAAGATGGAACGGGGGAGGAATCATAAAGGGGTGAGCAAGATGCAAATACAGAAGCACACAGAGCAGGAAAAGAATTAATATTGTTATCATGCATGACATAAGACTTAGAAACAAGAGTTTCAAAGAAAGCTAACAAAGAGGAGAACCTGAATGTCAAAAATGATAAAATAAAAGAGATGAAAATGAGATGTAGGATGAAGAGATAAAAAGACAGGAAGCCAATGGGCTGCCCAGCAGAAGGCGCAGGCACGGAGAGCAGAGATTAGGAACAAGGACGGAGTGAATATCCAGGAAATAACTGTTTAAGTAGATGAAACCCACGACTGGAGATGCGAACGGAGGCCTGAGACATTCTGAGTGTAAATGGGTTTAAAAACTGGAGAGAAAATACAATTAAAGAACAGCTCTTTAAATGATCTCCTCCCCTCCCAAGATCACAAAGGAACCCAGCCGCCTTCAGAGTAAATAAAGCCAAGAGGGAAAGATGAACGATGGTGAACTAAAGTTAGACTGCAAGAAAGATCGATTGGAGCAATAGAAATCAGTGAAATAATAGGAGGGTAATGAGCTGTACAGTCACGAATAAGAGATCAGTGTCTCCCGTCTTCAGCAGGAAGGCCCCACACGCAAGGGGAAACACCCAGACCGGCCCTGGGACCTGCGCCCTGCCCGCCAGTGCGGACCCCACGCTGGGCTCCCAGGAATGGTGTCTCTCCAGTGTCTGCCCAGGGGACTGGGCCTCCTGGGTGTCCCCAGCACTGCCGCATGCTGCCCTGCCCATGACCTCACCATTTTCAGAACTCTGCAGCTTCTGCATCTGCCTCACTTAGAGTGCAAGTGGGGAAAATCCCCAGCCACAAGTGACCCCAGGATGGCCTGGTCATGGGACCAAGAGATGGTGCAGGAGGCTGTCACATGCCAGCCTGTGTCAGAGCCATGTGCAGGTGAGTTGAGACAGGTCTTGACTCGCCCAGGGCAGGGACCTGGATAGGCTTGGAAGGCTGCTCTGACAAGCCTGGAAGGGCCCCAGTGACCCTTGGGTGTGCCAGGGGCTGCTGCTCAGCAGCTCTTAAAACAGACTTCAAGATGAGACCACACCCTGTATCCTGTGTCCTACACCCTTGCTGACCCCGCCCTGCTGAGGACTGCACACCCCCACCAGGGACTTCCCTCAGCCCTTCATCCTGCATGCTCCTGCCCCACAGGGCACCTTTGTCCCTGGAATGCAGAAGGCCTGCCTTGTCCCTCGGAAACTCACAGATGCAGCCAAGGTCTTCCTCAGCTCGCCACCTGCCTGCACCTGCTCTGAAGGCAGGGCCTGTCCTTCGGGCCAGCTGGGATGTGTGGGGACACCTGGGCTCCATCGCTGTGCAACAAGTTCTCTGGCTCAGCTCAGGGACATCAGATTCCAGATTCCAAGCTTCTGATTTGCACAGGGCTTGCAGGCAGCGGAAGTTGTCCATGCAGGGCTGGCTGGCTGGAGTGGGGAGCTGGTCTGGGGCTGGGGCTGGGGCTGGGGCTGGGAGGGGTTGGGACTAGGATAAGTGATTTTAGAGTGGCCCTGAGGTGAGGCTCAGGCCCCTGCACAGCCCAGGGAGATGGGTAGCATGGCCATCAGAACCTCATCTGGGGCCACACAGACCCCTTGGGTGCCCAGCACATGTGGCCTTCCCTTCCTGCACATCTCTGCTGCCCTGCCTGGTGCCCTGGCTCAGCTCCACACTAACCCTGAAGGATCCTGCCATGGTAAGCCCACCATGGGCAGTGTCCTGTGCTCTGGCTTGGGCCGGGTGGGCACTGTGGGTGTCCCCTGCTGGCCCCGGAGAGTTCATAGGTAGCTGGGGCTGCTGGGCTCAGGCACTGGGAATCCATCCTCCTGTTGATCACAAACCTCCCATGGACACTGGCCTCTCCCTAGGGAAAGAAGTGGAAGGCACAGGAACTCCTAACCCAGCAGAGGGAGTGGACATGGGTAGAAAAGTGAGAAAAGAGAGGGAGAGCCAGGCATAGGGGCACAGCACTCTGGGAAGCTGAGGCAGGAGGATCTCAAGTGCAAGTCCATCCTTGGCAACTTAGCAACTTAATGAGACTCTGTCTCAAAATAAAAAAAAGGGCTGGGGATGTAGCTCAGTGGAAAGGCCCTGGGTTCAATCCCCAGTGCTGGGGCTAGGAGTAGAGGGTAGGCCCCCAATGTCCTCAGCTAGCTGCTGTACATGAGCGTGCTGTTCCCTTCCTGGCTGAGACAGCTGTCTTCCCAGATCTGCATAGCCCCGAAGGATCGGAGCCTGACTCCAGCCCCTAGGACTGGGGGGCCGGTTCAGAGGTGGGGCAGGGAGGCCAATGGGCAGCAGGCGCATGGTCAGTGCTGTGGAGAGGGCTGGGCCAGCTTGTCCACCCTGACTTGCGGGGCCCCCACCCCCAGCCTGGGCCTTGTGCGAAGGCGTCTGGGGAGCTGCCTTCTCTGCTGCTGCCCTGGCCTCCACCTAAAACATGCATGGAGCCTGAAAATTTCATCAAAGCAGCTCGTGTCCTCAACTTGTGGCCAGCAGCCCAGGTCCCTGACTCACTGCTGGGTCAGCACAGGTGCTGCAGGGCAGGGGCGAGGAGGTGGGCACCAAGGTGGCTCTGCAGGGATGAGGCAGGGAGGGGCCAGGCCAGCTAAGAGGGTGTGGGACACAGCACGCTACAGGAGGGGTGGGGACCCCTGTCCTGGGGACCCTGACTTTCTTGTTCAACCAACACATTTTCACTCTTTCTCTGCAGCTCTCAGTTATTGTTTAAAAGGCAGGTAATGCTAAGCGTGGTGGTGCACGCCTGTAACCCCCAGCTACTCCGGAGGCCGGGGCAGGAGGATCACAGGTTCAAGCCCTGCTTGGGCAGCTTAGTGAGACTCTGCCACAGTCAAAAAGAAAAAGGGCTGTGGCTGCAGCTCAGTTGCACAGGGCTCATCTAACACCTGCAAGACCCTGGGTTCCATTCCCAGCACTGCCTAACAAGGCAACACAGAGACACAGAGACACAGGCACGGCTCTGCTGCGCCTGGAACGTAGGGCCATACACGGGCCACCCACGCCTTTCTTGCTGTTGTAGGTGCGTATGGCCTCGCCCAAAGGTGCAGGCCACCCTGGGCCTTCCCCACTGCAGGCAGTGGTATGCTCCCCAAGGCCTCGCCAGCCCTGGGGTCTCGGAAACCCTTGGAGTCTGGCCGACCTGGTGGGGGATCACATTCATAAAAATATAAGGAAGCTGCGTGTCCCTGTGCTCTGGGAGTGGCTTTCTCGGCCAGCAACTGCAGGGCAGGGGGTCCTGGGAACAGAGTATAACCATTTTATCTGCTTCTTGTTTCTCTTGTCAGAAATTTCTTGGTGCATAGTAACTATAGAGAAGAATGGGTTTGTTTCAGCATATCTGTCTGTGCATAGGGCATGCTTCGATTGCTTTACCCCCATCTCTCACTCTCCCCTTCCTGCCCTTTCTCTTCTCTAATCATTTCCCTTCTACTTTCCTGTCATCTCTCTTTCCTTTTCGTTTCTATTTTTTTTTTTTTTTTTTTTTTTTTTTTTAGCTTCTACATATGTGAGAAAACGTGAAATACCTGTTTTCCTGAGCCTGGCTTATTAAGCTTAACATGATGGTCTCCATTTCTGGCCATTTGCCTGCAAGTAATAAGATTTTGTTCCTCTTTACAGCTTTGTAATACTCCACTGTGTACATATAGCGCCTTTTCTTCATCCATTTGTCTGTCGACGGGCCCCTAGGCTGGCTCCGTGGCTGAGCTATGGCGAGTCGCTTCCACTAAAGCTCGGGCAGCTGCTGTCTGCCCTGTGAGCCAGCTTCATTCTTTGGGGAGCACGCTGAGGAGTGGCATCGCAGGGTCGGCTGGGATCGCTGGTTTTCATCTTGGGAGGCGTTTCCGCTCTGGTTTCGGGCGTGGCTGTTCTAGTTTGCATTCCAGCCTCGGTGTAAGTGTACCCTTCTGCCTGCACATTCGCCAGCATCTTCTGCTTTTGTATTGGTGCTGGTGTGTGTGCGTCCCTCCGTAGGTGCTTGTGTGAGCACACGCGTGTGAGCATGTATGTGCGTGTTTGTGAGTACGTGCGTGCCCGTATCTTAGTCAAAGGATCCAATCCACCCCAGATGTGGGGAGGAAGCGGCTGAGCATGAGCATGGTCATCCCAGTGTCTTGCAGGAGGGATGACCGAACCCGTCGGCCCTGCTCCACTGACCTGAAGTCAGGGGTCTGACTGGTGGCCTGAGGACAGGGAGCCAGTGCAGGCGGGGCCATGGGGAGCCGGGCTGTGACCCCCACCAGGGCTGGGGTGCCTAGCTGGCTGAGACCTTGGAGGCCAAAGGCAGCAGGTCTGCAGAGCCCTGGGCCCCAAAGCTGTAGGTGCCAGTGGCCTCCGTCAGTTCTGTGAAAGCTCAGCAAGCGGATTGGCGACCTAGGGCGGCCTGCTGTGCCCTCTTGGCTCTGGTCTTGGCCCTCCGGATCTCCCGCTGGCAGACCCAGGCTCACGTCCAGCATGTCCCTGGGCTGTTCCTGCAGGGCCACCTCTGCAAAGCTGGCCAACACCAATGCTCCTCACACACCACCTAAGCTGGTCTGCTACCCACGGTGGCCTGGAAGGGCTGATGCCCCTTGAATACCTACTCTAGTCAGAGGGGACAGGTAGGGACACAAATGTAGACACCAGCAGCAGAAGCACAGTAGAGCTAGGATGGAAAATGTGGAGTTTTGGGGACAGGCTTGGGCTGGGGTTTGAAGGGTGCCTAGGAGTTCACCAATGGGCAGCAGGGCTGAGATTGGTCGCCCCTGCTAGGCCTGAAGGCAGAGAGCAGAGGGCAGAGGAGACTCTGCCCTGGAGCTGAGGATGCGACAGGCACTCTGGATCCCACAGCCTGCGCGGCCACCCCTACCCAGGCAGCCTGAGGATTAAACCGACTTTGCTGGGATTACTGCTGCCAATCAAGTTCAAGTGCATTTTTAAGAGCTTAATTTGCGGCCGTAGGTTTCGAATAAAATCATCAAGTTCAGTCGATTAAACTCATTAAGGCGGGTGGACTGGCTGGCATTCGCACCACCATCAGATTCAGAGAATTAATTAGGGGCCTGTTATCCTTTGTCCAGATTAGCAGAGCCAGCCCAGAGGCCCGGGGTTCTGTGAGGAGACAGCCCCATAATCTCTTTAGTGGGGCCCGGGAGGCAGAAACCGGGGCGGCTTCTGCAGGATCTTTGATTCTGTGGTGTGCGTGTGCAGACCTGGGAAGGTGCAACAGGCTCCAGGCCTGGATGACCCCACCCTGTCCCTACCCTCATCTGGGGATCTCATAGCAATTTAGGAGGAGGAGGAGACCTATGTGGAGGACATCAGTGGGCTCTCTTGCCTCTCAGAAATGTCCCAACCCCAACTGGTAGGACCCCTCCAGGCTCTCTCTCCCCATCAACCAGGTCTGTGGGCAAGCTGAACCCTAGGGGCCTCCTGTCAAACCCAGGAGACTGATTGGTCTTGGGCTGGGCATGTGCAAAAGCCAAGCAAGACACACAGGCCTGATCTAGTCCGGTGTGAAAATGTGAGCCTGAAGCTGCCAGCTGCAGTGACCCTGTCACCAGCGTACCCACACAGAGGACAATGGGCACAACAAGCCAGGGGTTATCCCAAGACATGGGGTGAGCTTCTGGATCTGGCCGTACCTGAAGCTCACCCGGACTCTTCAGTCACATGAGCCCATCCATTTCTCCTCGCTGACATCCTGCCGCTTGTAACTGAGGGATGGATCAACCCAGATCTCAGATCAGCTGCTTTCAGCAGTGGGAAGGAGCAGGAGGGTCTTTTTCTTCTTTTCCCTCTCATTTTATATGTGGGGAGACGGAGGCCCAGAGAGGGCAAGGGTTTTGCCTGGCTGGTATGACTATCAATGGGGTTTTCTGGTCACCTGATGTCTGGCTTCAAACGTGAAGGGAGAGTTGTCCCCCACATTGCTGGGTGAGTCTGGCAGGCCAGGGTGGGTGGACTTTATGGGTGATGGGGAGGGTACTGTAAGCTGATGCCTGTCTTGGGGGGGGTGAAGGCAGAATGCCCCCCCCCCATGCCTGCCACACACCCTGTCCCTCACTTCTTCCCCAGCACAGGGCTGTGCTGGGGGGACTGGGTCGGGGCCTGGGCACCTGCCTCTGCCCAGGGTCTGTTGCTTTCCATGGAGACTCAACCCTGGCTGATGCGCTCTGCTCCAAGTTTCCACCCAGCCCGCCCTCACCCTTCCAGGGCTTCAGAACCCCTGTTGGTCCCCTGGGCAAGCAGATGACGTTGATGTGGCTTCTCTCTTGTCGGATCCGCAGACAGCCTGAGTCTTGAAGCATGGGCTCAGACACGTTTGCGGTGTTGCTGAGTACAGCTAACCTTCTCCTGGAGGCCATGACAGGGGATATGGTCCCCGGGAGTGGCCACCCATGTCACCTGGGCACCGGGTGGCTGAAACAGGAGCCAGGTGTGGGGTGGGTGGTAACATCCAGGGATGGGGGCTCTCGTGTGTTGCAGAGGAGGAGCCAGATGGGGGACAGGTGGGACAGGCAGGACCAGAAGAGAGTCCAGCTGGTTTTGACCACAGAGCGAGGGCCTCCTGGAGCATGGGACTGAAGCTGGTGGCCTGAGGGTCCCTGCAGAGGTGAGGACAGGGACAGGCCCGGGGTTCTGGGAGGCTGGTTGCAGGGGACACTGGCAGAGTAGACGAGGGAGGCTAGGTGCTGCCCGGGGTGTGGGGTGCCGGAGAGCTCCTGGGAGTCGAGTGACCCTCACATGTCTGAAGGGAACCCAGTGCTCGGGGACAAGGGAAGGGAAGACACAGGGATGTGCTCCAGGCCCCTTAACTGAAAGGCATGCTTCCCAGCTGCAGACAGCTACCCTCAGGCCCATCTTCCGCAGGCCCACTTCCTGTGACCCACACAGGCCTGGCCGCTTCTCCACTTGGCACAGCTCTGGATCCGCCCCCACCCAGCCCTGGGGAGTCGCCTGGCTATTCTGGTGCCCACGGTGCAGCTCAAGGTCACTTCCACCTGGTCCTGCTCCCTCCTCCCTGCCGCAGGCCTGGGGCCAGGCCCCCCTGTGAGCCCGGCACCCTCTGTCCCACACTTCCCTGCTCCTGGGGCCCAGGAGCTGTGTCCCTTCATGCTGTATCCTGGGCCCTCAGCCTCTGCATTCCCATTGCAAGGTCCAGGAATGTGGCCAGGTGGGCATGGCCGGTACAGGGCTCTAGGGTGGGGACTGCAGTCAGGGCCCCCTCTGCTCCTGAGTAGCCACGTCCTTGCTGTTGAGTGTAAGGACAGGCAGGTGGACAGCGTGACCTCAAAGAAGTCCCTGGGGCTTTGGGGAAGACAGAGTCCCCTCCCGCAGCCCTCTTCCTGCTGGCGTGGCCAGTGTGGGAAGCGGGTGTCCAGGCAGACAGCTTGACCACGGCTAGGGCAGGGCAAGTGGTTTGGCTTCTCTGGGGGTCATTTGGTCAGTGGCCACCACCTTTAAATGGTCACAGCTTTAGACCCAGAAATTCTACATCTGAGGATCAGTAATGAAGCCATGGCTTTAATACAAAACCCAAACAAAACCAAACAAGACTGCTGGTTGTGGCACGGCAAGCTCATTCTTGCTAAGTGTTCAGGGACATTTGCCCCTCATGTGCCAGATTGCTGGTACCGTGGCCACGGCCGGAGGATTTACACCACTGAAAGCAGCACTTGCTGCAACCCAGAGCCTTGTTTCTCCGGAGAGCTGGCTTGGGAGCTTGCTGCTGGCTCATTCACTGGAAAACTCTGGACTTACCATGTGTCTTCGTTACATTCCTAGCTCCCAGCACACCCATCCCGTGGTCTTTGCACTTTCCGCAGCAGCTCTGAAGTTCTCTTTCCTGGGTGTTGTGCTATTGAAGCTGCCTTAGTGTCCTGACTTGATTCAAAATGTTTCCCCTTTATGGTCATTTTGACTCTGGGGAAGAGCCAGGAGTCACACAGTGCCAGACTTGGTGAATAAGACGGACAAGGACGGACTGTCACGTTTTTACAACTTGCCTTTCAGTGGATGGTCCCCACCAGTAGTATTCACCATATTGACAATCATATCTTGCAAACCTCAAGAAAGAGGACCTCCAGAACTGCTTCAGAAAGTGGCAAGAATGATGGGATCCGTGTGTTTAAAGTGAGGAGGAGGACGTTGAGGGGGATTTCTGGCAAGGTGTCTTTTGCTTAACCCTGGTCTTGAACTCACTTTGTAGCCCACGCTGGCTTTATACTTGCAGTGATCCTCTTGCTCAGCCCCCCAAGTGCTCAGATTATGGGTGTGCACACCACTCCTGGTTGGGAGCCAGGAGAGTTCCACACCATGGGGGTGGACACTGTCCCCTGCTCTCAGAGGTGGCAGGGAAACTTTCATGAGTAAAGTCTAATTGACCGTGGTAGCTGTGTCCCTTGGACAGTGGTTCATGGGTCTGTGCCTCAGTTTTCTCATGTAGAAAAGGGGAGATATTAACTGATACATGAAGCTCACCCCCAAACCAGGCTCACATAGTAACTGCGTCAGATTCCCCATGTTTTCTGAGGCCAGGCTCTCAGCCCGAGTGAGGATAGCAGGCTCTGCTCCAAGTATTTAAAAATTAATTTTGGCTCAAACCCAGGGCCTTTGCATGAGCTTCCTCCTCAGTCCTTTTTATTTTATTTTGAGACAAAGTCTTGCTAAGTTACCCAGGCTGGTCTTGAAGTTGGACTCCTCCTGCCTTAGCATCCTTTGTAGCTGGGATGACAGGTGTGTGCCTCCACTCCCAGCCTGAGTCCTCCTTTCTTAGAAACCCTCCTCCTTGTGAATGATCTACCTCCTTTTCATGATTGTGAGCAATGCCCGTGGGCGACTTTGAAGTTGGGCCAAGAATCTGGGGCCCAAATGATGACAGCGGCCATGCAGGGCATCTCTGGATCCTTTGCCCTAAAGTTGGAGTCTTCCTCTGGGAACTGCGCCCCAGGGAGGTGGAGGGGCAGACTCCAATTCTCAACCTGTCTGGGCTGAATGGCAGGGAGACCCACAGGAGCCTCTTGAAGGGACTGAGGTGGGTGGGTGGGCCCTGCGGATGTCCCTGAGCCCTCATTTCTGGTGTGGCCCTCAGTCCCCGTGTCTGTCTCCCTTCTCCTGGACCAGCCTCCAGGATGTCCCTGGAGCAGCAGGGGACAGGCATGGTGGGTAAATATGCCCCATAGTGAGTCTTTCTTTAAAAGTTTGATTTGTTGATGTCATTTTTATTTTGTTCTGGACAGTGCTACTGTGAGGTTGTAGCTCATGAAGGATGTCCCTTCTAATTACTACTTTAAACATTTTAGAGTTGTGATGAAATCAACACACCCTGTGTCCTCCGAGTGATTTCGAAGTGTGTGGTTCAGTAATGATGAGCACATCCACCCTCGGGATGCTCTTCCTTCTGCCCTTTGAACAACTCCACTCCATCTTCCTGTACCTCTGACGACCGCCCTCCACCTCCTGCCTCCACGAATTCCACGGCTCTGCCCATCTCAGATCAGTGCAATCCTGTGGTGTGCATCTTTTGGTGGTTGGGTCATTCTCATTAGCATGGTGTCCTCAGGGTTCATCCATGCTATAGCCTGCGTCAGAATTCCTTTCCTCTTTTAGACCAAGAAATGTTCTGTTGTGTGCATGGTCCACCTTCGGTTTATCTCCAAGGGTACCTGGCTGAACTGCTGGCTATTGTGGAAAGCACTGCTGTGAAACACCTCGCTTTGTACCGAGCTCCTGCTTTCAGGGTTCTTTTCATTATCCACCCAGAATGGATTCTTCTAGGTCCTATCGTAATTCTACTTTTCATGTTTTGTTCCACATGGGTTGTGTACTATTTTCTATTTCCAGCCAGGGTGCACAAGCATTCCAATGTCCCTGCCTTCATGGGAACCTTTGTTACCTGTTTTTATCATTTACTGGACACTGACCATTCTGCTGGGGAGGAGGGAGCATCTCACTGTGGGTTGCATTCCCTTGGCGACTTGTGACTCTGAGTGACAGTTCATGTGCTGTTGCCCACTTGTTTATCTTCTTTGGAGAGATGTCTGTTCATGCCCCTTTCTCATTTCTGAATCAGCGCACTTGTTCTTTGGCTATCATTGAATTGTGCAAGTTCCTGACCCATTTTGCATGTTAACATCTCATCAGATACGTAATGTGTGAACATTTCCCCCATTCCACAGCTTGACTTCTCACTCTGCTGTGGCCTTTGACCCACAGGCATTTTTAATTTTAATGTCATCCAGTCAATCTAATTTTATTTTGAGGTTTGTACATTTGGCATCAGACACAAGAAATTATTGCCAACTCCTGCTTCTGTATTTTCCCCCTTCCTGTGAGACTTTCACTCACTATTTTCTTCTAAGAGTTTTAGCTCTTGACTTCTTCAATCTATTTTCCATTATTTTTTTTTATATAGCATAAGGGAAGCACCAACTTCATTATTTTACATGTGGATATTCAGTTTTCATGGCACAATTTATTTTAAAAAATTGTCATTTCTCCATTGAGTGGTCTTGACACGCTTGTTGAAAGGCACTTGGCTGTGTGTGTGAGGGTGTGTGTTCCCAGAGTGGGTGATTCTGAGTTCTGTACTCCAAGGCACTCCAAGGGGGCCTGGTAGGACAGAATGCCAGCTGCCCACATGGCAACCTGCTTGTCAAGGCACCCTGGATTGCCTCTCCTTCCTGGTCTCACTTCCTCCTCCTCTACTTATGTTTCCTGGATCACTTCCCAAAAAAAACAAACCCTGCTCATAAGCTCTTGTCTTAGGGTCTGCTCTGAGGGAACCCAGTGCAGAGTAAGTGTTAAGAGATTTTTAAATTCCTCTATCTAGAACAGGGATCCCTGCTATTTTTAAGAATCTGGTATTTGTAAGGTCTCCAATTAGCTGCTTACATCCTTTAATCTTCACATCTGAAAGATACCTGTAAGCATCCATGTCTGATGACAGAGAAGAGAGGAACCCCAGAGGTTAATCCCTTGCTCAAGGTCACAGGTGTAGGTAGCTGAGTTGGGGCTGGATCCAGGACATCTGACACCAGGTCTGGGTCTCCTCCTGCCTTGTACTGGTATCACAGAGCTCAGTTCCCAGCTGTGCTGGCCCCTGGACCCACCAGGAGCTGGACAGAGTGATTGGGTTACCCACTCACTCCAGGGGACACTGCAGGGCCAGCCCTGTCCAGGACGCAGGTGGAGTCTCTGCAGGGAGCAGGGTGTGGAGAAGGCCCAGGACCAGGGACACATGCATTTTACTGTGACCATCTGCAGCAGGCACTGTTGTTTACCTGGTCATGGCTCCCCCTGTGCATTGGGGCTGGGCTTGCTCCTCCTTAGAGGGCAGGAGAAAGACCAAACCCCAAAGGAATCACCCACTTAGCACCAAACCTTTAGTTAATATTGCAGGATGTGTTCAAGTCTTTTTAAAAACCCACGTGGGGTTCGTATTCTGCTTTTTTGACAACACCAATTTTGCAAGTTTTCCTAGGCTGCTAAAATGTCTGCATCGATTTCATCTTTGACCTCCAGCATGGCCATCAGGTGTGTCACCTTCCCCAACAGCGAGGAACCTGGGTTCCTCCTCTCTGCTTTGGCTATGGAGCAGCTGCTGCTGTGCTCATCTTTCTCTGCCAGGCTCCGTTGCACTCTGCTTGTTGGATGGGCATCCTTCCAGGATGCATCTCCTAAGAGCCCCACCCTGCCCCACCCTGCCCCCCTCCATTTACCTGGCTGGGTTAGGCCAAGTTCTGGGTCTGTGCTTTAGGTCTTTGCACATGCGCTCCTGCAGGGACCCTTTCTTGGGCACTTTGTACCACACCCCTTTCTTGGTGATGGGACGAAGCCATACTCACAGCCCGAAGCATCATGTAGCTGATGGTGGAGTCCCTCCCTGCGGCTGGGGAGGCTGGGGAGGCTGGGGAGGCTAGGGAGGCTGGGTTGCTCCTGGGTTTCTGCCCCAGGACACTGGTGTTGAATGAATGAGTGAGCTATGGTGGATGAACAGTGAGGGCGAACAAGGAGGGCATGCTGGGCAGCTGTGAGGGATAAGTGCCCACCACACGTGGCAACCCTTTCTCAGTGACTGAAAGGAAGTTGTGACTCTTGCATCATCCAAGAGGCACAGAGACAGGGTGTCATTCACCAGGCCCACATAGCTATGGAGGAGAGGTTGGGGTCCAAAGCCAGTTCTGTCTGCCTGCTAGTTCAGAGCAGGAAGAGCTTGGGACGCGGCAACGGCAGGAGCCCCACCGCATGGGGCAACACAGGAGAAGCTGCAACGTGTTGTGTCCTTGGCTACCCTGACCCTGGAATGGGCCCGGGAATGGAGAGGAAGGGGGTCCTCCAGGTCCAGGCCTCCCAACAGAGGGAAGGTACCACACAGGTCCAGGGCAGGGAGGGGAGCTGTCAAGATTGTCCCTTTTCTGAGGCCCTGCATGCCCCCTGCAGGTATTTTCTCAGGGCTCCTGAAGGATGAGGCTGGGTCGGGATCTGCTCCTTAAAGAACGATCACATGTTCAGGACTGGATTATAAGTGAAAGAATCCCAATTCAAACTCTGAGGGAAATGGAAATCTATTGGCTCACATTTCTAGGAGTCCAGGGTGGGTTCAGGCATGGTTGGATCCAGGTGGTCAAATAATGCCTCTGCCCTCTTGGCTGTCTGTCAGCTTCAGTCTCTGGTGGACTTTTGCTATATGGTGGCCAAGGAGCTCATCCGTGACTGCAGGTGGCTGCTCTCCCCTATGCGTCTTGTTCCCTTTGCTGCTGTACAAGTCCCGAGTAGGGTTCGTGAGGGCCTAAATCCTGAACCTGTCTCTGGCCCCGGGAACGCGTGCCTGAGCAGGGCTGGTCCAGATCCAGGGCTGGCACAGTTCATTTGGTCACAGCACCCACAGTAGGGGTGAGTGGGTTCCCTAAAGGAAGCCCTTCTGTTGGTAGAAGGACAGATCCTGGCTGGCACAGAGCAGGTGCCCGCTGCTGGCACAGGCCCTGGATTCTTCCCTGGGCTGCTCTGTGTGGCCTGGTCTTGCTCCTGGGTTGTCCCTCCTGGGCCACCTGAGACCTCTGGCTGCTCGGCCTTCTGCCTCCACTCCCCTCTCTGGCTGCATTCACCCTGAGCTTGCCAGTGTGCTCCAGGCTGCTGTCCGGCTCTGGGGGCTGCATCAGCTGAGGGCAGCAGCAGGTGCAGGCTGGCATGGCTGAGTGGACAGGGAGGGCCTGAGCAGGTGCTGGTGAGCATCACCTTGGCAGGAGGCCAAGTATGTCCAAGCCAGGTGGCAGATGGCTGACTGGCCAAGACCTCAGCTGGCCGATCAGGGTTGAAGGAGGCCACTGAGTCTGCAGAGGGACCTGCAGCCCTGCTCTTAAAGGCTTCATGTCGGACCCAGTGCTTTAGGGATGCTCAGAGCTGCCTGGACCCCTGGGGACCCATCTGGGACAGGAAGCCAGATAAATGGAACAGCTTCTCTGAGGAGAGTGCCCCCGAGAAGTCAGTGAGAGGCGCTCCAAATGGGAAGAGCTGAGTTGATGACCCTGCAGCTCCACACGATTAGGGAACCTCTAGGGTCCCTAGGAGGAAGCACAGTGCCTCATAGTCAGGCCTAGGATGGGAAGGCAGGGCTGCCTGGCTCCATGACTCCCTCCAGCTCAGGCCCGGGGTGGCCAGACTGCCTGTCACAGGCAAGAGGTGTTGCCCAAGCCAGGGCTGCTAAGGCCCTGGTTCTCACCTTGGTCCTGTTTTCAACCGCGGCATGCCCACTCTGAAAAATCAGGATGAATCAGTGATAATATAATTTTGCAAACTGTCTGGAGCTCATCAGAGCTCCCTGGTGTGTTTGATCCTGGCCAGAAATCCCGGGTCTGGGTGGGCTGCTCAGTCTGCTGTAGCTCTGGCTGTCTGTCCACGCAGCAGATTCTAAAGTGCCTACCGAGTCAGACCGCCCAGAGCCATGGCGATGGATCTCCCCTGCGCCAGGGATATTTCAGAGATGAGTGGCTCGACTTTGGAGAAGCCAAGAGCTACTGTTCTTTTGTACATAGGGAAACTGAGGCCAGAGGGGAAGCCGCTTGCTCAGAGCCTGGAGCTTGGGAGGCAGGATGGTGAGGGTGGTCCTCTGGGAATTGACCTTGGGGGCAGTTGTCACACAAGAGGCAGGAGAATAAGAGCCGGACTGGGTGCTGGGCAGTGGGAGGCTGCGTGAGTGAGTTCTGTGTCCTCTCTCAAGCTCACCTTCATGATGTCACCATGCAGAAGGCTCACACCAGCTACTGCTGCCTCCAGACTTGTGCTCTCCCTTACCACCAGTCTGATCCCTCAGAGTCTGGCTGTCTGAGCAGTGTCATGTCAAGGTGGAAAATGGAATCATAAATCCTACTACACTGGGGTGCAGTGGTGGAGAGGGGGTGGTCACATCTTCATGAGTGATTTCTACACACATGCATTCCTACTATGAGGGGGCGCTGTCCACACCCCATGCCCGTGACCATGGGCTGTAGGTTGAGGAACATCTCAGCCCAGAAATCCCCAGTGCCCAGCAGACACCTATCTTTGCATCCACTGCAGGCCCTGCCTTGACTCCCTCACCCCTTCCTCTCAGGCTCCCCTAAAGCCATGTCCACCTGGGTCCCTTCTGGGGCTCTGTGTCGGGGAATCCTGGATACACTTGGGTGAGGAAAGGAAGCAGAGTTTTATGGCCAGGCTCCAAAACACCACCCAACTGGCTCACTGAGTGAAGGCTCATTGCCAGCAGACAGGCTTCTGGGGAAGAGACTGGATCATCAGAGTTGTTAGGCATCGATGGTTGATCCACTGATGTGACCATAGTTAGACAGCATTCACAGGAGGTGGTAGGAACAGGTGCTTCACCAGCTGAAAGGAGTATGGCACAGGGGTGTGACCTAGGGGACTATATCTGTCCCTGGCCCCTTCCTTGGGGATTCTTTTCCTGTTCTCTGCTTCCTGGCTGCCAAGAGGTGAGCAGCTTTCCTTGGCCATACCCTTCTGCCATGATGGTTCTGCTTTATAGCCACCATGGACTGAAACCCCTGAAACCAGGAGCCCAAAGAAACCTTACCTCCTCTAAGTTGTTTTCTTCAGATATTTGCCCAAGAAAGGAAGAGCTGACTAACACAAACAGCAAACAAGAAGCAAAGTTAGGAGTTCTAAATTTGAGAGGAGCTGTGTCTAGAGGGTATTGGGGTTGGTGAGCCGGAGCTGGGTAGCCTGGGGCTGGGGACAACAGTGTCCCACAGCCCCTGGGACCCCCTCCTCCCATTCCCTGCCTCCCATAGGCTGCCCTGGCAGTGCAGGGCATCACTGTCCTGTGCGATTCTCAGAGACAGGGGATGGTTTTAGGTAGACAACAAGCCACATGTCCCATTTCAGGAGAGATGCACTTAGGTTCTAAGATTGTAGCAAACAGTGATCAACAAACTGAAGCTATGCCAGGCTATTATTTCTTAGAAGTATTTCATCAACAAAGAATAAGAAGGAGGAACCATCATTGGCTGGTGCCGGGCTTTGCTTCAGTGATAGTGGAAATTAAAACTGAGGCATTGGGCATGAATGTACAGGAAAAGGCTTTCAGTGAAAAGTAAGAGAATATAGGAGTGAGCACAGCTCTGACAAAGATTAAGCTGTCCCTTAACAGGAAAGCAAGAGAAGGTAGGAAAACAGCTTCCACTGGAGAAACAGAAGAGGGTACGGCACGGAAGAGGGAAACCAGACTGGTCCTTTCATGAAAGAGCGGGCACCAGTTTTTTGGGGTGCTGGTGCAGGCTGGGGTGTGGTCAGTGGTTCTCTCAGTCCTGATTTTGTAGCTCAGAGCTCCAGGAGTGATTCAGTTCTGTGAGATGATCGTTCTTGCTTGGGGGTGACCCAACCAAGGGGTGGTCTGTGAGGCTCTTATTTCCTGGGACCAGGGGACTGTAGGTTTGGGACAGTGACTGGAGACTTGTAGATATCACTGGGGTGGGGGACCTGGAACTGGATGTTGTAAAGGCTGGTGATCAGATGGCCCTGAGAATCCTGAAAAAAGTTCCTCTTGTCTTGGTGTCCCTCAGTCTCAGGGAGATGAGGCAGGTGAGGCAAATTTAGGGCTAGTGAAAAGTTAACTTTTCCTAAACAGCAGATGTACACATATCCAAAGTTTCAAGGTAATAAAGGATATGAAGTGTAGCTCAAGTTTTGTTTGGCTTGTAGTTACTTACTGGGCATCTGGAGGCCCAAGTGAGGATTCAAGGGTTTTAGTGAGATCCACTTTTAATCCTTGACTGCGTTGGAAGGAACACAAATTGTGTGTTCAGTAACAGGTTAAGGCCTGGGAGTTTCTTTGTCCCCTGTCCCTGTGATAGTGTCTAACTGGGTCAGAACACTGACAGTGGCCTGTAGAGGTGACACACACCCGAAAGACACAAGTGTGAGAAACCTGTGATAAGAGGAGGAGTCCGAGATGCCCTACGCTTAATCAGAAGGATGGAGGTGGAGGGAGGCGAGAGGAGGCGGGGAATCAGTTCACAGCTTTGCCCCAAACCACAGAAAAGCAGTCTTTTCCTGAATGCATGCTGCAACCCCCACTCAAATCCCATCATGACCCCCGGGCACCACCAGGTCCTGCTCACCCCCAGCCATGCAGGCCTTCTGTCTCCTGTGCCCACGTGGTCCCTGATTCAGGTCTCCTCTCATCTTCAGCAGATGCAATATTGATATGAATAGCTTGTGCCTTGTAAAAATGCTCTTAGATCTGTCTGCCCAGCCTCGTTGCTGGAGGTGGTGGGAACTTTTTTGGGCTGACACCTGGAATGGTCCCAGAAGCCCTTTCACTTCCCAGACCACCTTGGTTTAACAGTGGGCTTAGGGCTATGGCTGTGGAGTTTGACGGAGGAGTCTGAGATCAGGGCCTAGGTCTGCACCAGCCCTGCCCTGTGTGGAGGTAAAGCTGCCTCTCCTTTTCTCCTGACTCTAGTCCACTGCGGCCTGGCTTCATACAGGCCCAGCAGGACCTCCCCACTGGGGGCACACCCAGGGACCTCACTCTGTCCACAGTGAAGTTCAAGAGCAAAAGGACAGGACCGGCCCAGGACTCCAGGTCTCACTTACAACCACCCCATGCTCCTAAGGAAATGCAACTTTATCCTTTTGCCGAAAAGCAGCTTCTCCATAGCTTCAAGTACTCCGAAGGAAGAAATTTGCATTGCTCCTTTAAGAAAAAGGAACTGCTCCCATCAGCAGAAAGCAAACAAGAAGAGCTGAAAACCAGGTAGCCAAGCAGCTCCATTGTATGCAAATTCTGTACCTGCCAGGAGGGGGATGGGCACTGCCTGAGGAAGCAAGAAATGCAGCTGGTGCAGCCCTAGAACTGTTCGCTCTTAAGACGGGGGATGGGACACAGAAGAGCACCAGAAAAGGAATAAAGGTGAGGGTAGCAGTTCAGTGGTAGAACCTCCCTGGCCTGGCATGTATGAGGCTCTAGATCTGACCCGTGCCCCCAGCACCAATTTTTTAAAAAGTAAAGAAAGGGCAAAAGGGAGAAACCACGCTTGTGGAGGGCCACTGTGTCCCCAGTGGATGGGGCCAGGTAATTATTCAACAGTGCAGTATCCCTGTGAGCAGTTTCCCCCAAGGCCTGCTGGGCACAAGGTGGACTCTGGCTTTGCCCTCTGCCACATGGATGGCCAGAGTCCCAGAAATGCAGTGAGTCAGAGATGCAGTGCGCTCGCTGTGAGCTGATTTCTAAGACACAATGCCACGAAAAATAGCTTCCACTCTTTTCTGTTGATTATATTGTGAAGCAATGATATTTTAGATCTATTTCATAAACTATGTAATGAAAATTAATTTCACCTGTGCCTTTCTTACTTTTCAAAAGTGTGGCTACCAGAAAATTCAAAGTCAAGCCAACAGCTCTCATGATGTCCCCTCAGGGGCTGAGGTAGGTGAATAAACAATTCTGTTTTTACCACAGATTGGGTTGCTTATAGGAAAAGAGGTTCATTTCTCACAGTTCTGGAGGCTGGGCCACCCAGGCTGGGCCACATCAGTGGTCAAAGTGTACAAGAGAGTCAGAGAGAGGAAGAGTGTGTAGGAGGTTCAGAGAGAAAAGGGGGGACCACATTCCCCTCTATAACCAACCCACTTCCTCTGATGAGGGCCCGAATCCATTCCTGAGCTTGTAGCAATAAGACCTAAATACCTCCCATTAGGCCCCGCCTCTTAATACTGTTATCATGACAACCTGGGTATGGGAGGGCATACACAGTTTAGTTATCACTTGCATGGTAAAATGGAACTTTGAAAGTCAGACTTATTCTTTGGAGACAAGTGGTTTTTCCAAATGTCCTCAGGGTTAGGGCATACATGCCTTGTGTCTCAGCCTGGATGGAGTGACAGATGATATGGACCCGGCCCAGGGCCAGTGTCCCTTCCACAGCATCAATAAGATGAAGTAAGCCTGAAGATGTATCTTCTCTCCACGTACCTCTCCCTCTGTCTAATGCTGTGAAAGACCCTCACACACCTGTACATGGGGGTGGTGGTTTGAGGTGAATAAGGTCCCTCCATCTCTTCACAGCCAGCTTTGACTAAATCCTTTTTCCTGTTCACCAAAATAAACTGTCTCCTTCAGTCAGAGGCAAGCAAATGAACCCAAGCATTTGAAGTTAAGTGGCTGGTAGCAAAGCCACAGAGCATAGAAGACAGAACACAACGAACCTTCCTGAGCTGAGTCAGGCTGTGGCCTTGGGCCCTGTGGGGCAACATCCCTGGTGGCTGCTGCCTCCTGTCTGGAGGCTGCTGATTCAGTAGTGGTTGCACTTGTTCTCTGAGCTGTTGTGAGGTTCACTGAGGCCCTTGTCATTGCCAGGGTTGAGGAGTAATGAGATTCACGCACAGGTATCTCTGCACTACTCCAGATCTGTGGTGGTGAGGATGAAGGTGGATGGGTGCACCGTGGGACCAGACAGGCGTCAATCTCACACGTAATCCCTGATGTTGACAATCTCCACCATCAAGGAGTAGAGGTCCCACATCTCCACCTGTCTGGGGCCTCGAGCCAGCAAGCCAGATGAGGGAGGAAGTGTGGCTGGCTCCATAGGAGGACAGGCGCAGGGCTTTGGTAAAGTGACAGCTGGGTGGCCCAGCTAGCTTTGAGAAGTGATCTGGCTTGGGGAAACCCCGTTTCCCTTGATGCACACAACCTTCATTCCTGCTCTGGGAGAGGCAGAGAATCAGTGGCCTTACACAGTGAAAGGATGAGGCCAGGGGACCCTCCCCTCCTGCAGCAGATGACCTGGCATTGTGCCCTGAGGTGAGCCATGGTGTTCCCAAGAGGCAGGGCCCGCTAGAGGTAAGAGGATCGGGCCTGAGCCTCACTGGCACCTGAGCCTCCCCTGGTGCCCTTGGCCCAGGGTTCTAGACTCATACTCCCTCCTGTGACTTCAGCACGAGTCTCATTATGCTCCTCCTGGACCTGTGTGTACTTTGTGTTGAGAAAGGGGACATTTCCCAGGGGGGCTGAAATGACAATGAGGTAAAAGCAGTCACTGGGTCCCTCATTCATCCTTTGATTTCAGCAGGAGGTACTGTCTCGCATGCCCATGGGGACTGGGAGGTTCCAGTGAAGTTGCTGGTCCCCAGACAGGGCTGGGCTCACGTGGAGATTGGGCACAACTGCGGGTCAGCTGCTCATCCTGGGGAAATGAGGGCTGTGATCATCCAGGCCTGCTTAGTTTTTGAGAGGAAAGACATCCTCATTTAGGGGTAAAAATCTCTTTTCAAAATATTAGCAGTAGTTCAATAACAATGATGATGATGACAACAGGATTATGTAACATTTGTGGGTTGTAGCCATTCATGACCTCGGTCTACAGGTTCTGAGCTATCGAATGTGTCCCCGCACCCCACAGAAGATTGAACTCAGCCTTCACCCTGAACTATACCCTCAGGCCTTTTTTATTTTTTATTTTATTTTGAGACAGGCTCTCCCTAAGTCACTAAGTTGTCCAGGTTGGGTTTGAAATTGTGACCCTCCTGCCTCAGCCTCTCAGTCAAATTGTTTATAGGGCACTACCTGGCCCTGGGGCCCCTGAACCTCACAATAGGCTCTCAGCTGAGTGGAAGAGGCTTTAGTTTGGTCTACTTTGCCTGGTCTGATCTGTTCTGTTCTCATCTAGTTGGTGCTTCCTGGTCTAGTCTGGTATAATCTGGTATGATTTAGTTGGCCCTACTTGGGTCTTGTCCAGTCTGTTGTGGTCTAGTGTGAGTCTGATGTGTTTTGGGCCGGTGTGGCCTTACCTGATTTGGTCTGTTCTATTGCAGAGTGAGTCTGGTCTGTTCTGGACTGCTGAGTGCTTGTCTGGTCAGGGCTGGTCTAGTCTAGTCTGAATTGGTATCACCTACTCACCATTCACTGACTATTTCCTCTGAGAGGAACTGGGCTGAGCAAAGGGTCTCACAGAAGACCAGCAATTGTATGCATGAAACAAGTTCCCCATTTTATCAGCACTGGAGAGGGGAAGAAATTATGATCAGTAAAAGAAAAATCATATGATGAATCATTGCAGAGGAATGACCACATATTGGACCATATGCTCTTGTTATTTCCTATCTAGGATGACTTGGCCTGTTTTCTTGGTCACGGCACCTGTAGGGAGAATCACCAGCTCTCAGCCCTGTCCTTGTGGTATGAGGAGGGATGTCTTCATTCTCCCCGCTTGACCAATTACAATGTTATCTTCCTTCTGACCTCAGGGCAGTAGGTTCAGGGATGGCCAGAGGACTTGAGCTAAACTGGTGAGAAGCAATTCTGGAACATTTGTTGGCAATGCTAAAGAGGGAAGGCTTCACTGGTAAGAGTGTAATGCTAGGGAAAGCCATGTCTGCCACCGGGGTAGAGGACTGGCCGAGGAACACAGCCCACTCAGAAAAGGCTGACGCTGCTCCTCATAATGTCCAAACACCTGGACCAAGCCATGTCTGGAACTTTTGATTTCTTAGGCCAATAAATTTCCTGCTTTGCTGAAGCCACTTTGAATGGAGATTTGATTGTTTACACCCTGAATAATTCTGTACAAAGCCAGGATCACAGAGTTGGGGGTGGGTTCCTCAAGTGTCAGGATTCGAAAAATCTCCCAGGAAAGGCAGAGTTAGGGCAGGAAGATGAGCAATATTTCATAGCAAACAGAAGAAAGGACAGCTTTCCAAGTGGGATGAGGTGTATCGCCCAAGTCCAGGCTTCACTGGGATCAAGGGTTCTTTTGGGGTCTGCATGGGAGAACCGTGGTGAATGAAGTTGGACTCAGAGCATGGGGTTTGCACTCCATGCTAATGTGCAGCATTTGGTACATGAGGCAGGTGGCCCTTTGGAAGGGTAGCTAGAACTGCATCTACCTGTGAGAGCCAGTGTCATCTCAAGAGGCAGTGTGAAAAGGGAAAGTGGCTGATCATGGTGTGCAAGTGGGTGCTGGGGCTGCTGTTGACATTTCTGGGTCCGTGGTCCTTTGAACACAAGCACAGAGGTCTGGGAGAGAAGCAGGAGGGTGAATTGCATGGGTCGGCCATGTTGGACTGAAATGTAGCTAACTTTCAATCCATCCAGGAATGACATTGGGGTGCAGAGCAAGATGAGCAGGTAACACAGTTTTCTTGTTATCCAGTTGTTCTGTATCAATCAGTGCTTGCTAGAGAAACAGACTTAATGCAAGATATACAAATACATATGAATGTACAAGACTGGCTTACAATGGCTGCCCACAGAGTCAGATGTGGAAGAGTGCACAAGGTCTGTCCACGGGCTGGAGATCCGAAGGATCTTGTCAAAGGTCTGGAGATCATCGTAGTATCCTGCATGAGTCCCTGTCAGGAGGCCGAAAGGTCCATGCTGGAAGGCTGAAGGGTCCGTGCTGCAGCTGAAGACTCTGTGAAGGAAGCCAGGAGACAGTGTCCAAGGCGAAGGCAAAGACTAGCTCCTTTGAAGAAATAGAAGTGAGCCTTCCTTCTTCATTTCCCTTTTATACCATTCTGGAGTGAACCGATCCTCCCTATGGTGGGAGATGCACACCCAGAACTGTGCTGGTCTAATTTAGTTGGGTGTTTCTTACTCAGGCTGACACAATCAGTTAACTATCACATGTTCCAATGTTATTTGCCCAGTAATTTGTTCTCTGCTGAGTTAGAGAGTCACCTTTAGTGTACAGTACATTTATATTTACAAATATACTCATTATATTTAATAAGGCCCATTTTAGACTTTCTATTTTATCCCTTTGGTCTTTTCTGGTGTCATACTCTTAAATGCCATGTCAAAACCAGTATCTCTCATTACAGTTTTTATGAAAAATATTTTGGCTATTCTGACTTGCTCTTTCTCATTAATAAGCCTGAAAATCACTTTGTCAAAAAAGTGATTTTGTGAGGAGTGGGATTGAATCAGCTGATTAATTTGTGGAAGCCATAGCTTGGAGGTTTTCTCCCTAGAGAGTCATACATTGGAGGCTTGGTTCTGTGTGTGACGGGAAGTGCAGTCTCGATGGAGGTCCTTCGGTCACTGGGAACAAGACT
The DNA here is from genome assembly GCF_000276665.1 of Chinchilla lanigera. Lineage (NCBI taxonomy): Eukaryota > Metazoa > Chordata > Mammalia > Rodentia > Chinchillidae > Chinchilla > Chinchilla lanigera. Next base: position 16,424,605 of record NW_004955429.1, on the reverse strand, counting down.
TTGGAAAAGACTGTGGAATTCCAGTCTCCCTGGCTCCTGGCTTTGAGATACGATCTTTCCTCCAGCAATGCTGTGCCTGGAACCCTCACCAGAACTAGCACTATGCTGCTTAGACTTTCAGTCTCCAAAATTATGAGCTAAATAAACCTCTTTTCTTTATAAAGTTATCCTGCCTCAGGTATTTCATTGTGATAATGTAAGGCAGATTAGTAAACGAGAGAGCTGACAGCTATAGAATTTACCATTTCCATCCTGTAATATCTTATGACCTATTTTGTATGCAACTGATAGTCTTGTTTTTTATTAGTCTTGTACATTTTGTGAACAGGTATTCCTAGATATTTTATAGTTTGGGGATTCTTTTCAAATGTATTGTAACTTTACTATATGTTTACTTTGTGTAACTTTATTATATGTTTGCTTACTGAAATGTCCTACTTCCAGTGTTTATTCAGTTGATTCTATCAAAATAATTATCACTTCTTCTCCAATTGTTAAAATTTATATATATATATATATATTGTCTTATTGTGTCAGAACTTCCAGAGCAATTTACAATGTGGTAATATCAGATATCTTTGTCTCATTTCTGAACTCAGTAGGAACATGCTAGAGCAAATTTTATCTTTAATTAAGGTCAATTTTATCATGTTAAGAAAGATTTTTTCTTATTTTTTAACATGTCAATAGCTTTATCAGGAATTTTTGTTTTATTTTATAAATACTCTTTGCACATCTGTCAAGATAGGGGTTGACAAACTATAGTCCAAAGCCCTAATATGGATGGCCTGTTTCTGGGCATTAAAAGTGATTCTTTTGCTTCTCAAAGGTTATTATTAAAACAAAACAACCGGGGCTGGGAATTTAGCTCAGCGGCAAAGCGCCTGCCTGGCAAGAGCAAGGTCGTGAGTTCGGTTCCCGGTACCGGAGAAAAACCAAAACAAACAAACAAACAAAACAAAACAACCCACAAACACAATATGCAACAAAGTTTGTATGTGTGCTATTGCCTGCAATATTTATTTTCTGATCCTTTATAGACAATTTTTCCAACTCTTGAGCTGGAAGATGGTGTGGATTCTATATTCTTTAAATTATTGATGTGATGCTCTTAACATTAATATTGATCCGTTCCTGAATTCCTGGGCCAGACTTGAAAGTTCATCAAAGTTGTTCTGGATTGCCATCCTCAAGAGGACAAAAGCAGAGCCTGAACTTCACATAATGAGGGCCATAGTAAATCTCAAGGGAAGGATGCCTGGGTACCCACGTCTTGAGAAGAAGAGAGAATCTGGGGAAAGGAAACATTGCATTTCAAGGTGGAGTGGGTGAGTGTTTTGCTGTTGGATTCTGTGGTTGACTTTTTGGTGTCATTAGCCCTTGGGCAAATGGTACCAATGCCTATTTGCAAGCCTTATTGATATTGTCACTATCCCAGAGGTCACTCATCAACTTCCTGAAAAGGAAGCTGTATTCAGGAAGAGTGAATGTGCATTTGGCTAGCAGACACACATCAGGACCATAGTGTTATTGCAATGGGGCAAGAGGCAATGTGAAAGCCCAAGACAGCCAGGATATGTTTGGTCAAAACTGAATAGAATGAGACACAGATAAGGACTAGAGACAGTGAGGATCATCCATCCACCATGTTTCTCTTTTAGAAAAGGACTCAAATATTTACTTAAAATTGACTGCATTGCTGTGATATAGACACTTGCCCTCTACTCCCTTGAATCCAATGAGAGACACAATGCATACCTGTGATCTATGGTTACAGAGTTCTCTTTTTGTCCAGTTAATGTTTGGGTAGAGGTTTCCTAAATTCCTGGAACCAATATATCTTCCACCCTTTGCAGCAGGTGTTCAAAGGACATCATTCACAAGTCACAACTCTACCTTAGCTTTCTCTTCCTGCTTGTGCAGATCCTTGCTGTTAGCCAGAGTGAGCACTTGGGGCCTCCTCAGGCCTTTTCTGAGCATGTTACATCCCCGCACACCTGCTCTTCTGGATTCCCAGGAATGTGTTGATTCAGTGTCCCAGTCCTAGGGATATCTCATGCCCAGCTTTTCTTTGCTTTTTGGTTAACTTATTGTTTGCCTCGGCTATTATCTGTTGCCCTGAGCATCTGTAATGTGCAACACTCACTTCTGATGATTTTTGGCAAATAATTCCAAGAAACAAGCTATTTGCCCCAAATGAACTTCAAGTCAACTCTGATAAAGACAGTTTTGCAAGTGGAGTCTGTCAGCGTAATCCCAGGTAGGTAAATCGTGACAATTCTCTGGGGATGGAATTTGAAGGTGTTCCACCTCCATCCTGCCTGTCCAGTGGCTGCCTGACTCCTGGTTTCCCTGTGACTGGGCTGCTCAACTTTGAGGTCTCTTGGAGCTGTAGGGTGAGGGAGGGAGGGATTGGGGCAAGTTAAAATGCCACAAAGTTGGCTGTTTTTCTTGAGAGTCAGCCTTTTTCCTTGATTAAACACTCTTCAGATTGCTGCAAGCCCTTGATTAATTTCCAGACTTCTGAAATGTTGATTCTGACAATTTTTTGCCAGGGTTCTCATTGGCTCTGTAGAGGAGAGAAATTTTGGAGGTCCTTACTCAGCCATGGTTGCTGATGTCACCTCTCTGAGTGGGCTTTGGCACTCACTTTATGTATCATCATAACGAGCTTGGTTTCCCGTGCCCAGGGACCATGCGGCAGCCAGCTGGAGTGGGGAAGGGAAGGTGTGGTCGGGCATTCTCGCTACAGTGCCTGTTCCTTCTCCCCGTTTCTTTTCAGGCCAGAGAGATCTGTTTCAGAATCAGAGCACACCTAGCTGTAGGGAGCAGGGAGCTTCTCTGGGAAAACCTCTTTTTCTGTACCTGCTCCATTTAATGAGGCTGGAGCTCTGAAGACCCCCTTCTGCCTGCCTGGGCCCTGCTCCATTTGGAGGTTTGAAGGGTCTGTGGCTTTGGCAATTAGCTGGCTCAGTTCTCTGTCCCCGCTCTGGAGACCTCCTAGCGTAAGCCCCCCACACCTCCCTGTCATCCTCCCGTCCTGCACAGCTGGGTAGCAGAATAATGACTTTATTAAGCGCATCCTGCACTTAATTCCCCAAGGATGTCAGTCCATTAGGAAAGACTAAATCTGCCACCAGCAGACACACAGCTGGGTTATGCTCATCTGTCCAGACCTGCGTGGGGACCGGGGAAAGACACACACTACCTGCCATTCGGCGTGGCTCAATTCTGGATGCATGGGTTGGCCTGGGAGAGAGGGAGCCCAGGTCCTGCCCACCCACTGAAACCTTGAGCACCACCTCCAGGCCCTCTTGTCCCTTTTGCCTTTGAGACAGGTGGGTCGGAGGTGGGTGTCAGTTGGCATCCAGAGACTGGGGAAGGGGTCTAGGATTCAGGTGCATATGCTCCAAAGCCTTCTTGATAGGATAGGAGCTGTGAGGCATGTGAGGCCAGTCCTGAGCTGTTCCTGCAGGAAGGGTAGAGGGGAGCTCAGAGTCAAGGAGGAAGGCAGGGTCAGAGATGGGGACAGGCGGGGTCTGGAGGGAAAATCTCAACAGAGGCGGTGGAAGCGTTTCTTAGAGGTCACCTACCAGCTTGGATATAAAGCTGTTCACACCTCTAAGTCCAAATATGTTTTTTTCTTGGGCTTCAACCTTCACAAAAGCAAGGATGGTGACTCTTCACCTTGGTGAAGTTCCCACAGAGAGGGCCGATGTGGGTGGGATGCTGCACAGAGCCTGGCCTGTAGCTGCAAGGGCAATACTTCACATCCCTTTCTGGTTGGATTGCCCTGTGTTGATCAGGCTGTGAGGGAAAGATGTCTGGCTTCACCTAAGCCAAGGGCTGACATGAGTGGGGTATGGAGCTGAGAAGTCTTGGGAGGTCTGACTGGTATAGTCAGTCCAGGATGGACACTCCTCTCTCCTTCCCTTTGCACTGTCTTTACAACTCCCAGGTGAGACAGGGTCTTTTCCAACCCAGTCTAATCTCCCTGGGTCCCATTGGTTCTCACCACTGCACCAGTCAGTGATCCTGAGAGCTCGAGGGTAGGTTGCATATCTGCTCTCAGAGAGGAAATGGGGAAAGGGAGACAGGGCTGGGGAGGTGTCTTGGCCTCTTTTACACCATGTGAAATGTGATCAGGGGCACAACTTCTTCCAAAAGATCAGGGTGCTCTTATCAGAGGGTGCTGGGCAGGCAAAGCGGTCAGGTGCTGTTATGGCTTGAACTAAAATGCTCCCCCAACCCCGAAAGGCTCATGTGGAACTTTGGGGAGGTGATTGGATAGTGGGGCACTGTACGAATCAGTGGATGCATCTATTGATGAATTCATGGCTGACTGTGCAGTTAGGAGGGGGGCCTGGCTGGAGGCAGAGTGCTGCGGGGCATGACCTGGGAGGGTGTATTCTGATCCTGGGCTCCTTCTCCTGTCTCTGGCTCTTTCTGATCTTTCCTTGCTTCCTGGCTGCCATAAATTGAGCCACTTTCCTCTGTCACACCCTTCTGTCATGCTGTTTATGCCTTGGAGCCAGCTGACCGTGGACTGAGATCTCTGAATCTGTGAACCCAAATACATTTCTCCTTTACATTGTGTGTGTCAGGTACTGTGTCCCAGCAACGGAAAGGTGACTAATATAGATGCCTACTAGGTGGCTGACCACAAGGTCCCACACTCAAGACTAGGCACAGGCTTAGTTCTGTGTCCTGTCTCTGGACTTTGATCTTGGCTTTGCTCTTGCCATGCCCTGATCTACCATTCCCCAGGACACTCTAGGCCCAGAGGCCCCTTGACACTGTCTCCTGTATGCCCAGACTGGGTCCTCAGCTGGGGATCAGTTTGCTATTTCTTGTTAGGTCCTGGTTAATCCACTGATATATCTACACATTTCTTACCTTGTTTATCCACTCATTCATTTAGCAAATGCTGACTGAGCGATAAGAGTAAGGCACCAACCATCCCAGGGAAAGGGAAAATTTACACATACTGATCTCTCATGGCCTAAAGCCAAGGAGGTTCCCATCCCACTCCTCTTCTTTCTTAGCACAAATCACTGCCTCAGGGCATCTTTCATTATTTTGCTACATGTTTTTGTGTCTCTAAACAACATACAGTGTTGTCTTATATGGCTGAAAATTCCCCAAATGATGATGGACTATATGTAAAATTCTGTGATGTGCTTTTTATTGTTTCAGTTCAGCATGTTTTTAAATCTAAAACATTTGAAGCACTGCATAGTATTTCATTGGACACACAGAGCACAGTTTGTGCTCTCTTGACTTGCTGGTACATAGTTAAGTTGCTTCTCATTTTTCTCTAGTCCCAGTAGAGAATTTAAAGACCATGACCAGCTAATCCCAAAATTTATGTGAATAAAGGGCTAAAAAAAAAGATCTAAGACTCCTGAACACACTGCAGTGATAATTTCTGTCTATGTCTTCTCGTCACATGTGTGAAGGTTGGGAAGGAAATTGCTGGGTTGAGGGGTAAGGGTATCAGTGACTACTTAGCTGTCACCCAGAGGGCACACCAACGATACGCTCACCTGCAATTTCTCTGCTATCACCAACACTTGGTATTTCCAGACTTCTAAATGGCAGGAAATGCCAGGTCTATAGTGGGCACTCAATAAACAGGCAACGGATGAAGTCAGACGTGTTTACATCTCTCTTGGTTGCTACCCATTATCAATGTCTTTTCATGTGTCAACTGGACATCCGCTCCTCTCTTCTGGGAGTTTCTCATTTGTGTCTCTTACTCATTCTTTGTTGCGTTCTTTGGCATTTTCAGTCAGCATTTGTGGCAGTTCTTTACATCTTGTGGATTATAATCTTTTGTCAGTTCTGTGCAGAACAAGTATCTTTCTCAGTTTACAGCTTGTTTTTTTTCAGTTTGGTAATTGTGTCTCTTGTCTTATAGATGGTTTACATTTTAATGCTCTCAACATTCTCAAAATTTTCCTTTATATTTTGTGATTTCCTATCTTATTCAATACATGTTTCCCACTTGAAGTCATAAAGATATTTTTCTATTTTTTTACATAAGCCTCACAGTTTTTCTTTACCATTTAGTTCTGTAATGTACCAGGGTTGTTGACATATTGTATGATTTGAATTAAGGATTTTATTTTCTTTTTCTGCAGGAATAAGTATTCTTGTTTTCTAGCAAGTTTTTCTACGGATCTGAAGTGACAATTCTTTCCTTTTGTGTCTAAGCCAGTGCCTAAGTTCTTCTTATTCTGTCCCTTGGTTTTATTTTTCTTACTGTACCCACA
>NW_004955429.1:16335518-16418220 GCF_000276665.1 Chinchilla lanigera | reverse complement strand
CTTTGCCACTGAGCTAAATCCCCAGCCCCTCCCCTCTAATATTTGTGGTCAGCCTTAAGGGCTATTTTGATGGGTCCCCAGCCTTCTTGTTCAGAAGCGTTATAGCTTTTTTTTAGTCCTTTATTCAGTCACATAAATTTTGCGATTAGCTGGTCATGTTCTTTAAATTCTCTATTGGGATTAAATTAAATTTATAGATCAATTTGCCAGAATTGTCATTTTTATGATATCAAGTCTTCTACCCATGAACATGGCATATCTGGCTAATTTACTTTGGTCTTCTTTTATGTTTTTCAATAAGGTCTTATAATCTTCTGTGCAAAGATCATGCTCGTCTTTTGTTAGATTTCTCTTGAATCCTACGAATGTATTGTTATGATTTTTGGTGTCCTCTTGAAATTAAAAATTCTGATTCTCTGAAGCTGGAGTATAGGGATACCGTTTGCTTTTGCATTTTGATTGTTGTGTGCAGCAACGTTGCTCTGCTCTTGAATTAACTGCGCTAGCTTCTCTAGGACTTTCAGTGTGGCGTCAGAGTTTGTGAATAATGAATGTTTTTGTTTTTTCTTTTCCAGTCCTTATTTATTCAATTTTTTCTTGACTTACAGCATGAGCTAGAACTTTTCCTACAGTACTGAGTAGATGTGGCAGCAGTGAGTGGCCATGTCATGTTCTTCATAATTACTGATGCTTGTACTAGTTCATCGCAAGTCATCACTTTATAGTAGTAGCTTTCTCATTCACATTTTGTATCACACTGAGGATTCCCTATTTTGTTAAGTTTTGGTTGTGAATGGATATTAAGTCACATTATGTGATTATTCTACAGCTATTCGGATGATCCTATGGTCTTTCCTTCCATATATTCTATTGAGATTAAATCTGTCAATACTTCTTCCTAATGTGAACACCCTTGCATTATTAAACAGGGTTATTTTGGTCACATGTTTGGAGGTAAACATCTGGAACTGGTCAAATCTTTGTGGGGGGTTCCCTCCATGGAAATGAATGAAGACCGCCCAAGTGAGAAGAAGCCAGTGCAATTTACATGGAGCTGCTAGAGAAGGAGTCACCGAATGTGACCTACCTTTTGACAGAGACTCAGGACGGTGGAGGAGCAGGAGGGTGTTACAGTGAAGAAGGGCAGGGTGTGCCTGGGTTACAGGCTGTGGCACAGAGGCAGCTAGACACAGGGCATCCTGTGTGGTTGATTAAGGGTGCATATTTGTCCCTGTCTGGTTAGTCCTACATTGGAAACAGGGACATTAGTGAAGCTGCCCATTATCACTCAAGTCTTGGCCACTTGGGGCTAATGCTACAAGGGTGGTTTGACTTCCTGGTTGCTGGAGAAAGAATTCTGACTGCCTAGAGATGTGGCTCAGAGGGCAGGCTCGCCATGCATGTGATACGTTGGCATCTTGGGATGGCTTTTGCGGATTGTGGGTCTGAGATCTATTGTTATACCTGGTCTGGCCACTGTCTGTTCGCATGTGCAGTCTCTCACCTGGGAAGGGTCTTATTCCAAGCCTGTGCTGTCTAAGGCCAAGACTCATGTTTGCTTGTGCAGAGCACTAGGTCATGTGCTCCTTACATGCCCAAGCCCCGCCCCGCCCCACCCCACACAGCGTGGCAGCGTCTGCTCTGCCTTCATGGGCATGCTGCTTGCCAGGTTTCTTTTGATTTCTATGTCTTGGTTCTTTTCTCACCTCCATTTTTATATACTTATTTACTTTAACCTGTTCTCTGCCTTTAAAGGGATATTTGTTACTTTTTGCCTACTATTTCTGTGAGTTTTCATCAGGGGATTTTTCAGGTTCAGGTCTGCCACGCCGCCAGTACTCAGAAGGCCCTTAGCATCTTTGAAAGTGGGATGAGCTTTCATTCACTTTTCCCTTAAAAAAAAAACCACCACCGGCACCACCAAAAACACTCATTAATTGTGTCTTGCAGAGGGTTCTAGCTGGCAGCCGTGAGCAGGATCTGGCCCTCAGTCACATTTTTGTTCAAAATGAAACTGGAAACGGTTTGTTAAAGTTCTGATATAAATGCGTTCTATAGAGAATCCTCTGTGTCTCTGAGATATGTAGAATCCGTGGTAGATTGCTTACAAAAATACCACAACTGTTCTACTCCCCGAACCCTTTCACCTTTGGCCAAAATCTCTGAAATCATTCTCATCTCTGTACTCTCCTGCAGTGTCCAGAATACCTGCCATTGCTTCCACTCTCCTACCTCAAGTGCCTCCTCCTAGGGAGTCGGGGGCTAGACCCATCTCCCCGTGCTCTGGCTCCAGGCTGTTCTGCCCGTAAAACATGTCGGCTCCCAAGGACCTGGTCCATTTGCACTCTTGCTCTTGGAACCGCCCAGCTGCCTTGGGAAGCAGCCTGGGCCAGCAGCTGGAAGATGAGTGACCCATGGGGCAGATGGTGCTGGTGCTGGCCGAGGTCACAAGGTCACCTGGCATCACAAGGCACTCAGCTGACTGCTGGAGAGTGAGCAGGCCCAGCCGGGCCCAGCCCAGACCAAAGGCCACGGCCAAATCCCAGTTTAAATTGCTGGCCCAGGAAAGCATGAGTGAAATCAGTGGTCACTGCAGAAAGCCACCACATCTTGGGGACGTCAACTACAGAGCAAAAGCGAACTGATGCGGGGTCCTTGGCTCTCTGGCCTCTCTGTCTGTGGCCTATTAGTTTGCCATCTGGGGCGTCTTGTTCCCCGTACCCTGGATGCCCGGCTGGGTGAGTAAGAGGAAGCCCCCAAGGTGGGCATAGCGTGGTGTACAGAGGTCCTGGATGGCACGGAGAGGTTGCCAAGGTCACCTGGCTCTGAGCAGCCGTAGTGAAAAGACGAACCCTTCAATCCATGGACCAGGAGTGGGAGGGAGCATTTACAGAGGCCATAGTGCAAGCCGGGCTGCACTTGGGGCGGAGGGGCAGGTTTTGGACGGGACCCTGGCTCTCAACACAGGTCTGATGCTCCTTTACTCTGTGCCTGGAAGTGTGGTCTGCTCTTGGAGCTCAGTTCCTCTCATCTCACAGCAGAGGGCTGGGCTCAGCCGTGTGTGTCCATTCAGAGTCCCTGCTGTCTCCTGGGGGTGGAGCCCATGGACAAAGGAGAAGGGGAGACCCTGGACCATCTGCACCCTGGCCCTTCCCCCACACTGGTCTGACCTTACTGTGGTCAGTGTGGTGTGGTGACTGAGGACAGACACAGGTCCAGGTGCACTGTGTAACAGTAGTGTCCGCTCCTCTGGGGCCTCTAACTTTGTAGTTTCAGTGACCCACTGTGAGCCAGGGCCTGAAAATATGAAATGGAAAATTCTAGAATAAACAGCTCATATGTGAAAACCACACACTTTTCTGAGCTTGCGTTCCTCCATACTGTGCTCCCACCCTTTAATCCAGTGTATCCCCACTGTCTACACTGTCTGCCCATTAGTCACTTCGCAGCTGTCTCAATTACGCGCCCCCCCTCCCCCCCAAGATCTACTGTTGTGGGATGGCAGTGTTTGTGTTCAGCTAAGGCTTATTTTACTTAATTGTGGCCCAAAGCCTGAGAATAAAGATGCTGGCAATTCATATAGGACAAAGAGAAGTCAGAAGGTGCTTCCTTTCTGTGAAAAGGTGAAAGTTCTCAATTTAATAAGGAAAGAAAAATATCACAGGTAGAGGTTGCTAAGATGTACCATGAAAACAAATCTCCTATTCCTGAAATTGTGAAAAGGGAAAAAGACGTTCGTGCTACTTCTGAGATCACACTGCAAAAGCTGCAGCCACAGTGGATGACACGGGCTTCGTTAAGGTCGAGGGGACACTGGATTCTAGAGTTGGTGCTGTCCATGGCTTGCAGCATCCGCTGGGGGCCCTGCAGCGAGAGGATCAGCCTATCAAGTCACCTGACCCTCCCTGTAGCTCTTGGAGGCAAGTGCTGGGTGAGGAAGCCGAGGGGATTACAAAGACCCTCCCCCCTAGCCAGTGAGAGATGGGGCTGAATCCATGCCGCCCTGGAGTCCCACAGACAGTGATGGCACGCGGCTGAGTGCTGGCGCTTTTTCTCCGAAGTCGGGAAACTCAGCAAACACTGCAATGAACGTGGGCGCCGGGAACGGCGAAAACCACGGGACATGGCGGCACGAGGGCAGGAGGGGAGTGCGTGGCAGGGGATGGCTGGGAGGCCAGGGGGAGCAGCCCTTTCAGCAGAGACTTGAGGACAGGATGGGGAAGGCTTGGGGACAAGTCCCAGGAGGCTGTGCGGCTGCAGCAGATCAGAAAGAAGCACAGATCCCTCGGGGCCTTGTTCTCTTCCTCCCTGGCTCTGGGGGAGATGGCTGCGTCCTGTGGCCTCTCCTCACTGCGCAGGCAGAGGCTGTCTGGGTCTCCACGAAACCCATCGCCCAGGCTGCGGAAGGTCCAGCCTCTCTCCTGGGCCCTTCCTTGAGGATGGGGCTTCCTGTCTGCACCCGCTTGCGTTACATCGAGGAAGGACAGGCCGGGCTCCCTGAAAAGGCTTTCCTCCCTGGCCCGGAGACCTGGGGGCAGGCACGCTTCAGGGGCTGTGCCAGGCAAAGTCACAATCCTGTCTTATGATTATGGATTTCAAGAGCCAGAAAAAGGCCTGATTGTCTGCTTTCAGCAGGAAGAACAGCAAAGCCAGACCTCCGGGCAGTCAGCTCGGCTCGGGGATATGCTGCTGTGCCCTCCTGACTTGATCCTGGGGTGGGTGTGGGGGGGTTATGGGGATGGGCGGTGGGCAGAGGTGCGGGGCAAACAAGGGGCGGGAGGGCATTCAGCCTCCTGCCTGGAGACGCTTCGTGTTTGAAAACAATACCTGGGTCCTCTCCCATTGCTCCAAAGCAAGCAGCGGAGGAGCTGGGGGGAAAACCACAAGCCCTGACGCGGTACTTCCCGCCCCTCCCTGCGCAAGTGGGTGTTTTCTTTTTCTTTTTTTTTAAAGATCTGTTTTTGTCTTGACCTTTTAAAAAATGCACATATATACATATGTAATTGGTGTTTAAAACAATAAATGGGAGCATATTATACCATTATTCTATGATCTGATTTCTTTCCGTTGATGAAATGCTTCTGAGAGATTTCTCCCTCGCAACGTGTCTATCCTAGGTTTCCTAATAATATCCTCTAATCCCCTCGCCATTCCCTAACTGACTGAGATGAACTGTCTCCCGTAGAAGACATGCTTCTTTCTGTACATGTGCTGTGCGTGTGGTCAGTGTGCATGTGTATATTTTGTGTGCCTGTGTTATGCATGCGTGCGTATAATGTGTGCAAATGTGTGTTGTGTGCACACATTGTGTGTGTGTGTTCAGCACCTCCTCTTCTCTTTATTTAATAAAACAGGCTCCAATTTGTGTGTATACATGTGTGTGTTGTATTCATGTGTGTTCAAGGTGCGTGCATTTTCTGGGCACATGTAGTACATGCATGGTGTGTGTACACTCAGTACCTCCTCTCCTCTCCCAGTGAAACAGGAGCCCATCTTGGGATGTATGTGCATGTGTATACATGTGTGTTGTGTGCCTATGTTGTGGACATGTGGGGTATGTTGTGTGTGTGCTATGTATATTGGTATGTATACATGTGTGCCCTGCATGTATGCTTGTTGTGGGCATGTGTGGTACATGTGTGTAATCTATGTGTGCTTTACACCTCTTCTTGAACTCCCAGGGGAACAGGACCCCACACGGGCTCTGCCCTCTACCCCGCCAGGCTCTCGCATGCCCAGCACAACACGTCAGGGGTGGGCTCCAGGAACATCAAGAGGCTCCAGCCAGGGCACTGTTGTGATGGCAGCAAGTCCCCCCACCCTGTGTCAGGAGGCTGTGCACGGCCGAGGAAGGTGCATCCCCAATCTCAGCTCAGCAGAGCTGGGAGGGGTGATCCAAGGGAGCCCTGTGCGCCTCTGTCTCTGCTCCCAGTTGTCCTCAGGGCCAATGCTGCCATGGCTTTTAGTTATGTCAGCCCACAGATTCCCTTCCCTCCATAAGCCAGCACAGAATGGAGTTGTGCATTGTTGTGGCACCTACTGTATCTGGTATTACTTCAGCCCAGAAATCACAGCAAGAGCCGTTGCTGTGGGAGACAGGGAAAGCAAGGCAGAAGTAGACACTGAGTTGTGATGTAACCTTCCGATAATGGATGTGGTTTCCTGCCATAAACATGCGGCTGAAAGGGACGGGCTGGGTGACGGCCAAGCAGGGGGCGAGGACCACAGGACTTCTGCAGTTGACCGTCTGCTTCCGACCACACGGGGAAGTCTGCAGAAAGTGATAAGCTGGGGCTTTGGAATCGCATGTTAAGATACAGTCAAAGAATTAGAGAATTTCAGCAATGCCCTAAAACAATTGCTTTTCCTTTGCAGTTAAAGGGCTGATACAACTGAACATCACACTCCGAACTTGATCATGGGGTTGCAGAATGACAACATAAATTGAGTTTGTAGCCATGACAGATCTGTTACATAAATACTAGGGCACTGATCAGAATGGAGGGGCACACCGAGACCTGGAACGAGGATGGGACTGAGCTCAGATGGGTCTCAAAAGCAGCTTCCTCTTCCTGTCTGAAAAGATGAATCTTTCCAGTGTGAAAAGTTCTGAGTGAGTCAGTTTCCCAAGAGGGGACCAGCTCCCACAAGTCTTCTTCCCCTCATCCTGCAGCCATCAGAGCCCACTCTGACCCAGGAAGCAAGTGTAAAATTTGACCCAGGTGAACATAATTTATGGCATCATAGAGATTTTCCTACATCCAATTGATAGAGGAAAAGCTGGTCCTGATTTATAAGTACTTGTGCAGGACGTGGTGGCCCTTGCGGACCTAGCAGAGGAGCACAGCACAACACAGAGCCCGCAGGGACAGGATTCGACGTGTGAATCTGCACTTGCTCATGGGCATGGGGCCAATGCTTTGGGACTTAGAAGATCAGGACTGTAGGACAGGTGATGAGGCAGTCGGGTAAGAGGTAGATAGAGATGTCTCAAACTAGGCACAAAGTGTATGGGAGTATTTGTATAATCCACAACGCGCTGAAGGAGGCACCCACTGAAGCAGAGGTTCCTGACCATTCAGAGCAGGGCGTGTCCCATGAACATGATCAGCCTCCTTCATCAGGCTTCCATTCTTTCCCCTGGGGCTGCATGGAAGGATGGAAGGTACGGGGGCTGCACAACACAGGTTCCCCTCGCTGGCACTACTCGGGCTACTACCACTGTCAGACCCGCAGCCTGTTCACAGCCAGTACCAGTGTTGAGATAGGCATGAGCCCCTCTCTCTGTGTGGAAGAGGTGGCGCCTGATGGTGGGTTGGTTATACCGGACCCTCCCTGCCGTTATCCTCACTGAAATGGACTCTTCTGTCTATGGATGTGCACGGTCCCTGCCAACTCCAACATCTGCGGACCCCTGCAAATGCTTTCTCCGCCATTGTGAGAGCTTCAAGTTTCTTTAGGCTACGGGACTCACTCTGTGCCAGGGATGAGCAGCAACAGGCTCACACTTGTGGGTTTCCCCGATCCACCCCCTATGTCAGCAGTACCAGCTCAGACTGTTGACCAAGTGTCAGCAAAGGTTTTGAGTTCTTTAGGCTTTACAGACGGCACAATTTCTCTTCCCCTGATCATTTATATATGGAGTCTTCATGGTGTTTAAATTTAAAATTTAGCCTCATGTCAAGGAACATCCAGGCTGGATTGGGATGGGGCTGGGGGTGGTTACTGTAGCCTAAAGATGGACAGGACTTCCTTGTGGGGGAGGCTGAGTGTCTCCACTTGTACACAGATAGTTGTAAATAGGATGTCACCTGTACGGTTTCTGTGCAGAGGGGTGGGACCAATGAACGGTGACAGTGGGAGGCACTGATCATGCGACTGTCGCCCTCCAAGCTCTGCTGGGCCCGGCAAGCCCAGCACATGTTCCTCCATGTATAAATGATATTTATTTTATGGGGCATGCACAGTGGGCACATCCTGCCCGCAGAGGTGAAGTCTTTGCCTCTCTGTCCCAGGTCAGTGCAATACAGGCTCCAGGTAGTGGGTCAAAGGGTACAGAGTCAGAGAGGCTGGAAAACATGGGAGGCTTAGGCCAAGAGCTGGGCAGGGCAAGGGAGAGGGATCAGGAGCTGCCACCACAGGGGCTTGGGGGAGCTGCTGCAGGTTTCCCATCTGTGCAGGGTGGGAGGGACTATGACTCTGAGAAGTGTCCCCGGGGACCAGAGCCCTTCCATGTGTCCCTGGGGATGGAAGCCAGGTTTGGATGTCCTTAGGTACCTTCATTTTCTGAGCTTTGAAAACTGGGACCTTCTGCAAAAGGAGGAGGACACGTTGTCCTCTAAGGAGTACAAGAGGACATAATGGTAGGAGCATCCTCAGCCCCAGCACCTCTGACTTCTGAGGCCAGGACAGTTTGCTGTGGGGTATGGAAGGAGGCTTAGCATTTTTGGCTTCTACCCAGGAGAGACTGGTAGGGCCTGCAGCCCCCAGAAATATGCCAGACAGTGCCAGTGCCCTGCAGAGGGTCTCCTCGCCAGGGCGCACTGTTGGGTTAAGGATGCAGGTGTCATGGGGGCCGGTAGGGGTGGTATTTATTTCCTTAGGACAAAAATGTCAGAAGAGGAATTGTGGGATGCGGGGTGTGAACATTTTTTTAAGAATAAATATAATCTCTCATTATAAAATTAGTAATTATAGCTGCAGGAAACTTGGACAATGGTGAAATGCATGAAGAAACACACACACATGCCAATCCCCCCTATGGTATCACCGAGAGATAACCATTCTTAATATTTCATTTCATAATCCTCTGTCTTTTTTTCCTATGCATACAAATAGACATATTTTCTGTTTTTCAACAAAAAAGAGATCATAGCACATAGTGTTTCCTAATGTACCATTTTCATTTAAGGATGAGTGATCACCACCTTTTCATATCAGTGAATACGATTTCACAGCACAAATTTCACTGGTTGTTGGTTGGGACTGTGGGATTGTGTTATAATTTATCGAATTCCCCCATCATTCTTTAAATGATTCATTTTTATTACACAATTAATGTATGCTTATTGTAAAGAAATTTTAAAAATGGAAATAACCACAATGCAGAAAGAACGAATCACCCATGATCTACCAGCCGTGGGTGATCCTTATTAATAGTTCCGTGTGCATCCTTTCTTACAAAAATTGATTTTGGGGGGGTATGTATTATTTTATCACCCTCTCTTCCCATTTAACAATACAGCATTCATATACATGCTTCTATAAAGCCATTTCTGGTGGCTGCAGAGAATTCTATTGTACAAAAACACATGATTTATACAGCCAATGATTGCCTCTTAATTGACATTTTGGGTTTCTTTCTTTTGCTGTTACAAAATACTGTAATAAACAGCCTTGTAACTAATTCTTTTTTTAGGACAAATTTCTACAAGAAGAACAAGTGGGTCAAAAGGTATGCAAAAATGGATGTGGAAAATGAAATTGCCCTCTAAAAACTGTACCACTTTATGTTTTCAGCAAGAAAGTATAAATGTCCATACGCCGTGCTCCTTGCTAACATTGAATATAATAATAGTAATAATAAAAAACCAACTTCATAGGTGAAAAATGGTAGCTTGTTGTTTTAATTTGCATGTACTTGAATACTAATGAGGCTGAACACTTTTTCAAATGCCTTTTGATATTTGTATTTCTTCTATTGAAAATTGTCGGTTCATAGTCTTTGCTCATATTTCTATTTGTATGTTAATATCTCCTCGATTATTTGTATGTTATGGATGTTAACCCTTTACCGGGGTACATAGCAGTGCTGTGACTATTTCCCCAAATCTAGCAACTCTTTTCCACTTTGTTTCTATCTTCTATTTTGTGTATTTCATTTTTTGGAAGTTTAAGATGTGAATATAGCAAAATTCGTTACGCTTTTGTGGTTTTTGCTTTTGGTGTCCTGCTAAGGAAAGCATTCTCTACCATAAGTTTTATGTATCCTCGTCTACATTTTATGGTTTATTTTATTTTAGCTTATTTTTGCAGGGCTGGGGATTAATTCCAGGGCCTCATGCATGCTAGGCAAGTGCTCTACCACTGAGCTATACCCACAGCCCTTGTAGTTTATGTTTAAATTATTTTTTTCTGGAATCTATTTCATTTTGATTAGATGGTGTTATTGAACAAAGCTCCCTGTGTCCCTTGGCCTGGGAGTGTCATGCATGTTCCTGGCTCTGTCCCCAGGAACTCAGTTCTGGCCTGTGGATGGTCTAGGTCTGAACCAACAGCTCACTCTTGCATATTGTAGTTTTAAAACATTTTTTGATAGATAGGAGGGCAAGTGACTCTTCAGTTGACTTTTCAGTACTTCCTTGTCCATTCATGAAATAAATCCTCCTGGTTGGTTTCACAAGATTGTTTTCAAAGTTGAAAAGATAAAATTCTCTTTTGAGTTGGAAACATGTCTTCCTGTGAGGTCGGTTTGGGCTGAATTTATATGAATGTTGCATGAAGATTAAGTCTTGCTGAACAAGGATGAAGTCACTATCTTTGTACCTGCCTGAAGGATGGTTCCTAAAAGTTTTATAATTAGAAATTGAAGTGTTTCTTGCTAACTTTTACTTTAGTGCACTAAGATCAGAGAACATGGTTTGTACATTTCCTCCCTCTGCATTTGTTTTTTGTTGTTAGACTTTTAAAGATTTTACATGGGTAGGGGGTGATGCTAGGGGTGGAACCCCAGGACCTTGCACACCGTGCAAATACTCTACCCAAGCTGTACTCCCCACTCCCATTTAGATATTTTTGTTGTTTCTTCTTTCTTGTTCTTCTTCTTCTTCTTCTTCTTCTTTTTTTTTTTTTTTGGTACTAGGAATCGAACTCATCACCTCACATTTGCTAGGCAGTCTTTTTCTTTTTTTTTGAGACAAGGTCTTCTATGTAGTCCAGGCCGGCCTTGAACTTAGGCCTACCTGTCTCAGCCTCCCAAAGGCTGAGATTATAGGCATGACCTATCACTATCACTGTCACGAGGCATGAGGATATCACTATTCCTGCTTCCTATTTAGAGATGTTGGCTGATTACTTGACCAATTTATTTCATGTGTTTTTGTGCATAAGCATCAAGGTTTCATACATACTTAAATCTATTTCTCTCCCTCTCTCTTTCCCCTTCCACAGTATTAGTAATAATATATTCAGAATGTTTATTGCCTCCTTTGCCTAGCAGGACTGTGAGAGATAAATGATAGTCTTTAGTTGGTGGCGTATCTTCACCAAACTTCCTCATATTCCTGAGTTTTTACTATATTTAAATGCAACGTAATTCCGTTCATAAAATGTCGCGTCTGTTAGGTTCTCCTTGTCCTATGTGATGCTTTTTGTAGTTCTGTGCTGCTGAGTCTGAAATGAGTATTTGACCCGTGTGCTCCTTCTGCTTGTGTACGCTGGTGTGTGTTTATCTTTTGGGACTTTGCTTCGGAGGTGTCTCCTGGGCAGAATGTTTACTTTGACTGTGCCTGGCTCCGTGTGAAAAGGCTGCCTGTCTAATGGGGTTCGATTTATCCTCACAGTGAAACAATGAGTTAAACACTTGCTGCTGCAATTAATAACTCTCGCCTCACTCTGTCAGCTCCTCTCCTTCCTTCTGCCTTCCCCCCTTCACATTCTATTGCCGTTTTATTGGCTTTTTATGTACTTTGAGGCTTTGGAAGGTTTACGGTCCCATCCTCAGCTTAACTAGTTTCAGATTCTTTCTTTAGACTTTATTTTTCTAGTTGCCAGATTCAAGAGTAAAATGCACCATCATTTGGAGTTCTATTTAAGACAACTATTAGAAGTTTTTGCTTGCAGAAGACGGATTCTGATTGAAGCTGCCTTTATTCCAAGTGGGGCACGTGGGCTCCCCAAGTGTCCAGCTGAGGGGCGTCGGCTGCTGCTCCTTGGCCAGCTCTGGGGTCCCAGATGGACACAGTGCAGTGCAGAGGCTATTTTGTAATTATCTTCGGGGACATGTCTGCTCCCAGGCTTACTGGACGAGGCTGCTAGAATACTTGCTGTTGATAGCTGCGGCACGAGCGTACTGGATGATCTCATGTACAGTAAATCGGGAGACGGCAGTTGTACTGCTGTGAATGAAGGGGCTTTTTACGGTAGCATAGGCAGAGTATGAGGAAATCATGAAGACATTGAAGGGCTAGGAATTAGCAAGCTCTGGGAACTGAAGGAGGGGGCCAGGAATAGCACTGTGGAACCAAGCAGCGGGGCCTGGGCAGCCAGCGCGCATGGAAGGGAGGGAGCAGCCGCCCTGACACGGGTGACCAGAGAAGCAGGCAGCAACCTCCTGTCATCTTGCCTTTCTCCAGTGGAGCTGCTTTCTGCGACATGGGCGTGGTGTGTGGGACAGGGTAACCACCCAGGTGGCTTTGAGAGCTGATAAACCCAGAGTGCATGCGGTGTCTCCTGCCTTCTCTTGATGGTCGCAGGGTGCCTATTGTGGCTCCTAGCAGCCCGTGTTCATGTGACAGTATTCCAAACAGGGAGAGCAGATGGAACCACAAAGGCCTCTTGTGTCACCTGGTCACCCCGGATGGTCACATGCCTTACCCCTTAGCATCCACAGTGAAGGCGCAAGGTGGTCCTGACCGCCTCAGCTGAGTACAACCCACCTCCCCTTGTTGTAGTCAGGGTTTGCAAGGAAGGAAATTTAATACAGGACACATAATTTATAGGATTATTTTGTAATATTCACCCAAAAATTCAAATGCAGAAGAATGCAGGAGATTTGTCCACACACCACAGACCCAAAGAATCCAGCTGAGGGCCTGGATCCCACTGCAATGTCCTGCATGAGTCCAGCTGGAGGCCCAGAGCCCACGACAATGTCTCATGCAAGTCTGTATCAAGGATCTGCACTGGGAAGGCCCAAAGGTCAGTGGCAGAAGCTAGAAAGTCTGCACCAGCGGGTTGAAGGATCTGTGCCAGCAGGCTGAGGGGTCTGCACTGGAGCCAGGAAGTGATGCTCAAGGCAAGGACCAGAGCTCCCCCAGAGGACCAGCGTCATCCTCGGTGACAGCAAGGACCCAAGCTCCTCCAATGATGAGAACAGCCGAGTTCATATCAGGAAAACTATTGCGACAAGCTTCTCCGGGAGAATCCACAGCACCATCTTCCCCTCCAGGTCTCCTTTTATGCTGTTGGCAACAATCCTCTGGTGGGCCTTCCACACCCAGAACCACACTGATCCAGTTCAGCTGCGTGTTCCAAGTTGACCTTTAGTTAATCCACCACACCCTGCTGAGCCTGTCCATGGTGGGGGGGCATGAAGCCACTGCCACCTGGCTCATCCCCACCAAAGGGCGGCGTGGGCACAACCATTTTCAGGCTTCATCCTGCTTCCTCTTCCGGCAGGAGCTGAAGGTGTTTGCTCCCCTCTGCTCTTTTTCTTAAATCAACTTTATTTTTTCATTTTTTTTGGAACAGGGTCTCACTCTATAGTCCAAGCTGGCTTTGAGCTCGTAGTGATCCTTCTGCCTCAGCTTCCCGAGTGCTGGTCCATGGGCATGCGCTGTCACTTTGTAGAGATGCAATTTACATATGCTAACACGCACCCCTTGAAAGTGTGCAGCTCAAGTGTGAGCTTTTACACATGGATTTACCCAACTACAGAGGCGGCCTTGCCCCACTGAGAGCCTTGGTCATCTCTGCTATCCACGCCTGTCTCCACCACAACCTGGGCAGCTTCAGAGTTGCTTTCTGTCCTGGGGGTTGTTTTGCACTTTCCAGAGTGGTGTGCACTTTCCAGCGTACAGTGTGGGTTCTTCGGCACTGGCTTTTTCACTCGGCGCGGCGGGGCTGTGGATTGCGGTGCGTGGCCATGACAGGGCCTAACCCTTTGTGGAGCTGAGAGCCTTTCTGCTGAAGCCCTTATCACACAGCGCTTGTGCCACCTATCTTTCTGAAGCACTTTCTTGGCTTTCAGGAGAAAGCCTCCTTCTCAGTCTGTTTTTCTGTTTTCTTTCATTTCCTTTTCCCCCCAATTTTTATTCTTCGCACGTGTCTGCAGTACATAATGATCTCGCTCCTTGTGGGGTGCTGGTGCGTGGACAGGACACATCTTTATTCTCGTCTTGTTCCTTTCCCCACCCCGGCCCTCCCTCTCCCGCGTCTCTTGGTGCCCTTCCTTTTGCCAAAGATCCATCTCCCTGTTTCCTGGGACCTGTCTGTTCCTTTCCTGATCCTCTCCCCGGGGAGCTCTGGGGCCTGAGTGGGTCCCCTTTTTGCTTTAGTGACGCCGCAACCTCAACCAGCATCAGGACGCCAGATGCCTTCCGGAAGCCAGCTGCTCCCACGTGATGGGTCCAGACACCTACAGCCACCTACTTGCAGCTCTTGCTGGTTGAGTCTGTCTGACTTTCCTCTTGCTGCTGTGACAGCCATAGGTGCAGTGCAGTGAGGACGGCTTCTCCCTAGTTCTGGAGGTCAGAAGTCCTGGGATCAGGGTGTCGCGGTGGTGTTATCCTGGGGCAGGCAGGGAGAATCTTCCCCTGGTCTTTTCTGCCTTCAGGGTTCCAGGCAGGAATGGGGTGACTAGGCAAGGAGCTGGAGCAAAGACAGCTAGCGCAGGCAAGAGAACCAGGTGGGCCGGGGCACGTGGGAAGGGCTGTGACCCGGGTGGGCAGCTCTGTGATGAGTTCCGTATGTCTCAGGGCGTGATTGTGAGCGGACTGCCTACGTGTGCCTGTGTAGATGAGCCCATGTGGGCGCCAAAGGTGTGTACAAATATGAGCTTGCAGGAAAGTGTGTGTGTGTGTGTGTGGAGTCCATGTGCAAGTGTGTTTCCTTGTAGATTTATGAACATCTGCGTGTGTGTTATCTGTGGGTTCGCATGGTGTGTGTCCCCGTGGGCAAGCGTGTGCCTGCGCACGGGCTTGTCTGAGTGTCTGTCGGCAGGTGTGTGGCTGCTGGTGTCTGTGAGTGAGCCTGTTACTGTGTCTCTGGGCCTGGATGTCCATGAACGCGTACAAACGTGTGCATGTGCGTGAGTGTAAGTCTGGGAGCCCAGCTGTGTGTCCATTGTGTCCGGCTCCGGGCATCTGTGTATGAGCTGTTGCGCGTGACTCAGCCACACGTGAGCAGCCTTGCCTGTGTGTCTGTGGTGGCTCGCCTCCCCGCCTGTCAGCCCATCCATGTACCGTGCAGCCCTGCCCTCCAGCTCCGTGCCCCTCCTGGTCCCCAGGGTGTGGCCTGAGACAGCTCTGAGCAAGGACAGCCCTTCTCCCTGTGGCCGTCGCCGAGCCCTGTGTCATCGGGCACAGGGCTGGAAAGCAGCCAGCGCACAGGGACCCTTGCGCCTGGCGGCCTCGCCTGCTCCCTGCTGTCACCAGGGCCACTTGCTTGGGTTAACTGATGGTGGGGGGAAAAACCCATTAGTCGCCTGCCTCTCGCAGTCATCTGTTATCGGCGCGGACGGCAGCCTGGCTGACACACGCTCGCTCTTCTTCACGTAATTGGAGAAAGTTTTCCCATTACCCGCTGTCTCTGTGAGGCGCACGGCCTCCCGGGCCCCTCTGCGGTCACGCAGGCTCTTTGCAGCCTCCTTAAGAGGCTGACCTAATTTCCACTCTTTGTCATTTTCTCCCCAACGCGACAGCAGTTTCTCAGGAGCTCCGCGGAGCCTGGGCTCCTGTCAAGCCGCCGGAGCTGTGGTCACGGTCGCGCGGCTGCTCCTAGAAGCGGCGGTGGTGGCGAGGGCGGCTCCCTCGTCCTCCGAGGGCATCCTGGACAGCTGTTCCTGGGGTGGCCACAGGCAGCCTCTGGACTCGGAGGCCCTGCGAGGTGGTGTGAGGGCATCCCAGCTTCGCTGGGGATGAGACACAGCCCCTCCACCTGGGGCGGGGTCCAGAGCTTTCTCTTCCTGCACAGAGGCCTGGGGCAGAGTCCAGCTCCCTGGGGCACAGCTGCACCCAGTCCCCAGCCCTGCCTCAACCTTTGGGCCCCTTACGTGCCTGGAGGAGCCCCCTCCACTTACAGCTCCAACTGGCCTGGACTCAGCTCCGTGTGTATGCACTGGCGTTGTGCAGGCCGGGGCAGTGCTGGGAACACGGAGAGCACCATGGCATGTCCTGCAGTGTCTGCTCTGTGCCGTGGGCCTGAAAGCCAGACTACAGCCTCGGCGTGCACAGCTTTGAGGCAGGACAACCAGGACACCTCAGACCAGAGGCTGGAAACTGAGTCCAGGAGAGCCTGCCCCCAGCCTGGGGGTAGAGACCTCTAGGGCAGGTTGCAGGCGATGTAAGGCCTTCCTGGTGTTGGACCCTTTCTCCCTGATCCCTGACCCTCTCACTCCTAACGCCCCCCTCCGGCCTCAGGCATTGCCACAGCTCTGCCTGATGCCCTCACCACCTCTTCTCACTCCCGTGCCCCCGCCAGCCAGGACAAGGCCAGAGGGCACCTTCCAGTGCTCCGTCACCTTGGGGACCAGTCTGCGCCCACCAGGGACAGCTCTTGCGGCGGTGCAGTCTGTGTCTCACAGACACCTGGGTGACCAGCGCCAGGCATGTCATGGCGCCGGCAGAGCCTTCTGCAGAGCTTGGAGGTGGAGGGTGGTGTCCCCTGGATGGGCCACTGATATGTTACTCGATACTGAGCCAGCCTCGGAGGGCAGCCAGAGCCTGTCCCAGCCCAAGGCCCAGGGACGTCTGTGCCTGAGGCTTCAACACCACCACTCCGGTCAAGCCCAGTGGGTGCCCCCAGCATGCGACCCCCCACTCCTCAGCTTTCCCATCCGTAAGTGGGAGTGTCAACGATTACAGCTGCTATCTCGCCGGGTTGTTGGAAGGACTAAGCGGGTTGGGCCAAGCCACTCTCCTGCCTCCCTCCCTCCCTTCTTTTCTTCCTTCCTTCTTGTCTTTGTTTCTTTCTTGCTTTCTTTCTTTGCTTCTTTTTTCCTTTCTCCTTTTTTCTCTTTTTTCTTTCTGCCTTCCTTCCTTTTCCTCTTCTTTCTTTCTTCCTTTTCTTCCTTCATTTTTTTTTTGTTTGAGATAGGATCTCACTATGTAGTTTAGGCTGACCTTGAACTTTCCAAATTTACAGTGATCCTCCTGACTCAGCCTCCCCAGTGCTGGGATTGTAAGCGTGTGCCACCACACCTGGGTCTCTGCTTGCTTTTCTAAGTGTTGACAACCATGTGGATGAGCTCTGGCCCATCAGAACAGGTGTTATGGGTGTCAAATGCCAGCCTGTACTGTCCTAAGTACCCCTACTCCTGTTCACACCATGCAGACAGAGGGACACCCAAGCCTCCCACATATATGTAGATGTGTTCACATGTACACAGGTGCTCATGCACACACACATAACACCTTCACAGGAACATACACCTGACATTCTCCATGCACACACACAGATGCACACACACACATGCTGAATGCACACACACACACAGAGAAGCATGTGTACGCATGCACACCCTGCTGTGATCCCCCAGCCCTTGGGATGATCTGAGGAATATGCCTGTCTTCTGCCAGGAGCTGGGTGGCTCCCTGAGGCAGGGCTGGCTGCTTGGGCTCACACTCAACCCTAGGGCCTGGCAGGTGCCCACCACCCAGCAGGCATTCGGCTGCTCCTGGCAGGGGTGCAGATGGGAGGGCACGGAGGCCTACAGCACGCTCCTGCCAGCCCCCAGTCCTGAGAACGCCGCAACTCTGCTGAGCGCTGCTCCCTCTGCCTGGCGGGGAGACGTCAGCCAGCACAAAGAAGCATCCTGGAAGTGACAGGTGCTTCTTAGCTCCGGGCGAGCCCTGGGCCCCATGGAATTGGCAGCTGCAGCAGCCCCTGCTTCCTAATTAGGGGAGGAGTGGGGAGGGCGGGCCCGGAGGTGAGGGCGCTGGTTCTGGCTCAGACCAAAGGCAGGAGAGCTCACTGTGGGAGTAATGGGCCAGGAGGGGTGTGTGTGTGTGTGTGTGTGTGTGTGTGTGTGTAAGGCACAGGGAGAAACACAAGAGAGACAGAGAAAGACAGAGAGATAGATACAGAGAGACAGAAGCATAGAGGGAGACAGAGATACAGAGAGAAGGAGACCGTGAGAAAGACGGAGACAGACATGGAGAGAGTAGGAGTCAGAGACAGGAGCAGAGATAGAATGAGAGAGACACAGAAAGAGACAGAGAGGAGAGAGGAGGGAGAAGGGGAAGAAAAAGACAGAGGGAGGGAAGAAGCGACAGAGAGAAAGAGAGAGGCGGAGAGAGAAAGAGAGGACAGAGATAGAGGGAGAGGGGGAGACAGGGAAAAGGGCAGGGTAGCTTGCATTGCCCGGCAGCTCGTCACTGTGCTGGACCCTCTGACGCAGGACCACAGCCATGGGCGCAGCCTCTTGCCCCCCCCCGGCCCCATGCTGAGCTCCCAGGCAGCCTAGGGCCTGATCGCAGCACCCGGCAGGCGCTGTGGGTGGTGGGGTCCCTCTGTGGACCCCTTTGACACACCAGGTCCTCCTCTGGGGCCCTCTGGAGTCCTCATTTCCATCAAGGGGCTGGTGGAGCCCTGGGTCTTGCTGAGCGATCATGTCACATGATGTGGACACTTCGTGAGCCAGTCACCCACTGGCCGAGGGCTCCCCAAGGGAAGTTAGGGCAGAGGTGCTGGCGAGGATCCAGAGTGGAGAATGGAGTGAGGGGCAGTTCCCTGGGAGGAGGAGGAGGTTTGGGCTGGCCCCAGGGAGCCCGTTTTCTGCCTGTCAGGAGAATAGAAAGGATGGGCAGGTGTGGGTGTAAAAAGGGGACCCGCAGGTCAGGCCTGGGGAGGGCAGATGCCAGGCGGGGCAGAGGCAGGGGTCTGGAGCCCGCATGCTGTACTCTGGTTGGTCCTACAGGGTTGAGCTGCACACTGGCTCCTTGCAGTGCTCCTGGGCCTGAGTTTGGGACAGAGGAGCAGAGTCCTCTCCAGCGTGGGCAGGAGGTGGGCAGAGGTGTGACCTGTCCAGCCACCAGCTGCCAGGGGGCAGATCCCAGGCCACATGTATGGCTGGACCACAGGGCCCATGCATTCTCTGATGGAACCCAGGGCCTAGCACTGCCACCAAACCATGTTCCTGGAGCCCTGGCATGGGCTGGTTCTGTGCACATGTCCTTTCTACGTCTTCCTCCTCCCATAGCTTCTAGGGTATGCCAGGGGGCACTGCTGCTCCTGGGGTGACTCTGGGAGCAGCTCTCTCCCTTGTTACTTTTGCTGTCTTTGCTGCCGTGAACAGTTGCCCCTCAGCCATGTGCCACCCTGCCTTGGAGCCAGCCAGCTATGGACTGAACCCTTCACAAACTGTGAGCTAAAGGAAACATTCTCTCTTTAACTTTGGGTGTCGGGTATTTTGTCTCAACAATGAGAAAAGTAACTAAGACGCATCTGGACCATTTTACCCTCCCTGCTCCCCCGTTTGCCTCTTTCTCCTTCCCTCACCCCTTACCATCTTCACAAACTCTACTTCCCTCTTTCCATCACCTCCCTTTTATTTTGCTCCTTGAGTTATTTATACTTTGAGTGTCTTGTATTAGAGCAACCATGCAATATTTAAGCTCATGTGTCTGATTTATTTCACACAGCATTATGGTCTCAAGGTGCATCCATTTTCCTATAAATGGGTGAAATGTATTTCTCTTCAGAGCTGAGTAGTACTATAATATATATACATATTAGAGTTTTCTTTACTTATCCATCTGTTGATGGACATACAGGCCACTTCGATAATGTAGCTATTGTGAGTTGTGCTGCTATAAATATGGGCATGTGTGGATCACTGTAATATGATGTCTTTAACTCTTTCAGGAAGACACCTACAAGAGGTGTAGCTGGGTCAAATAGAATTTCTTTATAAATGTTTGCAGTGCATATGAGTATATTCATCATGGGGAGCTGGTGCATACCCACAACACATCTTAATTCTTTTCACAGCCCATTCGTCTCCCTGCCTTCTCCCTTCATCTCTTGGTCCCCTTCTTATTAAATATCCCCCTATTTCCTATCATTTATCTTTGTTTTCTCTGTGATTTGTTTATCATTTGGGTTTCTCTGTTTTTTAGTGTTTGGAGGGATCCCCATACCAATCTCCACAGTGGCTGCACTAGTTTGCATCCCACTGTGTAGAAGGGCTTCTTCTATCCCGTGTCCCTGCCAGTGTCAGCTGTTTCTGAGTCCTTGATAGTGGCCATTCTTTCTGGAATAAGATGGAATCTCAGTGTTGTTTTGATTTGCATTTCTCTAGTGGCCAGAAATAATGAACATTTTCTTCATGTTCTTATTGGCCATTTGCATGTCTTCTTTTGAGATGTATCTATCCATTTCAGTTGCCTGTTGTTTGATCAGGTCTTTTATTGGGAGGTCTAATTTTTTGGAGCTCTTTATATCTTTTAGATATTAATCCCTGGCCCAAGGAGTAGCTGGCAAAATTTTTTCCCATGCTGTAAGTTGTCTCCTCTCTCTGTTGGTTGTTTCTGTTGCTGTGCAGAAATTTTTAATTTGATATAATCCCATTTGTTGATTCTTGGTATTATTTCTTATACAACTGAGGTTCTATTCAGAAAGCCCTTGCCTATGTCTATGTCTATGTCTTCAAGAGTTTAACCTATTTGATCTCCCAGCAGATTCAGAGTGGAAATGAATGACATTGAGACAAAAAAAAAAACAAACCCAGAGGATCAATGAATCAGAGTTGGTTCTTTGAAAGGATAGATAAGTTTAAAAACCCTTAGACAAACTTAGCAAAGGAAAGAAAAGACTCAAATCATGCAATTAAAAATGGAAAAGGCAAAATCACAACAGACACTGTCAAAATCTAGAGGATCATAAGAAACTACAGAGATCCTAGAACAAATGGTAAGTTTTCAGACATGAATTACCAAAGTTGAATAGAGAAGATATAAAATCTCTGAATAGACCAACAATAGACAAAGAAATCGCAGCAGTAATATGAACCCTGGCAACTAAGAAAAGCACAGGTCTCGATGGATCCCCTGGTGAATTTTATGAGAATGTCAGGCAAGATCTAACCCCAGCAGTCCTTTAAGCTCTTCCACAATATTAAAGGCAAGGAGCACTGTCAAACTCATTCCTTGAAGACAGTATTACCCCAATACCAAAACTGGACAAAAGCTCATGAAAAAAAAGAAAACTACAGACAAGTGTCCTTAATGAACATAGATGCAAAACCATTAAGAAGATATTGGCAAACAGAATACACTAAATAATTAGAAAGGTCATACATCCTGACCAAGTTGGCCTCATCCTGGCAACGCAGAGATGGTTCAACATACACAAATCAATAAACATAAAATATCACATAAACTGAAGGAAAAAACACATAATCATCTCAATAGATGCATATAAAGCATTTGACAAAAATCCAACATCCATTCATGCTAAAGAAAACCCTGATGAAAATAGGTATAGAAAAACCTTACCTCAAACTGATAAAACATTTCTGACATCAGCCCAATGCTAATATCATACTAAGTGGGAAAAACTGAAAGCTTTCCCTCTAAAATCAGGAACATGACAAGGATGCTCACTATCACCACTCCTGTTCAACACTGTACTTGAAACATTAGCCAGTGCAATCAGGCAAGAGAAAAAATTAAAAGGAATATGAAAAGGAAAGGAAGAAGTCAAACTATTCTTATTTGCACATGGCATGATCTTTTACATAGACGACCCAAAACCTCCACCGGAAGACTCTTAGAACTAATAAATAAATTCAGCAAAGCGACAGAATCCAAAATAAACATGCAAAACTCAATACCATTCCTGTACACCAACCATGAATCCATGAGAAAGAAAGAAATCAGAAAAACAATCCCATTCATGGTCACTTCAAAAAATTCTAAATACCAAGGAAGTAAAAAACTATAGCACTCTGAAAAAAAATATTGAGGTTTGTTCCTGAATTGGCAGAACCAATATTGTCAAAAAGGCCATATTACCAAAAATGATATATACATTTAGTGCAATTCTAATAAAAATGCCAAAGGCATTTCTCACAAAACTAGAAAGAAAAAAAAATTCTAATATTTATATGGAACCAGAAGAGACCCAGAATAGCCAAAGCAGTCCTGGATGATAAGAGTAAAGGAGGAGGCATCACAATCCCGGATTTAAAGTTATATTACAAAACTGCAGTGATAAAAATGGCATGGTACTGGGCCAAAACAGACATGAGAATCACCAGAACAGAATAGAGGATACAGAGACAACCAAGACACATTCAGCCTCCTGACTTTCTGACAAAGGGTTCAATACTGTATGCAGGAGGAAAGGTGGCCTCTTTAACACACAATGCTTGGAAACTGGTTTTCCATGTGCAGAAGATCAAATCTAGGCCAGTAACAGCAAACCTCTGGCATGAGTGCCACAGCGGGCATGCCCAGCCTTCTCTGTCAGCACACAGACCAAGTGTATGAGCTACTTTTTCTGAACTAAAACCTCAGAATTCAGGTTCCGTTGCAATATTGGCACTTAGAAATAAGTAGGTGGAGTTTCCATTGCAACATGGGCACATGGTCTCCAAAAGGTTCACCATCTCTCACCATGAACTAAAATCAAGTCAAAATGGGTCAAGACCCAGATGTGAAAACAGAATCACTGCTTTTTTGAGAGCCTCCCCAGCAAATCACCCACACAAGAAGCCCTTCCCAGGTCTGTCCCTGAAAACCTGCAGGTAGGGTCACAGGAAGTCAGGGGAGGGAGAGCAGTGCCGCTAATCTGGGATGGGGTGGGGACACCAGTTTTCAGGCTGGACAGTCAGCCCAGGTTATTGGCTGGGGATGTACCCCTTGGTGTCTCTGAAACTCAGTTTCCACATCTACACATGGGAGGGGAAGGGCCGTGGGGCTGAGAGCCAGGTGCGGCTGGGCCCTGCGTCCTGGGGGGGACACGGTGCAGGGGATGGGGCTGCAGCTCCCAGCAGTAGGTGGGGTGGGTGAGCTGGTGGGCATGGAGGGGGCCGAGGAGACTCAAGTGACAGAGCTGGTGGCAGGCTATTCAGGGCAGGGACAGGCGTCCTGGAGCTGAGTTGGCAGAGAAGAGATGAGGTGACCACGATGGAGAACTGGCCTCTGGAGACCCCATGCGAGAGCCGGTGCTGGGGAGGTAACTGGGTGGGCAGGAGTGGGTGGAGCTGGGTGGAGGGCTATGGACCCCCAGGCCGTAATCCTGCTTCCTGCTCCTTCCCCATTACCTGCTCCACGTCCCCCTGCTCAGCCTGGGATTCACTGTCCTTTGGGGCCACAAGGCCTGCCTCGATGTCCCCACCGGCCCTGACCCGAAGTGCTCCAGCTTTGTTCTCTCTTTTGTGAACAGACATTGTGGCAAAGGTGCCACTCTGCTGAGCTGGATGCCACAAGACTCATGAAGGCAGGCTGCAGCCCCAGCCTGGCACCCAGAGGGAGCGGTACCCTGCTGTCCCATGACACCCGGCTCCGCAGTGCTAACTAGGTCTCTCGAGCCCCTTGAGTGCTCGGTTCCTTACCTGTGAAGCTGGGGGGCTCAGGTCAGCCGAGGGCTCTTGAAGTAAAGGACAAAGAGATGCTTGCAAAGCTCTGGCACTGCCAGACAGTTTCGGCCATAGGTAACCCTTCCCTGCCCGACTTCTCTGCGGGCCACTGGGAGGCGGTCTTGGGCTGGGCCACGGGTGGGGTTCTGTGGTTTTACACAGATGCAGTGTAGAATGGGAAGACCTCCTCCTCCTGTGGGGTCAATGATGATCAGGGAACTGACACAGAGGATGTGAGCTTGGGGGATGGAGGCTTAGAATCCAGGGAACCTAGTCACCTGGTTGGGCTAATGGGGAAACTGAGGCTCTGATAAAAGCCCTTTCCCCAGGCCCCTAATATGGCCCAGGCTGCTAAAGTTCCCACGAGAAGGCTTACCACTGTCTTAGTGTTGCTGGGAGCTGCCCTTTCTTGGGAAGTCCCTGCCGGGAAGCCAAGGCAGACAACGCCAGGGCTGGCTCCCTGCTGATGGCTGGGTTGTGGAACAGACCTCGGCCATCTCCCCACAACCCACGGTGAGAGCCACGGGCAAAGCAGGGTGAACACGAAACCTTTGAATACCTTGGTAGCAGTGGCTCCTTGTTTACGGACAGGCGGCCACGTACAGACAGACGGAGGCCACACCCCAGGAGGCTGGGCACAGCCCCTCCTGCCACCGTCCAGCTGAGCAGTCCCGGGTCTCAGTTTCCCTGAGTGTAAAGCCCGCAGTCCTGGCAGGAAGACCCACAGGGCGCTGGCATTCCGCGAGCCAGGTAGCACGTGCACGTGTGAGGAAGCACACACGTGCACACTCACACACGGACCCCTCAGGGAAGTCAACTGTCAAGCGCTGTGTTTTAAAATGTGCCTATTTATTTGGCTTGTTTGTGAGCTCTCACCTCAGCCGCCTTTATAAATATTTATCAATGTTGTCGCGCTGACATTTCCTGGGAGGAGGTGGGAACAGGCGGGGAGGAGAGGAGCGGATGTCAGGGAGAAGCTGACAGGCGGAGCGGGTAGGCGTGGAGGGCCCCAACCCAGCCCCAGACAAGGAGGAGCTGGGGTCACTCCCAGGAGACAGGGCTGTGACGTGGAGGCCTGACCAGGGCTGGGATCCGGGAGGAACTCAGATTCCAGGGCGTCGGGTGCGGGTAAACCAGACCACAAAGAATCATATATCTTCTGCCATGGCTCAGTGCCTCACACAAGGCCCTCTGCTCCACTCCAAGAGTTTTACTAAACACCAGCAGTTAACACTAACTGTCTGTGTGCCATGCAGTACCCCTAAGCCTACCCCTGGCATTTGGAGTGCAATCCAGGGCTTTTGCCTTGAGAGGCTTTCACCAGCCTCTTTTACATTTTTTTTTACTTAAGACATGATCTCTCTAAGTTGCCAGATTGCCCAAGCTGGGCTTGATCTTGTGATCCTCCTGCCTCAGCCCCCCAGAGTGCTGGCATTCCAGGCCACTATGTCTAGTTTGCACACGGTTTTGAGTATTCATTTATCTAACCCTTACCAACAACTCTGTGACAGAAGGACTGTTATACTCATTTTACAGATAAGGAAACCAAAACTCTGGGATCAGTTAGCTTCCCATGTCTGGCAGTTCTGAGACATAGATCCTTCCCAACAGCTAGCTGTCCCTGTGCAGCTGGCCCCAGAGCACCTGCTCAGAACCATCCTCTGTCCTTGGTGTATCATTTGCTTCTTTAAGAAACATTCCTTGAAGGCCACTGCATACCCAGCACATTCTGACCTTGTTTCCAGGGCAGCAGAAGCGACCAAGAAAAGCCCTTGATCTTGGGAACTCAGGGCAAATCAGTCAGGAGGATGTTGCTGTTCTGGGAGTGTTCAGGCAGCTATTGGGAGGGTGGTTTCATCCTGTGTCTGCTCAGCAGTAGCTGGCTGATCTTGGCCGGCCCAGGAAAAGGAACACTTTTGGTCTGGAGGGAAAAGGAGAGATGGAGTTAGGGGCTTGTCAATCAAAGAAGAATCTGTAGTTTTGAAGCCAAGAAACAGAGATGTTAGAGGCTGTATCAGCTAGTGTTGCTGCATAACAAAACACCCCAAAGCTTCATGTCATACACAACTGCCATTCATGTAGCTCACCATTCTGTTGTTGCAATTTGGACCAGATGGGTTCAGCTGTTCTTCTTGGACTGGCTCACATAGCTTGGGTCTCAGCTGGGGTGAGGGACATTCTTATGGGGTCTCTACCTTCCAGCAGGCTGTCCTGGGTTTCTGCACACTCTGGTGCCAGGACACAAAAATGAGATTGGAACATGCAATGTTTGCAGTGTGTTCTGTTAGCTACAGAGGCAGGGGAATAAGTCCCACTTTTTGAGGGGAGGGGCTGCAAAATCACATTGCAAAGAGCATGGGTAGAAAGAAGCGTGGAAACTGGAGTCATTTCCTGCCTCTCCTTACAGATCACATATGAGTGTGAAGGTCCAGGGCAGGAGGGGTGCGGTGAGGGGTACGATTACACTGGAAGCATGGAGAAGTGACACAAGGAGAAGTGACAAGTGCAGCTTTGTGATCTGGGATCCTCTCGATGCCAGGGCTCTATGGTGCCCCGAGAGTCCCTGTGTGACACCCCACATCTCTGTGGTCTCTCCTTTGTCCTTCCAGCCCATCCCTGTCTGCCAGTGACCGTGGAGCCTGTGTTCTGCCTGCTCAGCTGGACATCCGCTCACTTCCAGCCTGGGTGAAAGCACAGGGCTAAGGCCAGCTCAGCTGAGAGGATGCAGGCTTTGGGATAACACTCAGGACAGAAGTGGCAGGCACTGCAGGAGGGGGTGGGAGGGGGGACTGTGAGAGCAGCAGAGTGCACATTGCACGCAACGCTCAGTAGCAAGCACTAGAGCACACCTGCGGGAGGGGCCTTGCCAGGTGCGTGGCCCGGGCTAGGT
Source organism: Chinchilla lanigera (assembly GCF_000276665.1). NCBI lineage: Eukaryota > Metazoa > Chordata > Mammalia > Rodentia > Chinchillidae > Chinchilla > Chinchilla lanigera. Next base: position 16,391,809 of record NW_004955429.1, on the reverse strand, counting down.
AAGCTGTGGCGCTCAGCAGTCGCCTGTCACCGTCACCACAGCAGCCGGCTGCACCACACGGCCATCCTGCATGCAGTGGGGAGGAAGCCTCGGCGAGGCTTCACCCTGGTGCTGTTTAGGTGGAAAGGGCACTGAGGTAGCGGCACCTGGGAAACAGGCAGACACCGAGCGGGTGAGAAGGTGGAGGGGAGAGGGAAAGGCGGAAGTGAAGCTCAGGGCCGGGAGGCCACTGGCTGCCAACACTGCGTGTTCCTATCTCATTCTTGTGTCCTGGGACCAGAGTGTACCCCCAAGGCCACTGTGCACACAGGTGCACACGCGTACACACGCCCGCACAGAACAATCACATCGCAGTGGTGGGGTTCTAAACACGAATCTAATAAAGTTAGTGTAAAATGGATAGAGAAGAGAACTATCTAAATAGCAAAGGTTGTTTTGAAACACTGAGGGCCAACTCACCCTGATACATGTTAGTTCGTCCTGCAAAGCCACAGCCATTCATAGAGAGGAGGCGAGAGAGAGGGAGGGAGGGAGAGAGGAGGGGAGAGAGAGGGAGGGAGGGAGAGGCTTAGAGACAGAACTCAGCTCTAAAAATACTCCCAGCCCCTTGCCTGAAGCTGCTCTTTCACGTACCTGGCACCCCCGGCTCCGCATTTTCATGGTGAGTGGTGACCTCTTCCCTTCCTGGGGTGCTGCCGGAAGCAGGTGAACCCACGAGATACCAGGCTGGCAGTTGCTCCTGTTGCTCCAGCCCAGGAGAAAAAGGGGCACAAAGAGAAAGCCACACGGTCACTTCCAAAGCCTGATGATGAGCTGTGCTGAGAAAGAGGAGGGAGGTCAAGGACAGCTTCCTGGAAGAGGTGGCTTTGCCGGGGAGGGGGTGACTGTATACACAGGGTGCCCGGTGCTCCTGGGGCGCCCAGCCTCCTGCTCTGAGTCAGGAGGGTGGGATGGGTTTGGGGAGGCGAGGCAGGACACCACCGAGCTCTGTGAGCAGACAGGAAGTCCCTGAAAGGCTGATCCTCTCTGAGGCCTGTTTCACCCCAGGAGCACCCTGAGGGGCAGGCTTTCTTTCCTCTCAGAATCCAAAACAGATTTGGAGCACTCATCATGCAAAAGGGGAAACTGAGGCCACGAGCGATGAGACCACTCATGCAGGACACAGGGTGCACAGCCTGCAAACCATGCGTGGCCCCCGGGCCCGTCCAGGTGCCGATGACCCGCGACTGTGGCCTAGCCTCCATAGCCCAGGTGTCCCCAGGTGTCCCCCAGGCCTTCTCCCTCCAAGCCAGGGCCTCGAGTTTAAGCAAAGCTGCTTGTGTGTTTAAATACCATCATTGATTATTGTAAGTGGGCTTATGAGCCTTATCGGCTTAGATTTGTATCTTCAGGAGAGCTGTTCATCTTAAATAAATATGTTTTTAATAATCTCTGAGTATTTATGGAGCATAAAGCTGTCGGAGCCAATGGAGACGAGGATTCCTGGAGTCACTTACTGTACACTGCCCGGGCGCCGATTCATTACGGAAACAGGCTCCCAGCAGGACGGCCGGTGTGGGCTGCTGGCAGCAAGCGGAAGACCTGGGTGATTATCATCGCCGAGGATTTTTTAATAAGCCGGTGTTGGTTATTTAACCTACAATAACCACTTAATAAACATAGTAAATTACTTGCAGGTTTGGAGATATCTCTGCTCCTCCCACTCCTCTCAGGCCCACCTGTGCCCGGGAGTCTCCCCTTCCGGTCCTGCCCAAGTCTCCCCTGCGCTGGCTCCAGGGAGGCCCATGCCCTGGAGGGTTGGGCGGGGGTCCGGGTGAAGAAGGCCTGGCACGATTTGTGCCAACCCTCCAGTGGGGAGCCATGAACCTTTTAACCCATGAATCCCCCACTTCTACCACCCTCATCACCCATGATTAGGATCCACCAGTTATTGAGCATGTACTATACGCCAGGTGCCGTAGGAGCATTTCACACACATCCATTCATTTTATCCTTCCCACCAAGCTGTGGGGCAGGAATGGTTAGTATTTCCTTTTACAGATGAGGAAACTGAGGCCCAAGCAGTGTTTATAAGTGCGTTCCCCAGTCATTAACACAGTCACACGTACCCAGGAGAGCAGTGGGGTTGCCCAGCTGTCTGAACAATCTTACCATGTGTGGCCTGTGGTGTAGCTGGTGTCCCCCAAAGACTCGGGTATGGAAGCTTGGTCCTGGGCGGGTGGCATTGTTGGGAGTGGGGGAAGCATTAGCAGGTAGGGCTTACCAAGGGAACTAGGTCACTGGGGGTGTGGCCTTGAAGGGTACGTGGGCCGCTGGGCCCCTCCTTCTCTCATTTCCTGACGACCACGAGGTAAGCAGCTTGGCTCCGCTGTGATGTTCTGTTCCACCCCAGCCCCCCGAGTGGTGGGCCAGGAGGCCATGGACTGCAGCCACTAAAACCGTGAGCCAGAGTCTGCCTTTCTTCCCTGGAAGTTGTTTACCTCAGGGATTCTCCCACAGTGATAGGAAGCCATCGCACGCTTCTCAGCAAATATCCCAAACTTGGTGGCTGGAAGGACAGAAGCTGTGGGCCGCAAGGCCAAGGCCAAAGACCCGCTTCCTGGCTTGCAGACACCACCTCCGGCTGTTCCTCTGATGCTGCGCTCAGGTCTCTCCTCACACAGGGACGCGGGTCCCACTGGGCCCTGCTCTCATAATCTCTGATGATCCTGATTACTTCCGAGGCCTCCTGAGGGCCAGGCCCCACCACGTGGATGAGTGAAGAGGACACAAAGTTCAGCATAAAACAACCAAATCCTTCTATCTGGGTACTTCCCAGCTCCAGGCTGCATGGTAGGGCAGCCAGGCTGTGGTCCTCAGCCTCTGCTGTGACACTATGATCCAAGGTGGGTCGGGACTGAAGTCTCCGGAAGTCTCTCACTCTGTGTCGGCGGCTGATGCTGGCCATCAGCTAAGCTGTCCCTGGCCAGGGCCCTGAAGTGGGCGCTGCCAGCCAGTGTAGGACAAGTGACCAGCTGGCTTCTCCAGGGCCCTGAGCAGGATCTGCAGTCCATAGCCAGACACAGGACCAGCCTGGCTGAGACCCTCGGCACCCTGGCTTGCGGTGGAGAAAGAATTGTGCACCGGAGTGAGGGGAATGTGCGAGGGACAGAGCGCAGTGAGGTCCAATTCCTGCTCTCAGGCTGTGTCTCTCTCACCCCCTCTCCCCCATTCCCTGGTGCTATTCGTCCTCTTCTTCAAACCTCCCTCAGCTTTGAAGTTTTCTTCTTATCTGCGACCTTTATCGTAGAATGCAGTCATACCTCGGTGCTCAACTGCTTTGAAACACGTTGAAACTGGTACCTGACCCAGGTAGATGTGTCAATTTTGTTGTACATTTGGTACTCGTCACTGGCTACCCTTTCCAGCCAGGACAACTCCCTGGGCACGCCACGTTTTTGGACCTTGTCCCACCTCCCAGAACCAATTAGCAGAGAGTACAGAGTATCCGGGCGCTGCTGCCTGTCTCCCCGCCAAAGCTGTGCTGTGCACAGGTTAAAGAATTCCAAGCAACTTGTACGGCCAGCAAAGCGATTCCTGTCGGCCCCCACCGGCCGTACTGCCGCTCCCACCCCGCAGGACCCTCGAGGATGAGCTGACCGCCCCCTGCTCTGCAGCCCTGCTTGGGTGGCAGCGGGAACTGTCACTGCCAGGCTTGCTGGGGTTTTAGAACCTCGTGTGGATGGGGTCAGACTGTGTCCTCCTTGGTGCAGCAACTGTCCCTGGACGTGGTCCCTGAGATGCACCACTGACGCGTGTGTACAAGGGACCTGTGTTCAGCGGAGCGTGTGTGCATGGACGCTGTGGGTAGGAGAGGGCACTTTCTTTCTTTGTCCTTTGTCCAGGATGTGTACATGTAATTGCTTGTGGGGCGGCTCTGCCGGGCAGCATGACCGGGTCATTTCCGGGCCACATACTGCTGGGCCTTCCGGGGGTGGGTGGGGCATGGCCAGCCCTGGTGGTCCTGTGTCCCTGCCAGTGGGCACTGAGACCCTAGCGGGGCCTGGCTGAGGCCCGCCCCCTCCCACTGCCCATCCCTTCCCATGTCCAACACGGAGCAGGGGTGGCAACACATGCCGATGGACGGATGGGGGATCAGAGCAACCAGCGGACACACGGAGTCCTGAGCGGTGTCCCAGCGTGGGAGGGACTCACGCCCACTTCCTTGGCCCCGCAGCCTGGCAGACCCTCTCCTCGGGGCCACCTCCACCCGCCCATCAGCCGGGACACAGCCTGGCACAGAAAGGCACTACTCGGGCCCAGAGCAGGCAGCTCCAGGCTCCTGCCACCCTCCAGGCCTGGTTGCTGCCCACGGGGAGCTAACGGGAACACGATGAACATCGGGCCTTTGTCACAGGCTTCCGGGGGCTCGGAAACTCTCCGAGGAAGTGGTTCTCAGTAACGGACGGAACGCCTCCAGTGGGCGGCTGCGCGGACAGTGAGCCCCGCTAGCCATGTGCTGAGGGCAGCAGCATGTGCCTCCTGGAGAGGGTCTGGGGTCCCTGGTGGGACCACCCCATCTCACCTGGGCAGGCGTTGGGGGAGTGGAGGGGTCCACAGCCAGGGCTGCATGGGGGCTCCCTCCCTGCTCCCAACAGCTCCTCCAGCCCTGCCTCACTCTGGGGTTCTGCTGGTTGCTGAGGTTGTGGGGACCCAGAAGCACATCCTTTCAAGGTCACACCCTTTCTGCCCCAAAGGGTGGGAGTGAATAGGCAGGGCCAAGCCACTCCAGCTGGTCTGTGTCAGGGACATACTTTGTGGTCACAAGGTCAAGAACTACAGTCATCTGGCATTCAGAACCACAGTCAGCACGGTATTGAGACGTATCTGCCCAGGGGGTGACTTCCTTTCATGGGGTTCTTTTTCAATAGGAAGGAAAACCTTCCCCAGAACTGCCCCCATCTACCCCCTCAGGATCATCCATACCCCTGTCTGATTCCAGGGAGGATGGGAAGTTGTGAGTATCAAGCATTTTAAGCCTCCATCATGGAAGGCAGATTCCATCTCCAGGAAAGGAGGGGTAGGGTGGGCACCCAGTGTTGGGTCTTGTAGGTTGAATAGAAGTTCACCATTACGGGCAAGGGGAAGACAACACAGGCTGAGGGAACAGCATGTGAAAGACTATGATGGCTTCTGGTGACAGAAAAGGACTGGAGGGTCAGAGTGTGGTAACAGGAAGTGGGATGCGGAAGAGAGCTGGGTTCTCAAGAGACATGGATTCCCCACTGTGGGCCACGGGACTCACCGGGTTCTCCCACTAGGCACAGGACTCCTCAGCTCACCCCCTTGCAGCCATCCAGGATCTCCTGCAAGTTTCCACATCCCCAGAGTCCCCAGGCCCCCCGTGAGCGCGCCCCACTTGGCAGTTCTCACCTGCCTCCTGCTGCCCAGGCCTGGGAAGGTCAAGGCAGAGGGGAGGGGCAGGGCCAGGGACTCTGGGCTCTGGCACCTGGGGTCTAACAAACTGTAGCCTTAGTCAGCTTTCCTGTTGCTGGAACAAATACCCCTCACCCACAGCCTAAGGGAGGGAGGGCAGGGCTATGGGGCTCACAGTTTGAGATGGCCTTGAGCTTCCAGGAGCAGTCCACAAGCAACTGCTGAGACTTTGGGTGGGCTGGGGGGCTTCCCTGAGGAGGAGGCGAGAGGGGTGACAGAGAGCTCTGAGGGACAAGGACGGCCCTGCAGGCAGAATCTGGAACCGATGTCCTGAGGCAGGAGCAGGGAGGAGAGGGCTGTGGCTGGAGGCTAGCTGGAGGTGGGGACGACTGTCTTCGTGTTTGTGACCACCGTGAAGCTGAGTCCCACTGGAGGCTTGGTGCAGCCCCGCACGAGGCCTTGTCCAGGGTGCTGGAGCAGAGGCTTAGGGGAGCCCCTTCTCCGAGGTCACGTTCTTCCACCTTCAGCCACCGCTGGCTCCGAGGGGCGCTCTCCTGGGGACCCACACTGAGCTGGCATCGGGAGAGGCTGGCAGCAGGCAAGGGGCATTCTGAAGCCCTCGGGTGGAGAGTGAGTTCTCTCTCCTGTTAAAAGCTCAAGCAAGAGCCTCTCCCACATCGCATTCAGTTTATTCCCATCTGGGCCCTGCTGTCTCCATCAGTTCGGCTAATAAAGAGAGGTGGATGGCCGTGACCCGGGCTGCCGTGGGGGCCTCTTCCAAGCTAATTAACCGGCCTGAACAATCCCTTTTAATACATTTATGCTTAATGCTCTAAAAGGGAAGAATGGGCGGGGGAGGGGGCTGAGCTGGGCGTGCAGGCCGGGTCCCTCTGGATGCTCTGCCTCAGGAGGGAAGGAGAGGGGAGAGGTCCAGGCTCCAGAGCCTCACGGATACAGCCTACTCTGCCGCCACAGCCGGGACCCTCACTGTCCCAACCTCAGTTTCTTGCTCATGAAGTGAGGTTGGTGCATTCCGGTCAAAAAGCAAGAGACAGCACCCTGGGAGGCTGAGACAGGAGGATCACAAGCTTGAACCCAGCCTGGGAAACTTGGTGATTTAGTGAGACCCTGTCTCAACATTTTAAAAAAGGGCTGGAAATGTAGCTCCGTGGGAAGACTCTGCGTTCAATCTCCAATCACAGAAAGGAGAAGAAGAACAAGAAGAAAGAAAGGGAAGAGAAGAAAAAGAAGACGAGGAAGAGGAGGCAGGAGACAGACTACTGCAAATGAATGAATGCTTTGCTTTTACGTGATGCAAAACCCAAAGCAAAAGCTGTGTGTTTCTGCCCCACACAGAGAGCATCTCCGAAGGAATCCGCGGGTGGGTGGTGGCTCTGGGACCTCTCGGAGGGTCACCTGGGGACGAATGCAGGGCCTTGTGCTGGCTCTCCTGAACCCTGTGCAGGCTGCCTGGAAGTGCCAGGCCTCAGACAGCACCCTCACCTTGCCCGCCTCGGTGTCCTCATCTGGAAAATGGGAATAAGGGCAGCACCGCCTACCTGGCACCATCCTGCATCCGTGATATTCATGGTTACATTGTGGCTTGACTTCCTGGGCAGTGGATTAGCTCTTAAGGGATTTATATTTGTTAAACACACCCATGCATACAAATACAGACACAACTCCCTTCTCAAGAGGTCCCAGGGTTCATCCGTGCCTCCCTGCACATGCCCAGTGCTGGCCATGAACCCAGTGGGATTTACCAGGGCCCCACTCAGAAAGGGCTGCACCCTGAGTGACTGCAAGTGTTGCTGAGCCTGTGTCCATGTCCCCACATGCATACTGGACTCGTTCCTGTCCAGGTTACTGCCCTGGCCAAGGTCAATACTGGCAGCCCAACCCCTTGGAGGGTGGACTTTCTGTCCACCTGCAGAAAGTGTGGCCAGCATGGACCACTGCTGGCCAACACCATCAGGGCCAGGCTTGCTGCAGGGAGCCTCTGAGATGGCCTTGAGCTTCTAGGAGCAGTCCACAAGCAACTGCTGAGACAGGGGGGCCATGAAGGCCAAGCAGTGCCAGCCTGGTGAGGGGAAGTCTCAGCTGACAGCTTCCAGAGGCTCTCTGCAACACCCAGTCCCCCCCTGACCTCCAGAATTATGTGTCTACAACTGTTTGGATCCGTAGGCCTCTCAGACTCAAAGCAGCCCAGGCTGGGCTCCGGGTGGGGCACCCTCCCTGCCCAAGCCCGCTCCCTTCTTTTTTGGCTTGGGCTGAAAACCTGGGGGTCACACTTTGGTTTGCTCTTTCATACGCCTGCAGCATCCAGACCATTGGAAAACCATCCTCAAGCACCTGACCCGGGCATGGGCTGGTGGCACTTGTTCAGCGTGCATGACTCCCTGGGTGCCATCCTTGGCACTGCACAAAAACCAAAAGTAAAGAACAGAGAAATAAATGCCCCCAGCTACCCCACCCTCTCCGGGGCAACCCCTGCCCTGCCTGGCTGCCGCACTACCCTGCTGAGCCCTGCAGCCTGTCTTCCTAGATCCCCGGTTCCACCTACTCCCCTCTGCTCTACCCTCCACTTGCAGCCCCAGTGCCTGTCACGAGACTTAAGATCGCATCACACCTCTGCGGAGAACCTGCCAGTGATGGTCACTCGAGGTGGAATGGGAGCGCAGAGCCCTGTCTGGCTGGGATTGCCCCATGCTCACTGGGGCTGCTGAAGGACCACACAACTTCACTTCTGCCACATCTCCTGCCTGCTCTGCCCCAGCCCCGCTGGCCTCAGCGCGTGCCGCACTGTGTTATGGTTTTTGTCTAGGTGCCCCTCCAGCCCCCCCGTGCTCATGCACTTTGAGAGGCGATTGCATTGAGGGCTCATAGCTGACTTACTGTCAGCAGGCGCAGGCTGGTTGGAAGAAGGACCACTGAGGGTGTGGCCTGCAGGGGTTTACCTGTCTCCCACGTGCTCCCTTCTCTGCTTCCTACATGCCATTCTGTGAGCAGCTCTCCTCTGGCGGGCCCCTCTGCCATCCCTCCCTGCCTTGGAGCTGGCTGGCCGTGGACTGGGAGCCTGAGCCACAACAGACCTCTGCTCCTTTAGGTCACAAGGGCCTGGTGTCGTGTCTCAGGGACAAAGGTGACCAAGACTCCGAGCTGTGGCACCTGCTGGTTCCTGTTTGGAGCGTCCTCTCTGGGTTTTCTATCCTGCAGATCCCCACCCCAAGGCCACTGCATGCGGTCCCTCTCACCGCCCAGCACCTCCAGCCTGTCTTCCTTCCTGACATGTACACATACATTGTCACCGATCTGCATTTACACCGGAGCCTACCCCTCTGGGGGTGCAGACTCCGCCTCCCCACTAGGCTCTCAGGTCCGACAGTCTTGGCCTTGTTCCCTGATAGACCATCAGGTGCACTTGGAACATGGCTCTTTCAAACTGAGATGCACCCTAAGAGCAAAATAAATACTCACCAGAGTTTGAAGATGTAGTTTAGAAGAAGTAGGATAGCTCATTTATAGCTTTCATGTTAATTACACTTTTAAATTAATCTCATGTATTCATTTTACTTTTTTAAGAATGTAGCTTCTAGTCAACTATGTTGCTGTTGGACAGAAGCGTGTTAGGGAGTGGACAGGACGCAGCTTGGATTTCCTGGGGCTCTGTGTCCCATCCTGGAAGCGTGGGACAGGAAGCTGCGGAGCTGTCCGCTCTGCGGTGCTGAAAAGGGTTCCCTGGTGCCCAATCTCGCAGCCAGACAGGGAGGGATGTTGGGGGCTGGCGCCAGCTCTGCAGCCCTGGCCTCAGGCATGTGGAGTGGCCAGAGCCCTCAAGGGTGCGCCCACTGCCAGCGCGCTGATTCTGAGCTCTGGCTCCATGCCTGGCAGTGGGCACATGGGAAGGGAACCCTGATCTACACACACACCTGTTTCCCTGGGAAGAGCAAGGCTTTGCAGACAAAACCTTGGGAAGACAGCCTGTGATTGCAGCAGGAATTCGCAAGCCCCCAGTGGCAGGTGTGGGCACAGTTGGGGGACAGGGTGCTGGCTGCAGGGTGGTGGGGTGGGCACTTGCTCTGTCATAGGATGGAGCCTTGCTCAGACACAGCAAGACTCAGGGTGAACTGCCACTCAGCTACTTTGTTACACGTCCACACTGCTCCATGTACTGGGGCACAGAGTGGGTGAGACCCGGGGATCCTGCCCCTTGGGCTGACATCTCAGGGTCGGGGTAGTGCTGGCCCTGCTTCAGGATCAGGACGGCCTCAGCATTCCAGGACTGTGGAGGGGGCACCAGGCCCAAACCTCCCTCTCTCCCTTCCCACTCTGTGGCCATGGACCAGTCACTCTGGGTCTTTTTCCTCATTGCCTCTAGACCCCGAGATTTCTTGGGTGAAACAAGGTAAAAAGGTGACACGAATTTTTAAACAAAGTACTTTCAAGCCAGCCAGGTGTGGTGGCACATGCTTGTAATCCTAGCTACATGGGAGGATGAGACAGGAAGATCTTGGCCAAGTTTAAGATCAAGCTAAGCAGGGACTGGGGATTTAGCTCAGCGGCACAGCGCCTGCCTGGCAAGTGGAAGGTCGTGAGTTTGAATCCCGGTACTGGAAAACAAACAAACAAACAAACAAGATCAAGCTAGCAATTTAGCAAGACCTCATCTCAAAATCAAAATAAAAAGGACTGGGGATGTAGCTCAGTGCTCCCTGGATTCAATCCCAAGAACCACACCCGCAAAAGTCCTTCCGATTCATATGATTTCTTAAAACGTTTAAGTATTAATCTTCTTTCTCCAAGTAAAGCAGATAAAAATTCACACTGTCAGATGACTTGTGAGCCACCCGCTCCATCCCACTGCCACCCTCCTTCTCTCAGAGGATTGGTGACCCTAAGTTGGGTGGCACATTCCTGGGGTGCTCGTGCATGTGGCGATAGCAAAGGGTTTCTCCCTCCCTGACCTCTTGCCACCCTCTCCCACCTGAAAGGTTGCCCTGTGCTGTCAGGGCCTCTCTGCGTCACTGCCCTAACCCTCCCTGGCGCCCTTATGGTCTTATTTCTTGTTCGCCACTTCTTGGTAGCACTTATAGATACCAGTGTTTTAGCTTTGCCTTGGTTCCCCAATTTCAGCACAAACTGGGACAGAAGGGGGTTTTGTGTGCCCTGGCTCTCAATCCAACCCCCACCCCAGGGGTCTGTGTTTCCCTCCTGCGCTGCCCAGCCTAGCCTGACGGCCTCAGCCACCCTGTCCAGCCTTCCAGCCAACCATCCCTCTCCCTTGTTGTGGGCTGAGGCAGGAGAGTGTGGCCCGAGCCTGTGGGGCAGATGTGAGGAGATGGGGTCCGCGCTAGCCTGTGGGCAGCCACGTGACAGGATCCTGTTTGGCTCAGGTCAAAGCATACGGGAGAGGGAAGAGGAGGTGGACGGACTTGCGGGCATCCACCAGCAGCCTACGGATTCCACAGGCACCATCTCATTTCATGGCCCGTTGCTGTCATGAGAAGAATCATGTCCTCTCCCTGTTTCTGAGGATACTGAAGGGCAGGGAGACCCAGCAGCTTACCTACGGCTGCACAGGCTGGGAAAGCAGAGAAGGGGATACAGCAAGGCTCAGAAGTCACCTGCATGTCACAGTCTGCTTTCAGTAGCATCTGCTGGTGACCTCAAGGCTTCCCTGCCACCTGCCTTCCTCTGCGGAAGGTCTGCTTCCAGGGCAGCTGCCTGGCCAATGCCTGACCTAGAACAGATGCTCCAAGAACATTATAAAGGAATGGCAAGAAGGACCATTCCTGACACTGTGGGTATGGAAGGTTCATGCATGCTGTGGTGGGTATCAGAGCCCCCTTTCCTTTTCCAGGGTGCATAATATTCCATTGATGGATAGACCACATTTTGTGTATCACCACTGATCTGTGGATGGACATCAGGGTGGTTTCCACCCTTCACCCCCCATGAATGAGGCTGTCAAAAGTGCAGGTATGCAATGACTTCTTCAAGTTCTTGCATTCAGTTCTCGCAGTGTTCCTAGAAGTGGAATGACTTGGTAGCACGGTGATCCTATTAAGTCTTTGAGGAAACACCGTATCTTTTTCCACCATGGTGGCAGCATTTCACCTTCCACCAAGGTGCACAAGCTTTCCGGTTTCCCCACACCTTCCAACAGCTACCACTTTCTGCTTGCTTAGTTTCTAAATTTTACAGCCATCCAAATGGGAGTGAGATGGAAGAGTTCACATCCGAGTACCATCCTAGGGGTGGGAAGAAGGGGAGGGTTACGCCCAGGAGGAACTCGAGCAGGAACTGCTGTGCCCAGGATGGAGGGGAGAGTGTCAGGGGGTGACATTGCAGAGGTGGGCAGGGGCAGGGGGTCGAGAGCCCTGTAGGCCATTCTCAGAGGTTTGGGTTTATAAGAAGCCCTTGAAGAACTTGAACTGGGGGAGGGATATTGTCAGATTCCCATTTTTGAAAGCTCTCATTGGCTTTTGGGTGGTTGTCTGGTTATGCACCACTGTGGAACAAAGTAATTCAGTGCCAGGGGCTTTGCCTTGCTCCCAGCGCGGGGGCTTGGGGTTTGGGGAGGGCTCACAGGCAGCTCTTCTGGGCTTCCCACAGCGTTGGGGGGCCTGCTTCTGGTGCATTCTGGGAACAAGAAGGGGAAGTCTGTCTAGCTAAGGCTGTGTCCAAACTGGTGCACGTCACTCTAGCTGTGCTGTGTGGGTCACAGGATTGCAGAGCCCCCTGGACACAGGCAGCTGGAAACACAGACTCCCTTTTCTAGGGGCTGCCCTGGGGCCACCCAGAGGGGGGCGCATGGGACAGGACTCAGCCATCTGCCCCAGAGAGGGATGGAGGTGAGGATGGGTGGCAACAACAGCTCTTAGGGGACACTGGGGGTGCTGGGCACAGGCTGGTGGCAGAAGCAGAGCAGACAGAGAGGTGTGAGAGGCAGCACCAACAGGACCTGGTGACTGACTATGTGGACAGGGAGGAGGGAACATGTTGGGAATGACTCCAAGGTTCAGTCTTAACTAAAACTTTTATTTTCAGATTCTCTGACATCCAGGGCCCCGCGGAGCCCACATCCCTAAGCACCTGTCTTGATTACTTTTCTCTCATTGCTAGGACAAAATACCCTGCACTTAAAATTAAGGAGGGGAAGGTTTATTTAGCTCACAGTTTGTGGAGGTTTCAGTCCATACTCGGCTGGCTCCAAGGCAGAGTGGCACATGGCTGAGGGCAACAGTTCATGGTGGCAGAAAACAGCAAAAGCAGCAAGAGCAAAAAGGAGCGGCAGAGAGCAAAGCTCTTTCCCTCCCTTATACTGTATGCAGGCTACCCGCCCTGGGGTGGGTGTAGCGCTCACGCCCATAATCTCAGCATTGGACCAAAAATCAATCACAAACTCTAGAAGCCCATCCCATGACTGCATGGGTCCTTGGGGGACATCTAGACACAAAGCCTAACAGCAGCTCTCTGTGGGTTCTCACTGTCCCCCTGCCTTGATCACCTGATGGCCAAGTACCAGCAAGTAGGGACAGCCCTCTGTCCCAGAGCCTGCTGAAACTCTCTGGCCTGGCTGGTCCTCAGCCTGTCTCCTGTGGAAGCCCCATTAAGTGCCCTCACCTACTGCTCCTGCTTCCTGCCTTGCCCTGGTACCTCCTCCTGTGACCCTGTGTGCCACCATGTCCCCCTCTTCTTGGGAGCAGTGAGAAACAATCTCTCACGGAAGTCACCTCCTAACTTGGTCTCTCCCTGCCTGGGTAATAATGAGACCCGTGTTGCAGAACACTCGCTGTGATCAAGATGCTCTGCTCCGTGTCTGTGCAGCAGGGGACAGTGCATCCTCCCACTGCTGATCAGCTGCCTCCTTTGGTTTTGTTGGCTGGAAGAGAAGGGACAGAGGAAGCCCACGCGGGTGGGGTTGGGTCCACACCACCTCACCCTTGCACTTGTACGTTTCTCTGGTGGGAGAGGGTTCCCATGGCAACTAGTGAGTGGCGATAGCCAATCCCCTTCTCCAACAGGTGGATTCAGCTGAGACTCAAAGGAAGGCAAGGGGATGAATGGGTTGTTTCCTGGATTAAAAAGATATTGCTACAGTTACAGCTACATTAAAAAGCATTGCAGGAGAAGAAACCAGCTACCCCACTCTCCCCCCTCTAACACAATTGCCTCTTTGCAGGACCCGTCTTTGGATTTATGTGCTCAGTGGATGTTTCCATTTTCCTGCACTACACCCACAGTGTACCCAGTGGTCAGGGCTGGCTGTGGGTAGGGCTGGCTGTGGGCAGGTGGTGAGCTTTACCAATGCCCCACTGAGAGGTTTCCGTATGGCTCCGGACCTTGCTGGGGGTTTCTGACAGTGGACTGGAAGAGGTGGGTCCCCCTGCAGCTGTTGAGTCTAACCAGCTGGCTGGGCGAAGTCCGGACTCAGGGCCAGGTCTCACATGCCATGAGAGATCGCGCCACGGCTGGGCTGCCAGGTCCAAGGGAGGGTGGTGGGGTGCAGCCAAGTCCAGGAGCCAAGTCACTGCGGGTAGCAGGCCGGGCAAGCAGGCAGCCAGGCTGGGCAGGAACAGATCCAGGGCAGCTGACAGCCAGCTGCTCCGGGTTCTTTTAGCACCTACTGCCAGGGGCAGCAGGGGCACTGGGGCACCCCAGGCCAAGGCACCATACGCTGCCTAAGTGGTGCCTGGCACCGGTCGTGCGGACATTATTCTAAAATGTTTCAATTAAGGAAAAAGAGAGGAGAGGAAAGCTGTTCTGGGATAAAGGAGACTTAAAAGAAACAGCAACCAAATGCAGCACATCAACCTTATTTGCATTCTGATTCCAACAAACCAACGCTAAGAAGAGAGCTAAAGCCATCTGGGAACACTTGGACATGGGCTGAGAATTAAAAGATATTAAAGAATTATTAATTTTGTTGGGTGCGATGATCTCACGATTAGGTTTTTTTAAAACTCCTTATCTGTTAGAGACACAAATTGAAATATTTATGATAAAATGATCTATGATGTGTGGGATTCGCTTTAAAAATGCTTAAAAAACTAAAATGTGCGTGTGTGCTGAGGGGGTTGTGGAATAATACTGGTCTTGAGCTGATAACTCCTGAAGCTGGGGGTTGGTGCACTGGTTCATTATTCTCCTCGCTCTACTTTTGTGCGAGTTGACATTTTCCATAATAAAACGCTGAAAAGTGCTTCCACCAATATATTCGTTTTCTGTCCCTCCTTTTGCATTGTTGCCTGAGGATGAATTCCCTGGGGTGGGATTACCGGATCCAGGAGTTTCCACGCTTTTTTCCTGGCTCTGGACATGCGCCGTCCGGCTGCTTGTCAGTCACAGGGCAGCGCTGCTGGCGTTGGTTCCATTTCCAACTTTCACTAATTCAGGAGGTGTGAAATTGCCATTGTCTCTTGTTTCCAGCTCCTTGATTGCGAGGGTGGGGTGTGGACCGTCTGCCCCCGGTTAGCACTGGCTATGGGGTCTCCTGGCCCGTGCACATTTACCTGTGGGATCTTTTGTTTCGGAAAATGTTGTCATCGGCAGATGATGTTGACCCTCAGCCCTTTCGATACAGATGTTTCCTTTTTTTTTTCTAATGTCCAGAGAATTTTCATGTTTTACATTCTTAACTGTAGGTCTTGTTTAATTTTTAAAATTTTCAGTGCCAAGACAGATGTAACGCTTCCCAATATCTGCCCAAGCATCACCGGTGTCTCCTCTGGGTTCTCTGGCATTGGATTTCTTACGTTTAGCTGAGTCTGTGCAGTGAAGGAGAGGTTCTGTTTTTCTTTTCCTTCTCAAAACTTCTCCCCAGATATCTCTGCAACGTTTTGCAAGTTACTTTTTTCCATCGCTGTTACTTATTCTTGATTATTTGTGAATGACTCACTCCTCACATAGCTGATGGGGCTGTGAGTCCCCTCCAGCCTTGGCTCTATTTTTGTGTGCAAACACATACTGCTTTACTTGCAGTTGCTCTAGACTCTGCCCTCATCTCTGACAACCCTGGCGTCCACGCGCAGGCCCTTTGCCTCCCCGTGCCTCCCCCAGTGCCCTAGACGTGGAGGGAGGGAGTGGACGTGAATTTCTGTGTTGCTGCCAGCTGTGTGTGGTGCACACGTCCCTCTCCCTCTCTGAGGTCCGCTGCAATCGTGAGACTGCCAACCAGCAGAAATGCTTGAACTTCATACGTGCACCATGCCTGCCTGGGCTCTGGGATTTAAAATGCCCTTGGGGTGGTAGGGCCTGTAGCTCGGCCTTGGGAGAGTTAGGACCTCTCCTCCAGGATGGGGTTGGTTGTCATCCCTCTCAGCAGGACCCAGATAAGGTCCCCACCAGCCCAAAGAGCCTGGAGGTTGGTACCAGCAGGGTGAGGGCATGAAAACACCTTGTCCCTGTGCAAGCCATCACGGCTCTGCTCACGGCCGTTTCCATGGTTACTGCCTGGGGATGAGATCACCTTGCTCACAGGCCTGAGCACCAGGCACTCTGCCAAAGAGGACGGCAGGCTCATGGCGATCAGCACGGCTGGCCATGGGCAGGGTTGGGATGGGCTTGGTGTTGTTCCTGGACAGCAGTGTGGGGCCTCAGGGCAGAGGCAAGGGGTCATGGGGCGGGGCCAGAGCCACTTGTCCGGCTAGAGCCATGGAGAACATTGCTTCCAGCCCTCTGGAGGCACACAGCGAGGTGCGCAGGAGCGTTACAGTGGGGAAGGTCTGGAGAGAACACGGTGGCGGGGATCAGGGCCAGTTGAGAATGCACGCCTGACACTTGAGAGAGGGAGGAAGAGCTCCTTGGGAGGCATCTTGGTCATGCTGGGCTGAGCGCTCCAGAGCTTAGAACACACACACACACACACACACACACACACACACACACACACACACGGGAGCAGATCGGTCCCACAGCATCGAGGAAGCACCAGCACCCGTGACCCTCCGCCTCTGTGGGAGGTTGCAGTGGACCCTGAAGGCACCAGAGCTGGCCAGCTGCCCCTTGGAGCCTACCTCACATGCCGCATGGTGCTAGGAGTCCTGGCCCTGCAACCAGTGCAGCCCTCGCAGCCAGAAAAGGGGTGACACCTGTGCCCAGGGAGGCACCACCCCCTACGGAGCTCCCACCATCTGGGCCAAGGCTGAGAGCCCCAGCCCCGTTAAGGGACCCCAGTGGCCATGCTGATCTCTCTCCAAGGCCCGCTGTGGATGGGTGGGTGGGGGCACAGCACATGGGGCACAGGGTCATTTAAGAAGGGTGACAGCCAGCAGGGAGATGCAATGGCCCGCTGTGGGGACTTCTGTGGGTTGCACCATGGGAAGGGAGTTTTCCTGGAGTGCCGGGCGGAGGGCTGGGGTGACAGGGATCTGGAGAGGCGGAGGGAGGGGAGCATGAGGTTGGGGATGGGGAGGAGAAAGAGCAAGGCGGATAAGTGGCTGGGAGTTGGGGGGACACCACAGCCTTCAGGAGGAGAGAAGGCACTCCAGGGACACAGCCAAAGGAATCGAGGGTGTTCCCTCTAAGGAGCGCAGCAGGGTGCCGGCCCCCTGAAGTCCCCTGCAGGCGGATCCGACCTGGCTGCTGTGGTGCAGACACAGGGCCCCATCTCTGCTGTGCCTGAAAACTGTGCACTTCCTGTTCCGCCTCCTAGTCAGCTTCCTCCCCGGGCTCCAGCTCCTCTTTCTGGTTTGAATCGCTCTTGACAGACATAGCCTTCTCTGCCCAACCTCAGCCTCTCCTTGTCCTGACAATGGTATTTCGCTTCCTGTCTGCCCCCTCCCACAGCTATAGCCACTGCAAGAGGGTGGGGACTTTGTTATCTTGCTCAGGATGCAGCTTCAGCCCTTAAAAACACACCTAGCACATAGGAGATGCTTGGGGGACATTCGTTGGAGGACTGAATGCACCAGGCTCCATGGCGGCAAGGTGGTGCCACCTCGCTTAATTTTCAGTGGGGAAGCAGAGGCTTTGGCCCAAGGTGACCCCAGGAGGCAGGGGCCGTGGCTCTTGGGTGGCTTCCTGTGCTCCCTGGCTGGGCAGCCTGGCACCGATGTCACACGCAGGCCTCAGACACCCAGGTGCCCTGTTCCGCCCCACAGCTGCCCTGCTGACATCTGCGGCAGCATAGGAGGCCGGAGCTGGAGGCGACTCTGCGGGGGCTGATGTGTGAGGGATTTATGGGACGCTGCTAGCTCAAAATGAAAAGCAATTCAATTCAATCCCAGGGTGGTGAGAGGCTTCCCAGAGCCCGGCTAAGTGGGTCTGGAGCAGCGATCAGCGTTGCAAATCTATTAGCCCGCACTCGGCATCTGGGGCCGCCGCTCGCGTGAGTCATCGGGGTGGGGAGCCAGGAAGTGGCAGCCGCCAGCAGGCTGCACATCAATTACCTCCTCTCCGTTTAATTAAGACATAAAACATCACCCTGCGTGTTGGCAAGAGAGGCTGGACACCCGGGGCCATGGGAGTGCTGTAGGTGAACCCCAAGACCAGGACCAGACACCCACTGTGCCCTGAGGCCAGCAAGGGCCCACCCTGCCTGTTCTCCTACCCAGAACTCAGTATCCCTGAGGGACACCCGTCTGCTTCCATATTGCACGAGACGTGCAAGACGGGGCAGTGCAGCTCCCTGCCTCACCCGCTCCGCTGCCCAGGAAGGCCACACAGGCTGGGGCAGTGGTTAAGGGCACACGTGGCAGCCTTGGTTCAGACTGCTCAGCTGTGTACCCTCGACCCAGCTCTTAAACTCTCTGTGCATTAGTTTGTCCACACACACCTAGAAAGTTGGGAATAGTATCCACAGCACAGGGCTACTTGGGGCATTAAGTGAGTTAACACACACAGAGCCAGGGCCAGGGTGTCCACAGTGCCTCTGTACCCAACGCTGGGTACAACACACTCAGCTGTCACTCAGCCCCTGGGCACCCAGCACCTGTGCCATGATGGGCGAATTGCTGGGCATGGGGCAGCCCTGCCCAGTACACTCTGCCTCTTTCCCGTCTCCAGGGCCCAGCACAAGCGTGGGGGTAGGTGCTGGCCAGCAGGTTTCCAGGGAGAATGAGTGAATACTGTGATATGAATCTTCCTTCTTGGACTTTTTGGGCCCTAGAGAGCAAGGCAAAGCAGATCTGCTAGAAAACTGCCAGGCGGATGCAGTGGGATCCCAGCTGTCTGGTGACGTCCTTTTCTTCCCTCATCCCTGGCTTTTCCTCTGCAAATTGGGTGCCAGGTGGGCGCCCTCAGTGACTGCTCAGTATCCCTTCCCTTCTCTTCCCTGGTTATTTAGAAGAGGAGCAGCTGCTGAGCCCACTCCCAAGCCCATTTCCAGGCACCTTATAACTTTGGGGGGTCGTGGGACCCATCAGCCAATGGGACATCCACAGGTTCTGCGGGGGCCCAGGAAGTCAAGCGCAGCTTCCTTCACTCCCCATTTACCCTCTCCAAATTAAGGTACTGCCTGAGTTCACAAGTGTGGGTTCCAAAGCTGGCTACAGCACAGAGGCAGAGCCAGAGCCCTGGATTCCAGTCTGCTGACCAACAATAAACTCTACTGGTTTCAGCCCTTTGAGCTAGGTTTTTGGAGCTGAGCACATTCCACAGGAACCTAGCGATGCCCCTCCACAGTTCGTGCCCACACAAATGTGCTCAGTACATACACATGTGCATTCAGCCCAGTGCGGCTCACCGTCCCACAGACCTGCGCAGGTGCAGGAGAAGCAGGTGAGGCCGCGCTCTGCCCAAACACACGGTAGAAACTGTGCTATCAGAATGTCCCCATCAGAACACACAGCAGGACGCGTCCCCACCACAGCCTGCCAGCCTTGGCCTTCAACCCGGCCTGCCAGATGGGCCCTGGCAGGAGAGCTGGCCAGGTAGAGGTCTGCAGCTGGGGAAGCCCAAGGGAGGGGCTCATAGTGCCTGGTGCATAGGGGTGCCCAAGGGATGTGGGGTGTGGTGCTGACAACCGGCGAAGGTGACAGCAACCTAGGTACAGCTTGACTTTGCTCTGCAAACGGGGCCCTGAGCTTTCATCCTCTGTGTGTCTTATGGTGGCTGGTGTCACCCAGGCTATTATTTATTTCGTATATTCTCTCAACTCAGCTCCCTTCTGAAAACCTAAACAAATGTATCTGTAGATCCCGACAGGGAAACTGGAAATCCAGTACCATTTGCCATCCGTCGAGGGCAACTGTGAACCCAAACACTGTGTTTCTGCCAGCTACGCTGACCTGCCAAGGCTCTGGGCCTGGTGCCTGTGCTCCCTCTGTTGAAAAGGGGGGTTAAGAGCTGTGACAGACAGGCTAGGAACAAGCGAGGCCTCCTCGTGAGACAGGAAGTGGAGAGGAGAGGAGATCCACATCCTCCGAGGCAATGCCTGGTTTGACGCTGGATCCACACTCCACAAAGGACAGAGCCTCAAGACTGCCAGGAGGCCCTGCAAGGTTCGGAGAGGGAAGCAAACACAATCAACGAGCATGGTGCTGTGGGAGACACGGTTTGACTCACAGAAGGTGCATGGAGACATGAGGTCCTTCTGAAAGAGGACAAGAGACTGGAGGAGAGACGAGGTTGTGAGCGTCCATCTTCTTCTGCCATCCTGCAGGCTCTGCCTGGCCAGGTGTAGACGGGCCGTGGAGGAGTGGCTCCTGCTTTGCTCCTCCTTGTCCTTGGGTAGGAGCTATCCCCAGACGGGAAGGAGTGGCCCATGTGGGGTCATGGACAGGGAGAACCAGTCTGACCCAGGACATCTGATCCTTGGATGGTTTCCTTGGGAAAACCACACCAGTGCCAGTGACTCTTCCCATCTTCTCAGCCCCTACCTGGAGATGCCACCAGGACCAGGGTAGAGAGAAGGTCAGGTTGGAGGGCCTGGAGCGCCTTGGGTTTCAGGGTATCAACCCAGGAGAAATTCTAGACCAGGTGGTTGGTTACATGTACAATTGGAGATAAAAAGAGCTGGTCCTAGGCACCAGGAAGCCTGTGCATGTTGGAGAGAGGCTGGCGGGGAGGTCACTAAGGAAAATTTCCATGGAAAACCAAAAGCACCGCCAGAAGTATATGGTGATCAGCTAACTAGCAGGAGAGCAAGGCAATGCCATTCGCTGGGTATCTGCCCCCCTTGCTGCCAGCCTCCATTTACTGCGCTCTTTGTGGTTTGAAGAGTTTTCTTTGATGGGAAAGGAGGAGACATTTCGGGGCCACGGCTAATTTCACACAGGGTTCTCACGGGTGGTCAAGAGCAACACGGGGCCCTCCGCTATGACTCTTTCAGGATCACTTATGTTGCAGGTAAGTTCTGGCTAATGCAATAGCGCAAGAATCCGAAATAGGAGGCAGAAGGGTGGTAAACAGATACATTTATCATTAATTAATTTGGGTACGCTTACATCCCCCTCAATAAATAGAAAATTAATTATACTTAAGGGGCTTCTGTAGGCAGCCGAATGGAAGATAAATACACACAGCAAATAGCTTTCCTAGAGATACAAGCGTCACTTAGAAAGCCGTGACAGACACAGAGACATGGCCCTCATGGCCCACCTATGGAAGACCTTGCCGTGCGTCCTCAGGACTTTGGTTAGCGGGTAGTGTTCAGATGACAGCCCTCTTGTGGTGGTCTTGGTGGCAGAGAGCTACCCAGTGAGAGAAACCCTTTCCAATGCCTGACAGGTCCAATGGCTGAGGGAGGCAGCGGTTAGCACCCAGCTGGACAATCCCAACCAGTCGCTTTAGCTCCCGTGTTTGCTTCTGTGTGTGACCGATTTATCGTTTTGTCATGTATTATTGTTGTTGTTGTTACTGTTATTATTTTGGTGCTGAGCTGTATCTCAGACCCTTTCTGATTCTTTAAAATGATTTTTGTGACATAAGCAAATGCCTGGCAAGTGCAAGGTCCTGAGTTTGATTCCCGTACCAAAAAATAAAATAAAATAAAATAAAATAAAATGATTTTTGCCCTGACTCTATTTTACTCTATGCTATTACAGCTGTAACTGACTGATGGGGTCAGCCAGTGTTGTCAGACTGGCACAAACGCCTCCTCTGACCTTGAACTTTCTCCGCCCCTTCCAGCTTCCATTTCTTCTCTTCCAGAGCGCTGACTCTGAGAGAACTGCATATGCAAAGATAATGCCGTAGATTTTCTGCTTACACTCACAACAGGAAGTTTCCAATAGCTAAGGACAAAATCTTTCACAGTTTTCATAATGAAAAGTAAAATCAGAAGAGGGTCCTACGGTAGTTCAGGAAAATGGACCACCACAGGCTACAGTCACCTTGAGGTGCTTAATTTCAGATGTTGACTTGACAGGTTAAAGGCAACCCAGCTGGCTAGGGAGGCGTCATCTCTGGATGTGTCTGTGAGCGTGTCTCTGGGAGAGACTGGCATTTGAGTAGTGGATTAAGTAAGATGCCCCTCACCAGTGAGGGCAGCACCATCCGCTCCACTGAGAGTCCAGATAGAATAAAACTCATTCTCTCTCCCTCTCTCTCTCTCTCCCTTTCCCTCCTTCCTTCCTCTTTTTCCTTCTCCCCCTCCCCCAAGAGCTGTAACATCTGCCTCCTGCTCTTGGACAGCAGTATGCCAGGTTCTCAGCCTTTTGGATTCTGAATGACACCACTGCCTTCCTAGTTCTGCTGCTTGTAGAGAGCATATGGTGGGACCTCAGAGCTCCTGGAATTGTGTGATTCAATTCCAAGAATGGCTCTATCCATCTATCTATCTATCTATCTATCTATCTATCTATCTATATATCTACCTACTATCTATCTACCTAATATCTCCTATTGTTTTTACTTTCCTGGAGAGCCATGACCAGTACTAAAATCCTTTCTATGCTACATCCACACCAATAATGGAAACATTCAACAATTTTTTTTGAAAAAGAACCATTCCAGTGGAAGATAGGAAAAGACCCTCCGGGGACCTGAACCTGAGAAGTCCCCCCTGCCCCCCCCCACCGCTGCCCTGGTACACAATGTATTGGATCATGTGAAGAAAAGCCTGCGGGCTAGGGGGCAAGAGGGTTTCACAGATCGGTGAGCCCATGTCGTGTACGCAGGTGTGTGGACACCAGAGGTGTCCTCGACGGGGAAACAACCCCTGAGTGAGAAGAGTTAACACCCAGATTTCAGGAATCTCCAGAGGCTATCAATTAATCTCTCTCCCTAACACTCTCAGAGCGATAAAGACTACTACTTCACCCATAAAGCAGAGACAGCGGGTTATGAAAAGGAACTGAACAGGATTTGTGGAAGTGAAATATATAGCACTTCATGTAAAAGATTAATAGATTGGGACACTGTGGAACAGAACAATGCAGCATGAAAGAGCAGATGGGTGGAACGTATGAAAGAAGGTAGCAGATACTGACAGGTCGGGGAAACCGCAATACATCCATTAGTAGGGGCCCCAGCAAGAAAAAAGCAAGACCCAAAAAGGAAGAAGTCTTTTTTAAAAAATAAGACCAAGAACCTCTAGAATGGGAGAAATAAATTAACCTTCAAGTTGAAACAACAGTGTATCAAAAAGAAAGTCGCCATAAGTCAAAGTGAGCGGACACACGCTGTGATAAAATTTCATTACATCAAGGATAAAAGAATCGACCCTTAGTTACCAGCAAAAACACCCAGCATCCACGCACAATGAGATTCAGATGAAATCAGGACAAGTGAAGGCTGGAAGATAACAAAACTGTATCTCCAGCCTGCTGGGCCAAGTAACGCCGGATCTCAAGCTCTCTAGCTAGCTACACCATCAACAGAGACGGATAAGGAGATACAGAAATCCTCGGCTATTGGCATACCCCCAAACAGTTTAACCATCCTCAGACACCTCCCTGGAAAAAATATCCAGAGAAGGTCCTCCAGTCATCACGATGAATCCAGGGGAGGCCGCGGAGAGCCGCAGACAGCAACTGACAGAGACACAAGTTAAAGGTATTGAGTTTACTGAGCATTGATTAAAATAGTCCGGGGATATATAAGAATCGCTGAGAGGGATAAAATAATGCCAAGAAACTCATCTCCACTGAGAGATAATAATGGTATTGACTCACTCAATTAAAAGTGGCAAATGTGAATGGATTAAGTAAATCTATGAAAGGATAAAGATTGATTGACAGGGAAATATTAAAAGAAAGAGGGTACTGCACAAGCATAGGGTAAAGCAGAATTCAAGGCAAAAAGAAAAACCATTTTAAAGAGTCAAAACCCACTTGAGGGTGAAGCTGGGCAGGAGAGTGCTCACCTAGCATGCCCGGGGCGCCATCCCCAGCAACCGGAAGACAAAGAGTTAAAAGGAAGAAGCAGTCACAGCCTGGACGGAGACACTGGAAGGGTGGAGAGGACAGAGATTAATGAACGCAGAGCTCTATTTATAGAGAGATTGCCAGGCTGGGCTGAAGGAACCAACAAGAGGTACGGAGGTCCCCAGGGACCAGCGAAGGCCGGGGAGAGGCGGCAGCGGTGGCAGAGCTGGCTGTGATGACAGCAGGGAGCGAGGTGTGGGAACAAGGACTGAGCTCAGCACCCTGCCGTTAGGCTCCGGGGCCCAGGGCAGCGGTCTGGGACAGCACTGAGGTCAGTGTCCATCTGGGCAACAAGCAGGGCAGAGAAGGGCAGACCTGGACTGGGAAAGGGAGAGTCCTGGTGACATACGGAGAAAACAAACAGTCCCCACGAAAACGTGACACGCACAGGCTTCCGTGTGCACGGCAGTAATCTTCAACCTGAAAACAAATCAAGCCAAAAGGTGGATCAGTCTACACAGCTGTCTCTCGAACAGATCGCGCGGAAATGGTGAGGGCTCCAGAGATCTCTGTGATGTGATCGGATGTGGGCCAGTGAACCGAAGGCAAGACCTTGCTGGCCCGGTGGAAGCGGAGTTTCTGTGGGTGGCTCCCCGGGGCCGCTGAGCTCTGCAGAGAAGAAGGCTTCTGGGGCTTTGTGTTTTGGAAGAAAAAAAAAAAAAAACTGATGTAATGCACACTAGAATGTAAAATATAGGCATGCGTTAACAATTTATGGGTAGCCGCCTCTGAGCAGAAATAAAAGGCATAGCTTTTAAAGAAGTGGAGAAGGAAGGTGAAATGGCATGAAGCAATCCAACCTGTCAGGAGGGTAGCAAAAGAAACACACAGACACAAGCACAGTAAACAAAAAGAAAAGGAAAGAATAAATCTGAAATGTTTATACTCACTTATTAAAAGACTCTTATATTGCATTAAAACATAGAATCCAGCTAGACCTTATTGACACCCAAAATGTAACAAGAGAGAAAGAGGGAAGTGACAATAATAGAAAAAATGCAGCAAACAGATGTTGACAAAAAGAAAAGTAGAGCAAAACTATGTGTGGAAATATAGTTGAGGGTGTATTAAAAATGACAAGGCAGCATCCTTAATTTTGATAAAAGGAACATTCCACCTAGAAGTCATCACTTCCACTGGCTTGAAATGCAGCCTCTGTGTGTGTAAATGAAAACCTACCAGAAATACAGGGGGATGCAACAACCTGCCCCTCAGGAAAGGGCAGATGGAGTAGAATGACAGTTAAGGAAGGACATAAGGTCCCAATAACACAGCTACAGATCCGGACATCACATCAGCTTTCCCACATACCCGTGTGCAGAGAGTTGGGCCAGGGCTCAAGGTGTCATCCTCTCTGAAATGGGGGCAGCAGCAAGAAGAGAGGGCTCCAGGGTCAACAGTGCCAGGATCGACAGGGCAGCAGGAATGACAGGGCAGGAGGACTGACAGGGCAGAGGGACTGACTCCCGCCTCTGCTACCTCCACTCCCAAAGTAAGGCAAGACAGGGGCTTGTCATCTCCCCCAGCTTCCATGCCAGCCACACTGTCCTGTGGACCCTGGGAAGCCAGGCTTCACTCTGCCCTAGAGCCCCCACTGCCCACCTGCTCCGTCACTAGGGGCACCGGCTCCACTCCCTTCTGCCCCCTGCCCCCTCTTAGCCAGCACCCAACTCAGTTGTTAGTCCTTTGTTTGTGGGGTAAACAGATGGCTGGATCAACCCACCCAGCTTCTGACCTGAGTCTTGGGAGGTGACCGCTTGACCTTGGTGCTGATCCTGTCTGCCCTTCGGAGTAGGACAAACGCTTACCTTCCCCAGCCCCTGCGGGGTGAACCTTAGCACCTCCTTTCTTGGTGAGAGTGTCATCATTGTCAGGCAGGGGTGGCGGCCACCTCTGCTGAGGGGCCAGAGTGTCGTCAGGTGGCCCCTCCCTGTACCGGACTTCCTAAGACGCCGCCTCTGGCCACAGCACCAAAGGGACACAGCAGGAGAGCCCGGCATTTGAAGGGGACAAGCAGATTTTGTCTGGAGGGGTGAGGTGGTGGGTCCTGCGTGGTGGGGTCAGAGGGTCCGTCTGCCCTGGACAGCGGGCCCACTGCCTTGCCATCTCTTCTGGGCATCAGGCCACTATCCCCACTGTATCCCATTTCTTTTTGTTTGCGGTGCTAGAGATTGAACCCAGGGCCTTTGCACTGAGCTATACCCCAGCCTCATTTTTATTTTTCATTTTGAGACAGGGTCTCACTAAGTTGCCCAGACTGGGCTTGAACTTGATACCCTCCTGCCTCAGTCTCCCAGGGTACTGGGATTTAAGTCATGTGCGGTCCCACCACACTTATCACCCCACTTCTTGGGCCTGAGGTCAGAGTGTCAGAATTTTCACCGTGATGGCTCTTGCTGTGTTGACCTCTAAGCTCCCCATTTTCTCCCCAGCAGTACAAAATGCTTTATTCCCACAGTTTAGCAGGTACCAGTGGGGTTGAGCTGTTTCACCCGATTGCCTGATGGAAGCAAACCTTTGTCCTTGTTTTAGCCTTTTCTTCTTTGCTAGGGAGTAAGAACTCCACACTCCAGCTGCCTGACCTGGCTTCTGCCTGTGATTCCTGTCTGCTTGGGCATCTGCCCCGGGACAGACAGCAGGTACCCCACTGGGTGGCATCCCTGGGTGGGGCTCCATCTCCAGCACTGATCCCCATGTCTGACCTCCCTGACCTCCCACACCTTTCCTTACCGTGGACCCGCACCCTCATTGCCTGCTGTGTCCAGCGCTGAGCCACCCGTACAGAGAGACCATGAATGCAGCCTGCGAGGAGCCTCGGCCTTCTGGCGTCTGAGTGAAGTCGAAGGAACGGGCTCTGCTTCAGGGGTGTGGTGGAGGAGGGGCACGGTGCAGAGGGTGGAGGCCGGGGCCGCAGGGCTTTGTCGGGAGGGTGCAGTGGCGGGAAGTCGCCTTGTGACTGTCCCCTCAGACTCACAGGAAGAGGACTTTAGCAGGTCTGAATGGAAGGAAGTGGACAGATCTTCAGGGAACAGCCAAGCCACTGGTGGGGGGCTACACTGGGAGCGTTCCTAGGCAAAGTATGCCACAGGGAAAAGATGCGCAGTGTGTCCACTTGGTGTCACAGTGGCCAGGTAGGAGCCCAGCTCTGCTGACCCGGAAGGTGTGAAGTCCTCCTTGGGAACCCTTTAGAAGCTGCAGGGACATCAGACACAACCAAGCTGGAGACTCCCCCCATGTTCAGCCTGGGATCAACCTGAGCCCACGGCCCCGCAGGACCTTCATGGGGCTGTGGGAGAATTACACATTGATCTAAATTCCACAGGCATGAACGTTTTGCCATATTTGCTTCCTCCTTCTCTCTCTCCCCATCCTCCACACCCATACATTCTGCTAAGCCACTGAAAAATAAATTAGAGATATATTAGAGATTTCATGACACTCTACAAGGCATTGCCAAAAAATAAGGATGTTCCCTTACATTCACACATATCGTTATTTCAGCTGCAAAAACCATCAACTCTACAATATTATCCAATATTACTGTATTCCATATTCAGGCTTACAAAACTGTCCTTGGAATATACTTTATAGCTTTTTTTAAAAAGCTAGGATTAATCAATAATGATGCAGTATGGTCAATTGGTATATGTTTTGGCTCTTTTAGTTTTTGTTAAAGAGTAAGATACACATTTGTGATTCTGTTTTAATTTAATCTACATATGCTTCCTTTTTTACCTTCTACTGAAGAATGGTGTGTATAAAATAAAGTGCATTAATCTTAAGTGTACAAAACAGCTCAATGAATATTTTTATTTATGTATAATTCACTTACCATAAAATTTATCCTGTAAAGTATATACTTCAGTGGTTTTTATAGATTCACAAACTTCCGCCGTATTACCACAATTTAATTCCAGAACATTTTCATAGTTAAAATAAATACCTAAGAGCAAGCTGTCTTCATTCCCCTTCCCCCCTCAGACCCTTCTGTTGCTCTAGATTGGCCTATTGTGGACTTTCCATATAAATGCATGACTTGTGTCTTGATGTCCCCCTAAAGCCTCATGCAGTCATACGCAGGCTTTTTCAGAGGTGGCTGGATCTAGACTATGTGATGCTGGCGTCGATTCATGGTGCCGTGCTAAGGATCAAGGGCACTAGGATTAAGGGTGTGAGTGCCACCCACTCTGAGTAGCCTGGATAAGACAAAAGGGATAGAAAGAGCCGTGGTCATCCCTTGTTGCTTTGCTACCTTCTGCCTGCCATGAACTGTTCTCCTCTGGGCAACCACTCTGCTTTGGAGCCAGCTAATTATGGACTAAAACCTCTACAAACTGTGAGATAAGTAAACCTTTTCTCCTTTCACTTTGGGTGTTGGGCATTTTGTCTCAGCAATGAGAAAAGCAACTAAGACACATGGCTTCTCCCACTCAGCACAATATTTTCAGTGTTGGTCTGTGTTGCAGCATGGATCTGATTTCACTCACCGATACGGTGCATAGTGTTCTATTGTGTGGATACACAGCATCTGTCTGTTCACTCCCTGATTGATGTTTGGGTTATTTCATAACCCAGTGCTGCTATGGATGTCCATGTGAGAGACCTTGTGTGCACTCACGTCTTCATTTCATTTCTTTTTCTTTTTTATTAGAGCATTTTAATAATGCAAGATGAGAGGCTCGTTTTGGGAAATCAGTAAATGCATGTAACATATCTTGGTCATTTCCAATTGCATTACCACCTTTCCCTTCCCTCTCTGCCTGGTCCTCTTTCCCATGGCAAAAAATCTACCTCCTAGTTTCCTGTCCTCTCTCCTTTATTTTATTAATTTATTTACTTGTTTTTAGATTTCTTACATGAGAGAAATCATGCAATATTTGGCTTTCCGAGCCTGGCTTGTTCACTTCACATGATGATCTCCAGTTTCGCTCATTCTCTATGGAGTTTGGTGAGGAACCTCCACACTGATTTCCCGCATGGCTGTACTAGTTTACACTCCTACCAACGGTAGGAGGCGCCCTTTTCCCTCGCATCCTCTCCAGCGCTTATCATTTGCTGGGTCTTGATGATGGCGGTTGTGACTGGGCAAGATGGAGTCTCCAGGTAGTCGTGATTTACATTTCCCTAATGGCTAAAGATGTTGAGCACTTTCTTTATATACTTGCTGGCCTCTTGTACAGTACTTCTTCTTTTGCAAAGTGTCTGTTCAGTTCATTTGCCCAGTTTCTGGTTGGGTTATTATTATTATTTTTTACATTAATTTTCTGATTCATTCATATATCCTAGATAGGAATCTTCTATCAGAAGAGTAGCTAGCAAAGGTTTTCTTCCATTCTGTGGGTTGTCGTTTCACTCTTTTGTTTCTTCATTTTGCAGAGTATTTTTAATTTGCTATAATCATACTTGTTTCTTGATATTATTTCCTATACTTTTGGATCATACTTGTTTCTTGATATTATTTCCTATGCTTTTGGATTAGGAATAGGACTTCGGTCCTATTTTGTGTGGAGGTACATTGACTTCTTTCCCTCTTTTTTTCATCAGTGTATTTTAGTCACACAAGAAAGTGAGGCTCATTTTGGGAAACTGGTGAATGAATTAACATATCTTGATTATTTTCACCACCCGCCTTTTCTTGCCCATACCTATGGTTTTAAGAGTTTCCTCTAAGGTATCTTCCAGTAGTTTCAAAGTCTCTGTTTTTACAACTAGATTTTTGATCCATTTTGATTTGATTTTAGTACAGGGTGAGAGATGTGAATCTAGTTTCAGTCCTCCACATGCGGATACCCAGTTTTCCCAATGCCATTTGTTAAAGACGCCATCTTTTCTGCAGCGTGTTTTAGACCCTTTTGTCCAAAGTCAGATGCCTGTAGGTGCATGAGTTTGCTGCAGTCCCTTCTGTCTTGTTCCACTATTCTCCGTCTGTTTTTGCACCGGCACCAGGTTGCTTTGCCATTACGGCTCTGAAGTGTGACTCAAAATCTGGTAATGTGACAACCCAGCTTTGTTCTCAGGATTGCTTTGTCTGTTCTAGTTCTTTTCTGATTCCTTATGAATTTTAGGATTATTTTTCTAGTCCTGTGAAGATTCTGTTCGTATTTTAATAGGAATAGCACTGACTCTGTAGATCACTTTTGGATGTGGCCATTTTCACAATATTGGTTCTTCCCATCCATGAATGGGGAAGGTCTTTCCACCTTGTAGCATCTGCTTCAGTTTCTTTCTTTAATGTTCTATAACTTCCCCTGTAGAGGTCTTCTGCCTCCTTGGTTAAATGGCTTCCTAGGTGTTTGATTTTTCTCAAGCTACTGAGAATGGCATTGATTTCCAGATTCCTTTCTTAACGGGTTCATAATTAGAATACAGGAACGCCTGGTGTCCAGGTCTGACTTTGTTCTCATGCTTGATGACATTCAGTTGTCGTGGTACCATTTGTTGAAAAGATTATGTTTTCCCTGTTGAGTGGTTCTGGAACTCTTGTCTAACTGTAAATTGACCATAAATGTGTGGATTGATTCCTGGATTTGCAATTCTATCCCCTTCATCTACCTGTCTCTCCTAAGCCAGAAAATCATAGTCTGAGTTTATAGCTTTTTGATGAGTTTTGAAATTGAGAAGGAAGTTCTCTAACTTTTCTTTTCAAGATTATTTTGTATATTCTGCAACTCTTGCATTTCCATATGAATTTTAGGATTAGTTTGTTAATTTATGCAAAAACCCAGCTGGGATTTCATAGAGATTACACTGAATCTGTAGATCAGTATGAGTATTCATCTTAACAACATTAATTCTTGTATCTGTGAACATGAGAAGTCTTTCTATTTATTTTGATCTTCTTTCATTTCTTGCAACGATATTTTGTAGTTTTCAGTGACATCATATGTTTCCTTTGTTAAATCTATCCTTAAATATCTCATTCTTTTTTGATGTTATTGTATATGGATCTTTAAATTTCACATTTCATTGTTTACTGCTAACATTTAGAAATACAATAGATTTTAAATATATTGATTTATATCCTACAATCTCATTGAAATCATTTTTCAGCTGTACTAGGCATGTGTGCATGTTCCTTAGAATTTCTTATGTACATAATGTTACCTGCACATAAGATAGTTTGAGGTTTTTCTGCCAACCTGGATGCCTTTCATTTCTCCTTACCTAATTTCCCTGGAACTCCCCTTCAGTAAAATATTGACCAGCATTAGTTAATGGGAGTAAACCTCCTTGGCTTATACTTTATTTTAGGAGGAAAGTTTCCTTTCACCATTAACCATGGCTTTATTAAGAGCCTTTGGGGGAGTGTAGATGATGACCTTTATCAGGTTGAGAAACTTCCTTGTACAGTGGACCTTTGACTTACAAACTCAATTTGTTCCCAAGGGCTGGTTATAACTCAAGTTGTCAATTGAAGGCTCAGGCTGCTCTACACAGTCTTCCAAGTCTCTCTCCTGTATACGGGCAGATCTCAGTGTCCTTAGAAGAGACATTGGCTGAGGATTTCTCAGTTAATCTCATACAGGAAAGGATATTGTAATGTTCCTTTCAGAAATGTTAAATCTGTACCTGAGATCATCCGGAAGCACAAGCGACTGGCATTCAGGTCATGATGCAACAGCAAGCAGAAACACCAAAACAACACCCAAGATTTGGAGGCAGATTTATTTATGTTGATGGGCACTGATCAGGATCACTCCCAGAATATCGGGCCCTGATCTCTGGGGGTCTAGAGCTTACATAAGATAAGCAAATAGGAAGTACAGAGGCAGAATGCTTGTCAACTGGGGATTGGTTCATACTATGTGCACACAGTGACCAGCTATGCATCACAGTGACTAGCCGTTTCTAAGAGATAGGAGCAACCGGATCTGGAACAGAAACTATTACTGGGGCAACTAAGAAACTGAAGTATACTGGCTAGGGAGGGCATTTTCTGCTACAGTAACTCAAGATTTTGGCTGTAAGTTAAAATGAAAATTCTGGTCATAACCCAAGTTGTTTGTATGTCAGGTCAGTCATATCTTGAGGATACACTGTCTTCCTAGATAGTTGAATGTTTTAATTGGGAAAGGGAATTGGATTTTTTTCTGCCTCTATTGAAATGATCCTGGTTTTTGTCCTTCATTCTTTTGGGTTTTGTTTGGGTTTTTTGAGACAAGATCTCACTATGTAGTGCAGGCTATCCTTGAACTCACTGTATAGCACAGGCTGGCCTCTAACTCATGATGATCCTCCTGCCTCAGCCTCACAAATGCAGAGATCAGGACCTGATATTCTGGGAATGATCCTGATCAGTGCCCATTGATGTAACTTAATCTGCCTCCAAATCCTGGGTGTTGTTTTGGTGTTTCTGCCTGCTATTGCACCACAGGCAATCACAAGCATGGGTCATCACACCCAGCTGTCCTTTATTCTATCAAGACAATATGTATGTATTAGTTAATTGTCAATCACGGAGCCACCTCTGCATGTCTGGGACAAATTCCACTCAGTTTTGACATGTAATTCTCTGTGTGTGTTGCTGGATCCCAACTGCCAGCATTTGGTTGGGGATTTTTATATGGAACTTTGATCTACAGTTTCCTTGTGATCTTTGGTTTTGATATCAGGGTAATGCTGGCCTTGTAAAGAACATTCAGAATTAGTCCCTTCTCTTCTCTTTTTAGAAAGAATTTGTGGGGATTTGTGTTAGCTCTTTGAATATTAACAGAATTCACCAGTGAAGCTATCCAGTCCTGGGCTTTTCTCTGTTGGGAAGGTATGGGCCTCTGATTCAATATCTTTATCCCAAAAGTCTATTCAGATTTTCTGCTGATGTTGTAGCAGTGTTGGTAGGCTTGTGTCTTTCTAGGAATTAATGTGTTTAATCTAGATTATGTAATTTGTTGGTATACAATTGTTTATATATAATTCTTTATAATCCTTTTTATTTTTGTCAAATTGCTAGTAATGTGCCCTCTATTATTCTTAATTTTAGTAACTTCAGGATTTTTCTGATATTGAATTTTAATTTGACTATAATTTTAAATAAGAATTATTTTAACTGTATATTTAGGGATATGGTATGATATTTCATTGCATATATACAATGTATACAGATTAAATCTGTGTAATTTTTGTTTATGTTTTGAGAGAGGGTCTTGTTATGTAGTTGAGACTGGCCTTGGACTCACTATGTGGCCCAGGCTGGCCTAGGACTCACAGCAATCCTCCTGCCTCAGTCTCCCAAGTACTGGGATTATAGGTGTACACCTCCACACTTGGCAAATCAGTGTAATTAATGTTTCTACTCCTTATCATTACTTTGTGGTTAGAGCCTTCAAGCACCTCTCTTCTGGCTACTCATAAAATATATAATAGTTTATTTTTGAGTGGTGTGTGTTTTTTCTCTTTCTTGAACAGACTAGCTGAAGTTTTGTCAATTTTGTAGTTTAAAAAATATCAAGCCCTGGTTTCATTGATTTTCTTTATTGTTTGTCCGTTTTTTATTTCATTTGTCTCCTCTCTAATCTTTATTATTTACTTCTTTGTTCTTGCTTTGGGTTTGGTTTGCTATTCTTTTTCTACTTCCCTAGGTGAAAGGTGGGGGTATTGATTTGAGTTTTTTTTCACTTTTAATGTAGACATTTACAGGTGTAAATTTCCCTCTGAGCACTACTTCTCCTGAAACCATAAGATTTGGCATGTTGTAGGTTTTGTTTTTGTGTATCTTGAAGTACCTTCTAATTTCCCTCGAGATTTCTTCTGGGCCCATTGGCTATTTAGGAGAGTGTGATTGGATTATCATTTATCTAGCTGTGGATCTCTGAGTTTACTCAGACTTCATTAGACTTCTTAGATGTGGAGACTACTTTTCACTAAACTTGTTACATTTTCAGCCATTATTTATTCAAATATTTTTTGCCCCTTTTTCCCTTTCCTTTCTGTAACTTCCATTATGTCAATGAACTTTTATATATGTAGACATGTTTACTGATCACTCAACCCAAAATGTAAATCATTCCCAATCTCCAAGAGGTTCCTGGGCGGCCCTTCCCATCCATCCATCCCATGCCTCATTCTGGGGGTGACT
Organism: Chinchilla lanigera; assembly: GCF_000276665.1. Taxonomy (NCBI): domain Eukaryota; kingdom Metazoa; phylum Chordata; class Mammalia; order Rodentia; family Chinchillidae; genus Chinchilla; species Chinchilla lanigera. Next base: position 16,358,008 of record NW_004955429.1, on the reverse strand, counting down.
TCTAACTTTTACCATTGTAGATGAAAGTTAGCAAGTGTTGTCCTTATTGCTGTGTATCTTTCTGTTAGAGGAACAAATCCTCAATCACTGTGTAGTTGATGGATTTTACCTTTTGTGAGTACAGTTGCCATGAACATTCCTGTACATACCTTTCACAGAAGCAGACCGGAGGAAATGTGCATAGGAAAGTGACTTTTGGATTATAGGGAATTGCCGAACAGTTTCCCAAAGCATTATTCTAATTGAAATTTCCTTTATCGACTTTTGAGGGTTCTCCCCGCTCCACATGCTTCCCAGTACCGTCAGCCTTTCTGATGTGAGCCTGCCAGTTGGTGTGCAGTGAGTGGTAGGTATCTCTTTGTGGCTTGAATCACATTTCCATGGTGACTAATAATGGCCCGTGTGCGGTGGTTGTTAGTCAGCCTTCCACACTCTTAACAAAATGCCTGAGAAGAACAAAGGAGGAAAGCTGACTTTGCCTCATGGTGTTTGTATTTTTCAGTCCATGATCTTCTGACTCCGCTACTTTGAGGGGAGGTGAACATCATGGAGGTAGAGCATGTGGAGGAAATGGTGCTTGCCGTACGGAGCCCAGGAAACAAAGACAGCAATGGAAACAGGAATGGAGCAAGACAGACTCTCCAGGGCACACTCCCCTGGCCTACTTCCTACATGAAGGCCTCACCTCCTAGAGTTTACATCGCCTCCCAATGACACCAACAGACTATAAATCCATCAACAGAGTAGTCCAAGGATGAAAACAGGGACCTCAGAATCCCTTCCCAAAGACCCCACCTCTGCTGTATGGGGACCATGCCTTCCACATGAGCCTTTGAGGAACATTTCAGATCCAAATCCAAGAGTGACTATTTGCATATTGGCCACTGAATATCCTCTTTTGTGAAGTCAATCTGCATTTTTCAGTTAATCTGTATTTCTTTGGCTGTAGGAGTTCTTTGTTTTCTGTATAGGCATCTTTTGTTGAGTACACATAGTGTGAATATCTTGCTGTAGTCTGTAGCTTATTGTTTCATTTTTTTATGATTTCTTTTGATGACCAGCCCTTAATTTTAATGTAGTCAAATATAAGAATATTTTCTTAGCAATTTTGTTTATTCTTTAAGTAAAATTTGCCTATCCCAAAGTTATGCCATATTTTTAACTTTTTACTTATGACAATTTTAGATTTACAGAAAAGCTATAAAAATGGGACAGAGATTCATATATCTATTTCATACACCTTTGCTTAAGTTTAGTATCTTACATAACCACTATACAATTATCAAAATAAAAAGTATTTTTTTCTGTTAGAAGTTTTATCATTTAATCTTGGAAATTAGGTCAGCAACTCATTTCAAATAAGTGTGATGCATAGATTATTTACCTACTGCTTTGTAATGTGGATGCATATGAACTACAGCACCATTTCCTGAAACATATTTCATTTATACATAGAATCGCTGGCCCCTTTGTTGTAAATCTTAGGTGCATCTGTTTATGGGTGCTGTGCTTTATTTTATTAACCTATTTGCCTATTGCTGCACAAATACTTTGCAGACTTATTCATTGTAATGTTGTAATAGGACTTAAAATCTGGTAGTGTAAGTCCTCCAACTTTTCTTTGATAAGATTGTCTTGGCTATTTCTAGTTTAATTCCAGTCTACATGTCAGAAATAGATTTTCTTTGGTGAAACTGGTGGCTCATTAATCAACATAATGAATGTTAACAATGTTTAAAACTGAAGAAAGAAATTAATCTTCAAATTGAAAGGTCATACAAAGTGTGTAGCAAAATAAACCAGCAGAGAAGAAAAACAAGTCATAATTACATTCCAGTGACAGATCAAAATATGAAAAGATGAAGAAAAAAATCCTGTTAGGTACCAAGTAGAAAAATAACAATTTATAAAGAAAGAAATTCTAATAAAAATCACAGTTCTCAGCAGCAAAAATACAGGCAAGAGACAAATTAAACAATAAGACCTAAAAACTACCTAAGTGGTATGACTAAGTAACTATAAACTTAGAATTCTATACCTAGCAAAACTGTCAATCAAAATTGCAAATAAGGTGTTTTCACATATAAAATTTTTCCTGTAGAAATCATTATAGAGTGGGCCAGGGATATAGCTCAGTGGCACAAGTGCCTGGCTGGCAAGTGCAGGGTCCTAAGTTCAATTCCAGTACCCCAAAAAAAGTCATTATAGAGTAAATAATAGAAATTATACAATTAGATAAATTATATATTATGTAATATAAATATAAATTTACAAGGAAGATGCATCCAGAAAGCAATTGTGTAGGTCAAGACTTCTGGAAAGATGACAGAGAGGGAACAGCAGAGAAACAGCCTCTCTGAGCTTTGGTGTCCAGACACTGGATTATAACAACATGAGGAAGAGAAGAAGAAGGGAAGTGGGTCCCTGGGATCCAGCAAGGATGTGAAGCAAGAATTGAAGCCCGTGGGGAGAGTGAAGAGAGAGACCTCAATGCAAAAGAAGGAGCTGGCAAGCAGTGCTTTCTCCCTGAGCCCTGACTCATTGTGTGGGAGCAGTAGCTCAAACCTGTAGGTGCACAGTGACTACTGGTGACCCCAGAGCCCTCCATGGAGAAATGCAGCAGTGGAATGGAGCAGTGGACATAGCAGACTGGAGTGTCTGGTGACTTACTGGGGTCCAGATGTCCCCTGGAGATGGTGATTGGCTGGTAGCCATCTTAGAGAGTGATCAGCTGAGCTCAGAACTCAGAGAAGCTGCAGGCTAGATCCATCTAGCAGCTCCCAGTGTCAGGGTGAGGCAGAACTGAGTTCACGTGAGCAGGAAGTCAGGGAGCCATGTTTAAGCAAGCAGGGGGCTGAGTTCAAGCCAACACACAGAGTTGCAGGCTGAACAAACCAGGTTCCAACCTCACAGCCAGAAATCAGCCCAAACTTCAGTGGAACTAACGGTGAAGGCTTGCTGGGATTATCCACTGCTCCACCTATAACCTACAACTGGTTGGCTGGGTATTAATCAGGACAGATCTGGGCTCTGCCTGCCCAGTCTGTCTACCAGTGACAGCAGAGACACACTTGGAAGTGGACATTTTTTCTTCTTTGCTTCTGATTTCCTCCTCCTCCTCCTCCTCCTCCTCCTCCTCCTCCTCCTCCTCCTCCTCCTCCTCCTTCTTCTTCTTCGTCTTCTTCTTCTTCTACTACTACTACTACTACTACTACTGCTTTTTATCTTGTCTTTTGAGGTAGGGTCTCACTGTACAGTTCCAGCTGGCCTTGAACTTACTATGTAGCCTAGGCTGGCCTTGCACTCACAATGAACCTCTAGCCTCAGGCTTTCAAGTGCTGGAATTATAGCCATGTGCCACCACACCCAGCTCTTTTCTTTTCTTGTTCTTTTGTTTTTGTTTTCTTCTTTTTTCTTGATTGTTTGGTCTTGTTTTTATATGAGTGTGGGCATTGTTCCTAGTGTTCTTGTTGTTATTCTCTTCTGCTGTTGTTTTAATTTCTTCCTTCTCTCCTTTCCTGCCGTCTTCACCCATCTCCCAAAGTCCACATGATCTTCCTTTGTCCTCTAGCCTTGCTTCTCATCTCTTCTACTACTTCTATTTCTCTATTTTTCCCCCAACCCCTTTTAAATTTTCTCTCCTGAGGGTAAAATTGCTATATTGAGGATATATTTACTATATACAATTTTCTGGCTTCTTTTAGATTTTGTTATATAACCACAAACATAGTTTGATACGGTTAAAGTTTGCAAATTAATAGTTATCACCATTTGTCATTCTCTAGGCTATGCTTGATGCTATTTTTATTGCTGATTGTACTACTTTAGCCAAGTTGACAACATAATTTTCTAATTAGTTGTTCTTCCTGGTATAGCAAGACTGAGATTGTCTAAGGATCCTAAACAATACTATAGGCCAATGCTAAAGAAACAGGGGCTAGAACACATAGGTAGCAACTTCTCATCCCCAATAAATTGAATACACTCAAAACCCAAAAGCCAGCTACATGCAACAACTACAGCTATATCTGGAAGATATTTCTGAGAAGTAATTATTTCCTATGGGTTTTGAATACTAGCAATAATGTTACATGCCATAAGCAATCACAGGCATCAACCCAGGAATTAAACTAAAAAGTAGAAAGTAAGAAGACTTTTAAGCAAGCTGCAACTCTACACTTCCAGTTCACCAAAGACAAACCCAGGAAAATGAGGTGAAACAATTCAAAAGCCATCCTTTGTGACTCTCTGAAGTGGTATCAGTGGGAGTAACAAAACAGATGAATGAGTCCCTAGGAAAACTCAAATCAGAAATAATTTCTCAGATAAATATAGAGATAGTGACCAGAATGAAAGACATAGTTAGTGAGTCTAAAGCAGATACAGATAAGAAAATAGAAGAGCTTAGGAAAATGATGGAAACCATGAATGGGGAATCCATCAAACAGATTCAAACAGATATCTATAAGATTAAATATTCCATTGAAAGTATGCAGAGAAGAATGAGCCAATATGAGGGCAGAATATCAGACATAGAAGACAAGATTGCACTTAGCAATCATGAAAAGAAAGGTTTCTTAAAAATAGCAAGGGACCATGAAAAAATCAATCCAACAGCACCCAGATGATGCAAGGAAGAACTTAAGACTGGTCAGAGTCAATGAAAAAGTAGGAGATAGGGCAAATGACATAAAAAACCTGTTCACAGAAGTCATGACAGAAAACTTTCCAAGATAGAAATAGAATTTGACATACAAATAAGTGAGGCATATAGAACTCCAATTAGCCACCATAAAAACTACGCCAAGACATACAATAGTCAAGATTCCAGAAATTCAACACAAGAACAGAATATGAAAAGCTCTTACAGAAAAGAAACAAATCAACTAGAAAGGAAAACCCATCAGAATCATGGCAGACTTCTTAACACAAACCTTCAAGTCAAGGAGAGCTTGGAGTAAAATATTTCAAGGCCTAAAAGAAAACAACCTCTAACCCAGACTGATGTACCTCACAAAACTATCTTTCAAAATTCATGAGGAAATAAGATGCTTTCATGACCAAGAACACTTGAAGGAATGACTACCAAACCAGCACTCTAAAATGTTCTGAAGGACATTCTAGAAAGAGATAACAAGAACTACAACTTCATGGACCCCAAAAGAATGAATCCACCAGGTAAGGCAAGTAACTAAACAGGGACGTGAGGGAAACCTCCAAGAGGAAAATAATATGACAAGGAAAAGTCACTACATGTCAGTTATAATCATCAATGTAAATGGTTTCAATTCACCAATCAAGGGAAACAGACAGGCAGAATGGATCAAAAAGCAAGATCCATCAATATACTGCATACAAGAAGCACTTTAAATTCAAGAAGAAATTCATAGACTGAAAGTCAAAGGAGGGAAAACAATACTCCATGTGACAGGTACCCAGGAAAAAAATCAGGGGTAGCTATTCTATTTGCAGGCAAAGTGTACTTCAAGCCAACACTGATTAAGAGAGAAAAAGAAGGTCACTACATCCTTGTAAAAGGAACAATCCAAGAGGAAGAGATAACAACCATAAATATATATTCACCAAATACCAGCACACCCAAATATAAAACAAATATTATATAAAACTAGTGTTAATGGACATGAGAAATCAAATAAGCCCTAATACAAATTGTAATAGGGGACTTCAATACTCCACTGTCACAAATAGACAGGTCAACTAGACAGAAAAAAAAAAAATTAGAACCGAACCAAACTTTTGAACAAATGGACTTAGTAGATATCTACAGAGTGTTCCACCCCACAGCGTCAGAATACATATTCTTCTCAGTTGCACACATGACGTTCTCCAAAATAGACCACATACTAGCTCATAGAACATGCTTAAGTAAATGCAGAGGAATTGAAATTATCCCATGTATATTATCAGACCATAGTGCAATGAAATTAAAAATCAATGGCAAAAGAAACCACAAAAACTTCATAAACATATGGAAATTAAATAACACCCTACTGAACAACCAGTGGATCACAGATAAAATTAAAGAAGAAATTAGACAGTTTGTACAATTAAAAGATAATGCCAGTACAATATTCCTGAACTTATGGGATGCAATAAAAGCAGTCCTATGAGTGAAATTTATAGTGCTAAATTCCCATATCAGATGAATACCAAGCTGAAATAAAGAACGGAATGTTGAACCTCAAGCTTCTAGAAAAAGAGAGCAAATCAAGCCCAAAATCTGTATGAAGGAGGAGCTTATAGAGATCACAGCAGAAATTAATGCAATGGTGACAAGAAAACAATACAAAGAACCAATGAATCAATAAGTTGATGCTTAAAAAGATTAAATAAAATTGACAAATCCTTAGCCAATCTTATCAAAAAAGGAAAGAAAATACTCAAATCCATGTTTTAGGAATGAAAAGGGTGAAATAACTACAGATCCTGCACAAAGCTAGATAATTATCAATACTCATTTGAGAACTTATATTCTAATAAGATGGGAAATTCAGAAAAAATGGACAGGTTCCTAGATACATATGAATTATCAAAGCTGAATCAAGAAGATATAAAGATTCTAAATAACTCAATATCAATGAAATTGAAGATGCAATTAAATCCTACCAACAAAGAAAATTTCAGGTCCAGACAGATTCACTGCTGAATTCTAAAAATTTAGAGAAGACCTAATCCTGCTACTTCTCAAACTTTAATGCAATCAAAAGGGAAGCAATACTCCCAAATTCATGTCTAGGAGGAAGCATTACCCTGATATTAAAAACACAGAAGGAACCAACCAAAAAAGAGAACTACATATCAATCTCCCTACTGAACATAGACACAAAAATCCTCAATAGGATACTGGCAAACAGAATATACCATGACCAAGTAGGATTCATCCCAGGGATACAGGGATGGTTCAACATATGCAAATCAATAAATGTAATACACCACATTAACAGAACCAAGGACAAAAACCGTATGATCATCTCTATCTTAGTTACTTTTCTCATTGCTAAAACAAAATATCCAACACCCAAAGTTAAAGGAGAAAAAGTTTATTTAGCTCATAGTTTTTAGAGGTTTCAGTCCATAATAGGCTGGCTCCAAGCCAGGGTGGCTTCACAGAGGAGAACAGTTCATGGCAGGCAGAAGGTAGCAAAGCAATAAGGGATGACCACAGCTCTTTCTATCCCTTATGTCTTATCCAGGCTACTTAGAGTGGGTGGCACTCACACCCTTAATCCTAGTGCCCTTGATCCTTAGCACTGCACCATGAATTGATCCCAGTGTCACACTTCTAGATACAGCCACCTCTGAAAAAGCCCCACCTATGGCCACTTGAGGCTTTTGGGGAACATCGAAACATAAGCCATAACATTTTGCTCCTGGTCTTCCGAAGACTCATGCACATCTCTTTATGCAAAAGGTATTTAGTCCATCTCTATGAGTTGCTGAAGTCCTAACAGTTTCAGCATTGCTTAAAAAGTCCAAGTCCAAAGTCTCTTCTGAGATTTGGGGCAAACTCTTAGCTGCATGCCCCTGTACAATTGAAAAGAAAGTTAAAGACTTCCAACATTCAAGGGCACAAGATAGATATTTTCATTCCAAAAGTTACAAATGGGAACAAAGCAAAATCCAGCCCAGCACACATTAATTGCTATAGTTCTGCCAGGTGTGGTGGCACACGTCTGTAATCCTAGCACTCAGGAGGCTGAGGCAGGAGGATCATTGCAAGTTTGAGACCAGCCTGGGCTACAAAGGGAGCTCAAGTCCAGCCTGAACTACATAGCAAGACCCTGTCTCAAAAAAAAAAACCAAAAAAACCTGTTATAGTTCCATCTCCAGCATCTGAGTCAATCTGTGGGAAAGTGTGAACTCCAAGGGGCCTGGGTGGCCCTGCCCTTACAGCACCTCTGGTGATTGTAGCTCCTGTGGCTCCTTTCTTTGGCCAGCTCTGCTCTGTCCTTGCAGTTTTCTCCAGACAATCCATATTCCTGGATTCTCCAAATTTCTGGGGTCTCCAATGCACCTTCAGTTTCACAGCCCCAGGTTCACACAGACAAACTTTCTGCCAAGCCATAACACACATCATCTGGAGTCCAGCACCCAATGCAGTCCTTCTTTCCAGCAGAAACCTCTTGAGCTTTGTCTTTACTGGTACTATTTCTATCAGCAGTCTGATCTTCTGAGCTCTGACCAGAATCTCCCATACAGAACAGCCTAAGGTATTCCAGGCATCTCCAAACCTTTTCAAACTCTTCCCGAAAGCCAGTCCCAAAAACTCCTGAACCATATCATCAGGTATAGTCACAGAAAAGACCTCACTTCTCTGGTACCAAATTCTGTCTTACTTTTCTCTCATTGTTTTGACAAAATACCCAACACCCAAAGTTAAAGAGGGGAAGGTAGCAAAGAAACAGGGGATGACTACAGCTCATTCTATCCCTTATATTTTATCCAGGCTGGGTAGGGTGGGTAGCACTCACATTAATCCTAGTGCTCTTGATCCTAGCATTGCACCAATAATTGATCCCACTATCACACATTCTAGATCCAGCCACCTCTGAAAAAGCCCCATCCATGACTGCATAAGACTTTGAGGGGGCATCTAGAGATAACCCATAACAATCTCAATAGAGGCAGAAAAAGCATTTGACAAAGTCCAACACCCATTAATGATAAAAACCCTATAGAAAATTGGAATAGATGGTCTTTATCTCAATCTGATAAAAACCATCTGTGACAAACCAACAACCAACATCATACTAAACGGATAAAATCTGAGCTGTCTCTCTAAAATCAGGAGCAAGACAATGATGTCCAGTCTCACCAGTCTTATTCAGTATAATTCTGGAAACATTAGCCAGAGCAATTAGACAAGACAATGAAATAAAGTAAATAAGGATAGGAGAGGAAGAAGCTAATTTATCACTATTTGTGGATGGCTCTATATAGAAGGCCCAAAAAACTCCACCAAAAGACTTCCAGATTTAAAAACCAAATTCAGTAGCATAGCTGGATATAAAGTCAACACTCAAAAACCGATAGCATTCCTATATATACATAACAAACTCACTGAGAGAGAAATTAGGGAAACAATACCCTTCACAATAACATCCAAAAAAATGAAACACCTAGGAATCAATCGAACAAAAAAGTGAAAGATCTTTACACTGAAAACTACAGTACTGTGAAAAAGGAGATCACAGAGGACATCAGAAAATAGAATGATATTCCCTGCTCTTGGGTCAAAAGAACCAATATAGTGAAAATGGCCATCCTTCCAAAATTTCAATAGTATCCTCTCAAAATTTCACTAGCATGCCTCACAGAATTAGAGAAAACAATCCTAAAATTCATTTGGAACCAGAAGAGATTTAGAATAGCAAAAGCAATTCTGTGCAACAAAACTAAGGCAGGGGGCATCACAATCTCTGACTTGAAATTATACTACAAAGCTACTATGATTAAAAATAACAACAACAAAACAGCATGGTACTGACAAAAATAGACCTGAGGATCAATGAAACAGACTAGAAGGTGCAGAAACATCTCCAAACACACTCAGCCACCTTATCTTTGACAAAGGAGCCAAACACCACCAGAAGAGAGATAGCCTATTTAATAAATGGTGGTAGAAAAACTGGCTCTCCACATAGCAAAGACCAAAACTAAGTCTATATCTCTCACTGTGGTGGGTTGACAACTGGTGGTGAACTTAATAACCCCCAGCTGAACTGAGTAAGCATGGTGCTGGGTGTGGGAGGCCCACCTGAGGACTGTTGCCAGCAGCAGAAGAGGCAGACCTGGAGAAGAAGAGGCTGTTGGGAGCTGGGTTAGGCTGTTGGGAGCTGGTAAAAGCTGTAAGGAGCTATTGGTTCCTTTGGAGGAGCTCGTCATGCTGGCTTTCCTGATGAACTTGGCTGTTTTCATCCTCCGAGGAGCTTGGGACGTTGTTGGCACTGAGAATAGCTTCAGTTCACTTTAGGGGAGCCCTGGTCCTCACTCTGAGCATTACTTCCTGGCTCTGGAGAGGAAGAAAGTGCACAGCTCAGTCTCCTGAAGAAGCTTGTCACGTTGGCTTCCTGATGGGAACTCAGCTTTCCTGATCACTGGAGGAGCTCAGGACTTCACTGTTGCTGAGGATGGCTGTGGTACCTTTCAGGGGAGCTCTGGTTCTTCTGAGTGTCGCTTCCTGGCTCCAGTGCAGATCCCTCAGCCTGCTGGCACAGATCCTTCATTCCACTGACACAGACTCTCTAGCTTCCACTACTGCTCTTTGAGCCTTCCCAGCACAGATCCGTGAAACAGGCCTGCATGAGACATTGCCGTGGGTGCTGGGCCTCCAGTTGGATTCATGGGAAGCATTGCTATGGGCTCTAGGTATCCAGCTGGACTCATGCAGGACATATCATGGAATCCAGGTCCTCAGATGGATCAAAGTTCTAAATATTAAGACAGAACACTAAATCTGCTGGAAGATGAATAGGTAGAACTCTTGAAGACACTGGTGTAGGCAAAGACTTTATGAATAAAACCTCAATTAAACAGGAAGTATAGCAAAGAATCAACAACTGGGCTGTCATCTTACTAAAAAGCTTTTTTACAGCAAAAAAAAAAAAAAAAAAAAATCAACAGAGAGTGAAGAGACAACCCAGAGATTTGGAAAATGTTTTTGCCAGCTGTTCCTCAGACAAAAGACTCACATCTAGACTATATAAAGTACTGAAAACAATCAGAGCCCCAAATTTAAAGACCCAATCCAAAAATGAGCATCTGAAATGAATAGACACCATTTTCAGATAAAGAAATTGAAATAGCAAATAAATATATGAAAAAATTTCAACATCACTAGTCATTAGAGAGATACAAATTAAAACAAGACTGAGATTCCATCTCACCCCAGAAAAAATGGCTGTTATCAGGAGATCAACCAATAACAAATACTAGCAGGGTTGTGAGGAAAAAGGAACCCTTCTCCACTGTTGGTACGAACGTAGACTGGTGCAACCAGTGTGGAAATCATTGTGGATATAACAGAAAATACTCCCCCCTCCCCCGATATAAGATAGCGTTGGTTCCTTGGCAATGTGAACCGCCAGTATACTTCAGTATCTGTTACTTTTGTTTCCCAGAAATGGCTCGTCACTATGATGCACATTGTAAGAACCAGTCCCCAAATGACAAGCCACTCTGCTTCTGCACTTCTGCTCTGCAACCCCATAAAAACCTCCCTCCCTGAGCCTTTGGGGCCTGACTTCTTTGGGAATGATGCGATTGGTTCCACCAGTGTAAATAAAGCCGATTCTTGCCTCCAAACCTTGGTGCCACTCCATTCTTGATCACGGTTTTGCTGTTACATGGAGATTCCTCAAGAAACTAAAGCTAGTTTCCATTTGACCTAGGTATTCCTCCTCTTGATATCTTCCAAAAGAATTAAAAGCATCATACAGCAATGCATGAACACCCATGTTTATAGTGGCACACTTGGTAATAGCTAAATCTTGGGAACAGCCCAAATGCCCATCAATGGATAAAGATGAATGGATAATGATGAATGGATAAAGATTTTTTTATACAATGCCATACTACTGTGCCACAAAGTAAGATAAGCCTGAGACATTTCTAGGTAAATGGATGCACCCTGAGACTACACTCTTAAGGGAAATGAACTGAACACACATTCTGATATACCACATTGTTTTTCTCATGTGAGAAACCAGAAGGGTAAACAAGGACCAAAATGTATAATAAATGTCGGAAAATAGAAAGAAAATATTCAAATAGGAAGAGGAACAAGGGAGGGGGAGGAGGAAAGGAAGGAAGACACAAGAAAAAAAGAACAGAAGGAAAACTGGAAATAAAGTTTTTGTAAATAAGAAGGGAAAGAGCAGTTGAAGGGAGGGAAAGGGAATGTGGGAAAAGAAAGAAAAAACCAGATCTATCACGTACAGGTCCAAATTCCCTATGATGACTGTTTTTGTTATATATATCTAAAATGTACCAATGAAAAATTTTTTTAAAAAGAAATTATGTAGGTCAAGAAGCAACAGGAAACAATCACTACCGAAAACTACTGTTAAATTCAATTAAGTATAGATTTAAAATTTATAAATAAAGTTAAACTAAGCATCCAAACATGAACATACTAGGAGTATGTGTGAGAATAACAAAGAAATGTTAAGGATCTTGTTTCCTCTGAGGAAGAACACGGTTATGATTTACTAATTTAAGATCAGCAGACAGGAATGGAGTGAAATTATTTTACTGAAAAATTAATACTGGCCGGGCGTAGTGGCCCACGCCTATAATCCCAGCACTCAGGAGGCTGAGGTAGGAGGATCGTTGTGAGTTTAAGACCAGCCTGGACTACAAAGTGAGTTCAAGGCAAGCCTGAACTGCATAGAGAGACCCTGTCTCAAAAAAGACAAAAATAAATAAATGAATAAATACATACCAATGATAATACTAGCAACTCCACTAAAAGCATGGATGATAAGCGTGCAAATGGTTAACTGAAGCAATTTAATGTTTAATGAGTGAACTACTTTGAGAAAGCTTAGGAAGAGAACCCAAAAAGTGATCATGAAGTCCCCAGGGTTGAGGGACAATGGCGGGTCGTTGCCATTTCTAGGCCTGAAAGGGCAGGAAGGAGTGAAGGTATCCTTATCCGAGGGAATCACAGCTCTGATGGAGGGCTGACTCAATATGACATGTGGGGTGTGGTAAAAAATACAGTGAATATTTGAATCTTAGAAACACTGCCCTTGGTTTGAACACATTTATCTCATTGTTCCTGCCACTTTCTGAAACACCTCTGGAAGTCTTCTTTCGTGGTCATTTTGACTTCTCTTTCATGGTCTTTTTGACTTTGAGGAAGAACCAAAGTTCCTAAGTGGCCCAAACTGGGCAGAAATTTGCAATCCGCTTGGCTCAGCCTTTGGAGTGCTGGGATTACCGGTGTGCGCCGTCACGCCCTGCTGAATGTTTACATTAAAAAAAAAAAAAACTTTCTATAGTTAAAGAGACACTGCTAATCCAGGCATTAAAGAGACACTGCTAATCCAGGCATTAAAGAGACACCACTAATCTAGGCGTTAAAGAGACACCACTAATCCAGGCGTTAAAGAGACACTGCTAATCCAGGCGTTAAAGAGACACTGCTAATCCAGGCATTAAAGAGACACCACTAATCCAGGCGTTAAAGAGACACCGCTAATCCAGGCATAGTGGCAGGCACCGGTAATCCCAGCACTCTAGAGGCTGAGGCAGATCAGTGCCAGATCCAGTGCATAAGGCAGATGAGGACACACAGTCATGTTTTTATTTTGTGATGGAAATTTTAAAAATCAACTAATAATATGATGGCTTATTAGGATAATCTTATGCCAGGATGGAAACCGGGAAAGGGCAGATGTGTCTGTGTGTTTGTGTGTGTATGCAAAATAAAGTGCATAAGTCCGAGGTCACCTGGACTCAGCTGGGAACCGGGGGGGAAGAAAGCAGTCTAATTAGTCTGAAAACATGATTTGTGCGGTAATGGGCAAAGACATGAAAAAGCTGCTTAGCTTTAGTGCACCAGGATATACAGGTGGGGTGATGCAGGAAGGTTGATTAAAAAAAAAAAGAAAGAGAGACAGGACATCTGAGGAGCCAGCTGTCCTGACGGCTAAGCTATAATGGACACACAAGGCCACGAGACTTAGGCCCTGCCGTGCATGCCGAGATTGGAAGGGAAAAACGGGGGTTGTCTTTTCATTTCAAAGCAAGCAAGGGAACAAGACAGAGCCCAAGCTCTCCTCTCGGCTTCAGGAGCCCCAAGGCCAGCCCTTGCTTGACCTCACCAGCCTGGTGCTGTCTGCAGGCATCCGAAAGCTGGAGCAGCTCCAGCCTGGGGCGAATGACCAAAGTCCCGTCGAGCCTAAAGAAGTTTTACAGGAGAAATCAAATTACAAATTTTAACGACTTGGTAAATACACTTTTGGTTTTCAGTTTGAGTTGATGTGCATAAAGCATTTCTTGTACATTACAAGTTTTGAATTTACAGTTTCTTTTTTCTACTCTGTTTTAAAATAAAAACACTGATTCAAGGTTACTCAGATCTGTTGGAAGTGGTTCCTACTCTCTGAGGAAAAAAAGAGACACTAAAATTCAGGCAGCTGCAGTCAAGTTTTTGTAGAAGGTTGTAGTAAGTGGGAGAGGAAAAAATATCTAGAAGGCTATAAACATAAGAGATACACTTTTGATATGAAAGGACTCTGTATGATAAAAGTCTTGACCTGCTAAAGAGATAAAAAGAGAAATAATGACAAGACTAGAAAGCTCGAGGAAAGCTTGTGGAAGTGGTTTATTACAGAAGATATATGTACAGTCACTTGGTCATTTGGTGGAACTTAGGTTGTTCCTTCTAAAAATTCCCGTGAGGGAAATGGTCAAATCAACATGAGATTTCCAGTCAAATAATAGCTTTTTTTTTTTTTTCCCCTCCGGTACCGGGAACCGAACTCACAACCTTGCGCTTGCCAGGCAGGCACTTTTGCCGCTGAGCTAAATCCCCAGCCCCAAATAATAGCCTTTTAAAAGCTTATATGATGTATATGCTTGTGTGTTACTCTATTCAATGCTAAAATGGACAATTAAGTGTGTTACAGAAAAAATAACGTCATCATGATTACCATGCTGAAATATTATTTGTGGCTTTTGATTTCAAGTTTTGTTTATAAAACTATATAACTGCTATCTGTTAATTCTACAGGATTCACCTACTGGACAACCATAGTTGATAAGAAATAACGGTCCTTTGCTTTACTTTATATTTCAAGGGGCTTGATAGTGAAATAAAATTATAATAATTAAACCCACAACCAAAATGGAGGCAATCAATCTGACCCTAGAAGAGACTACAGCATTTAAACAGATCGAAGGGGCTTCAGCCTCTGCTCCAGCCCTTGGAATCCCAGATGTAACCTGCCCTTTCAACCTATTTGTCCATGAAAAACAATATGTTGTCCCAGGGGTCTTAACCGAAATGGAGGGACCCTGGGCAAGGCCAGTTGCCTACCTGTCTAAGACTCTGGACTCAGTATCAAAAGGATGGCCTCCCTGTTTTCAGGCACTTGCTGCTACAGCCCTTTGGTGGGTGGACAGCTCACGGTCAACTTGTAACCCCCAGCTGAACTGAATGGTGTGGTGCTGGGTGTGGAGGGCCCACCTGAGGGTTGTTGCCAACCACATAGCAAAAAGAACTGGAGAAAAAAAAGAGGTGCTGTTAGGGGGCTGTTCTCCTGGAGGAGCTTGTCACGCCGGCTTTCCTGATGAACTCAGCTGTTATCACCAGAGGCGCTCGGGACATTTTGTTGCTGAGAATGGCTATGGTTCACTTTGGAAGTGCTCTGGTCCTTACTTTGAGCTTCTCTTCCTGGCTCCAGAGGGGAAGATGGTGCGCTGTTCGACCTGCTGGAGAAGATTGTCAAGTTGGCTTTCCTGCTATGGACTTAGCTGTTCTCATCATCGGAGGAGCTGGGGACCTCACTGTTGCCAAGGATGGCTGTGGTACTTTTCAGGGAGCTTGGTTCTTACTTTGAGTGTTGCTTCCTGGCTGCAATGCAGCTCCCTCAGCCTGCAGATACAGATCCTTCATCCCACTGGTGCAGACTTTCTAGCTTCCAACACTGACCTTTGGGCCTTCCCAGTGCAGATCCATGAAACAGACTCACATGAGACATTGTCATAGGCTCTTGGCCTCCAGTTGAACTCATGGGAGGTATTGTTATGAGCTCTAGGTCTTCGACTGTATTCATGCAGGACATTATCGTGGGATCCAGGCCCTCAGCTGGATTCTTTGGTCTTTAGTAGGTGGGCAGATTTCCTGCACTCTCTTTGTATACGACTTTTTGGGCCACTATTATAAATAATCTTATAAATTATGTGTCCTGTATGGTACTGTTCCCCTTGCAAACCCTGAGCACAATAGCTCCCTTGATCAGGGAGGCAAACAAACTGACTTTGGGACAGAACCTGACCGTTCAGCTGTTCTCAAACAGCCGCACCACCCAGTACCAAGGAAATCCCTGACTTACCTTCCAGCTCGTTAAAGCTTTACATCCAGCCACTTATTTGCCCACAGAGTTTGGACAGTCAGACCATGATTACCTTGCCCTGACCAACGAGCTCTTTGCCAGCTGCCCTGCTCTCCAGATGGAGCCTCTAATGGACACTGAGTACACCCCATTCACGGGTGTTAAAAATGGACAGTGTAGGGTGGACTGTGCGGCTGTCACCACTGAAGAAATGCTCCTAGCAGGGTCCCTTCTCCAAAATTGGTCCACTCAACGAGCCGAACTCTGGGCACTCATACTCCTGCCTAAAATCCAGCACATGGGACCTATACTGTCCTCCTACAAGATGATCCAACTCTGGGGGAGGACTGTTGGCTCTGAGTGCCCCTTACTGCCTTATCTTATCAGGCATTAGGACTGACCTCAAATACCTCTTGGCTTACCACTACACACGTGCCAGCCCACTTACTCCAAGCCTCCCCAGCCCAAATAATAAGAGACTTTTAAAATGTTCAAAATTCCATTGACACCCTCCAAGAACAGATTGACTCTTTAGCCATGGCTGTCCTACAAAACAGAAGGGCCTTAGATCTCTTAACCACTCACCAAGAAGGCACTTGCCTCTTCTTAGAAGAGAAATTCTGCTACTATGCAAACAAGTCCGGCATAATCAGAGAAAACTCCCGACAGCTCCAAAAAGGCCTTGAACAGCGTGCCCAAGGAGTACAAGCTGGGTCCTCTTGGTGGGACTCCTTAGAGTTCTTCCCCAAATGAATGGATTGGGGCCCTATTAGGATCCCTGATGACACTCATGGTAATTCTCCCGCACGGCCCTTCCATAGTCCGTCTTCTGACCCGATTTCTTTCTCTGAGTGTGTTGAGGCTATGCACTGACCATCACGCTATGGACCGCTCCAATTTATGAACTACTCCCTTCAGAAGAAGTTGAATCGTCTTTTAAAAAGTGGGGAATGTGATGGAAATCTTAAAAATCAACTAATAATATGATACCATATTAGGACAAAATATGATCATGCAGCCCACCACATAGTTCAGCAGTTAAAGTCAATCAGCCTGGACTGACTATGCCGGCTGCAGACTAGAGATAGCCTACCCAGCCCAGTTTGACCACATTTAGCTACACGCTCTGTGCTTGCTAGCAACTAGAGATGACCAGCACTATTATTCACTTACTTCAAGGAGAAATGACTAACACTACCCAACAGAAATTCACCATGCTTTCAAGCTTATTGCTTGCTTACAAAACCTATATAAGCCAATTCCAAAGGCAGCTCAGGGCCGATACTTTGGAAGTGATCCCCATCAGCTTGCTGGCGTAATAAATTTGGTTGCCTTCCTACTCCTTGGTGCAGAGCATCTTCTATATGGTTTGGTACTGGGTTCTACAACATTTTGACAGAAATAGTAGTAAGCAGTTGATCAGTGAGGGGTGATCAAAAACTATGGTGAAAGCTTAAGAAAAAGGTTTATTATAGTAAAAGACCCATTGCTATGGACCCCCCTCAAAATCCTCAAATACTCCCCATCTTTGAACACATTTATCCCATCATTTTTAGCAATGTGTCTTTTTCTTTTTTCTTTTTTTTTTTTTTTTTTTTTGAGACAGGGTCTTGCTATGTAGTTTGGGCTGGCCCTGGCTGGTTTTGAACTCTTGGTGATCCTCCTGCCTCAGCCTATAGAGTGCTGGGATTACATGTGTGTGTGTTGCTATGCCTGGTTTAGCAAAGTGTCTTTTACTATAAAGAGTTTCTCTAAAATGTAAACATTCAGCAGGGCGTGACGGCACGTGCCTGTAATCCCAGCATGTGCCTGTAATCCCAGCATGTGCCTGTAATCCCAGCATGTGCCTGTAATCCCAGCACTCTGGGGGGCTGAGGCAAGAGGATCACAAATTCCAAAGAGCAACTTAGTTAAACTCTGTCTCAAAATATTAAAAAAACAGCGTTGGTGATATAACCCAGTGTGAAAGTCTTGCGTTCAATTCCTGGGGTGGAGGGAGGATTTCTAACAGAGTACAAGGAAGCGAAGTCCATTGTTCATCCTGTCCTAATTCTCAGACACCGGTGGGATCAGCGTATCTCCTGGGGTGTCTAAAAAGTGATTGCTGCTGAATTCTTGGGACAATCAGCTGTGCATTGCGAATATGTAAATATTTTGGTGTTTATTTGGGGACTCCCGTGATCTTATGGAATTTATATTAACCTCACTGGAAAACAAAACAAAATGAAAACAAAAAATCAACATCAGAATGCAACCCCCCACCATCACTTCAGCCACCCAATTGTCTGGGCCTCTGATAGCTGCAGAGGGTCACTGGTGAGGTGAGGGTCCCTGGAGCTAATCCCCAGGGTGTGCTCAGAACACAGTCAGGGGTCTCTGCCGCCCCAGCCTTGGAAAGCTGGAGGTGCAAGTCATGCACACAGAGCACTGTACCCCTCAAAGCGCACAGAGTGGAGCCTTGGCTTCTCCCGAGGATGGACCCTTCACACAGGCTGAGGACCACCTACAGGCTCCCGTGCGTCCTGGACAGGACCGAGGCCCCTCTCCGGTGTGGCTGAATCTGTCCAAGTTCAAGTCAGGTCCAGGTCACTGCCTGCCCTCTCATCCTCAGGTCTTTCTTTGATTTTTTTTTTTTTTTTTTTTTTTTTTTTTTGAGAGAGGGTCTCCCTATGTAGTTTAGGTTGGCCTCAAACTGGTAGTGGTCCTCCTGCTTCAGCCTCAGAATGCTGGGATTACAGGGGTGTCACACTACGCCCAGTGAGTTATTTTCACACCCTATTCACACTTCCGCCCTCTCAGCAATCCACGCCCTGATTCTGGGCGGGGCAGGCGGAGAAGGTGGAGAGTCAGAGGGATCTCTCATTGGATTGCTTGAGTCCAAGCCCCGCCCAGAATTCCGGTAGTGTCTCTTAAAAGCCAGGAGCCTTGCAAGGCTGGAGTCAGTTGTGTCCAGGACACATCGCAGCGTTGGTTGGGAATACCCTTCCCGCGACTCCGAAGAGGCCTGGCAAAGCACAGACATCGTCTGAGCGCATTTCAGCTGCTGTTGCCCAAACGTCAACCGTTCCAGGGACGCGGCTAGAGAGAACCATTCTAGGAAAGCCGAGTAGGTAAGTCCTGGAAGAAAATAACTTCAGCTTCTTGGGAAGTGCAGGGCTAGGGGTTCTCGGTGGAACGAAGTAAGGTGCAGGGAGGCGCCCGTCTGGACTGGGAGGAGGGCCCCTGTTGGCTACTCCCCGACTTGATCCTCCCTCTGTCCAATCAGCTCCCCGCTCCGTCCCACCCTACCTTCCTTTCTGGGTAGAGGTGGTGAGGAGGCAGAGAAGTTCCTTCCCCGCACTCGTGCCTTTGCGCACCAGTGCCTTTGTAGCTAGCTCTGTGGACCTGTCCCTTCAACCCTAAGCTCAGCCCAGCAGCTGGGTCAGATCCTCCCCTCCTTCCACCTACCCCAGGTCCGCGTTAATCTCAGTTCTCACAGAGTCTACCCTTGGAGCTGGGGTGAAGAGATTGTGTCCATGCCCACTCCGGGGGTCTCAAGTGACCGAAATCCGAAGTCTTCTCCACGCTGCCCACATGTGTGGAGCTTACAGAGAGAATCTGACAGCTAGAGAGAATGGGCTGGCTTTTCCAGTTGTGATAGACAGTGTACATTCATGGGAACCATCCACTGAACTGTGTTTTTCTGGGGAGGGGGACATCACGACGCTCTCTGTACTGGGGATCGAGCTACATCTCCAGCCCTTTTTAAATTTTTATTTTGACAGGGTCTTCCTAAGTTGCTAAATTGCCAGTGGGACTCAGACTCAGAGTTGCAATCTTCCTGCCTCAGCCTTCTAGACTGCTGGAATTACTGATGGAGCCACTACGTTCAGCTGGTAAGGTCCTCTTGATATTGGGTGGGGCCAGCAAGCAATCACAAGCCAAAGCAACCTGTACTGTGCTGTTACTAAGCTAGGATAGGATATTTGTAATGGATGTATCAAACACTTTCTTTCTTTCTTTTTTTTAATCTTTTTGAGACAGGGTCTCACTGTGCAGTTCAGGCTAGCCTTGAGCTCACTTTGTAGCCCAGGCTGGTCTAGAACTTGCAACGATCCTCCTGCCTCAGCCTCCCGAGTGCTGGGATTACAGGCGTGCACCACCACACCCAGCTTCAAACGTAACTGATACATTTTCAATTTCTAACTGATACAGTTTTCAATTATAGTGGGTTTATTGGAAGGTAACTCTAGTCGTAAATCGAGGAGCCTCTGTAGTGACCAACACTAATTTATTCTGTGACTTGTTTATATTTTCCGTTTGCCCATTTTGCTGTTGAGTTCCTTACTTGCTGTTGACTGGTAAGCACTTTGTATATTAGAAATATTATTAGCTCCTGTCTGCCATATGTTGGAAACATCCCCCTAGCCACATTTTGTGGTTTGTCTTGATTTCAAACACGGTAATTTCATATTTTTATCCTTTTCACCAGACGTTTAATTTTTAAATAGCCAATTTCATCTGTCTAGAGTTTCTGATCTTGGCATCATGCACAAATAGCCTTCTCTCTCACAATCCTTATGTTTTTTGAAAGTGCCTAGAAATTTTTGTACATTCATTGCATAGAAGATGCCTTGAACTTGCAAGGGGTCCTCATGGGCTCGTCTGGTCCACAAGTCCTTGCCTGGCTGCTGGGCTCCTGAGCCATTGATTTCCTTTTACCTCGCATCTTCCTTTGTACCAGATGTGGTTGTTGCTTAGGCCATTCAAAACATCCCAGAAAGAGCTGGGGGTGAGACCTGGGATTGTGTAGGGAAGAACCTCTATCAGGATGGACTGTGCTCTGCACAGCTCTTCCAGGCTGCCTGCCTGCCTGCCTTGCCAGACCGTGGGCTCACAATGGTCTCACATCCTGATCAACCCGTAAGCTGGAAATGTCCTAACTCAAATGTGCGTTCCATACAGCTAAGCTACCAAGCACCATGGCTTACCTTAGTTGACCTTAGACATGCTTACAGTACTTACACTGGCCTATGGTTGGGCAAAATCATCTAACTTTGAGGCAGGGTTTTGCTATGTAGTTTAGGCTGGCCTTGAACTCACTTGTAGCCCAAGCGAGGCTTGAACTCGAAGCAATCCTCCTGGCTTAGCCTCCTGAGTGCTGGGATTACAGGTGTGCACCACCACGCCCGGCTTCATCTACCTTTGTAATTACTAGCTCATGGGATTTGAGTATTGGACTGAAGGTGGTAGAACAGGCTGGGTATGCCTTTCCACCAGGGCAAGTCAGGCCACTTGCATTCCAGACTTTGCTGGTCCCTGTATGGATTTGAGCCATTTAGATTTTGGGGTTTCTTTTTGTTTGTTTTGTGATGCCAAGGGGTGGACCTCAGGCTACATGCATGCTAGGCAAACTCTCCGTCCCTTAGCTCCACTCCCAAAGCCAATTTAGGGTTTTAATTTTTCTCAGTCCTCAGCAGGCCTCCAAAGGCTTGGCCATCAGTATTTCTGTGTCTTTGTTCTCTGTGACCTAAAGAGAGGAGGCGGAGAAGAACCCAAGGCACGTTTGTTTTGCTCTTCCATGAAAATGCCTCTTGTGGCTGCCACACACCTTCCACTTCCTGCAGCCACTGGCTTCCCTCCCTGCCTACAGCCATGGCACACCCTCCCCGCTCCCCCTCCTGGCAGCGGCAAGCTCGGCCCTTTCCTCTCCACAGTCCCCACCCTGCCCTTCTAACCACCTCTCTGTCCATCCCGCAGACACCAAGGAGCTGCCCCAGGACGTCATGGGACTCGGAAGACCCTGCAGCGTGGAGATGGGCACAAGTGCGCCCAAGGAGGAAGCGGCAGAGCAGATCCGCCTTGAGTGCTGGGACCATCCCAGCCCCCCACGTGGCCCTGGCTCTGCGTGGGACTACTGCATCTATCGGCCAGTACCCAGTGTGTGGATGCCCTTTGGTCCTTCTCCCTGGATGGGGTATCCGCTGCTGGTTGCCTCCACTCCTGTAGCTCGGAAGGGCACCTCTAGCTTTGATCCCCACACGGACAGCCAGCGCTCGGCTGCCCCAGACCCCAATGTACTTCCTTATCCCAGGAGCCCCCGACCCCTAGGCTCTCCACCCGCTCCCACTCTGGCTGGGGACATCTCCAGCCACTATACCCAGCTGGGGCTCCTAGCCCTAGACAGCCCATCCCCCTGGGCTGTAGGGGAGAGCCCGATCCTAGGGCTTCCGTTCTGGGGGAAACCCAGAACCTCCTCCAGACTGAGCCTATGGAAGCAACCAGAGTGCCCTCTGTCTCCGTCCCCCATCCCAGACCCTGAGCCCCAGCCCCCGAGCCCTGCTCAACCGTGCCCCCTGCCCCTGTTCCCCACCCTGGACCCTGAGCCCCAGTCCCCCAGCCCCTCTCAACTGTTCCCCCTGCCCC